>NC_137828.1:55338475-55633475 GCF_963921795.1 Nannobrachium achirus | reverse complement strand
ACGCACGCGCGCGCGCACGCACGCACACACACAAACACACACACACACACAAACACACAGACACACACAAACACACACACACACACACACCTCATCCTCCTACAAGCCACTTTATCTTAGCCAAGAGGTTCACAACCACTATCAGCAGACTAAAGTAATGTAAATACTTAATCCTGATAGCATTAAACTTTTAAAGGCCAGTAACAGGCAGGCTACCAGAAGGTCTCATGTAGTTAGTACAATCTGGCCAGAGCAGCAATGCCTGTTTCTTTCCCTCAGCTGGTTCACTCAATGTTTCATATTCTCTTCATAACAGCAGATTACAGTATAAGAAAAGCACTAGTCCGGAATTATCCTTTAAATTTGTAGATGTTCTTTTCATTATTATTATTACAATAATTAGAAAATAAATTAATAGAAATACATGAAAATGCAATACATGTATATACAATTGTGAATATAGGCTAATTCCAATGATCCACTTTCAATCGTTTTAATATTTTTGAAATAGGCTACATAAATTGGTTATATAAAACCGCCGCGGTACAGAGGATCAGGCAACTAATTTAAACTGAATATATAATATTTCCCATAAATATTCAATGGAAAACATTGGATCTTCTGTTCATAAATCTGTTGTAAATTACATGTACTGTAGCACCTCTGGGTTAAGCCCTGCTCACAGATTCTGAAAAAAGTAGGCCCACATATTCAACTAAAACAGAAATCTACATTGTCTCATCTCTGCCGGAGACAACATTTAATGCTCATTAAAACACTGAATTATTTCTCATTTTACTGTAGCTCAGATTCATTAGTATTCTCCTTTAAAGGTTAATTAATATGAGCCTCGAACTCTGGTGTGCATAGAGCTTGTAGGCATTACCAGATCATAATAAGTGCCTTCAGACCCTATTGAGGTTCAGTCTTTTGACTCCTCAGAGAGATAAAGTCACCTCCAGCGTTCTTACATTATTGATGTCACTGCCTGCCCTGAGTACTATTAGCCTGCAGAATACAACATGGACAGAAATATGACACCTGGCTACACACATACAAGCACAAGTACATGTAGAGCAGCAAGTAATGTCCACGGAAAAATATTACTGGCCTACTGGGACACACATTCATTCCATTATGGCACGGACATGCACATTATGCACAACACAAGAAATGGCACATTTATTTCTATTGCAGCTATTACTCTATTCATAAAAGAGGCTATAACATCAGAGATGAAATAGAAAGCCACTTGAACCCGTGGACAGAAGTTGGTGTTGGTTTAACAACCGCCAAAATGTACGTGCACACGTTCTGCCCTCACCAGTGGACAGGGATCGGCTAGTTACACTCGCACCTTTCTCCTCTCATGACGCAACGGTAGCACATCTGACTCCAGATCAGAAAGTCGCATATAGGGTGTTCAGAGATGGTGCAAGATATGGATGACTCCGTTAATACAGGTCATGTAAGCCATTAGCCCAAACCTTAGCCAGCCCCACCACTGTGTGAGCTGACTGAGTAGGGGATTTGTACTAAAGTCTAGTTTCTTCAGAAAGGGCTCTTCCTTACTTCCTTACTGGTGTTACCAGTGATATTAACGAAGGCTCTGTTCCATTTAGTGTAGCACATAACCAGTGCCGGGTGGTGCATTGTATACCCATTACCTAGGCCTTCAATAAATGCTCCCACAACGGTTAGAAGTGCACACAAATTCACGTCATTCGACATAACCGACAACAACACCGAGCGGAATAACCCGATTCAACAAAAAGCTTAATACTTTTAAGAGTTTCAATTAAATTGTATTGCAGAGACGTGACATGATTGCAGAAATCCACCACTGCCAATGTTACACAGCAGCATGACATGAGTGCTGGCTAGAGGCTGTACCAACATAGCCAAAAACAATAACAAACTCACGTAACAGTCACAACCAGCCATTATGTTCTTTCGTATACAACACGAAAGCACCCAACAAATATGTGGAAAGCACTCATGATTCAACAGGCTTTGCATATCCCAACCAAGCTGCTGAGATCGGAGTTACACTCTGCGCAGGCAGGCGTGCCCGCAAACACAAAAACACACACACTCGCAGCTCAGTGCACAGTCAGGGCCACTGAACTTGCGACTGGGTCACACTGCACGCCTGCCTATAAAACGATCAATCACAGCGAGTACAAAATAAGGCAAAATTGCGCTCTTTCGGACGACCATCATTTCGACCGGAGGGTTAGCGACTCACTCCACGGAGGTTAGGGTTATAGGGTGAGGGTTAGAGTCGGGTGTCGAAAAGATTACATGTAGTAACAGCGACACGCTCCCCAAAATAATTTAAAGATCCCAGAAATGAATATATATTATGAAATATAAATGTCTTTATCAGGCAAGTGCAGGCCTAGCAGAGAAGGCTTAGCTGGCCCTGATGGCTCGCCACTGCACATAACTGAAACCAAATGGACCCGGAACCCGTAGGGACCATTTGGAACCCCCTCAAGGAACCATGGGGGTGCCACACTTTGAGGCCCACTGGTGTAGCAGAAACTTTCCAATGAGTCAACATGCACAATATCAGCCCCCTGTTAACCTGGTGAAATGCTAACCTGCCGACACTGGTGAATGCTAACCTGGTAAATGTTAACCCCTATGCCTAAACCTAACCCAAACCTCAGTAAAACTATGCCGAAATCTAACCCTAAAACCTAACCCTAACCCTTAAGGCAGGGGTGGGCAACTTTGATGATGGAGAGGGCCACTATATTTCCACATTCACTCCAGAGGGCCACAATGCATATACAGTCAAAAATAGCCGATCTACAAGCTCAAAACTTGAGCTTGTAGATCGGCTATTTTCGCTGAATTGGAATCCTGAAAAGAAACATTTTTATTTAATTTCAAATTTCTTATATTAACTTTATGAACTTATAAATACAAATACATTGGACATAAAAAAGACAAGTACTAATCATTAAGCTACTGAAGACTGTAGTAATTAAAGCGGGTCATGTTTGCATGTTTGGAATTGTAACAGCTGAAATCAATATTATTATGGTATTCCGATATTAACCTGAGGGCCGCATTAAGTGAAGGTGGGGGCCGCATGTGGCCCCCGGGCCGCCAGTTGCCCATGTATGCATGTCCATAGTCTATTCGAAACCGAACCTTCCATCGGAAAGGTCCGGTTTGACTACAAAATAACGTCACTCGCGACTTCTGAAAAGCACTACACCGAATTAGATTTCGTTAATATGCACGTCGTAAAGGCGCAACTCGCCAAAGAAAAGTCTGGTTTCGGAGAAACTATGATTCGAAATAATGAGATTTCTCCCTCTGTTTGACCTCAGTGGAACAGAGCCTTCATTAGTATCATTGGTAACGCCCAATTTATTTCCAATATGGCTGCTGTGCAAAGTGTGCATAGTGCCTATTATTACATATTATGCACATAATATGCCCCTCCTGATAAGTACAAAATGGAAATAGCTAAACATCTGGTTTGGATAAAAGAAGGTCTCGAGGTATGTGCACGCGGCCCTGCCTACGTGTGTGTGTGTTTAATTCCCAAGAGCCTACCGTCTCATTTCTCAGCATGAGAAGTGCATACTGCTGTGATGAAGGTCCCTGGTCCCCCATGCCAATTACCATCACGTGAAGATCACATTGAGCAGATCCATAACGATACCTCATCAGGCCAATTCAAGTGTTAACCTTGAGACGAATTCACAGATAATTAAGGGCACAGACTCATGTGAACCTGCGTAACAACAAGCACCAACCCCCAAATCCAAACAGAAAGCAAACATAACAAGTTTAAAATGTGCTGATTGTTTACATCCAATCCCCTAAACAGCATTTTATTCACAGCGAGAGCACACCACAGTGCAATGTCTATGAATCCAACATCGTAATTGAGAATTTATAGTGCTAGACCATAGAGTTATATATAAACTAGAGGGCGGACTGCCCTGGCCCCATGCTATTCATTTCAATGAGAGTTGCTCAGTGGCGTTTGAAGTCCCCAGAAGAACACTCTACTGTACTCATGCCGAAGTCTTGAGCACCGAGCAGATGCACTAGGGTACGCAGCCAGTAGCATTAGCATTAGCATACACACGCTCAGTAACATTTTGAATGCTATCCCAGATTTGACCATCAGGTGACGGACGCTTCACTGTTCTACCGTGATTCTGGAGGCTTCTGCTAGACAGGCACCAGCCTTCTCAGGAACGATGCACGACTCTCTGACAACAGGTACAACAGCCGGGTACTCTCTGACAACAGGTAGTCTCTGACAACAGGTAGTCTCTGACAACAGGTACAATGGCCGGGTACTCTCTGACAACAGGTACAACGGGTACTCTCTGACCGACGGACTTAAAACGTGGCACGCCCGTCACCAACGACCCAAGGGAGTGCCACGCCCAGCGTAGAGTATTTTGGAGAGGCTGTTGTCCGGGTTCAATATGTTTAATTTCACAATGCAAGAGTAGGGAAACCACCTTAAACTACTGCAGATATACATTATACTGCAGTATAATTGTATTAACATGCATGCCACTTACTGCAATCTTGCACTTTGTACATCGCTCTGGATAAGAGGCTCTGCTAAGTGCCTAATTGGAAATTGTATATTGCCTAAAATACAGCTATGTAGGAGACGTTAGTGCGTGATGTGTCCGGTTACAGAATAGACACATTCCTCCCTCAGCCTCAGCCTTGGAGTAGACTTGGACTCAATGGAGGTGTGCAATATGAATCCTGTGTTGCTTAGAGTGGGAGAGACAGATATAGTTTATAATGATGTAATGTCTAGGCATGAGAATTTTAAATAGGAGTAATCATTAATTCATCCTTAATACCTCATTGACCCCAAGCATCCTTGTTGCTCATGGTCATGGCGTAACCCTTTGACAAAAGAAGAGAGAGAGGGAATTGTAGCCAGGTGCAGAGGTGAAACAATGTAGCCACCAAGCCGTTATGAGGTCATTGTCACCAAATTATTTCCATATCCAAATCAAACATGATAGGAGGGTTACAACACAAAGCAAAGTAAAAACACATTAGGCTCCCCAATTTCGAATGGAACCGGACGTTAACTACAATAAAAGTCATTCTTATTGTTTTATTCATGATTGTTAATTGGAACTCGTTAGTGGTAGAATGTGCACTATTTACAATGGAAGAATTTCTGCTGTGACCATTAGAAGAATTCCCAACAAATGCAGTGTTCCATAAAAGGAGGTTTATTTAACAATTATGTAATTTTATAATCTATCTATAAATGCGACAAATCTCTGTCTGTTTGTTTGTAATCCGCGTATCTCGAGAACCGTTCGTCCCACCGGCTTCAGATTCGGCACGCGCGTTCCCCGCCGCCGCGCGGAGTGCAGTGCCAGGCCTCGACCCGACCCGACTCGCGGTTTTCCGAAACCGGCGCGAAACGTTCGGAATCTCCTTATGCGGAGCTGATTGTTGACATCAGGCTGTTCCGGAGGAAATCGGCGCAAGCGCTGAGTCATTGTGACATCACTTCATAAAAGGCTCTGACATCACGTACGCCACATGAGTCAACACAAAATCTCTGTGAATGTGTATGTATGTATGTAATCCGCGTATCTCGAGAACCCTTCTTCCCACCGGCACGCGCGTTCTCCAGATATGGGCATAAAGTCTGACATCAGAGTTTTCCGCAACCGGTACTGTGTGTGCAGAGATCTTCATATATGGGCATAAGTGGACAAAGACAAACAGATGGTCAAAACGGGTCCTATGACAACAGGTATATTGGGGTTTGCATTAAAGGGTGGGGCATTCATGGGGTTTGCATTAAAGGGTGGGGCATTCATTCCCTATTTCAAATTCGGCACGTGCGTTCCCCACCGCAGCAGGTAGTGCAGTGCTCGGCCTCAACCCGACCCGACCCACGATTGTTTGAAAAAGCGACAGAAATCTCATATATGGGCATAAAATGGACGCAGATAAACAGATATCTCCATATATGGCATATATGGGCATACAATGGATGCAGAATCACAAAGATCTCCATATACGGGCATAAAAGGGACACAGACAGACAGATACAGAGATCTCCATATATGGGCATAAAATGGATGCAGATAGACAGATATCTCCATATATGGGCATATATGGGCATAAAATGGACCCAGAACTATAACTGCAGTGATCTCCATATATGGACATAAAATGGACACCGACAGACAGATACAGATATCTCCATATATGGGCAAAAATGGACACAGGCAGACAAATGGTCAAAACGGGTCCTATGAAAACAGGTATAATGGGGTTTGCATTAAAGGGCGGGGCATTCATTCCCTATTTACATTGTTCCGAGTTGGCCAGGTCGCCGACTAGACGCTGGGCCGCCCGAAGGGCGTTAAATCATTCATAATAAATATGAATGATTTAACTGATAATTATAATACAACTGCTATTATCGGTTAATGGATAAACGGTTAATCATTATCACCCCTAAAGTGTTGCCCAATCCTTTGAACGAGTTGAGGCTCATTTGTATACTGTCAGAAAACTGGTCAGGCACCACAACCAGTCTCTGTCTACTTACGGAGGCAGCAGCAGTCAGCACTATTTCGACTCACGTTTGTTTATTATTCCATAAGGACACAGAGGTTTTTGCTTGCCAGATGGGGACGCCTAAGTGAGCCAAGAGAAATACAATGTGCAGGGTGAATCTGAGAGTACACAACCAGCTCAAGGAAGACACGACATGCAGCCACCACAGATGTGGGAAGTGGAGGCTGTTGGGCTGTCTATTTTGGGCATGTTAAACTCAACGACAATTTTCAAACATTTCTGAAAAGATTTTTCTAAATCTGCAAAAAGAGCTTACAGTGAATGAACAATTTGCAGCAGAGCAACAAAGAAGGCAGGCATATGCCTGCATAAACAGGTGAGTTTTGAGATGGGTTTTAAACGTGGGGAGTGAGTCACAGTTTCTGATGTCGGGGGGGAGGGAGTTCCAGAGGTGAGGGGCAGAGCGGCTGAAAGCTCGTAACCCCAGGTTGAGGGTTTGTCAGGGGGGTCAGTTGAATGGCAGAGGCAGACCTGAGTGACCGGGAGGGAATGTGTATATCGATGAGGTCAGATAGGTATGGAGGGGCGAGGTATACTTATGATATACTTATACATGATATTCTTATGCATAGCAGTAGATGTATACTGTGCATGATATACTTATGGATGTTAGTTTAGGTGCTAGAAAAACTGAAATACAAAAAAGTCAGGGATTGTGGGGAGATTAAGGTGCAAAATGTCAGCGTGTGATGACCGCATAATCCACATAAAGTACTGACACTGGTATAATCCCCAATTAGGTCCATGAGGAAGAGCAAAGACACACTGCACACACAGCTACTTTGGGGGCATAACAGCCTGGTAGAAAATACATTCTCATCGTTGGGGAGAGTGGCATGTGGAGCGGTAAACAGACCATGACCATGATGACACACTTCACACCAGAGCACACGCCTTGCACTGGGAGGATGGAAACTGCACAGGTTCACTGTGACAGACCGTGGGTGTTGCGCACGCGCTTGTGTGCGTGCGTGAATCCCACAAGGTTCCCAGAGCACCATGTGCAGAGCAGACGCAGCACCGTCTCAAGGGTATAAAAGTCTAGCAGAAGGGAGTGGCAGGGCTTTATTCTCTCACATGTGCCGCAGTCACCACATCTGTAGTGCAACTGGCGAGCACCAAATTAGCTCCATTCAGTAGAACGAGGTCAGAGTTTCTCCCAGCTTTCTCTGTCAATTCCCCCAAGATAACCTTTATAAGATATCATCCTTGAAGAAGCCTGTTCGCCCCTATATGACTTCTGTTGTAATTTGTGACTACTGACCCTGGCCTGAACACAATGTGAAGGAAAGTTGTTGAAAAGCAATGACCCTGACGTGATTTGAACACGCAACCTTCTGATCTGGAGTCAGACGCGCTACCGTTGCGCCACAAGGTCACACGTTTCACTCTTGATTTCACTTTTTAAACTCCTTGCACATACCCAAAACCAGTGGGCAGTGGTGGAAACTAATTGAGTACTAATGTACTCAAATTCTGTACTTAAGTAAATTTTTGAGGTACATTTAGATTACTGGAATATTTCCAATTGTATATCATTTTACGTCTACTCCACTACATCGCAGAGGCAAGCGTTGTACCTTTTTTCTCTTAAACCCCTACAATATAATATGCACTTAGGCTATTTGAAAATAGCTGATATTCAAGCACACAACTAGCTCAGCTATTTTCAACAGATTTGTATAGACATTTTACATTTGAAAACGTATGAAATGGGACATTCTGCATATTGAGTACTTTTACTTTTGGTACTTTAAGTATATTTTAATGCCAATAAGTTTGTACTTTTACTCAAGTCATTTTAAGGGCACAGTGACACAGTCACACCACACTTTTATTCTACCTATGAGGGCGGATTCAGCCAAAGCATTTCAATGGAAATGGAGCCGTTTTTTGCAGAAATCCGCAAATGGCAGCAAATCGCTCCATTCCCATTGAAATGCATTGGCAGAATCCGCCCTCATAGGTAGAATAAAATGCAGTGTGACCGTACCCTAAAGCAGTTATTTTTTCCTCCATAAATTCTGATGGCCCTCTTACCCTCTAGCCTCTCCCATGACATCAGCTGTTGACACAGTAAGCAGATCTCAGCATGCTCGTTCAGAGCTTGTCAGTAGAGTATTATTATTAACAAGAGGCCAGTAAGTACTTCATTTTTTTGATTTAAGTAAAAGTATCAATACCCTAATATAGAAACACTCTGTTTCTAGTACAAGTTCGGTAGTCAACATTTACTTGAGTGAAAGTACAAAAGTATTGGCATCAAATTTTACTTAAAGTACCAAAAGTAAAAGTACTCATTATGCAGATGGTCCCATTTCACAAGTCTTCAAATGGATAAAATAGAAATCATTTGAAAATAGCATATTTACAAGCTCACAATGCATCACGAAGCAAGCGACACGCTGTGAGCTTGTAGATCGGCTATTTTCAAATTGCCAAAGTATAGGTCTGAAGTGGTTTTGTAATAATAATCCAAATCTACCAAGTAACTATTGTAATAACTAAAGTTTTCAAATAAGTAAATGTACTCCACCACTGACAAAAAGGCAGCACTGCGAACATGTGACGAGCTGATGTCAACGCCACAGCTGTAAGCCATTTATTTCTCAGAAACTTAACCAAGGTCACCAAAGACAAACTGTACAGAACTTTGAAGTTATATGCCTATACGTTTTTATAAGAAGGGCATTGTGATAGATGTGCTGCAGCTTTACCTTCCTCCAGGTTCAGAGGGAAGGGAAAAATCTCTTGAGATAACCTTTTTTACAATCCAATGCAGCAGTGTTTCAGTGGCATTGAATGTTTTCAGATGTGGTTAATGTCAGCGATGAAAAAAAGGAGGGAGAAAAATTGAGATAAACCGGGCTTTTGCGGCCCGGGCACCTCTGCTATGGAATGCCTTGCCCTTAGACCTTGGGCTAGCAGAGTCAGTGCCCTCTTTTAAATCGCTTTTAAAAACTCATCTCTATGTTAAGTGCTTTTCCTAAGGGTATGGTGTCTCAAATGTTTTAAATGTGTATTTTAATTTCTCTTTTATTTCATTCTGATTTGTGTAAGTATAATAATAAAAACTGCTGTTGTCCCTGCTCCTGCGACACACCAGGCTAGCCGTATTAGGCTGAGGTGCACTGGCAGACTCCCTTTCTTCAGAAATAAAAATGTCTTTGCAGGACGTACACCAATGATAGTGTTATTATGAGTGCAATTGTTGATCACATTAGTCAGAGTTGACATATACTGCAACCTTTCAATCGATTAGACAATGCAAATCCATTTAAAAACACCTGTCACCAACTGACACCACTCAGTGAAACCAGTAATACACAGAAATCCCAGAGGAGATCAGAGCATTACTGTCCTTCAGCTGTCCTAAACCAAGCCCAGCCTGTAGAGAATAGCATTCAGACCTAAATGTTCTGCTCAAGAGATGGCACTGAATGCACAGAATGACAAATGGGCTTTTGAGGCTCTCGCAAGTAGACGCTTGGAAACGCGTAACGTAAACAGTTCCTGTGAAGAGGTGTTGTAAGTACAAACTAACCATATTTAGTCAAGTGAGCTGCCAGACCCACTCAATGTGTCGGGGTAAAGTGTAGTGCAGGTAAGATAGGGACTTGCAGATGGAGACAGAGAGAGCAACAGAGATGTTATAATATACAGCAAGGGTGCCCAAAAGATAGATTGTGATATACTAGATCACAAAAGCTGTGCAGGTAGACCACATGACATCACAAAACCCCTAACCCCTAACCCCTAACCCCTTTAAGAGTCAATAGCATTACAAAGAACTTGAAAACCTACCACTTCCATACAGAATGGGATGAAGATCCACCAGGACAGGTAGGTTATTTGTGGCCTCCTGGTGGCGCTATAATAGGCCAATGTGAAAGGGTTGCCATTTATTCTTCTTATGGCTCTCGCAGAAATTGGACGCTGCATTCATTATTTAAGGCATTTTGTTCCAAAACTCTACCTGATGTTATACCTTGTGAAACATTATGAGTAGTTTTACTTACTTTTGATGCCAATACTTTTGTACTTTTATCCAAGTCAATTTTGATTACCGCTCTTATACTTGTAACAGAGTATTTCTACATTGTGGTATTGACGCATCAATACCACAATGTAGAAATACTTACAAGTGTATGCTTTTACTTGAGTAAAACATACTTTTTCCACCACTGCACATAATGGATGAATGATGGTGGAGCAATGAGGCAGCCGTCCAAACTGCACCACGCTAGATTTGAGACAGTGTGAAGAAAGCGTACAGACAAGTTATGGTGACGCGACTTAATCAAAACAAAAGTGACGTAAAATTAGTTTAAAGAGGAGAGAAAGAAGCCAGATGTCTGTGTGATGTCTGCTTGTGTGTGTTTGGTCTGGCCCTGGTCTTTTAAAAGTTTAGGCCCCACCACCAAACATAGGCACACGTTCTGCACACAGTAATAAAATGCTTAGCCGTTGACTTGATAGCAAATGAAAGTTGGACAAGAAATTACATGGTAGAAGAAATCGAGGAATCCTCCAGTGAATGAAGGGAGATCACATTTCAAATTGTAAATAATGGCTCTAAAAGCTGTGACACCTCTGTTAGATCTGGAAGCAGTGGAGGGGGGATGTACGTGTGTGTGTGTGTGTGTGTGTGTGTGTGTGTGTGTGTGTGTGTGTGTGTGTGTGTGTGTGTGTGTGTGTCAATAACATATCCAGCCATTATTTGCCCTGGGTGAGGGGAGTGAAGAGGCCGCATGTTTGAAAAACAGCAACAGGGGTAAGGCTGGTTCTTGTAAAGGAGCGCTTGTTTTCGGTGATGACGACGGAGGCGAGACACCGCCGACCGAGCGGTAGCGAGCAAGTCACTGTGTCGAGTGTTGTGAAGGTCGCATTAGCCGAGTCAGCGTGTTAGAAGTAGTAGGGGGCCAGAATAGTAAATCTTCGTCCCTCCGACTTTTGGCACCTCCGCGCGGTCCAAGTGAACACAGCGGAGTGCTCCCTCTCTCCGGTTAAAGGACAACTTTAGTTTTTTAGAACAAGGGTTCATATTTTAGATTGTAATTAGAGAAAAGAAAAAGTGAGTGTTAAAATGTTTTCATTTGCTTCGTTCTATTGTTTTATTGTGTTTACCGTGCTAAAATGTGGGGCATGCGTACGCATGGGGGCATGCGTACAAGTGGCTAAATATGTATTTTTTGACACAATAAGCCAGCAGTTTCTTTATTGCTATTTACAGTAACACTTCTAGCCCCCATAAGTCACATCCAACCATGAAAGGTTGTGTTGTATCTTGGGAATGGGCTTATTCTGTGTAAAATGACATATTTAGCCACTTGTACGCATGCCCCCAACCACTGAAATAAGAATCTCTAAAACAATAGAAAGAAGGAAATGAAATAATTTTAACACTCATCTTTTATATTCTTTAATTACAATCTAAAATATGAACCCTTGTTGTAAAAAACTAAAGTTGTCCTTTAAGACAATCACAAGCTTCCGCGGGCGGGTCTTTCCTTACCCAAGTTGCTGTTTTGATACATGCGTGGCCACATCCATATGTCAAATATGGAGGAAACTCTGCCACCAAACACGGTTTCTGTGGATATTTGGTAGAATTCATGTCTGAGAAGACACAACCAGGTGCCAAACAACCAAAATACAGAGCAGAAAACAACAACCTTCACCTTCAACAGTTAACTGAATATGGCGGTGTAATAACAAACATGCCTGCAACAAACCTTCCATGTTCTGCAACTCCCTTGGAGCAACGGGGGTTTGTGCAACTTTCATAGAAAGTGACCTTGTGGCGCAACGGCAGCGCGTCTGACTCCAGATCAGAAGGTTGTGTGTTCAAATCACGTCAGGGTCAGTGCATTTGTTTTAACATTAGTGTTGTGTTCAAGCTCACTCCTGTCATGTGCCTGTGCCATGGATGCATGACAGTTCACTACAGAATGTGTGCATACAGATGGTAAATGGTGCATTTATATAGCGAATTATCCAAAGCATTTTACAGAGATTGTGTATTAAATTCACCCATTCACACACATTCATACACCGATGGCGGAGGAAACCATGCAAGGCACCAACTGGCTCACCGGGAGTAACTAGGGGTTCAGAGTCTTGCTCAGGGACTCTTCAACACTAACTCTGGGGGAGTCCAAGTTTGAACTGGGAACCCTTCGGGAACCCTCCGTGTTCTAATGACGGTTTCTCTACCCCTGAGCCACTGACGGAAAATTGCATCTAAGGAACAGAATCATGTTGCCTCCACTGAATCCATAAAGTAGATTATAAACAGTTACAATCTTGTTCTTTTAACAGTGGTCTAGTGCAGCCTCTGTGAATATGACAAACAGAACAGATTCCAAACACTTGACGGAGGTAGTGGTGGAGATTTACTGAATCCAAGAACAGGGTCTTAAATCAAAACACAAAGACAGGTTCCACACGCAAGAAAGCAGAGGTTACTAATAACAAAGGCAAGATACCTTTCATGTTCTGACTGTGCCAATTCTCTCCCCACACGGTTGATAAATACAGCATGTAACATGATAATTGCACTGCATCCACCTGTCGGCTTCACCACACACGCGGTGTACTGCCTGTAATTATCGGGCCAATCATGACCTCATTATTAGGGGTTTAAAAACAGACTAAGCCGTGTACCGAGAGAGTGGAAATCTTGGAGAAAGAGAATATCCCATGGGAGAGGGAAGGGCTGGAGTTGCCTGGGCAGCACCAGTCAGTGCACCAACCATATCGCTAAAAGCCATTGAGCTTTGTCACAGCCACAGCGTCTGTATGTTTCTCAGTAACGTTAGTCCAGTCAAGTAGTAGTCAGAGAACTTTAGTGGCACTAATCACTGGTGTAAAGTAACTAAGTAAATCACCTAGGGACCCCTAGCCTGGGGCGTAACAGGGATACTGGACACAAAAAATAGTACCATGTGACAGAGGGGTCAAAGTTGAACGAAAGTTGGTCTATTTGGTAGAAATAGGTCAACAATACAAATGACGCTAGTTTTGTGGATTCATCTATTTTTAATGATTGGGCCATGAGCCCCTGCCAAATCACCGGAACTACTTTATATTCATCTAAAACTGACCAGAACTCTGACCACGGGACTCTGGTAATGAATTATTACATTTGTTACCACTATTTTAATAACAAGTATTTCACACAGCTGTATGTAAAAAATAGGTGAACTAACACTTTAAGCACATTTAATTACATTACAGTACATCTACTTCAGAAAGAGTATTTCTACAATGCAGTATGATACTTTTACTTAAGTAAAAGTCCATCCCTGCACATAATGCCACACAGACCACAGCAGGTCTGCAGCACCACTGCTTACCGTAACTGCTGCAAAAGCAAACGGGTGATAAATCTGAACTAAACTTAAGTTTTAAACTAGATAATAAAACCTGATGTGCCTTCATATCAGGCCTTACACTCCACCACCCTCCCACCACCCTCACCATGGACTCATTACAGAGATGGCTTCATAGCTGGGGAAGTGCTCAATGACCCTGTGCAGGAAACAGCCGGCACATAGGAAAAGTACTTGAGGTAAATAAATAGTACCAGTCGGAAAACAACGTGTCGGATAAAGGAAGTGGCCAAGGACCCGACGAGGTGAAAGACGGAGGAAGCCATGAGGACAAAAGAGAGTGAAAGTGACAGAGGGAGGGAAGGCCAAATGGGAATGCTCGATGCAGAGGGCCTTGATTACACGTTAGTATGAAAACACATGCAAACGCACGCACGCACGCACGCACACACACACTCACATAAATATAAGAATAGGCTGGAATCTTCTATACTGCTACTGGTCAAAAACAAAAACGTTCACTGCCGTCCTCATATCCCCACCCCACCCCCACAAAATGATAACAAATAACAGGTGTCACAACCAGGGTCAGTCAGACAAATGGGTTCACCACCTCGGCGGTAAAATACCGTATGACTCTGTGGCGCAACGGTAGCGCGTCTGACTCCAGATCAGAAGGTTGCGTGTTCAAATCACGTCAGGGTCAGCACTTGTGTTTAGTTTTGACACAAGTGTGGTCTGAGTCCATTGTGTAACTTCTGTTACACAAACCGTCTTGTGCCAGTGTCATGATGCATGACAGGCAGGCACCAACAATTGTACATTGTCCTAAATGATCATGACCATTGACCATAATAATTTCAGCTAGATAATGTGTCCCTTTTGGGGGAGGACTATCCCTTCATTTAATAGCTACAGGGTTTGTTATCACACAAGAACTGAGGGACGATTCTACAAATCCCCTTCTAAAATCATTCTCACACTTTCAATATTGTTTTAAAACTAGTCCTGTGCCCGGGGGTGTGCACAGTATATGAGTGCACAGTATTATGAGGGATTGAATGTCCCTGATGAGTCTCAGAAATAATGTTGGAGAACCCAGACCGATGCCCGTTGGGCAGAATAGTCACCATTGACGTCCAGTTGTGCAATACCCATTGAATCCGTTCGTCTGTCTGTCTGTGTCCCTTTCATTCCCATACATTATTTAGAGATCTCTTATCTCTGTCTGTCTGGCTCTCTTTTATGCCCATACATGGTGTTCCCTGTCCAGGCAGTCTGTGATGTCATCTCCAAATTTGGGCACTGTAGTGATGTCAGTCAGTGATGTCAGTCATCTCCAAATTTGGTCACTTGTTTCATCATGTCAGACAGACATTATTTGGGCTTTGCATCAGCATGCGGCTGTTACCATGGTGGCGACACTGTTTAAGGGGACTGCCCATAAGTCCGAAGGTTCATTAGTCTGAAGGTTCATTAGTCCGAATTTAGTTAGGGTTACTGAGGTCAAGGTTAGGGTTAGGGTTAGAGTTAGGCATAGTATTCTTAACAAATTCAGACTAATGAACCTTCGGACTAATGAACCTTCGGACCAATGCCATGGCACCCTGTTTAATATCGGTGATGTCAGCATGCAGACTGTTTCACCCGTTTATGCCCATATATGGTGTTCCATGATGTCAATCAGTGATGTCGGGCATTGTTTCAGCATGCGGCTGTTATCAGTGATGTCAGCATGTGGACAAAGGGTGGACGGACACACCCACCGTTCGGTAAATTTATAGTTACTAGCCCTTACCCGTTCAAAGATATGAGCTCCGAAATGATGTGCAGTGTGTGGGTTATGGGATGTGCACTGTGCACACAGTATATGAGGGATGGAAAGTAACTTTAACTGGTGCTTGCATGATAATATGTAGGGGCATCAATGTAAGAAATACCCGTTTCGTTTAATGGCTACAGAGATACTGTGTACCGATCTGCATGATTTTTGGACAAAATCTGTAACAGGGCAAGACAAACGACCCCCCGCCTGCCCACCCGCCTGCACACACACACACACACACACACACACACACACACACACACACACACACACACACACACACACACACACACACACACACACACACAGCTGGTTAAACATGTTGCCTCATGCTAGATGCAGAATAGATATGCCTCAAGCTAGATGCAGAATAGATATAGATACACCATAAAAATGCTAATATACAGCATATGATTTGTGAAAGTGACGGGCTTCACAGTTATGTCAGGTGTGTTCATATGCTAATGGTGATGCTATTTCAGATCAATTGCTCCAGCCACTGAGGAGAAACGCTGTGACAGACACTCACTCAGACAGACAGACACTCAGACAGACAGACAGACATTTGGAAAATTATATGTTTGATAGATGTTTCAAAAAAGCAGATGTACAAGCTTGTCGTGCCGCTCTGCGAGCTTGTTATTTATATCTGTTATTTTTGAATAGCCAAAGCAAAAGTCTAATGAAGCCATTTCTTGACCAAATTGTGTGAATGCTTAATGCTCTGTGAATGAACCAGAAGATGGGATAAAGTTAGCACATGTTTAAAAATAACATGAGCTTGGAAGTGCACTGGTAGCTGACTGGAGAATGTGCTGAACACATAATGACATCACAGCTTTGATTCCAGCTGGAAATTGTGCTTTTCCCTCTTTCTGCTATCCAGTGGTTCTCAACCCGTGGGTCGGGACCCCCAGGGGGGTCCCCAAATTATTCTGGGGGGTCCCCAGATGATTAACTTAATGAGCAACATTGTTTTCTCACTCAACAGTAAACAAACCAACATAAAGTTTAAGTGTATAGAGGGAATCTGCACATTTCCAAAGTGACAATTGAAGGACTTTTCAACACCTCTAAAATGACAAACTAAACATTGGCCAAATTGTCAAATATTAGAGGCAGAAATTGTGAAAATAGCCGATCTACATGCTCACAATCTGCTATTTTCACAATAGAACAGTGTACTATAAAATGGAATTAGTGCTTGTCAGGGTGTGTGTGTGTGTGTGTGGGGGGGGGGGGGGGGTCCCCAGTTAAAATATGATTATTTTGGGGGGTCGTGGCCTGAAAAGGTGGAGAACCACTGTGCTTAGTGTGCTATGCTACTGAAATGACAGAAGAACATGTAAATACATATTTAACTGTTCCCTCTGACTGTCTCGTCTAGGCTAATCATAGAGTGATTAAATGGTAAATGGTGCATTTATATAGCGCTTTTAATCCAAAGCGCTTTACATAGATTGTGCATTACATTCACCCATTCACACACACATTCATACACCGGTGACGGAGGAAGCCATGCAAGGCACCAACCTACTCACTGGAGGCAATTAGGGGTTCAGAGTCTTGCCCAAGGACCCTTCGACATTAACTCAGGGGGAGCCCAGATTCGAACTGGGAACCCTTCGGGATTTATACCCTTCGTGCTCTAATACCAGTTTCTCTACCCATGAGCTATGCCGCCCCTCATGCATGATGTTTGCTTGGGCTGTTATATGCCGTTGCCATATGCCGTTGAAAAGCCTGAGTTATACTTGGTTGTGCATCGTGCTGGCATGCACAGCAAACAGCAGATCTACAACCTCACAGTCACAACACATTGCGCTGCAAGCCTGTTGTGAGCTTGCAGATCAACTGTTTTCAACGCAAAACACTGGCACAAAACAACATATAATTTGAGTATAAATCAGACATAATGCTGATTGCAATATACCGGTACTCCTGTTTTGAACTCAGTAGCTCAACCTCATTAGATGGGTGTGCCCTATTGCCATGTCCAGAGCTATGATTATATAGCTGTGTTTTGTTATCATGCTTCAATAGTCATTACAGCTCAAGCAATGCATGCCTGAACTCCTCTTTACAGCTAAGCTATTCTCTTTGCTGGACACGGAGTCCAGTAGGAACACTGTGTAATGTTTAGGCTTTTTCAAAACGGCGTCATACAATTAAGTGACGTCTGTCTTATCCCAGTTATCCATGGACAGTGGTGGAAAAAGTACTCAAATGTTTTGTAGGAAATTATTGGTTATCAAATTGTACTTAAAGTACAAAAGTAGAAAGTACTCATTATGCAGATTGTCCCATTTCACATGTTTCACAAGAATTTACAACAATATTTGAAAATAGCAGATTCTACAAGCTCACAATGTGTCACGATAGATCGGCTTTTTTCAAATGGCCAAAATGTATATAGGGCTGAAGTGGTTAATGTATGTTTTGTAATAATAATCTACAAAGTAACTAGTAGTAACTAAAGTTTTCAAATAATTGTAGTGGGGTAAAAGTACAATATTTGGATCCAAGATGTAGTGGAGTAGAAGTAAAAGTGCTGGAAATTGGAAATACTCAAGTAAAGTACAAATAATTTTTTGAGCACTCATGCCAGGACTCATCTGCCTCAGGTTCTTGTTCTTGCCAAAGTGCAGTAACTACACAAATCATTTAAATGATAAAAGGATTTAAAAGTGTTGATTAGATTGATTAAAAACATGAAGTTTGCATAGGAAAGCCAAGAGGGGTGTGAACCTTTTGCAAAAAACGGGGAGCAAATTCCACTCCTCACTTTTCTAATGCTAACAACAGAGCAACTCTCTTAAAAGAATGGGTGGTTTGAGTGGTCACTGTAAGATGAGACCTTGTGTGGTGCAATGGTAGCGGGTCTGGCTCCAGATAAGAAGGATGCGTGTTCAAATCACATAAGGATCAAAGCTTTACTGATCCCAATGAAACTTCACTTTACTTGTTATCTGGGGACCACCCACAAAAGGTGAGTATGTGACTCTGTGGCGCAACGGTAGCGCGTCTGACTCCAGATCAGAAGGTTGCGTGTTCAAATCACGTCAGGGTCAATCTTTTCTCGCCCCACAAATAGATTGTTCCATATGTGCCTATAGATGGAAAATGGCAGCCAAGAACCAGAATAATGTTACCATCACTGAATCCGTAAGAGAGACTATAAAGAGAACAGATTCAATCTAGTCATTCTTTCAACTGTTCTGTTTGTTTAATCAAGCAAAACAGCTAAAGAGTAGCCAGCTAGCATACGTAACAAAATGAATAGTCAAGTCAGAAATATCCAAGATACTTGTAACCTGCAACAGGTAGTGATGGAGAGGACTGAATCCTAGAACTGGGTACAAAACACAAAGCGAGGCTCCGATTTTACAAGAGAAACAAGCAGTACGGAAATAAGCCCAAAAGAGGTGACTATGCCGTGCATGCACGTGCACACGCACACATATAAATATACGAGTGAGTCAGAATCTTCACATCATGGTCAAAAACAAAAACATTCATTGCTGCACTCATCCATCCCCACTGCTACAAATGGTAACAAATAACAAGTGTCACAACCAGGGTCAGTAAGAAAAGTGTGTTTAAAGAGCTTTACAGAGATATGACTCTGTGGCGCAACGGTAGCGCGTCTGACTCCAGATCAGAAGGTTGCGTGTTCAAATCACGTCAGGGTCAAAGCTTTACTGATCCCCACAAACAACTTGTTCTATGCCTACAGATGGAAAACAGCATCTAAGGAAGAAAATAATGTTCCCTTCACTGAATCCATATGAGAAATTATAAAGACATTTGAAACAATCTAATACACTGTTTGTCAAATCCCGCCCCATTCTGCTCTGTTACCAAGTAGTACAAAATACCCAGGGCAGATTGTTTTTATAGTGGCAGTGAATGGGGGGAGGGGTATTTTCATTGCCTCCATTATTGCTATTTAAAGTACCAAAGGAAAAACATCTAGGTGATATTAATAAAAAGGGAAGACAAAGGTACAGTAGTTACATTGCAAAACAGGGGGTTTCCCCCGAAAATTTTAATTTGTTTAATCCCAGTGGGACAGAATCACCATGGCCAACAGGTTCTCACCCCTAATGCTTCATACAACCGACGCGATCTTAAATACCGAATGCTTCTCACCATAGACGCGGACGGATTGCCTAATGTCTCAAGGGTTAGACGCATTGGGTGGTCTAAGAAGAAAGAAAAAAAAGTAGTTCCTGATGCGGGATTCGATACCGCTCTGAAGGCTTCTTGGTTTACCAGCCACCCGTCGCTACCGTTCACGCCACTATAAACGACGGAGCAGCGCCGTCTCAGGCGCCCATGACCCCCGTGAGTCGCCACCGAGGCGAGCGATAGCGAGCCGAGTTGCCGCGACGAGCGGTGGGAACGGCGCATGAGCCGACTCAGCCGCGTTACCGAATTACGTGCCGTTATGGACAGAATAGTAAATCTTGACCAGGGGACTGCTTCCGCCTCCGAATGTGGCTCAAAGAAGGGACTACGTTATCATTCCACATTTTGTCAAAGATAAAAGCACAAAAAAAAAAGAACTTCCCAGTCACTCTGGTTAGCTCAGTCGGTAGAGCATGGAGATACAAATCGAGGTACCGGGGCTCGATTCCCCGTGACGGCCGTCAGTGAAAAATATTCCAGTAAACACATGTCGGCACATGCGTACTAAGACTCTGTCTCGTCCAAAAACTCTCCATCCCCGTCGCACCCTAGACGCAATAGTCACTCCCAAAACTTCACAGGGGTGAAGCAAAGGAAAGCAAAGACACGGCGTCGGGAGGGTGAAGCAAAGGGAGTGAGGATGGGTTGCCATGGCAGATTGTTTTTACATTGGAAATGAATGGGGGAAAAAAGATTTTTCATAGCCTCATTATTGCTATTTAAAGTACCAAAAGAGAAACATCTACTTGATATTAATAAAAAGGGAAGACCAACGTACAGTAGTTACATTGCAAAACAGGGGTTTGCCCCCAAAAATACATGTTTTAATTAGTTTAATCCTCTGAAAAAATCGGAGGAGAGTTACAGAGAGAGAAAGCGCAGTGCATCTTGGGTAGGAATTCTGTCAGCCAGCCTATAAATCCACTGCAAAATAGGCTGGCTGTCGTAATTCTGGCCATTTAAAATATATGTACCCAATCGAAACTCTTAGTTACATTGATATTGTTCATGTGAACTAGTCTGTTGAAGCTTATTCATTATACTGATCGAAATCGCTATGGTCTCGCGGGGCCGTACTGCACGCTCGCCGTGTTCCGCAGTGCGCACCATGCTGAAAGACTAAAGCAACATTCTCCCACTGCACAACTCCACCCCGATAGCAAAAAGTGAATGATTTTTTCTGGTTGGCCAGTCAGGGAGGCGTGATTATGGATCCCACTGGGAAAGATGGATAACCACGCCCCGGACTCATTCTTGAAGCTTGTGATTGGCTGAACCGGACGTAGGGAGCGCTCCGTTGTAGTCACTTGGACCGCGCGAGGTGCACCAAAACCCAATTATCATGGCGTTTATCGTGCGCTTGCCCAGGCCTTACGGCCTGGACATAAATATAACGATTGCATTCACCACGGCTTCGTAGGTCCGCTGGCCTTCGCGCCGCTTGCAATGTCATGGACAATAACTGTGAAAACGAGCGCTCTATGCCGTTTCCATCCATCTTTCCCAGTGGGATCCATAATCAGGCGTCAGGGAGTCTCAAGGACCAATCAGAAGGCTGACAAACGGTCTATTGTCACACTAATAAGAACCAGTATACGCATGCAGGGCATGCTGGGGCCAAAAGAAACCGACAGCTCATTAGATGCAATGTAAAAGTGGTCACAGCACTCACATGTAAAAATGCATCACATCAAACTTCCAGATGCTGTTTTCCTCCCAGTGAGGAGGAACTAAGAAGGTTTTGGGTGGATAATTGCTGATACTCTTGAAAAATATCATCCTTGTTTTATGTTGTGTCTAAACATTTATAGCAATTCTCAAAGCAGTTGTCCCCCAAATCCCACCTCCAGTTGCCAAGGGCGCGCTCCCTATGATCACGGCATCAGAGCCTGCTTGATCATGCAGCTATATCCCCTCAAACCTAATTTATGTTCTGCCATGTGAAGGTGTTGTGTGCAGAGAACGGCCGAGAACAGCCGACCTTCATGCTCAGCGTTCACATCCGCGACATGATGTGAGCTTGTATGTCAATTGTTCTCGGCACGCAATAGCATTTTGGGGTGGGGTACAGTATTATACAGTATGTCTCGCTAGGAGCGTCTCATCAGCCAACACACAAGAGGAGGTTTAACAGAAACCAATGCTCCCCAAAACAGGTTTGGGGATAAACAATCACCTTGTGGGGCAACGGTAGCGCGTCTGACTCGAGATTATAAGGTTGCATGTTCAAATCACATCAGGGTCAATCTTTACTGACTCCCACAAAAGAAAGTGTGTGCCTTCACTGAATCCACAAAGTTGCCTTCACTGAATCCATAGAAAAGATTATAAATAGACTAGACAGAGGCAGAAGAAGTAAGGCACTGCATCAAACAATTAAAGCCTTTTTTATGTTGATTGGGATTCTGATGTGACAGAGAAGGCCAGAGTTCATCAGCATTGTGGGGAAAGCTCAAGAAAAGAGCAGATCCACAAGCTCACAATTTGCCCCCAACAAGCTTGTAGATTGGCTATTTTCAGCAAAAGCTTACCGCACACAATAACAGATAAGGCACTAGAGAGGTAGGCCTACTCCACTAAACCATATGGGGTTTAAATGGTTAAAGGGAAATCACTTTCAAAGTAATTGAATACATTGCACACACACACGCACGCGCGCGCGCACACACACACACACACACACACACACACACACACACACACACACACACACACACACACACACACACACACAGTCACGCACGCACGCAAACACGCACACGCGCGCACACACACACACACACACTGATGGAATTTTGGATCATATTCCATATGGATAAACAGTTTTCCCCAATCATAATAAAATACTCCACACAATGAATGAGACCACACCGGAGAATATGCGTTTTTTGGTGAAGTTTAGTCAGAGTTCAAAGTAAGAGCAAAATCACCCATCGTAGCTCTCTGAGTACAAAGCATAATGATTCCACATATATAGTTGAATGTGTACAGCATAAAATACATTAGTCACATTATGATTGGACAATTAAGCATAACAATGGATCATGAGATGGTGTTGTGACTGAGTCTCGTGAACTCAGAAGCAAGGATGTAGAATGTTTTGGTTTCTCATTATCCAGTGTCCGGGACACTTTGACATTTCGCTGGTCAATCTTTCTGTCCCTGGAGTGGGGCAGATTCTCGTCTCGTGCATTAGTTATCAGATCAAAACATCATGGCATTGACTTTTAACACTGAGAATGATATCTATACCATGTTAAACAACAATAACATATTGTACTATCAATTCCCTCCTGAGATAGCATTTGAAGTGTTAAATGTCAAGGCAGCATAAACAACAAGGGAAGAAAACATGGGTTAAACTTTTTTTTTTTAAGGTATTAGAAACAGAACATAATAATTGAACAATTTAAGTCAAAAACATTTCGATAGTTTTTGAAGAGTAGAGTCAAAAGAACTGTATATTTCCAAAGGTATTTAAATCAGAATATCATAATTGAACTTTGTTTTTTGTTTTTGTTTTTTAAGTAGAGGTAAAAGATGTTTATTGTCTTAATTATTAATTATTATATATATGTATTTTACAAAGGTTCAATGTGTCGAAGATTGATTGGAAATGATCCATGTCAAGCAAGATAAAAACACATCAGCATCACGCTCCCGGGTGGTTATTACAATTTGGGGCCGATTTTAGTCAAAACAAGACGAACTTGACTCTTTACCATAATTTAGGTTAAAGACAAAAGCATTCAAAATGTATTTAGACAGCATCCGAAAATCAGCCGTTTGGCGGTCATAATTCGTACACCTCCGAGGTTACCTTTAGGTAATGAGTGGTCTTAATTGTCCCTGCAGGTTGGGGACATTTATAGTGAGGTGTCAAACCGGAGCCGCCTTAAAGCCAACTGTCTATTCCTCCTTACTGGCTTTTGTCCGAGTCAAGGTCTGGAAGAAAACTTTACAGCGGGAAAACGTGTGTGATGCAGTTTCATACTCACGAAATACATATGGATTTTTCAATCATCCTTTTTGACATTTCCACTTTGGACAGACATGCAGTGAAGTATGTGTCTGTCAACTCATTCTCAATTATCATCTCAAAATATCTTTATCTGTAAGACAAGGGAAAAGACCACTTAAGTCTTTCGGACCTCCATTTAAGGCGCAGTCCCGGGCAGAGACCCCTTTCCACTCGAGGTCTGCGCCCAGGCAACCCTGGACAGAGAGTTCAAGTTCTCCTGCTTCCCGGTGTCTTCTTTTCAAAGCCCACCGATCACAGGAGACACAGCTCGCCTACTGACGCATTCGCGTTTGGCTTACTGTGGCCTGACTGTACATTGGATCGAGCACAGCGGCCATCAGTCCTCAACAGGCACTGCATGGTCTTACTGCCATATGTGACCCGACCGGCCGGTGACCCAGTCGATAGCGACCCCTGACCCCGTAGTGATGATTGGTCACCCAGGGAGGAAGCCGACGGTCTGATCCCAACCCCACTTGGCTATGGGAATTGAAACTTTGACCGTTTTCACCAGCCTTGCCTGTTCACAGAGGTCGTCCCAAAAACCGCACCCTCTGCTAGGTGTGGACTGTCATCCACGTACCACGTGTTGCCTCCACACTGCCTCACAGGGTCTCACGATGTGCGACAATCACGCCGACTAGACGGTACCACGGCAGGATGTTAACTCACCCTTCACTAGACACGGGGGCCTTCAGTAACTCCCCAGCACTATATACAGTCTTTATCGTGCCCTCGGAACCTCGCGATTCCGCCGCCGCCTGTTGTCCCCTAGGTTCGGGGAGCCCAATCCCCTCCCTAAGGGACAAATCAATCCATAATGTAAGGCAATAAGGTATTTATATATAGAAATTGAATTGAAATGTTTAGATACATCACCAAAAGAGGACACAAGTTGTGTCAGTTTGTTCTGTTAGGGGAAACAGATTAACCCTGTATTGATTGGAATCAACTTCACAAAATGAAATATATTTAAATGGGATGAAATGAAAACAAAATGAAATATGAAAATATGAAATCAGAAAATGAAATATGAATTCAGAAAATGAAAATATGAAAGAAATAAAATTAAATGAAAAAATATTAATTCGAAAATATGAATTCTAAATATTAATTCCAAACACATTCCCTCCCGTTTGCCACAGCCAAAAATATTGGGTGTGACAAAAATTGTTTTGTTGATGTTTGGAGGCAATATGGTTAAATGAGAAACAGATGGTCCAGAGGTACAGTAAACCTTGTGGATGGACAGTGATTCTGCTCACTGTCAGAGTTAGTGAGCTTCCAGGCCTGTGAGGGGGGAAGTGTATCATAACAAGATAAGGTTTTCCCAAAACAATAGTTAGCGAGGCCTGCTGAAAGGCTCTCTACTGAAAGTGTCCCAGAGAGAGAGACTTTAAAGAAGTAAAATAATAATAATAAAAATACATAACATAATCATAATGTCATTTTTTTTTTTTTTTTTTTTATGTGTAATCCCGTATAAGCCCAGTAGGGTTGTAATAATTGTGGAATTTGACTGAACGGGTTTGAATGGAGCCCAGCCATCTAAATTGTTTTTGGAACCGTCTCAGCCTGCTTTTACTCAAGTAAAGAGGATAAAGTATTCCCAAAAATAAACCAACATGAGAAATTAAAGGTTGAGTAAAGCAGGGCTAGGCCTCTTCCATCCTTAACCCATACTGCAGTTTATGTGTTAAGAATGGTAAAAGTAAATGTTTTTGGTTCATGTCCATAAGGTGTGGTTTGAAAGAACAAGGTTCAGTTGTTACACAGGAAATAGTGTTTTTCACGACAAAACAGGAGGACAGGAGAAAACTGGTTAAAATAAAATTGAAATAAAACAGTCAGTCAGTCAGTCAGTCTGATAATCAGTCAGTTAAGTTGGTAGCGAGTTAGTGGAGTTAGTTCCACTATACCTGTTCTGCCATGTCATTAGTCCGTCCTGTCCCCTAAAATAAAATAAAGCCCACCTGTCATTGATGGGAAGAAAAAAAATTATTAAGACATAGAAACATTCAAATAAACCCAAGCGTTGGTTGTTATCAGTACGAGTGTAGTCATAACAAGAGCGAATGAGATCCCCTTTGAGAGAGAGAGGGAGAGACAGTCATATGTGTAAATAATTCCTAGTTTTGCAAACCAGGCAAGTGAGTTAGAACACAATACAGAGGGAGAAAAACCCAAGACAGATTCAAATAAGACAGATTCAAATATAACCCCAGCACATTGTTATCAAGCCCTGTATTAGAATGTAAACAGTAGATTATACAGAACAAGAGCGAATGAAACCCATTTTTGAGAGAGAAAGAGAGAGCAAGGTCACACAGAAACTGAATCGGCTCGTGGCCTCTCAAGGTAAAAATAAGAAAAATGAAATAAAAAACAATTCCAGCAATCCCCTCATAGTTTTTTTTCCAAAATAAAACAATAATAAACCAAAATGTAAGCATCGGTCAAGCGAGCGCGGGCAAGCAGCAAGCAAGCAGCATAAGCCAAGCACATATTGTACCATATTGTACACAGAAGTAGCACCGCTCACTTTATACTTGGTTTGATTTTCTTGCTTTCATAATAGACAAACCGAAATGTAACCAGGGGAGGAAAATTGGATTAGAGATGATTAGACAGAGATAGATTATCAAAAACATTTAACACACAGGTTTGTCAGTCAGAACTTGATTTTTCTTTTTTTTTCTTTCCAGAAGTCGTTCTTAGTCAAAAGTAAACAAAATATATAGTACCATTATCTCGGGGCGTCCCAAGGGTCAAGAGTGTTTGTTCTTTTCGGGACATTGTAATCCATGAAAGTCACGTAGCAGATCTACAAGCTCACAACGCGTCCCATCGCGTTGTGAGTGAAAGGCCAGCCAGGTTCGGCTGGGGGGGGGGGGGGGGGGGGGGCTCTGTCAAGCCCTTCAGCATCTCAGCATCTTGAAAACATTGCTTGCGTCCTCTGTTCCTTCCTGATGAGGTTCGAACATCCAGTGGCAAATAATGTCCGATTTCTCCACAGCTCCGCACATATCCATTGACATGTTCCAGGAAAAGTTTTAGGCAGTGTTGATAACTGGGAGTCCCCGATGATCTTCCAGAATGACTTGAGGTCCGGGTTAAAAAGAGGTTCTGGGTTTAGATTGTAACCTTTCATCCGTGTGGGTCCAGGTTTTACACGATAAAAACACTGCTTCTCGGAGCAGGGGGCTTTTTTAGCTTGAATGGTCATGTTTCTTAAAAATGTTCTTAGGAGCGCTGAGATAAAAAGCTCCTGTATTCAACATCTCAGAGTCGCCTGAGACGGAAATTAAATAAAATAAAATAAGATAAGACGAAAACGAAGCTTAAAGCATGAAGATTTCCGTCAGAACGTTCGGTTCTAGAGCATAAAGTGAAATCTCCTAATTAAAATAACCACGCTATTTCTTATGTGATTAAGTGGCTCTAATCAGCCGTATTGGGTTATCGTACTGGCCGAAGAGACATTCCTTCAGAACAAAATATGTTCTGGCCCCAAATAAAAAGATTTCTTCTCAAGAACTTCTTGAAACAGCCGTTCTAGAGCATAAAATGAAATCTATATTGAAGTCTCGTACTGATACAAACCCAACCTTAGACAAGCAATCTCCGTGGCCAAACGGCTGCTATGTCCTCAAAACATGTAACAAAAAGCGACAAAAACAATAGACTAAAAACATTAAACATTAAAAACGCAGCTGTGTTAAGAGCTAGCTAGACTCTTAAGACAGCAGGTATAAACGTATGACCTGGGTTCTGTTGAATTAGGACAGTGTGTGAGAATGAAGCCCGCCTCTCAAGTCTCTGTGAGAGAAACTGTCTGTGTCCGGTCCCTGGTGTGGAACGCTGTGCCAGAGCCAACCCTGGCCGCCTCCATTTCGTCTTTCTTCAGACGATATGTTGATGTGGGAGAGAGTCATCATATCTGAATTCCTTTCTCCATATGGGCAAAAATGGTGCAATTGTGGGGCACCTAGAAACAACTGTTTCATTTCCTCATCGTCTATCTTAGCCGTTACGGCTGTTATCAGTTCATTCTCCAAGCTTTGGAGAGAGGCTTCAAGCTCAAAAATGGTGCAATTGTTCCGTTTGTAAAAAGGTTGTTTAGATTTCGGCAGGTGTTTTCTGCCTCCCTGTGCTCGGGGCGTCCCAAGGTAATTTCTCCTCGCGCAGGAGGAAAAAAACGTGTGGGAGATAGTCCTTTCCGTGGGAGTCAGGGGAAACGTCTGATAATATCCCCGGCTGGTTGTTTACTGGTTCTAGCAGCGGAAGAGACCAATATCTCCTCGGAGCTAATCCGGCAATCGAATGGACCATTTGATGGAATTTTGGATCATATTCCATATGGATAAACAGTTTTCCCCAATCATAATAAAATACTCCACACAATGAATGAGACCACACCGGAGAATATGCGTTTTTTGGTGAAGTTTAGTCAGAGTTCAAAGTAAGAGCAAAATCACCCATCGTAGCTCTCTGAGTACAAAGCATAATGATTCCACATATATAGTTGAATGTGTACAGCATAAAATACATTAGTCACATTATGATTGGACAATTAAGCATAACAATGGATCATGAGATGGTGTTGTGACTGAGTCTCGTGAACTCAGAAGCAAGGATGTAGAATGTTTTGGTTTCTCATTATCCAGTGTCCGGGACACTTTGACATTTCGCTGGTCAATCTTTCTGTCCCTGGAGTGGGGCAGATTCTCGTCTCGTGCATTAGTTATCAGATCAAAACATCATGGCATTGACTTTTAACACTGAGAATGATATCTATACCATGTTAAACAACAATAACATATTGTACTATCACACACACACACACACACACACACACACACACACACACACACTATATAGCCAAAGTTCTTCTCACTTCGTCGGTTCGTCCACTCGTCGCCGCCGCACGTGCGCACACAGACTCAGAGTAGCCTTACTAGCCTACTAAGAGAAGCCTACGCAGTTATCATGATGATAACTTCATGAAGCGTAGTCTAATCATAAAATAATTATTAATTTGTGACTATCTATCAGTCACGCATTAGAAAAAAAGCAATATCCCCCCCCCCCCCCCCCCCCCCTCTCTCTCACACACAAACGCACATGCGGGTGGTGTCGAGCAAAAAGAACAAGTAGCCAAGAATAAACACATACAAACCTATTCTTTCTAACTTCCTTCTACAGTGAAGAACACCAAAGGTTAATGGAATATCTGGCCTTTACTTGAAATTGAATAAAAACAAAACATCTTAAACTGACCTATCTTGGCGTCGAAAACCACTGGTCCTGGTCCGACTGGCACCGCTGGTCACAAGGTAGCAATGTATGCATTCACCGACTCTCCAGTCACACAGGAGATGAAACTCTTAAATTGGCGCTTAATGAGTAGGCTACTCTGGTCCTCAGCTGGTCCTTACTCATCAGAAAGTAGCCTACATGCTGTCAGAGTCAGCCTCTCAGGGAGTTATCAGGTACAGACCCTCCGCTGGAGGAAATAGTCCTTTCTTGTTCACCACAATTAATATAGTGGCGCTGGCATATATTTGCTGTTCACTCAAACAAACAGAACACACTATAGCCATACGTCAATCAACAAGAGCACCAATCACAAACATTCAATCAATGACAGACCAATCCACACAAGACAGCTTACTTTACAACAGTACACTGCTGTACATGTTTAACATGAGATTAGCACACACACAGCTGCATACAATTTGGCATGTGATCCAAGAAAAATCAGGCAAACAAGGTAAATATACAGCACAGCATGACATAACCTTTGCTTTATGGCTCAATAATTGCATTATATTTTTTGTGTGCAGTGTAGGACTGTAGGTCACTGTTTCCCAAACAGTTTACTTTCCTACATTATATATATATATATATATATATATATATATATATATATATATATATATATATATATATATATATATATATATATATATACTGTGTGTGTGTGTGTGTGTGTGTGTGTGTGTGTGTGTGTGTGTGTGTGTGTGTGTGTGTGTGTGTGTGTGATGATGTCCATATTTTAACAATGTTTTAAAGAACAATTTCTCTCACGCCTCAAAAGTACAGTACAATATCCCAAGTTCAACATGACACATTATTTCGGGCGTCTCATTGTCAAAATCCTTTTACAAAAAAAAAAGCAGTTCTACAAGCTCACAACACGCCATGATGTGCTACGTTGTGAGCTTGTAGATCAGGGGCCTGTTAGGGGGACAGGAGTAACCTTGAACAGAAGTTACACAATAATGCACTCATGTTAAAATTAACTTAAAACACATGCTGTGACGCTGACGTGATTTGAACATGCAACCTTTTAATCTAGAGTTAGATGCGCTACCATTGCGCCACAGAGTCACTCACACAACATTTTTCCTCTGAGGTGGTGAGACCATTGTGGAGGTGGGGTGCCAGGGTGGAATGGATGAGGGCAGCAGTGAATGTTTTTTTTTGTTTTTGACCATGATCTGATTTAATGTACAGAGGATTCCGACTCACTTTTATGTGTGCGTGTGTGCGTGCGTGCGTGCGTGTGCATGCGTGCTTTGTATCGGAATAGATCCAGTCGCCATTTCCATCCATGACAGTAAGACACACTTTCCCTCTGTCCATAAACTTTAAAAACAGGATGCATTTTTCCTGTCTCTCTCCATATTCTACAGTAATTGTCGGGGCCTCTGCTCTGTGTGCTCGTTCTCCTCTGCCTCACAGGATTCTGTTCCAAATACAACATGCCCATTTTATTTAAAAAAAATCACACCCGTGTGAAGTGGAGCTGTGTGTGTGTGTGTGTGTGTGTGTGTGTGTGTGTGTGTGTGTGTGTGTGTGTGTGTGTGTGTGGATCATGTGTACCGATTTTTGTGACATTTGAAGAAAATATGTAGGAAAAGGAGCAAAAAGTGTGTTTTGGAGAAAATTCAAGATGGCGGAAAATCTATCATGGCGCAAATGGGCGTGGCCTATATGGGGAGATGCGTCATGACCCAAGGAATCCAGGGAAAAAATATTTTTAATTTTCCGACCTACGGTTCAAGAGTTACAGGCCAAAACGTAAAGTGGGGTGTTATGGCGCCACCATGCGGCCAAATGACACAATTATTTTTTATTTAATCCTTGAAATCATTATGAACCTCCTCTCCAAGTCTTGAAACTCTAGCCCCTATGGTTTGCGAGAGACAAATAATTGAATGTGAGTTTTTGCGATTCCCATTATAAGTCAATGGGGAAAATTAATTCACTAATAAATTAATATCAATTAAACTATAGAACCTTTCTCTTAGAAAAGTAATAGCCCACGATTCCCGAGTAAGCCGGTCGATTTGACATATGGCGCGAGTGTGTGGTGGCAAAACTGTGGGACTAGTGGCGTGCCGAAGTTTAGGAAGTTCAGGCTACATACACACACACACACACACACACACACACACACACACACACACAGACAGACCCACACAGCCACGTATAGGGAGCCTGTGTTTCACACAGCTCCAATAAGAAGGGAAACCGCCCATGCAGTGCTAATAAAGTGGCTGCTGAGGAGACGGGGCATTTCTCAGTGTCAAAGCATCTCCTGGGATAGGAGGGGGTTCGCATAATGCGAAAGCTGAAATATGGTTAAGGCCAGAAATAGTCTTCTCTCACATGTGTTGAATTAACGCTCTCTCTCTGCAAGGAGCTCCAGATGGAAAACATGAGGCTTATGAATGAGCTGAACCAGCGGTGCTCCATGAATGTATGTACTAGCGCTGTCACCATGGGTGCACAACTATGGTTACGGTTACTACTACTACTACTACGCCTTGTACTGCTACAACTATCACCAGTAAGACCCCCTAATCGGGAGATGCATACACAAACTTTAGAAGGCGACCGTAGCCAATCAGGGGGGAATATGGGAAATGGGACAGATCCGTGTTGATGACATGACTTAAAAACAAAAAACAAAAAGAAAATCTTATTTCAAAAACAGCCAACATGCCATGCTGTGACGTGTTGTGAGCTTGTCGATCAGCAATTTAAAGGGCTCAAGTGTATCAAGCGTCTTGAGCAACAGTCGTGAGCAAAGACACTGACTTAACCCCAACCCCTCCCTGTTGAGTGGTTACCCACTGATCCTAATAGCGGGTAAATGCAGAGGTTGAATTCTGTACGTGGAATTCTGGATCAATCAGCAATTGATGAGGTAAATAGGAGTCGAGATACTATTCTAGGTGGTGATGGTTATGCGTTATGTACATGATGATATCATGGGGAGAAGTACAATAACATTCATGTCAGTGGTACGGTAGTTCTGACAAGAGCACAGCTAGGGCAGAGGGGGAAATCTCGCTCTTTCAAATGACCATCATTTCGACAAAGGAGCGTCGGGAGGGTTAGCGACTCACCCCACGGAGGTTAAGGTTAGGGTAAGGGTTAGGTTTGGGTGTCGAAAAGATGACACATAGAAACAGCGAAACGCTCCCAACCAGAGATCATAGTTCAAGGACAAGTTGAACCGTAACAATATAGGCTGTAACATAAACAATAGCTATAAGGCCTAGTGGAGAGATCTAGGCTCTACAAGCTGCCAAATATCATAATGTATTGTAGAAGTATTAAAAGTTATGGCAAAATATGAAGGTTATATATGCAGCCATATAATTTCTTTCTCAATTCCAAGTGTGTGCAAAATGTACAAAACAACTAAAGTGGACACCTTCATTATTACTACAAATATCTCTACTCCTCTCCTCTATTCGTTGGCCTGTTTTCTCTGTCACACTCAATCTCTTTCGAGCTGTTCTCGGTCCTTTAGTTGCTGTAATCATAACCAACCACAGCCTTTACTGCATGGCATCATTCTCATCATCTCAGCATTTTCGTGTTTCTCCGTTGTTGCAACATCAGTGGCGGTGGCCAAGGAGCATGCTTGTGGCCGGAAGGTTGCCGGGCCGGGTTGATCCCCCGGACTGGTCAGGAAAAAGAAAAGCGGGGAAGGGAAGTAAGTGGATGACCGAGTGGCCAGCAAGCACTTACACATGCAATTACAGTTGCACTAGGAAGCTTCCAGGGTAAATAAAAATCACACCCGTGTGAAGTGGAGCTGTGTGTGTGTGTGTGTGTGTGTGTGTAGATCATGTGTACCGATTTTTGTGACATTTGAAGAAAATATGTAGGAAAAGGAGCAAAAGGTGTGTTTTGGAGAAAATTCAAGATGGCGGAAAATCTATCCTGGCACAAATGGGCGTGGCCTATATGGGGAGATGCGTCTTGACCCAAGGAATCCAGGGAAAAAAGAACTTTAATTTTCCGATCCACGGTTCAAGAGTTACGGGGCAAAACGTAAAGTGGGCCGTTATAGCGCCACCATGAGGCCGAGTGATGTAATTATTTTTCGATTCATTCTTAAAATCATTATGAATCTCCTCTCCGAGGTTTGAAACTGTAGCTCCTATGGTTTACGAGAGAAAAATACTTGAAAGTGATTTCTTGCATTGTCCCATTATAAGTCAATGGGGACAATTAAGCGTCGTTTTTTGCCGATTACGTCGGCATGGTAAGGCGGATCGGAACGAAAGGTAATAGAACACCATTCCCGGCCGAGCCGCACATTTTGATGTATATATTGCGAGAGTGGCGTAAATGGTGCGGCACTAGTTACGCGCCGAAGTCAGGCTACATACACACACACAGACACACAGACAGACAGACACACAGACAGACCCACACAGCCACGTATAGGGAGCTGCACACAGCTCCAAAAATCACACCCGTGTGAACTGAGCGGTGGTCGTGGAGGCTGCGCAATAATTTAATTGAATTCAATTGAATTGAATTTTTGAATTGAATTGAGTGAGTGAGTGAATGAGTGAGAGAGCCACACTTGCTCACCAATAGAGAGTGTGTGTGTGTGTGTGTGTGTGTGTGTGTGTGTGTGTGTGTGTGTGTGTGTGTGTGTGTGTGTGTGTGTGTGTGTGTGTGTGTGTGTGTGTGTGTGTCTGGCCTATCCTGAACAACAGCGCCCCTCCCTTAACTCATTTAGTGCTGAATCTGATCCCGAGAATACTCGTGAAAAGTACTTGAGTACCCGGAGTGCCAATCCCGAGTATACTCGTGAAAAGTAATATATTACTGTAATGGCGGTTATATTACCGGATACAATGGCGGAAGGTCCGGAGCCGAAATCCGTCGCTGATTTCTCATCATCACGGCTCCACGAGCACAAAATAGTCATCCCATAACATTGAGGTGGACGGGGGATCTCATCTTTAATGTCCATTATCTCAAAACTACACTTTAGAAGCGAAGATGGAGGCAGATGCTCGCTTATGTTACACATGTATAAAAGCTCCGGTCCGCCATTACACAACTCCACGTGGACTACGATCGCTTCCTGTGAATGACGCGATGACGTCAGACCGGAAGTGTTTACGCTGTGGACTTCTGGCCTTCAAAATAAGATAACGGGAGTGAATGCAGCCTGAGGGTGGCATCGTGGACTTTATAATCCGTTAATTTCAGGAGCACTAAATGAGATTAACATGTGTGGTCATAAAAGGTCCTGCAGGCTACATACAGACACGCATACAGACAGACATACCCACACACACCGCCACGTATAGGAGCGTTGTGACCACCGCTCAAAAAGCATGTTGTGCTGAGTGTAGTCTCGCGTAGCCTGACAACTATTCCACAATCTCTGAATGCTATATAGAGTCTGGAACTGCAGCTCCTGCAGCTCCTGAACGGCGAGTAATGGAAGCTGGCATTTCCGTTAATGAAAATATATTTTAAAATGTCATTTCTGCTAAGCAGCAAGCTAGATATGCTTAGATGATTTTTATTTATATTAGGATACATATGATGTTAAAAACAAAACGGAAGTGGGGAGGAGGCTTCACTTCCACTTTAACTGGATACTCTTGCATTATTCCAGACAGTCTGGCAACGCAAGACTATGCTGAGTGACTCTACCCTGGGTAAAGTCAAAAGAATGTTGAGCTATTTGTTGATTCTTTTTCTGTTTTTCTTTTTACTCTGATCATAAAAAAATATCAAACACTCAGTTTGATCGAAGTGATGCGGTGAATTTGAGCAGCTATACCCTGTATGTGTGTACCCTGTATGTGTGTGTGCGTGTGTCTATGCTGCACAGTGGTCTGCTTAATCTGTTCCTGTTTTTATAGTTTAGAAATCTGGCCACGCACTGTTGTACTAATGAAACATAACTCCGGCCACGCACCGGTGTACTAATGAAACATAACTCCGGCCATGCACCGTTGTACTAATGAAACATAACTCCGGCCATGCACCGTTGTACTAATGAAACATAACTCCGGCCACGCACCGTTGTAGGCCTACTAATGAAACATAACTCCGGCCACGCACCGTTGTACTAATGAAACATAGCGTGCCACTTGGTCAAAGTTCATCTCAACAAGGACAGACAGACAAAGCTAAACATTGGGGGGTGGCTCCACCACTCCAAAAAGTATGAATGAGTATGGCTTGGGTGTTGTTCGGTAAGTACTGGGAGCTGATGGTAGGTGGTGTGCTCCGCCTCAACAATCCATCTCCCAGGGCTCTCTCTAACAGGGATAAACTCCCGCGCTCTGGCTCATATACAGACAATAAGCCTCTCTGACCTACTTTTAATAGTGGAAGAACCATGTACCAATGTATTACCATGTTGAAATGGTGGAAAGAATATTGGAGAAAAAGGGGAGAGTGTAAAGAAACAGACCCAGTCTAGAGCAGTGGTTCTCAATCTTTTCAGGCCGCGACACCCAAAATAATCATAATTTAACTGGGACCCCCCACCCTGACGAGCACTAAGAGTTGAGGAATTACATTTTTTATAACACGGTTCTATTATGAACATAGCCGATCTACATGCTTGTGAGCATGTAGATTGGCTATTTTCACAGTTTCTGCCTCTAATATTTGACAATTTAGCTGATGTTTGATTTGACATTATAGAGCCATTAAAAAGTCCTTAAATTGTCACTTTAGAAAATGTGCAGATACCCTCTATACACTCAAACTTTATGTTGGTTTGTTTACTGTTGAGTGAGAAAACAATGTTTTGCATTAAGCTAATCATCTGGGGACCCTCAAAAATATTTTGGAGCCCCCCCTGAGGGTCCCGACTCACAGGTTGAGAACCACTCATGTAGAGAATAAATGAAGGGAGAATAAAGGATTTGTTGGGAGGAATCACCAGAGGCTGTGCTGCAAGGTTCAACTTGACGAGCTCAGTGTTTATCGATGAGTGTATGCAATTACACCAGCCTGAAGAAACATTTGCACATGCATGCACATACACACAGTGCACACCCGGCCGTGCACACATCTTACACCAAGTAATTCCAGGACTTGCTGATCCTTGAAACTAGGCTGTAAAAGGCAGCGAAAGCTAACTATATCCGATTCCCTCTGGCCACACTGGAACGGCCTGATGCAGAGCGAAGTAATAATACTACAACTAATTCTGCCTATGCTCTCTCTGGATTACCTCACTTAAATATCTAATATGGTTGCGTGAATCATGCAACAAGACCAAACGTCACCCTCTCGTTTTTCCCACAAAATGCATTTGTATAAGGCACTGAAGTCTGAAATCACTGCCGCTAGTGGGCGCTATCCCCCTGGGTCACAGCGTTATTTTTTTTTTCCTCTTGAAAATCCCATAGGGGAATCTAAGAACAATGTTACAGAAATAAACAAATCAGCCGGGTGATTTTATTCATATGAATATGAAGCGTTAACCCAACGGTGGAAAAGTACTAATTTATCCAAAGTATCCAAATATTATTTTCTTCTTCAAACACATGTATGTTATCAAATGTAACTCAATATCACCAGTAAGACGCCTTAGGGGCGAAAAGCGACCTCGCCCTTTGTTTTGGCCATCTCGCCAGTGATGTATATCGGACTAGTCAGTTACCCATATATGGAGACCCCTGGTACCCAAAGATATTCACAGATATAGACTTAATATTGATGACATCAGGAATCTCCATACAGTATATGGGCATAAAAGGGATTTGGTTCCCCTGGCATCACAGGGATCTCCATATCTCCATATATGGGAATAAAAGGGATTTGGTTGCCCTGACATCACAGAGTGTGATGTCAAAACATGAGAGTCATCAACAAAAAAGACAAGCGTTAAGGCCCATTCCCACTGGGCCAGATAAACAGATACAAAATATCTGTCTCCATTCAAGTGGATGGTAAGATACAGATAAAAAAATAACTGTCGCAGTTATTTTGTATCTGCATCTTAACATCCACTTGAATGGAGACAGATATTTATTATCTGTTTATCTGGCCCAGTGGGAATGGGCCTTTACCCACGTACAGATACGGTCAAGATGTGACGGTTCTGATAGAAAACTGCAACCTACGGTCGCAATAAACGACAGAGTCACATACCTGACAAAATCGCCTGAGTGGTTTTGTTTATTTTTGGAACGCAGTTCTTATAGTACGCAATCTAAGATTTCTCTGTGGGATTTTCAAGAAAAACAGGGGTAGTGGGAGTGACGTCAGGGCTTCGGTAGTCTATGACACCCACACCATCATCATCATCAGCCCTGAACAAAGCAACAGGCAGCCAAATGATTCTGCCAGCAAGCCAGCCTGCCCTTCAGCCTTGCATTGGTCCAATGTTAGGCACAATACGATGACGTAGTTGGTATCTGTGTTTAGGCTGCTCCTTCTCTATAGCTGCTCCCATTAACGTCAGTAAGTGATAAACGAGATTCATCAATCTCCCTTTTAAGGACCACCAGAGTTGAATGGCCCAGTGTGAGAGAAGAGTCAGGGGACGGACAGAATTGCCTTGTTTTGCCCATACTGTGAAATCCACAGTTGTCCCATGGCTGTGTAGCCTTGCGCGCACGCACGCATGTAATCCATTTGCCCACTCTCTATGGATGGTCCAGAGTTACTGCCAAATGCTTTCATGGGGAAGGAGTTGAGGTTAGGGTTAGGAAAAGGGGCGTTGTGTGTGTTTACTTCAGAAAACACATCTACACATGCACATGCATTTGCACGTGACTGAGAGAAACAGAGTAACAGACGGATGGCTCTTAAAGTACTCTCCACCAAACAGACTACTACAGATTACCACAGACCGGCAGTCAAATGAAGCCGAGAGATCAGTAGGTTGGAAGATGTGGAAAAAGGTTGCTGAATGCACCTGAGAGCAGACACCGACAGACGGCTATATCAACAAGCCTGCTGCTACCTGACAGTCAAAAGCCGACTGAGCATGTTCGGTCTGCTTTTGACGCTTCCCTACAACTTGTGACCCGACGTGACAGTGTACCCACCAGCAACAGGAGATTCAACATACACTTTCGAACACTTACCATTATGTTTAAGATGGCTAACCTCACAAGACACATGTCTGTTAATTGATAGTTTTGCAAGTTGAATATATGTCATGAAAGCAGAGTAGAATTGTGGTGTGAAGAGTGGAATATTCTCAAATGTATAAAGAAATCAACAACAAATGAGATACAGCAGCTAAAGATTTAATGGCACAACAAATAACAAACAAAAGCCAATCAGGCGACTTAAAGGGCAAGGAGGGTACAGCAAAAAAGAGAAAAAGAAAGAAAGAAGGATCACCAGAAAATAATGAACAATTATCAAGAACAACAATACAAAGGATAGCAAGACAATAACCAGATAATAGTAGTAAAGTAATATGTACCAAATATAAAGGGTAAGGGTAAATATAGATGGCATGGTAATAATGAAATAGAAGTACAAACCACTGATACTGTAGTGTGTGTTACACATACTAACACTCTATAATCAGGGCACTAAATCAACCTGGCCTTGAACTGGAGCTCCTCTCTCTAACTCAGGGCAATCTAGCTGAAAACAGGCTTGTCATTTACATACTGATGTTTGGCCAAACAAGACTTTGTTTCACAGACACGGAGCCGACGGTTACAACATGAAACCAGCTGAACAAGGTCATTCACCCAGTTTACTGTAGACTACGAGGTGACACACATGAGCGGCCGCGCATGTTTGCCTACTAGTAGGAGAGACAACAATCAAGCAAGCACATCACATGCACCTGCAATCACACACACACACACACACACACACACACACACACACACACACACACACACACACACACACACACACACACACACACACACACACACACACACACACACACACACACACACACACACACACACACACACAATATGCAAGAACAGGATCCACAAACTGTGAACGGCACATGAACGAACATGAAGAGTTCACACTCATGAAACTACATTATTTACACACTATATTATATACTGTACATGTTTTATCAATTACACACCCCATGAAGCCTTGAATTCATGGATTATGTTTTTCTTGTTGCATTCCTTGGTCAATAAATGTGATGACCAGGTCATCGGTCAGTAGGAGACTCAATTGGGTCTCCTACCAAGTCGACTCTGCCGGTCATGTATAGTCTAATAGTCTAGTGCACTTTGACCCTGTGTTACTTGAATCCTTTATTCACTTGATTCACTTGAAAGCAACACTGCACTTTATGCACAAGTTAACTTACTTACAATGTTGTATTGCCCTTAAACAAGAATTGACACAGTCAATATATAAGCTGGTCAGCTGGGAAAAAAAAAGTTTTTTGAAAAAAAAAAAAAAAAATGTTTTTTGAAAAAAAAAAAAAAGTTTTGGAAAAAAAAGTTTTTTGGAAAAAAAAAGTTTTGAAAAAACTCGGGCGTGCTCAAACAACAGTAATAACTGCGTATTACCTTACTGTACTTTACTGTACTGTATACTGTACCTCACTGTACTGTACTGTACATATTCTGTGTTCTATATCTATGAAGTCTGTGTTCTAGATCTATGAATTTTGTCACTCCCCCCCCCCCCGTGTGTGTGTGTGTGTGTGTGTGTGTGTGTGTGTGTGTGTGTGTGTGTGTGTGTGTGTGTGTGTGTGTGTGTGTGTGTGTGTGTGTGTGTGTGTGTGTGTGTGACTTATACTTATAACTGAGTACATCTACAGTGCAGTATTGATACTTTTAAGATACTTTTAAAAAAACAAGTGTAAAACATTTGAGTACTTTTTCCAACAGCTACTTTCCTCCATAGCCTGGAGGACTCCTGCTAAGTTTGCAGTTGCCTTAGAGCCTATTACTCTATAAATCTATCTGTGATGTCTGATTGTACTAAAACTAGCATGCTTATTAGGCAGTAGTGGGAAAAGTACTCGCATTCTTTACTTAAGTATCATGCAATACTGCAATGTCAGTGGAAGTCTTGTATTCAAAATGTAGGATACTTGAGTACAAGTATAAAAAGTATTTGTATTAAAATGTACCAAAAGCAGAAAGTACGCATTATGCAGAACTTAATGTAACCAAGGTGTTCAAATAAGTGTATTGATTGTAGGCATTTTCCAAAATCTTGTGGTATTTCACTGCTACATATCGTTCTAAATATATGCTTTCTTGTCATTTAGTACAATGAATGTGTTACCGTGTCTCTAGAAATGTGCTCATTATTGGTGAAGATACTAACTGTAATTCTCAAAGACTCGCATTGGTTCATTCAGCACATCGTTTTTGCTCTGTTTCATTTGATATTAAAATGCAACTCGAATTAATCTACTGTGTGGACACTGATCAGATGACAGGAAGAAGCAGCTCATCAATGAATGTACTTTGTGTTGCTTTTGTAAATTGTGTAGGGTACGATATTTTCATGACTTCACACCAAAGCCCATATCATGGTCATAGAGTTAAATCATTGACAACTTGCATACTCGTTCAGTTCATATGTTAATGCAGATGGTATGCAGATGGTGTGACACATCACCTACTACAGCCTACAACGATGCCCAGGGCAACACTGCATATTGTCTATAAATGGCTCACAGTTTAAATAACGTACGGTTTATTTGGACAATCATCTGTAACAGATGAAGTATAATTAAATACGACGTGATTAACGTTTGTTTGACATCCTCATCACAATTACATTGGATGCATCGCGTTGATTAAAGTGAATGGCTGCTATAGTTTTGCTAGTTTTCATCACCTAATCACCTTCCTTTCATAACCTAATCTCTACGTTTAGAATTGAAAGAAAAATAATGTTAATGTTAGTATGAAGCTAATTATAAAGCTTAAATGGATGATGATGTCAACAATGACTTGTGAAAATCAAAGAATGATAACCGATCTACAAGCAATCATACAAACATTTTGTACTTTGATGCCAATACTTTTGTACTTTTACTCAAGTATAGACCTCTCTTTTCTTCTGTTTCATTTATCACAAGCAGGCTGGCCACAGGCACCGGCTCAGTGTGAAGGAATGGTGCTCCCTGCTGGACAAAATATTTCATTACAGCAGTACAGGTCTGGCTCCCAATCATGAGCTCGGTGACCATGTGACATGGACAGCCAATCGGCAAATAGGTCCCCTAGGTCCCCTGAATGTCTCAGGACAATGTAATCTGTTTAAAGAGCTGGTCCTGCTGACCAGCTAAAAACGCTGCTAAATTAAATAGATGCACTTTACAATGTTGAACATTTTTCTTGTATGTATTTTTATGTTGTGTATACTAATGTAAGCTACTCCTTTGTTTGCCTGTTTTGTTCTATGTTTTCATGTGGGGACTGCGGATGAAAATTTGCATCTTTGCTAAATCCTGTGTATATGTGTATAAACAAATAAAGTAAATAAAAGTAAAGTAAAGTCATCAAATTATTGGCTCAGGAATGCAACAAAAACAAAACAAATCTCCGTGAGTTCAAGGCTTCATGGAGTGTGTAATTTGACAGAAAACAAGTACCGGTAATCTTTTAGGGAGTGAACTATTCCTTTAAACAATATAGTAAAAACAAACTGTGAGCGGGTAACAAGTGTCTGTCTGCTAATTATAGTTTACTCAGGCTTCCTGTGTGAGTGTTCAACTTTGACACAACGCGCCACAGACACACAGACACGGAGGTGTTCTTCTTGTGTCATCGCAGTGGGTACAGTGGCATCTGTCACCAGACTCTGACAGGTGTCGTACGTGATCAGGGACACCAGACGCCACCTGCATGGTGATCTGCTATAAAGTGGCCCTCGTCAAAGGAGAACAACCTGGCCGGTGAGACCCAGGCAGTCCACATTCCTCCATGACAAGGAGGTGAAGCAATCCCCAGGAGAAAAGGATAGAAAATCACACCCGTGTGAACTGAGCGGTGCAGTCTGTGCAACAGCACTGGGTGGTTGCAGCGGGGGGTACCTTTTAAACGCATTGTAATTGTGCTGTGTGTGTGTGTGTGTATGTGTGTGTCAGTTCTTTACTTAAAGGAAGGCTTCACCACTGTTCAACCTATCTTCATGTAATGAGACACAGACCGAGTAGGAAATTACTGTATTTTGCTATTTTATCATGAACATTAGTGAGGACAATTTATATGAAGATAGGTTGAAAAGTGGTGAAGTCGTCCTTTAAGTACAGAGGGTCGTGCTCCCTGGCCTGTGTGTGTGTGTGTGTGTGTGTGTGTGTGTGTGTGTGTGTGTGTGTGTGTGTGTGCGTGCGTGCGTGCGTGCGTGCGTGCGTGCGTGCGTGCGTGCGTGCGTGCGTGCGTGTGTGCGTGCGTGTGCAACAGCGCCACTTGGTCACACAGTGCTATTGAAGCATGCTATGTCTGTAGTATACTCACACGCTGCAATACCACTCCTAGGAGCGATGCATGCACCACTCAAAAACATAAAAATAAGGTAAATGACAGATCTGCAAGCTCACACTGCATAGCGATGCAACCTTACACGTGTAATATACTGTGAACTTGTAGATCGGTTATTTTAGCTATTTGTTGTACGACAGTATAATAGTGCTACATTACCAATTTTAGGTCTTAAAGGATGGGTTACATTGCTACATCACTGGCCAAGAAATCAGTTTTGACCATTATATCATGTTGTTTACGAGTGTTGTTTGTTACAATTGCAGCACTTACCGGTAGTCGACAATCAACTCAACAGCTAACAAATCACAGCTCGTGCAAAAAGTGAAATGTGACCCTTGAAACCAAGCCATCGCATTACTGAAAAAATAGAAAAGAAAAAAAAAACCTGTCCCAAAGACTTTGATAGGATTTAACCCATTTGATTCGATTCGATTCCACAAAGAGCCTCCTAAAATCAGTAGTTCTCCAACTTCTCCGTGCCAATGACAACGATGCTTTCCCAGTTTTAATGGGTCAAAACCAATACGAAAAATGCCTAGCATTTGGACTAGTTGGTCAAAATCTATTGCTACAGTATATAGAGTACAGTATAGTATAGTGCCTCTAAATCGTAGCCTTGTGTAGCCAGACTATATCACTGCGTGGATAGGAGTCTGGTATTTATATACCGGTAGATGTTGTTTCGTTGTTTTTTTTTCCCCCAAAGGGATGGGTTAAAAAGAAAATCTCTGGACAGTGGACACAATTGCATGTTAGACGAGACAAATACTGGGCCTTGATTGTTCACACAACTCTTCGGGGTGAGGAAATGGATTCACAATTGAGCTGGGCCAGACCCAGATCTGCCAAGAGCAAATTATTTTTGCGCCGGCGGATTTGTCTGATTCCAGTCTATCTACGTAGATCTAGTTATAGTTATAACTCTCTATACTGCCTCTTTCACAAGAGAAACTCCCTACGGGCATCGCTGATCTCTAATCACAGGGTGTGAGATGACTGTGGCATCACAGTCTGGGAAGCCTCATCCTCTCTCAGCTTCACAAATAGTAGTATGCTCATCTGTTATCAATGTATGCTAACTCTCTCAGCCCGGCAATTATAGATATCCCACCGTGACGAACTCTCCACGGCATATTTAAGTGGGCCCTCAATTGTTTCTGACTTTGAAATGGGGGAAAATAGTAGCCTACTATGTGCTTGGCAAGCTAGCTTTTTAATGGCTCACCGTGGATTATCCACTTGAGCCCTTTATATAAGCCGATCTACAAGCTCATTAGGCGTCACATCGTGAATGTGTTGAAAACTTGTAATGGACTCCCAAACAAGATCTTCTTTTGTATGCCGTGACTAAAACTGTACGCTGGTAACTAAAAAAAAGAAAGAAAAAAAATGTTAAGCACTTTACCTATATGTGCTGTGCTGGTAACTTTTAGAAGATTTGCATGTCATACTGTACATATTGAGTTGTTATTATATTTTTGCACTGCAAGTGGCTGAGGGAGGACGGTATTTCATATTCTTTATGCAAAGTACAAGGGGAAATTGACAAATGAAGTGATTCTGATGTCCAGACAAAATATAAATACCTCCCAATAGTCAACTGTTTTAGATACTGAAAAGAGAGAGACCCGGAGACTCGTTTTATTTTTGGTTAGTTTTTAACACTAGCAGACAAAAGGTGAGCTTGATGGACACAAGATATGAACACACTGTGACAGTACTTAAATAGTACTCAGCAGCCACACTCCCCTTACAAAACTCTCTCTGGTTCCTGCTTAAAAAAAAAAAAGCTCATTTGAAGGTATCTGTGCATACAGTAATCATCTGCCATTATCCTCTTTAACCAGATAAAACAGGCTTGGCATAAAATTACTTTACAGAGATAAATCCATCACATGGTTACACTTATTTATGAGTTGTCAGACATGTTCGGCCTTGAGAACCACTGACATTTGCAGAATCACACTTGGTTGAAAATGCAAAGGGGGATAATGCCCTTTAAACACTGTTTGGTCTTACTTTGGCTTTAGCTTTAAGCCTATGATTTGCAGCCCAAGGCGTGCAGCCTCATGGAGTTCTGAAGCCTTTCAATATGAGCTTGTTTCTGTCATACAGGTTCATTAGTTTGCTATAGGTACAAAGTGACATGTCCAAATGAAACAATATTTTTGCTGTTAAAGCCAGTTTTCTTACAAAATATGACAAAACTTTCAATGTGCCAACTCAAATGTGAAATGTCCAATGAATATTTAGAGGAAAGCATTCTTGGAACAAGGCACTAATCATCTTTACTTAAGTAAAAGTATCTATACATACAAGTAAAAGTCTGGTATTCAGAATTTAAGTGAAATATCACTTTACATTTACTTATTTACTTTCCAGTCCACCACTGCTCAATTCAAATGGGATCTAAGTTGCTTCTCGCTCTAGTGACTCATTCCCTCTCCTGAAAGACATAGCCTCAGGGTGTGACTGAATTATTGTCCTTGTCAAGGCCCCACGGAAGAAATAGCTGATATGAGTGACTCTAAAGGCCATGTGCCACAGATACAACTAAGGTCAAAATATAGCAACATGCTTCATTGCTGCCATACCAGACATGAAGAGCAGAAGAATCTAGAAAACTAAGGGGGCACACGGATGAAGACTGTGTGTGCTTGTCAGAGAGCTGTATATATATATATATTCATTCATTCATATATATATATATAGGCCTATATATATATATATATATATATATATATATATATATATATATATATATATATATATTTGTGTGTGTGTGTGTGTGTGTGTGTGTGTGTGTGTGTGTGTGTGTGTGTGTGTGTGTTAAGTTAGATTGGGTAACTCAGTTAGATCGTGGTAAGAGCACTCGGTTTGTCGTTCACCACACACCCCACCTGGATCAATTCACTTTGATAGTCTCTTATCAGCGCACCTGTGTAATTCTGCGTATTCACCATGAGATGGCGACAACTGCCATTCACTTGTGTAGTCGCTGATGTCACTCGTTTGCGACCCCTCTCTCTAGCCTAGCTCAGCTGTGTTTAGCCATTAGCTTACTATGCCTAACTCTAACCCTAACTCTAACCTTAACCTCAGTAAAACTAAGCCTAACCCTAACCCTAACCATAACCTCCGTGGGGTGAGGCGCTATCATTCCTGCCGACGCTACGTTGTCGTTGTTGTGGATCAAAGCGACCGCTTGTTCCGCCCCGTGCCGCACGACAAGCGCTCCGGTTCTCGATCTAACTGTTTCTCGATCTAGTGGTGACATATATATATATATATATATATGTCATAGTATATTAGAGAAACAGCACATTCGAGACGCGGAGCACTCGTGGTGCGGCACGGGGCGGAGCAAGCGGTCGCCACAACAACGTACTCCAGGCGGTGCGCCGCTCTATTGTCCACGACACTGCGAGCGGCTACCGAAGCCCCCCTGTATCCACGAAGCCCAAACGAGTTACGAGGCCCCCCTGGGTCCACGAAGCCCCAAGCGGCGCGAAGGCCAGCGGACCTTGGTCCTGCTCTTCGCCCCCGAGCGCCGCAGGCGCGAGTGGCCGCGAAGAGCGGGCCAGGGCCGCGCGGCCGGCGGAGCGCCGCGCGAGTTACGAAGCCGTGGTGAATGCAATCGTTATATTTATGCCCAGGCCGTAAGGCCTGGGCAAGCGCACGTTAAACGCCCTGTCCAAGTGACTACAATGGAGCTAATGGCTAGGCTAGGCTAGTAAATAAAGAGTAAACACTTCCGGTCTGCGGCGAGTTCAAAGCGTGACGTAACTCTCTTATATACACTCTGGTGAATGGCAGAGCAGTGGCTGACGTCGCCATCTGGTGGTGATTAGTGTGTGGTGAACGTCAAAACGAGTGCTCCTTGACAACTTTTACTGGTTTCTTGAACATACTGTAACATATATATATATATATATATATATATATATATATATATATATATGTGTGTGTGTATATATATATATATGTATATATACATGCTTTTGTTGATAGGATAGTAGGTTGACAGGAAATGGGGAGAGAGGTGGGGAGTGACATGCAGCAAAGGCCATCGGGATCCAGACTCGAACCCGCAACGCACTGTCAGGCTACTTTGTAGCCACGGTGCCCGGACAGCTATGCCACCGTGCCTATGAGTCTATTCTTAAGCAGGGATTTGGAGCCCAGAATCCTAAACGAATGAGATCTCCTGAGATGTGGGTGGAATAATTTAGTTACTAATACTTTGTAGATTTTGATTATTATTCCAAAACATACAGTTAACTACTTCAGTCCTAAATATATATTTTGTCCATGTGGCTCACAATGCATCACGATGCAACACATTGTAGATTGTAGATCTGCTATTTTCAAAATATTTATTTGAAAAATTGTGAAATGGGACATTCTGCATATAGTGTACTTTTACTGGGGGCAAGGTGGTGCAGTGGTTAGCGCCTCACAGCTAGAAGGTCCTGGGTTTGATTCCCGCAGGGGGATGCTGTGGGCACTAGGGGCGTGACTACTGCCTCCTCCTGGCCAGCCGGGCGCCTAATAGAGGGGAAAGGAACTGGTTAGAATAACGTGTTCCTTCCACGCGCTACATCCAAACCAGGGAAATCTCCATTGTCAGGTGAAAAGAAGCAACTTGGGCTCCTCAGTCCTCATGCATTGAAGGAAGCATGAGGTCAGTCCGTTGTCTCCCCAGGTGCGGCAGAGGGAGAGCAGAGCCCAGGATTACATAGGCAATTGGCACTGGGTGAAAAATGGGTTACAAAATCGTGGGATAAAAATTAAGTAAAAAAATAGTACTTTTACTTTTGGTAAGTTAAGTACATTCTGATGGCAATACATTTACCCAATTAATTTTGAATTCTAGACTTTTTCTTGTAACAGAGTTGCTACTTCAAAAAAAAGTGTAATATTTGCCTCAGAGATGAGAAGTAAAAGTAATGAAAAATGGAAATACTCCAGTAAAGTTTAAGTACTCCAAAATTGTACTGAAGTACTTGAGTAAATGTACTTAGTTACTTACACCACTGCAGACAGCCTGTACTCACTGTTTAGGACTTGAGCCATAAAATACAAAAACAAAGCTGTTCATTACAATCAAGTTGAATTTCTTTGGTGTATTTCCACAACAGAGACTGTCAAAGACCCTGTACGAGAGCAGAATGGGGGTGAATCACCATCGAGGGAAGTCTTTGCTTTGGTTGTAAAGCTGTTAAGTATCAGAGCACTAAAAGCTGTCAAATAATTTGTCTTGGGTTGCTACTAGCACTTGCATTGAATGATGTAAGAAATTCTTTCTTTGAAAAAATGCAGGATAAGAATCCAGATTCATTTTTGGTTGTCTGAATGCTATGGCCGTTAACACATTCACCACATTCCTATCTATCTATCATCTGGCTGCTCTGGTTCCTGCCTGGTCCAATGACCACGCCAGTTTCAATGCATTTGTTGTACTACCATTATTCCTAATTTCTGAATGCAATTGATAAATGATTAGTGTAGTCGCTTATTTGGGCTTGCTTCGTTGATGTTGTTTAAACCAGTGGTTCTCAAACATGTATTTGTCTATCTAAATATACTGTACATTTACCGTATTTTATGCCAGGGACCCCCAGATTTTGTAGCAGATCTACAAGCTCACAACGCGTCGCATTGAGCTTGTAGATCTGCTGTTTTCAAATGGCCGCTGCATATAGGTTTAAAGTGCTCAAATAGCCTATAGTCGCTTCTTTTGGGCTTGTTCTCATAGACCTGGTTGCTTGTTTCTCCGGCAAAACCTGGCACCACTGATTAGTTCCCAACTTCCCCATCACTCTGCCCAAATTTGTCAGGCTAGTACAACATAATGTGATGTTCTGCAAACACCTGAGCCCTTCATTGTCACGGTCCATTTAGTCAGGAACACTCACGTCAAAGTAGATTTAACCATTTATTGCAACAAATGGAATACAGCTAGACTTGGTGTTAAATGGCCCTTGCGTTTCGGAGATGTCCCCTGAATTTTGTACACGCATGCTTGCAAAGCAAAATCAGGGAAGTTTAAGCAAAACCCACCTTATGGATACAATAGTACAATAGCAATACATTGACATATTAGCTTCAATCAGTAGACATAAATTGCAAGCATTTGAGCGTATGCCAGACTCTGATCAAAAGATAGAAGCTGGGGTGGAGGAGGTAGCTAAGCAGCAGCAGATCCGAAGCTTTGGATGAAAGACGAGCAGAGCTATAGTGAATGCAAGCCATATTTAACTCTGATTGGAGTAGCAGATGAGGAGAAGGAAAGGATCTGACTGACATCTGATTACAGCTGAGGCGGGCGAGACTCACGTGTCCTGCATAAACTAACGCTATGCTTCATGTATCCCATAACGCAGAGTGGTCTCCATTGTTTGTTTCCCAATTCTCCACATTAGCTATGGTTCTTGAAATGATTCCTTAGCGGTAATGTTTGACGCATGGCTATTCCTATAAGAGCGTACCATTACTCACTAGGCACGTTATCATGATGTCTTTACACACTGTACTAAGTGCACTTGCAATTGTCATGAAAATATCATCATTTGCATGTTTAACATAATTGTTGCACCACCATTCTTTTATGCAATGATAAAAATGAAAGTGAAAGTCGCAGTAGGCCTAGGTGGTTGCCCTATGAGAAGCTTATAGGGATTGTTTAAACATTTGGCCACAGAAAGCTTGATGTTATAACTGTGATTTAGTTTGACAACATAATAGACTCCAGACCAGTGGAGAAAAAAGGAAAAGACACAGCTAATGAATAGATGCAGGACTCCAAAGTCATTATACAGTTTCTTTGAGCGCCCATCTCTTCTGGATTCTCAGTTCGGATGTTCAAGCCTATGTCACTTCCAAGGGACACATAGGGAACATGAAAAATGGAGAACATGGTAATAATAACGCAATGCTAAATATGTCCCGGAGCAAAAACCCCACTTTGAAGTGAGACTGCAGCAACCCACCACACACACCAACCCCAGAGTATGCTTTGGAACAAGGCATTTCCCTTCAGTTGATTTCTGTTTTAAGTCCTGAAGCAGAAATGTACTGAAGAAGAATAGCGGGGCATTATGAAACGTATAAAACTTTCACAGCTTAATTATTTAAAATTAATAGCGCCATTAAAATAAATAATGGCATCGCACAAAATAACGGTCTATTAACTTCCATAGTTCCATAATACATTCCATTCCAATTTCCAATTCAATTTCACAACACAACCTTATTGTGGAGATTTGTACGATACTCAGTGTAATTATTTCCCCAAATTCTGACAGCTACTTCCTTTGCACTTATACAGAAATGGGGCTAATTATTTATAACTAGAAGCAGTGCTCTTCCGAGCACAGGTCTCCACCAGGCCACACAAATCGGCCCGTTATAGCGCCACCATGAGGCTGATTTAAAAAATGTGGGGCAGAGGTTCTGAATTAGCATCCAGGGAGTGTTTGTGCTCAGTTTGGCAGCGATCGGGCCAACGGCGCCGGAGATTAGCTGGTAACAACCAGGCCACACAAATCGGCCTGTTATAGCGCCACCATGAGGCTGATTTGAAAAATGTGGGGCAGAGGTTCTAGATTGGCATCCAGGGAGTGTGTGTGCTCAGTTTGGCAGCGATCGGGCCAACGGTGACTGAGATTAGCTGCTCACAAACTGCGAGGACGCACGCACGGACGCACGGACGGACGGACGGACGGAGGGGAAAACATACTCTCCCTCAGCCTTCGGCTGGTGGAGACAATAACACCAAAGTAAGGTTTAGGACCACGCTGGCTACGAGTCTAACAGAAGAGTAGGCTAAATGTGGGTATAAAAGCACGCAATTGGCCAGACAACCATGTTTATTTATTTAGCTCTTTGAAGGAGGGGGTTTCTGTGTGCTTAGTGTCCCAGGGTTGAGTGACCCAGAGTGAAATAGAAAGATCAACATTCAATGACCAGACAATGCCACTGGGGCACTTTGATGTCATTCAAGGCATCAAGCTCTACTACACTTTGATGTCATTCGTGGTATCAAGCTCTATCAAGTCACACCAGAAAATGACTCGCATATCTAAAAATGACAGTAAATTAATTACTGGCAGGCATATTAGACATAATGTTCACTAAAACCCTAAGACAAAAATAGTTAAACACTTGATATGATATGTGGGTAGCTAACACCAATGGTGTGAAGTAACTATATTTACTAAAGTACTGTACAATTTTAGGTATTTTCTTTTTACTTTACTGGAGTAATTTTCAATACTTTTACTTCTACTCCTAGTATCTCAGAGGCAAATATTGTTCTTTGTACTCCACTATAGTTATTTGAAAATGCTAGTTACTAGCTACTTTGCAGATATACATAATCATATTATAAAACATACATTGCCAACTTTAGCTGTTTTTTATACCTAGCCTATTTGAAAATAGATGATCTACAAGCTCGTAATGTGTCACATTACAATGCGTTGTGAGCTTGTAGAGTGGCTATTTTCAAACAATTTAGTATTTTTACTTTTGGTACTTTAAGTATATATTGATGTCAATACTTTTGTACTTTTAACTCAAGTAACATTTTTAACACTGGCCTTTTAATTGTAACAGAGCATTTTTATACAACTTTTTCCACCACTGGCTAACCTCAAACAACTTGTAGGTTACAGATTAGAATGGTGGCTTTCAGCCTGTCAATAAATCTGTCTTACATAATGGCACCTTGCAGCAGTACTCAGGAGATAGCAGGAAGGAAGGAGAGGCTTGGGGCTTAGAAACCAAACTATTAGATATAACCCCGGTCCCATTCTTTCTCCCGAGGCGTACAACAGGACAAAGAGCCTCAATAAAGAGGTCAGTCTGTTTTTCTTTTTTTGAGGGGAAAGGGAAATTGTACATTTTCATGCTATGCACCAAAAAACATTTGAGTGTTGACACATGTCTAGCTCAGGAGGGAGCGTAGCCATCTCAGAAGGTTCCCGGTTTGATTCCTGGCTGGGTGTCCAAGGGTCCTTGACGCTCAACCATTAAGGACCCCAAAATTATATGTATTTGGCCGCCCATCCCAATCTCAAGATATTATGTTCCAGCCAGGGACCTCCAGGAGCAAAGATTTGACTTGAGTTATAAATGTTCCGCTTGAAAAAATAAAATAATAATAATAATAATAAAAACTGATAAAATCGTTTCATTATACTGTAGTTTGAAAAATTCTCCTCTCTTGTGAATTTGAGACGGCAAGTTTGGTATTGAACCCCCTTACTAATGCTCCTTGATGCACAGTATCTCACTGTAGTTGCTGTACATGAACACATTTCCATGCTCCTCCCATTACAACCTTAAATAGCACAACAAAGTAGTCTTTCTGACTGATCTCTCTGAAATTCTGTGATCGTGGACTTTGATCTTAATTCATGGACAAACCACCTCCCATCCCACCCCTGTTCTTACGCTCCTAAAATACAGTCCACTGAAAATGTAATCACGGCTGCAGCAATGAGCTGTTGACAAAAACAGTGGATCACACCCAAGAGGGGCCTGGTGTGGCCTGCATGTCGAAACACCACGACCGCATAGTTGGCCTCTGCTCCTACTTGTTCACTGTTGCATCAAGCTGTAGGCACGATCTGTCATCATGCAAAGACTAAGGGATGAGGAAAAACAAGAGACACAGCCCTCTGCAGACTGAGACGTCATTCACAGAACAAAAACAAACTAGGGTTTGAGTCAAATCGCTATGGTTTGAGAAAATCCTCGCATCTCACAGAGCCAAGCCTTCACTCCAATAATGAGTCGGGAACTTAGTGAAGTGTGTAGCATTTACAGTAAAATCATTGTATTGACCCTATATCTATATCTATTGCATATCTGTGTGCCAGTTTAGAGAGAGGCATATGGGTGGAATATATGAACCTGCCAATCAGGGGCTGTCAAAGATTTACTATACTGTACCTTGTGTATAGATGGGTGTACAGTATGTGATTAGCAGGGTCAGTGGCTGGCCTTCAGATAGCTTTATATATTATCTTTCTGTGTTACCTACGTGTAAGTGTATGTGTACTCTACAACCAGTGGTTCTCAAACTGTGGGTCGGGACCACAGGGGGGGTCCCCACATGATTTTTGGGGGGTCCCCAGATGACAGTGAAGTGACAATTTTAGGACTTTTAAAACCTTTTTAATAACTGTAATGCCTCAACTCCTACAATTCCAAGTACTTGTCAAGGTTGGGGGGGGGGGGGGGGGGTACTGGTCACGGCCTGAAAAGGTTGAGAACCACTGCTCTACACAGTACAGTCACAGAGTAAAAACAAACATATACTGTATACATTATACATTCATCTGCACTATTCCACTGAATGACTCCAGCTTCACTTGACTTGACTTCTTTTGTTTTCCAATAATTACGTCCTACTCTTTTTGGTATCACCTCTATCTTCGCCTCTCAGTCAGGGAAGCATCTTATGTGAAAGGGGCGGTCTCGGACAGAAGGGGTGGGACCGGAGCCTTGATGTGATGGCCTTTGGGAAGGGCGGAACGGAGCCTTCCAAAGTCAAATTCAAGCCACTTCCCTTCTTAACGGGGCGGCATAGCTCAGGGGTAGAGAAACTGGTATTAGAGCACGAAGGGTATAAATCCCGAAGGGTTCCCAGTTCGAATCCGGGCTCCCCCTGAGTTAATGTCGAAGGGTCCTTGGGCAAGACTCTGAACCCCTAATTGCCTCCAGTGAGTAGGTTGGTGCCTTGCATGGCTTCCTCCGCCACCGGTGTATGAATGTGTGTGTGAATGGGTGAATGTAATGCACAATCTATGTAAAGCGCTTTGGATTAAAAGCGCTATATAAATGCACCATTTACCATTTAACTGTGATTCGTTGAGCGCTATCCAATCAGCAATGACGTGCCTATACGTAACAGGTGACGGTCGGAAATGCAGGCTCGATTGGATGACGGGCAGACTGAGAATCATTGAAGGGGCCCTAAAGTGGAAAACCAAGTAGCATCAAGTTGGACCGATACCATGAAACATTATGGCACCATAATCTTGTATGAGCAGGCACTTTGTTGTTAGTATCCTGCCTCAACAGTGATTTCATTGATTAATTTATTATTATAATCGATTAAATCAATTAGTTCGACCAACTGTTGCAGCCCTAATTGCGTATTGTTATGTTTTATTCCTCTAAAGGTCCTAGTTTGGCCAAGTTTTTAAATTATGTATGACCTTAACGCATTCATGGCGCCTGCGTTACACAGGCGTGCAGTGGAAGTTGGCCCTCTGTTCATTTGTACTCTGTGGTAGTGTTGCCATGTCAAGGACCCCCACATTCATATTTGCACCTCCCCATCTAAAAATATTTTGTGCCAGAGCAAGGACCCCATACCAGATTTGTGTGTTAGAATGTTAGGACAAATATTCAAGGGCTCATGTGGCCCATTAGGCTTCTTTTGGGCTTGTTTTCACAGACCTCGTTGCTTATTGGTCTCGCAAAATCTGGCAACAGTGTCTGTGGTGCGGTTTCCCGTCACGCTAGCCGACTGATGGCTATTGGAGAGCGCTAGACTCGCTGCAGAGCAGAGAAGGAGACAGCTCTGTGGTCTAGGTTTATGGTGCAGTCAGCCTCTAAGACCAGCATGCCAGTGGATCCCATGAACTCTCTGACTCTTTTTTGCTCTAGGACAGGGGTGCCCAAAAGGTAGATCTTGATCTACCAGTAGATCACCAAGGGTGTGCAGGTAGACCACATGACATGCGTCTAAAAATATATAATTAAAATATAAAAAGAATATGTCAATATGACATCAAGAAGGGCCTGTCAGCTCCCTTCATGGCTTCTAAAGTAGACAAACCTCCAATGCAATACTTTGTTCAAGAGTCAGTAGCATTACAAAGAAACCCAAAACCTACCACTTCCATACAGAATGGGATGAAGACATTTCCCCCAGTATTTCCCATTTATGTCCCCCTTACAGTAAGTGTGTTTGTCTAAAATGTAACGCCAGTGCTGCTATTCCAAAGCCCCCCTCAGGCCCTCAGCTAAAAAATTTTGGATGAGTAGATCATGTTGAGCAAGTCATTTTAAAAGTAGATCTCACGTCAAAAGAATTGTGGGCACCCCTGCTCTAGGACAAGTGGTTCTCAACCTGTGGGTCAGGAACCTGTGGTCCCAACCCACATGATTTTGGAGGGGTCCCCAGATGACAGTTAAGTGGCAATTTAAGGACTTTTAATAGGCCTACCTAATATACAATTTTAAAACAATTAAAAAAAGAAAAATAAGAAAGACATGAAAAAAAAAACATTACTGCATCAAAAGTAATCAACTATACTATGAAGACAAATAATATAAGAAAGAGGCAAACATTTTGAAAATAGCCGATTTACAAGCATCGTGAGACGTTGTGAGCTTGTAGAGCTGCTCTTTTCACAATATTTATCAGTGGAACCTAGTCAAATTAAATGCCTCAACTTCTACAATTCCAAGTGCTTGTCAGGGTAGGGGGCCGGAGGGTCTCCAGTTCAAATATGGTTATTTTGGGGTGTCACGGCCTGAAAAGGTTGAGAACCACTGCCCTAGGAGCTGGAGAGAGGCCTTTTCCATATACTGTCGTACGGACACAGAGCCAGCTAGGTTTTAGACAGCATCCCCTGGCTAAGGGCAGATTCATACTCCACTTTTAGAGCTGAATTTATTTCAGTTCGGCTCTGTCCAAACTACAATATGACATCATTCAGCGGTTCGGGGAGGCCGGTACCGAATTAATTCGGCTGTTCGGTGCCACCAAGATTTTGTGACTCCCCGAACCAAACTAAAAGTGAAGTATGCATGGGCCCTAACAGAGTGAGGCTCAGTGATGGAAAAAGTACTAAATGTTTTTACTTAAAGTTGTGATGACACTGATCAATAATGCTTTGTACAAATACTCTCTTAGGGCACGGTCACACCGCACTTTTATTCTTCCTGTGAGGGCCCTTACAAGTAAAAGTCTGGAATTTCAACTTTTACTTGAGTAAAACTGTCAAAATGTACTAGTCCCAAAAGTAGAAAGTAATCATTCTGCCGAATATCCCGTTTCACAATGTGATGCAAGTTGCAACGCAGGTACATCTACTTTTTTCAAATGGTCAAAATGTATGTAGGGATGAAATGGTTAACGTATATTTTAAACAAACTCTACAAAATAACTAGTTTTCAAATAATTGCAGTGGAGTCAAAGTATATTTGCCTCTGAGATGTAGTGGAGTAGAAGTAAAAGTACTGATTGGAAATACTGCAGTAAAGTAAAAAATACCTCAAAATTGTACAGTACTTGAGTAAATGTGCTTAAAAGTTATTTTAGTTTACACCACTGGTGAGGCTATGGCCGCCTTTCCTGCATATTAGTCAATGGAAAAGGAATGCCTGCCTGTGTGTATTTTAAGGGCAGGAGGAGCGGAGGCCGGGCTTCCGCGTTAAGATCCACAATGTGTTGCACAAGGGAGCTGTCAAAACATATTCGAAACAGCATCAAGGAGGGACCAAAGTGCTTTTCCATCTTAGTAGCATTAGCATATAACGTCGGCTGTCTCTCTTCTTTTTATTCAACTCTTACTTTTTTCCATTGCAAAGCCTCTTCTGTGTCCAAATTTGAGTTGCAGAGTCATCTAGAAGAAGCATCTTGCCCCAGAGTGCGTTCCATTATTTGTTCAGAACGGGTACACATTAGTGTATTATATTTTATGCTTTAACTATTGAAAAATAGTAGATATACAAGCTCACAGCGTGGCACCGCGGCAAGCTTGTAGATCTGCTATTTTCGAAAAATCATGAAAATTTTAATTTTGACCAAAGTGTCTTGAATCCTTCTTAAGGTTTTTTGAAAAACCAATGTTTCTATGTCAGCAATCTGGCCAGCCATTGTCAAAGAAAAGGTCCTTTTCACTTAGTAACTGGAGCTCAGTTAGTCTGTTTTTGAGAGACAACTATGCCAGTGGTTCTCAAACTTTTTTATGTGAAGGACCCACAAAATGATATGTATTTGGCCATGGACCCCCATCTCAAAATATTTAGTTCCAGGGACCACCCAGAAGCAAAATTTGAGTTACAAACGTTCGCTTTGAAAATAGATCTATTCAAAGATTTGCACACATTTTCATGACTTTTTCAAAAATAGCAGATCTACAAGCTTGCAGCGCGGCACTCGGTGCCGTGCTGTGAGCTTGTATATCTGCTATTTTTCACTGGTTAAAGCATTCAATAATTCTAGGCCTAAATGGGTTAAAGCCATGCTGGTACCAGAGCACTTCCTAACATTCAGGACAGGGTGCTGCTCTGACAGCGAGGGAGACAGATGGACTAAACCTCTCCCAACCCCACGCAGCCCTGCAGGAGCTTGCATTCATGGTACTGTTGGAATAACCCGACTCAATCGTCCATTTTACAGTTAGTTTCCTCAATGTTAAAGCTGCGTTACGGTTACACGTTCACAAACGAGCGAACAGATTTCTCCTGCTCATTCCAAGAGACAGTCACTGCTTGGACAGGGAGAGTATGTGTGTATATGAGCTTCAGGCAGTACTGCTTGTCCTGCTCAAAAGCCTGTCCTTTAGGAGTCGGGAGTCATGAACCAGTCCCGACAGATGTATCTGTTCAACAGATATCTTGTTCAACATATGTCTGTTTTATCATAACCAACCATTAACACCAATAACCATCCCCAATATTGTCACTGTAGCTATATCAATGTATGTAATTAGGACATAAAATATATATTTGTGTTTGTCGATATTATCCACCACTAATGCGGATGTCAAAGAAAAACTCCTTGTATGTACATCATGGTAGCCATATGTGATTCTGAGGAAATACAGTATATGCAACTCAAAATACTACAGTATGAATCACAGCATACGAGCGGAGTGGAGCGTGAGCGAGCGACTTTTATAATGGGTCTGAGCGCCGACCCTCCTCCGCTCCGAGCCGATCCTGTTGGGGCTGCGCGCCGCATGTTTCCAACAAAACAGTGGCGAGTGGAAAGCTCTCCAAGTCTCCATCAAAGCCGAGGCTCACGTTAGCGCAGCCATTTGTGTTGGGAACACACTGGCAAAGGAGAAAGTGTTTCGGACATGGTAGCAAACTACTTTTTTGACTCTGATTGACGGCCCTGAGCGGAGCGTGGAGCGAGAGATGCGAAAATCAAGTTGAGCGACGGAGCGGCGGGGAGCGGAGCGGCCCGGTGGCCGACCAGAGCGACGAGCGAGTGGGACAAGAGCCCGCTGGAGCGCGGAGCGGCTTTTGTCATCGCTCCACTCCGCTCGGGTGCTCTGGTATGAATACAAATACAAATGAAACGAGGACTTCGGCAAATGACTTTTCCTCCGACCATAAACGCTCAGATTGCTCAATGTTTTCCAATGAGTGCTTGTGGTGCTGCTGCAGGATCAGCTCAGCCATGGAGTGTTGGCTGTCCAATCTGGTAAACAACAATTACATCATAGGAACATTGTGGTGTCCTTTCCCAAAACAGAAAAATATTATCTGATGATGAGGATTCGTCTGTGACAGAACATGGGGGCACAACTGGACTGTGAAAGAACAGAAGGTGCAGAGAGAGAGAGGCAAGTGTGTTAACCACTTAAAAACCCAGCGTTCATATTGTGGGACTGAAAATAGCCGATCTACAAACTCACAACGTGTCGCGGTGCGTCGCGTTGAGAGCTTGTAGATCGGCTATTTTCAGTGAAAGCTTTCCCCACAATAACAGAACACAGAAAATACACTAGTGTAGAGCCCTGAGGGATTCCGCTCAACCATATGTGGTTAACCACATTAGCCCTGGCTGGCATCCCTAAACATTTTGAAGAGTTTTAAAAAGGTTTACCTTGTTTTTTTACAAGCTCACAACAACGTGTCATGGTAGATCAACTTTAAACATGGTTGAATGCGTGTCCATAGTCCACGATGGTGTGTGCACAACGTGTGTGGACGCCGTTCGCGAACGAACAGCATGTTAACCCGAGCAGTGGTTCTCGAGTTAGCTTCACCAGTATTTACAAAGCAAGCAAACAGAAAGAGTACAGAGAAATGGCTTCTTCCGGTTCCAGGTTGCCGGCCCAGAACGGAAGTACTACCTCTACTTGGTAACCCCCGGAGAGGCGATCCGATTTTGGATTATTTTTTATAAATAAAATAAAATAAAATTCTCTGGTTTCTCGGGCGAAGCGGCTTGGACCAACGGCTTTTTCTCTGGATTCTCCGGTTGGGGCAGTGAATGAGTTAAGACCTGAGGCTGATTCTACAAATGCCAAATCAGTAGTTCTGAACATGTTCGTGCCAAGGACCCCAAAATGATAAAGAAACTGCTATATTATTCAACATTTTTAAATAGCAGATCTACAAGCTCACGCTGTGAGCGTTTATGTCTGCTATTTTTGAATATCTAACGTTAAAATCTAAAAATGACAGATGCTGTTCCAGTTTTAATGGATTAAGTGCACCTGTCTAAAGGACCTTGTGGCGCAACGGTAGCGCGTCTGACTCCAGATCAGAAGGTTGCGTGTTCAAATCACGTCAGGGTCAAGGCCTTTCAAATAAAACCCAAGCAGCACAGCCTGTGATCATCTGAAAATAGGAGTCTTGAACGGGCAGCGGCCGTGTGGTTTAGATAGAAGTTGTTAAATACCATCTGCTCAATCCTTCAAAGAACATGTAAAACATGGGGTTTGTGTGGTTACCCAGGCAACAACAGAAATGTATGGACAGTATGTACAACAACCTGTCCACCAGGTTGCTTTTGGGTAATGAAAATTTCTTTTTTTATATATATATATTTGTTTATCAGGGTGGATAATTAGAAACTCTCAATTTAACTAATTTATCAGTGAAATAATCTGTAGTTCTCGAACTTTTCTGTGCCAAGGACCATGTAATTGATGTAGGCCTAATTGGCTGCGGATCCCCCATCTGAAAATGTTTTGTATACAAAAGACTTTCAAAAAAATATAAAATAAAAACTGCTTATTTTTTTGAACTACATACATATATATATATATATATATATATATATATATATATATATATATATATATATAAACTGCTTATTTTTTTGGAACTACCGTTCATAAATCCAAAGAGTTTCCTGAAAAAACATAAGTTGCTATATATATATATATATATATATATATGACACTATCTGTGATAAGAAAAACTTCAATAAAAGAAAATCACAATGGGAGCAAATACATAATGCCTGTATATCACACAAACACAGAAAAAAGCCATCGTTTGCCATTCATTCTTTCTCAAGGTGAGCGACATGAATTGTACACCGAAGAAAAAACTCTGACAATGACTTGGCAGGGGAAAGAGATTTTCTTTGTTCGGCTCTAAAGGATGGCAGGCAAGCGAAGAAAGACCAAAAGGGGAAGAAAAGAAAATCACTACCGATGACTATAAAGGAAACAGCAGTTACATGATGCCAGCAGGAGCTGGAACTAAAAGCAAGAAATGTCTTGTATTTGCTCACTTTTGACGTGTCTTTGAACCCTGTGACAGTGTTTCATTAAACATACTGATGCAAAAGGCTGCAGCCTATTTGAAATGATCACAACAAAGCGTTTGCTCCTGAACAGACACCTTATGACAGTGGTTCTGTTTCTCAACCAGTGGTCCAGGGACCACGCGTGGTCCTTGAGAGGGTTCCAGGTGATCCCCAACTAAATGATGGAGAGTCGGTAACCAAATGGACCCTTATAGATCTTTAACTCTTGAGAGCGTAAAAGGAAACCAAAATGGACCCGTAACTAAAAGAGTTAATTGATTTTTTAAACATGTGCCTTACTTAATTTAAAAGGTGTCTACACAATTAGAGAATGTAGAAAAATTGTTATTTTGATCAAGGTTTTGCCTGTCATCTCTGCTATGGTACCACATTAATACATCATGGAATTGTGGACAAAATCTTATTACAATGTTTTGGGTATGAGAGGCCAAATGTCATCAAATGGTGGTCCGTGGCTCACATGCAGAATAAATAATGGACCCTGATATGATACAGGATGAAAACCTCTGCCCTATGACAAGATGAAACTGTGTTCTTTGTGACACACGCGTGCCCAAGCTCACGTCTGCAGAGCAGAAACACATCAGTCACACAACTCCGGGAATATTCATTTTGGCAGCAGCAGTTGGCAAAGGGAACAAACTTGACCCCGACGTGATTTGAACACGCAACCTTCTGATCTGGAGTCAGACACGCTACCGTTGCACCACGAGGTCCTACAAAAATCATGCCACTCAAGGCCTATTTTATACTTCGGCAAAAAAAAGCCGATCTACAATCTTACAATACATCACTTTGTGACACTTTGTGACACGTTGTGAGCGTAAACACTTTGAACAATCTGCTAAATGTTTGAAAGTGTTTTGCTTATAATGACAGACCGTGCCTGATGGCACTCACTCTGTCTTTGCAACCAATGCGAGGGTCTACTGCATGTCCTTTCACTCATACCTGTTCCATTCACGCGGATGTGTATGTGTGTGACTGTGTATGTGTGCGTGCGCTTGTGTGTGCATGCGTGCATGTGTGTGTGTGTGTGTGTGTGTGTGTGTGTGTGTGTGTGTGTGTGTGTGTGTGTTCCCAAACAAACAGTGATCTAGTCTGGGCATGCAGCTGGGGTCACTCGCATGTAATGTGTAAAGATTGCCTGTGCCGTTTCATGGATGATGTATGCTGATTGTTGATGACTGAGTTAGCCATGAGGTCGGCAGGGTCACAACCTGGGCCTGACCCTGTGGAAGTAACACAGTTTGGATCAGTTAAGGGACCAGTGGTGACATTATTATCCTGGGTGTTGTTGACATGGAGAGGGAACGCTGACATCTATTAAACTACCTTACATAGACAGACAGACAGACAGACAGACAGACAGACAGACAGACAGACAGACAGACAGACAGACAGACAGAGAGATATAGTCATAGGGATACTACTTGAGTAAAAGTTACTTTACACCACTGTTTACAGCTGAGCATGAAACTAAATATAGTTTCCAGCTCCTTTGTAAAATTGCCAAAATGTAGTTATTTTTTTCCCCCTGCACTGTGCAGAGCGTGCAATCAGTTTTCAGTGAATGCAATGTCCTTGTCCTTGTTACACTGTTATTCCAAATAGCAGAAGATGGCCCCGGCCCACCGAGCAATTTCCTAGATATCAACGCCAGGTCCCCACCCCCAAATGAGTTCCAGCCAGAAGAAAGGAAGGTCGGTAGAAAGGTGGAGAGGACAACAGACAAGAATTGAGGAGAAACACAATGTTGAGACAAATAGAGACCCAGGGGGAGAGCAGAGAGAGGACAGAGGGGTTATTGAGGACACACTCTGCTGTCCCCTCTGTGATCCCCACTGTGTTCCCACAGCTAAACCGAAACTCACAATCCCAAAAATACTGCACTTTGACCACCGCCGCATCACAGAGACCTGTAACTCTCCCACATGGCGTCTAATCATCAGTGTTGCCATGTCTGCTTATTATAAGTAACTTGTGGCCTTGTGGGTTGGGTTTTTTGGGGAGTAGGGGGGCTAGTTTCTAAAGTTCAAGATGCCATAAAAGATGTGTGTTGTTAAAAATGTTTCAAATATATTCAAAAAACTACCTTTGTTTAAAAAAAATTGCAGATCTACAAGATGTCGCATTGTGAGCTGGTAGATCGGCTATTTTCAGGCTTTTTTTCACAGACCTGGCTGTTTATTTATCTCGCAAAATCTCTCAACGCTGCTCATCATGCAAAGGGGACTCCCTCTTTACCGCCTTGATTGCCGCTAAACGCTATCTTTTAACTTCACTAAAACTTTGCATAACTAAACCTAACCTTAACCCTAACCTCACAAACACTAGGCCTAATCCTAACCCTAACCTTGCAGAATGAATAACCTCAAAACCCTGTCCGCCTAGGCGAACCACCTGGGAAAGAGGTTCATCCTCATGCAAAGGGGGTCCATGCCTGTCACGTAAGCGACCCACCCCCCCCCCCCCCACAACTCCAGTGACCCCACCCCACCCTGCCCCCAATTACATTTCATTACTGTAATATTCCTGTTGACAGTTAGAATGGCATAACTAACATAGCTGCAGATCTCTCTTCTCTCTTATGTAACCGCTGGGGCTGCTCGCTGCCGCTGGATGCATTGAGCTAATGAGCTCTGACAACCATTCCACTGACCGTTCCCACTCACTCTCCCTTTGTGGTGGTTCTGTGCAGCTGTGCAGGCAAAGAAGGGCCGGCCCGTTTTATACCTACCTCCACAGCCGGGAATAGCAGAGAGGATTACTAAATTCGATCTCTACTTTTATGCGCGAGCCTGGCACATGCTTTCTGCCTGACACAATGAAGCTGCACAAAAGCGACGTTTGAGGCAAAGCAATGCGGGCCGGTTTAGAACTGCCTGTCACCATTATCCCAATGGGGAATTTTATGCACAACTTGACACTCTCAATTAAATTATGTTGTTGGACTCTTCTCGCATGTACAGTGTAAACAACGTAAATTGCCTGGTTTCTACTACAGGGCTAACTGATCTTGCAAAATCTAATTCATTTCTTACTCATAAGTTTCCCCCAAAAAAACCTATAAAACAACATGTCTGTGACCATTCACTTCTTGACAGGTAAATTGTGGATTTATATAGCTTTATAATGATTGTGCATTAGTGTACATTCATGCATTCACACTCATACACCAATGGCGGAGGAATCCATGCAAGGCACCACCAACCTTCTCATCAGGAGCAATTAGGGGGTCAGTGTCTTGCTCAAGGACACTTTGATACTAACTTTGGGGGAACTCACCTTGCGCTTTCCAAGCTGCCACTCTACCTCCTGAGCCACTGTTGTTATCTAAAACAACAGTCATGGTTAATTAACTATGAATTAACAAAGGGTGCAACAGATACCACTGGATTAACATATTGAGCAGCACAGGCCTTGGTTCCTCTGTTGTGGAAAAGTAGCAGGGTTCACCGTGTTCTCCAATGACACTAGTACATGTTTTGCTTTCAGTGAGTCAGGCATGTCTAGATGTTTCTGAACAGCCGATTTATACTGGGCAGGAACCATGGGAACAATGGAACCTGCAGGGCAAGGGTCAGTCGCTAGCATTTAGTTGTAAAATAAATGGTAAATGGTGCATTTATATAGCGCTGTACATAGATTGTGCATTACATTCACCCATTCACACACCGGTGGCAGAGGAAACCATGCAAGGCACCAACCTACTCACTGGGAGCAACTAGGGGTTCAGAGTCTTGCTCAAGGACTCTTCGACATTAACTCATGAGGAGCCCAGATTTGAACTGGGAATCCTTCGGGAACCTTTTGTGCTCTAATAACGGTTTCTCCACCCCTGAGCTATGCTGCCCCTAGTTATTGTTGGGTGGAAACCTTCTATGTCCAAAACTGTTCGTTTTTTATTTATCATTTTAAAAATGATTTAAACTAGTGAAAATAGCCTTTATACACACTTGGAGAAACAAGGTTTCTGCCCGACAGTGATGATTTGTATGTGAGAGCCAGAAACCTCTTATCTCCATATTTTTTTGTCTTTCTTTTTTTCCCCATAAATGTATGCCCTACTTGATCATACTACAGTGTCACACAAAAGCATCAAAAGTAGCAGATCTGCAAGTTGGAGCTTGTAGATCTGCTACCTTTGCTATTTTTGACAGAGATGACATTATCTAAAATGAGTTGAAAGCAGCAGGACATACAACACAGGTCAACCAGTAAGACTCCCTAATCGGGAGATAAGCGACCGTTGGTCGCTTATCTCCACAAATAGGCCAAAAGTTTGTTTTACCAAAATCGGCCTGATGGTGGCGCTAGATGGGACAGATCCATGTTGATGAGATGAGTGTAGACATACTGTGTACCGATTTGCGTGATTTTAGGGCAAAATCTGTAGGAGCAGTGTCCAAAAATGTGTTGGAAAAAATTGGCCTGGTGGTGGCACTATATGGGACTGGTCCATGTTGATGACATGAGTGTAGTAGACATACTGTGTAGCGATTTGCGTGATTTTAGGGCAAAATCTGTAGGAGCAGTGTCCAAAAATGTGTTTTAAAAAATCGGCCTGAAGGTGGCGCTATATGGGACAGGTCCATGTTGATGACATGAGTGTAGACATACTGTGTAGCGATTTGCGTGATTTTAGGGCAAAACTTGTAGGAGCAGTGTCCAAAAATGTGTTTTGCAAGAATCGGCCTCATGGTGGCGCTAGAAGAGGGCCATGTGAGAAATGAGGGGTGGGGTCTCCGCGCCGCCGAGGCGGACGAATAGGTACCGGCCCCGGCTCTCCCGGTCGCTCCTAGCCCGAGTTAAGGCATTTTATGTGAGCTGCAGTGGAGGGGGTCCTCCACTGGGGGCGCCACCACTTTTGCATCCGTTCTGGAGCACCAGGAGTCGGTGGTCCCCGGGAATTCCCCGTGAGCAGCCCCGTTGGGGTGGTCATTTGGTCATTTTTGCACATTTGGTCATTTTTTACACCTGGGGGTCCCCCAGGGACCTGGGGGTCCCTGGAGCTCCGGGGGTCCTTGGAGGTTGTAGTTTGGCAGGCAAGGAGTTTGTGTGGAAATTTTGGCATGGATCGGGGCAACGGTGGCGGAGATATGAGTAGGGGGAAAGTGTGACATGTGACGAGTGACGTGACGGAAGGAAGGAAGGAAGGAAGGAAGGAAGGAAGGAAGGAAGGAAGGTATGAGAGTGTAAAAGTAACTGCGACCTACGGTCGCAATTAAGAGGACACAGACAAGTGATTCTCAGTAGGCCAGGAATTGTAATTGTAAGCAGAGAACACAGGTCTATGATCATATTTTATTTACTATTATTTATTTGGGGAAGGCAGTTCAGTAGGCATCTATTTATTTTCTTCTTTTCGTCTTCTTTTCCAAGAGTGATTATTCAGACATATTAATCACACAATGTACATAATATTGCTGTGCGTTGCCTTCTGCCTTCTACCAACACTGATCATATTTGCCAGAAATGAATTACTTTAACCACTTGAACCTTAGCATCCCTATTCTGGGTGAAAAAGCTTGCAATGTCACATTGCAAGCTTGTAGATCAACTTGCAGATTTGGTATAGAAGGTAAAAAAAGGAGTGGGCCATGGATGGACCCCTGGGGTATCCCGATCAACAATGTATGTGTTGTTTAGTTTGCATATAGTGTATAACCTTTTAGATTTGAACACTGGCTTCTTCGGTCACATGTCCTTGAATTTCAGTGCAGTTCACTAATGCATCACTCTAAAAAGCATAATAACTTAATTATAACGTTATCAGTTAATAACAATGTTAAAAGCTCTGCCTATGCTTTTCATCTCACTGACTCACTGGTCCTCGTCTCACTGATGTGAAAGTGGCCCAGAAGACTAGTCTATCCTGAAACCCTGAACAATTAATATCTTTATCAACAATTTCGTAGTAATAAATAACATTAGAAGATCACAAGTGATCTAAATGTGTTGAAAAACAACTTTGATGTTAACCATGCCTTCTGTGTTAAATCCATTAAAAATGGGAAAGCATCCGAGTAATTTTAGATACTTTAACTGTTATTTCATATACGTTGGCTTTTTGTTAATTTTTTCGTGAAAATCTGTGACAAATCGTTCAATAATTTAACTCAAATCTGTGCTTCAGGCAGTCCCTGGAACAGAATAGCGATTTTAAGCAACGCTACGGCTACGGAAGATGACAATGGTTTTTTTTATAAACTTTTTATTTGATTTTCCAACATACAACATACAATACCATAAAAACATTTCCTATCCCCAGTTCCCTACCCACCCATGCAAACACATTCCTCTCTCTGTCTTGATTCTTAAGTTATGGTTACATAATTCATTTATTCTTCTCTCTTTTCTTTTTTTTTTCTCTCTCTTTTCCTTCATTTTCCATTAGGCTTACTAAAAGTATTCCCACAGGGGAAGGACAAAACCATTTCAATAATAACAAGAAAAAATAAATAAAAGAAAAGAAAACAATAATAATAATAACAACAACAATAACATTAACAAAAATAATAATATTGAAAATAATAGTATTGAGAGGCAATCGATACTCACATGTATTATGTGTATGTATTCTTTTTTGTTCCTTTTTATTTTTATCTTTTTTTTTTTTTTTTTTCCCAATTTCAATTCTTTTAATTTCTCTCCCACAGTTTTTTTTAAGTATGTGATATCTTCCCCTCAATATTTCTTATATTGTTAATGATTTTTCCCCATATCCTATCATATTTCATTGGTTTCCCTTTTATGTTATACATGATTTTTTCTGAGGTGGAGTATGACAATAATTCTCTCCACCATTGTTTAAGTGTAGGGGGTTGTTTATCTTTCCACTTGGTTAGTATACATCTTTTTGCTGCAGTCATAATTAAGAGTATCGATTTCCTCTCGTCTTTACACAATTCCTTGAGCATCTCTACATCTCCCAGTACGGATATTCGGGGGTCTGGACGAATTTCTTTTTGTAGTATTTCTGATGTATATTTATAAATATTATTCCAAAAGTTATTCAAGTGTGTGCATTTCCAGAACATGTGTATAAGGTCCCCACTCTCTGAGCAACATCTTGGACATGTAGGTGGTGTATTGGGGCTAAATCGATGCATCCTCTGAGGGGTATAGTAAACCCGGTGGAGTATCTTATATTGTATGAGTCTGTGTTTAGTGTTAACCAGGGTTTTTTGTGAGCTCTCTGAGAGATCTTCCCATTCTTTCAAAGTGTACACATGTCCAATATCATTTTCCCATTTCTGTTTATGCTGTTCTGATTTATGGTTCATTTCACAATTCATTGCGGTGTATAGTTTTGAAATTAAACCTTTTTGTGTTTTTGCACTCCATATAGTCTTTTCAATTGGGGTTTCTTGTATAATCGGAAACTTCGTATTTATATTAGTTTTCACCCAACTCCTTATTTGCAAAAATTTAAAAAAATGTGTTCCGGGTATCTGATACTGGTTTTTTATATAAGTGAAATCAGCAAATATATCCTTATCACAAAGATCTGCTAGTTCTGTGACTCCTTTCTCCTTCCAGCTGGCAATAATACCATATCTTATGTTATCTGGGACTAAAGGATTATTCCACAAGGGTGTGTGCTTATATAAAGCAGGTCTTAGTCCCAGAAGTTTATGGCTTTCTTGCCAACACTCAAATGTATGGCAAATAATTGGATTTTTTGTGATCTTATACAAATTCTTTAATGAGCCTATGAATGGTATTGAGCTCAATGGCAATGGCTTAACCATTTGTTGTTCAATAGTTACCCACACTGGGTGTGTGTTGTCTCTTTGAAGCCAGGACCAGACGGCTCGTAGCTGTGATGCCAAATAGTATACTTTGAAATTGGGTACATTTAATCCTCCTTTTGAGGTTGGTGCTTGCAATGTTGATATCTTCACTCTTATTTTTTTCTCAGCCCATAAGAACCTTGAAATTATTCTATGTATTTCTTTGAACATTTTGGAGGGACATTTTAATGGAATTGATTGAAACAGATACATGAATTTCGGTAGCACATTCATTTTAATTATATTAACTCTTCCTATCAATGATATGGGTAGATTGTTCCATTTCTGTAGATCACCCTTAACCTTCTCCAGCAGCGGAATGTAATTAGATTGGTATGCTTTATTCAAATCGTTTGTGACCGAGATACCTAAATATTTTAATTCTTTTGGTTGCCATTTGAATGATGATAACAACTGATGGGTGTTGATGTTAGTGTGACTATTTAATGGCATTACTTCAGTTTTTTCGTAGTTAAGTTTATATCCTGATAGGTTACTATATGTTTCTATTATTTTAAATAATTCTGGGAGAGACTGATCTGGTTTGGAGATAAACAGTAATAAGTCGTCAGCATAAAGAGATACTTTATTTTCCTCCATACCAAATTTTATCCCTTTAATTTCTGAATTTGCTCTAATAGCAGCTGCCAATGGTTCAATAGCGATAGCAAATAGTAGTGGTGATAATGGGCAGCCTTGTCTGCTTCCTCTCGCCAGAGGGAAGGGTTTTGATACAATCCCATTAGTAAGTATCTGTGCTTTGGGTGCTCTATACAATAATTTTATATGGTTAATAAATGTTTCTCCGAAATTCATGTACTGTAATGTGCTAAATAAAAAGTCCCATTCCACGGTATCAAAGGCTTTTTCTGCATCCATTGACATTACTAGTCTGGGCTCTATTTCATTTTTAGATAGTTCAATAATATGAAAGAGTCTACGAATGTTATCTGCTCCTTGCCTTTGTTGGATGAATCCAGTTTGGTCCTCATGAATCAGTGAGCTTATTACTGTTTCCAGTCTTAGCGACAACATTTTAGAAATTATTTTAAAGTCTACATTGAGTAATGATAGCGGTCTGTATGACCCACATAAGGTTTCATCCTGTGATGGTTTATGGAAAACATTGATTGTTGCCAATTCGAGTGTTGGTGGTAATCTCCCTGTTTGAATAGATTCATTAAACATGTCTAAGTATGGTGTGAGTAACCTACTTCTAAACGTTTTAAAGAACTCTATTGTAAACCCGTCCGGTCCAGGTGCCTTTCCCAATTGTAAGTGATCCATTGCTTTTGTGATTTCCTCTACTGTTACCCTTTCATCTAGCCTTTCTTTTAAATTGTCCGTTAACCTAGGTAATGATGTTTTATTTAGAAACTCTTCGGATTTTGGTACATTTAGTTTCCCTCTAGATTGATACAGTTCCTGATAGAATGCTTCAAAACATCTATTAATTTCATTGGGCTCAAATACCATTTTTCCTTCTTTATTTTGTATGGAATGAATTGTTTTAGCGTCTTCCTCTTTCTTTATTTGCCAGCTGAGTAATTTGCCCGTCTTATCTCCATTCTCATAATAATGATACCTAGTTCTGATCATGTCCGCTTCTGCTCTACTAGTTGTCAAATTATTATATTCAATGCGTTTTTGTATTATGGCACTCCCTATCTCTGGGTTTTGTGTAATTGCGTGTTGGTTTTCGAGTTTGTGTATTTCTTCTTCTAGTGTATTAAGATATAGTTTGTTTTTTTTATTTTTATTTGCTGCATATGACATGATTTGTCCCCTCAAAAATGCTTTTAGAGATTCCCATATTGTGGTAGCTGAGGCTGAGTTTGTGTTTAATTCTAAGAAGTCCTCTATCTCATGTTCAATATATGTAACAAACTCAGGATCATTTAAAAGATGGTTTTGAAATCTCCATCTGAAAGTTTTTATCTGATTAGAAGTCTGGTTTATTATCATTTTAATAGGGCTATGGTCTGATAGAGTGGCAGCCAAATATTTACATTCAATAATCTTAAAACTTAAGGATCTACTTATAAGTATATTGTCAATTCTGGAGTATGTATTATGTACATTTGAATAGAATGAGAAGTCTCTTTCTGTTGGGTTGCGAGATCTCCATGCATCGATAAGCCCCATGTCGTGCATTCCCTCTTTTAAAGTTTTTGCTGATCTACTTAGAGTGCCTGTATTGTTTGTTGTTTTATCAAGAGTGGGGTCCAGGACCAGGTTGTAGTCACCCGGTATAATGCATTGACCATGTGAACAAGTTAACTTAGACATTATATCTTTGAAGAACTGTGGATCGTCGCTATTCGGTCCATAGATGTTAACTAAGGTATATGGTTCGTTATTTACATCACATTTAATCATTATCCATCTTCCCTCTCTATCTTTATCAACTGAGTGCATTTTCAGAGAAATCTGTTTGTTAACCAATATAGCAACTCCTCTAGATCTTGAGTTGTATGATGAGTAAAAAACCTTTCCCACCCAGTCTCTGCGTAGTTTCTCATGCTCAATATCTGTGAGGTGAGTTTCCTGTATGAACGCCAAGCCACAGTTCTTCATTTTTAAATAATTCAATATTTTTCTCCTTTTAATAGGGTTATTAATTCCTTTCACATTATATGATACTACTGTTAAAGTACCAGCCATATCTCGTAGAATTTGTATTTTGATACTTTAAATGTCCAAATCTTCTCATCAACATGGCCCTTGAAATGCATTAACTCGTGTGTATTCGACATGCTCAAGGAATTCTTCCAAATTATTACCATATGGTCCATAACTGGGTATGTTCTGAACATCAGTCTAATCGACAAAAGAGAGAAAATTGTTGCGTTGCATTTCCACCCCCCCCCCATTTCCACCCTCAGACCTCCACAATATTTCCCTCCCCCCTTCATTCCCCCCCTCCACCCAATGGTAAAGAATAATAAAATCCAAATGACACCACTAAAGAAACACATTTTCTTGTGGCTAAGATTATATCCCTCTACCTTGCCTACCCTTTTTACCTTGCTGGGCTCCATACCTTAAATCTATTTTGCATTTCAGTTCAAAAATCTTGAAATAAAGCGAAAAAGAAAAAAAAAAAAACATATACAATCTAAACATTCAATAGAAAACAAGCCTTCATATTCTTAAAATTTAGAAATGGAAGGAAGCGCTCCCCCCCTCCCATCCCCCCACACTCATGCCCACATCCACATCCACACCCCCACCCACACACGCCATTCAGATATCCTATGTTACGTACGTAACCTCCATCCCCCATTTGATGTTCATTAGTGTTGCCACTATTTCATAACTGAAATAGTGGAAGATGACAATGGTAACCGGAAATGATCATCGCTCGATTGATAAACCTGCCGCCGTCTCTACAACGCCAGAGGTTTCTTCCCACGTAGCATCTACTACGTCTGCTGCGTAGACGCGTCGCCATGGGAACCAAAGCGTTCAGTGGGACCCCATCGCCGACGGCTGTTTGCTTAACAATTTTGACCGCTACGTTGATTACGTCATAGCAGCCGTAGTCCCGCCTCGCGTTGCGGTTGTAGAAATGGGCTGCTTAAACTGCCTAATATTGTGAGATGGGGGTCCACGGCCAAATACATACATACATAATTGTGGGGGTCCTTCCTTGGCCATAAAAAGGTTTGAGCACCACTGATAGGAGCAACATAGTTTTTTTTTCAGAAATCTGTTTAGAAAACATTGGGTCCTCAGGTCTTAATGGGTTAAGAATCCGTTCAAGGGTTCATCTTTTTTTATTATTTCCATTAACTCAGTCACAGGCCGACACACACACACACACACACACACACACACACACACACACACACACACACACACACACACACACACACACACACACACACACACACACAGTCATCTGTGAGCTTTTCTCCATATAAAGCTTATAACTGATGACGAACGCATGTGTCTCTGGCTGGAGAATGAAAGCAAGTGTCTGGCTCCGAAGATGAAAGTCAGATAAATCGCTAACTCACTTTATATGTGGCCTCTGTTCAAAAGCCTGTGGGCAGAGGACGACGCATCACACATACTTCACATTCACATTTCATTTATTGTGATTTCCTTTTGCCGATTCATAAAACGAAATAGCGTTTGCCACTAAAACAACTCGCATCAAAACACAAAATACTAAAACGGTCAATCGGGTAGAAGGCACAATAAAGAGTTACAGGAGAGATTGACACTGGAGCAGCTCGGACAGTTAAAGCCTTTTTATTCAATAAAGAATGACTGACGTTTCGATTTTTCGATCTTTCTCAGAGTCATCAATATAGACATACAATTATTAGAAAACTTCAGTAACTAGTTACTTTGTAGATTTTGATTATTATAATAAAAACATACAACATTACCCACATTTCGGCCATTTGAAAATAGCAGATATACAAACTCAGACGCGTTCTGAGCTTGTGGATCTGCTAGGTTTTTATGCATTTGAAACATTTGATCACTTCTGACATTATGCATATTGAGTACTTTTACTTTTGGCCCTTAGTATATTTTGAGGCCAATACTTTTCTACTTTTACTTCAAGTACATTTTGAATTCTGTAGGCTACTTTTACTTGTAACATTGTAATAGTGATACTTTTACTTGAGTAAAAAAGAATGTGTGTACTTTTTCCCACCACTGGGCTTGGCTGGGATAACTGTGTTGTCCCCGGAGGAGCTTCTTGTGACCGTATATCTCTCACAATCCGTGTATGTTGTGACATGTCTGTGGCCTCTCAATTCGTGGAATTTGCTCGGGGAAACAAGCAATTATGCTATTTAGGGCTATAAGCCCACATATAGAGGCTAATAGATAGTTGGGAAATGACGAGAAGGATGAGCTGATCTAAAGAGGCAGATCTACAGAGATTGGGCGGCATCGTTTAGTTTAAGGCAATGCAATCCTCAGGACAGGACAATGAAGCTTGTTCAAGCTTAACGTTCTGTCCCTGTGACCGCACACAGACAAAAAACAAGGGAGAGAATTAGCAGTGATTTGCCTTTAAAGTTGATCTGGACAATTTCACGCTTGAGTTCTTTTAATCATTGGGGTTAGTCCTTTAGCACAGTGGTTCTCAGCATGTGGGTCGGGACCCCCAGGGGGGGACCCAATGTTCTTTCTTTTTTTTCTTTCTTTCTTTCTTTGGGAGGCAGTGAAGTGACAACTAAGGACTTTTAAAACCATTTTAATACAAAACAAAAAATAAATAAAACAATCTCTGACAAATGAAATTAATGTGATGAAAAGCCTCAAAAGGCTTATATAGTATTATCTACAGTATGACTGTGCATACTTAATTATGGACTCAGGGTTGATAGTTCTTGAGATGTTAATTTATGCATGCTTAAGGCCCCCCAGCAAGACAGCGGCTAGCTGATGCTTTCACATACACGCTATCTGCTCACTCCACTGTCCCCTCTCTTCTCACAGAATACTGCAAAATGATGGAGCGCACGCAGGGGCGTCACACCAAATTATGGGCCCTGGGTACAAGGATTCACTGCGGGCCCCCCATGAATGTTAACTATTGAAAAATAGCAGATATACAAGCTCACAGCGCGGCACCGAGTGCCGCGCTGAGAGCCTGTATATCTGCTATTTTTGAAAAATCGTGAAAATGTGTGCAAGAAACCTATGTCAAGGACCCCCAAGATGATATGTATTTGGCCACGGACCCCGATCTCAAAATATTTAGTTCCAGGGACCCCCAGAAGCAAAATTTGAGTTAGAAATGTTCGCTTAAAAAATACATATATTCAAAGATTTTCACACATTTTCACAACTTTTCAAAAATAGCAGATCTACAAGCTCGCAGCGCGGCACCAAAGTGCCGCGCTGTGAGCTTGTATATCTGCTATTTTTCAATAGATAAAGTTATTAGGGCCCCTCCACCTTGGGCCCCAGTAACTCATTCCCACTTTCCTACCCCTTGTGACGCCCCTGAGCGCACGTGACAAACACCTCAGAAACACCTGTAAACCTGTGATGTGACGTGTGACAAATTAAATGTATCCTGATTCTCTACCAAAGCCTCAAGACAATATCAGGTTAGCTTGTATTTACATTATCATTTTATTTACTTGTAGCTGCACACTCTCAGAGTTACAGACCCTGTAAGGGTCCATTTGGAACCGCCACAAGGAACACAGTGTGTGTGTGTGTGTGTGTGTGTGTGTGTGTGTGTGTGTGTGTGTGTGTGTGTGTGTGTGTGTGTGTGTGTGTGTTTGTGTGTGTGTGTGTGTGTGTGTGTGTGTGTGTAGCTGTGAGACTGGGCTCTGTTACAAATCCACCTGAAATGTAAATATATGATTCTCTTATCAGTGATAGATTAGATTCATAAACCGACCAATGTTGCAAGCGACCAGAAATGCAACAGCACCTGCACAACAGATGCAACAAGTATTCCTTGGCTCACAAAGGAATAATTGTTACTTCTCTGAAATCCACACACTGTTGGATGTATCATCATAATAGCCTTTATTTCAACTCGGACTTGCACTTAAGGGAACTGCAGTGTGCACTGTGCAGACCTCCTCCTTTCATGATTGTCTTCCTTTTGTCCAGCACCTGCTTCAAATGGTTTGGTGTGGATGTGGGGGCGACTGACTGCCAGGTTTTGCGAGAGAAACAAGCAACCGGGTCTATGAAAACAAGCCCAAAAGAAGCCACTAGACCTCCTGAGCACTTTAAAAGCCACGCATCGGATATTTGAAAATAGCCGATCTACAACCTCACAACATGTCGCGATGAGTAATGTATCTAAAAAGAAAATAACATGTACACGACGAGCCTAATGTTCTAAAGTAGATCATGTACATGTACCTGCTGCTATTACATTCGCTACCTGTGTATAAATACAATTTTCGATTATTTAACCTGTTTCAATCATGCCCTTTTACCCCGTTTTCTCTCCTGGCTGCTCTCACGCTACCTCTGTCTTCTCTATTCTCGTGGACAAACTACAAAATGATGAAAAAAATAACGTCACCCACTTCTTCTTCTTTACACATGTGTAAACCTGTGACAATTATAGTTCTCTAGTGACAATAAAGCTCATTGTGATTTTTGCGACTTAGATAGTATGAAAGCCACCAGATCCGTCACTCAAAATCCCTCATTAATTTGACACTCAAAATCCCTCATTATTTTGTCCCTCTTCTCGTCACTCAAAATCCCTTATTAATTTGTCACTCAAAATCCATCATTAATTTGTCACTCTTCTTTGTCACTCTTCTGACGTCACACTGAATACTGCTTGCATCTGAGCGCCTGCACCCTCTACAGTATATAGTGCTTGGCTGTGTGCTCGTCACATCTCACTGATGTCACGATATGTCAGCTATGTCATATATGGAGTTCTAAATTAGACTGATGCCAGCAATAAATGTCTTTGCCGGCTCCATATATGGAGCTAAGGATCGTCCTGGTCCAAATATGGAGTCCATGAGGTCAATAAGATGTGTTGGGTAGCTCCACATATGGAGTACCAATATGTCAGTTATCCCCATGTATGGGGCTATATTCTATATCCTTCTGCTGAGCTGGGATGATATTGATGACATCAGGGATCTCCATATGGTGCTATATCTCCATATATGGGGCTATATCCTAGTCTGCACATGCCCCGTTAGGTTGTCTTACTGGTGTACTGTGCTGTTTAAAAGTATAACAGATGTGTGAGGCCGTGAAATAACGTGTCAAACCAGACAGTAGCAAGTAGTAGTACGTGCAAGAAGGTAGCAGCATAGGAGCAGATGTTTAATAATTAATTAAGAGATGAGTTCTTCATTCAAGCAGGGAATCAGTAGAGTGCTTATGATGTAACGTTTCCGTGTCTTCAACATTCTGCCCGTTCAAGCACAGCATACAGGAGTTAGGATATTCCTTATGGTTCCTCTGAAACTGTTCTACAATCTACACTACAGTGATACGGGCAACATAACAGAGAATGAAGAATATATTAAAAACCTCTTAAGCCCCAGGGGGGTCCAGGGGAAAAATCTGCCTAAAATGTATGCCCAAATTGGAACAGTTGTGGGCACAACACTACAATGATTGTGGCTACTCTTGAACCACCAAATGTCAGCTAACCCCTGAAAATTCACAAATGCAGTGTAAAACATCACGTTTCTCTTACCAAATTGTCCTGCTGTGATCACTTATCTAGAAAAGATGATTGAAATTTTGCCTTCTGAATAGTGAATGAGCCTCAAGACTTCATTGAAAACATATCCACGGGTTTCCAACGCCCCATAGTGCATTGCGCAGACATTGTACCGAGCTTCCGGCGCCGCAGCCGAGTGTGATTTACAAGCTCACAACGGGCTGCATCTGCGACACGACGTGAGCTTGTATGTCTGCTGTTAAACCAGAAGTGTGGTCCAAATAATCTCCAGTAAACTCCCGCGGAAACAGGTGGATATAGTGAATAGAGAAATTGTTCACCATCTATCGATAGGCAAAATTGTATGAATATATTCCAAACTATGTAAACTCTACAGATGTTTTAGTGAGAGTAGTGCTGTAATATTAATAATGTTAAAGTATAGGGTGAAAAATTATAAAAACGAGTAAGTAAAAAAAAGTTGTAATAATACAGTAATATGAGTAATGTATGGATGAAAAGTAAAATGGCAGCTGATTACTATGCTGCAGGCCCACTGTAACAATAATCAACAATGAAATTGTAGTTTGATTTGGTCTCTATTGATTTATTGACATTTATTGACTGCTGTTCAGAGGTCAAAACCTTTTGCCCCTCGCCGGCGGGGGCAATGGGGTTCAAGAGGTTCAGACAATACCTCAGACAGAAGGTTGACAGTGAAACAGCAATCGGCGCAACGCTGTCAGCAGAGGGAATATATTTTTCAGTGTAAAAAACTAAAGAGCCACATCACGTTAACAAAGGCTACATTTGCATGGCAAGGCCGAACCCAAAGTGTGTGACCGAAAGGCCTCTAACTCTAAGCCAGAGGTTCCCCAAGGTTTTAGCTCGAGACCTAAAAGGGGAATTTGATGTCTTCCATGGGACCCAAACTCGTGAAAATAGCAGATCTACAAGCGTTGTGACTTGATCAGCTATTTTCACTAGGCCTATTCCTTAAAGGTTTATCTTTTTTATTTTTATATGAAGTTCTTTTGGATTTTTGTATTAATATAATAAAAAAATATATGTAGGAAATGAAAAAAAGAAGAAATAAAGAAAAAAAAAGTATATATATACATATTTACTCACAAGCCATGCAAATGTGTCCGTGACCCACTGTTTGGGAAACACTGCTCCATAAACTAAGCTGTGATGGACTTGTCCAAAATACCTAGGCTTGTCTGCAATGGTGCTGGACTGGGTTGAGAGCCAAGACAAGAGGCCTCCTGGGGGTTAAAGCTACACTTACAGTACCACTCCATGGATCAATGGAGCAGCCGCCTCCATTCTGCTGAACCATGGAAAACCATGCACACCACCGTGGAAGTGAACAAGTGTGCGCAGACTGCGCACATGATCGGATGTGTGTGCAACTGTGCACTCAGGGAGGAAGAGCTTTTCAAGAGTGAGTGAGTGAGTGAGTGTTAATGTTGACCTATGTTAGTGTGTCATTGTTTGACTTCAGTGATAAAACTGGCTACAACTGAACCACACCTGCCCAGCCCCCACTTCCTTCCACGTGCTACGTCTAACCAGGGAAACTCCCCCCTGTCAGGTGAAAAGAAGCGGCCTGCTCACTCCTCATGCACTGAAGCAAGCATGAGCTCAGTTCAGCTTAAAGGAGTAGTTCACCCCCAAAATGACTTTTTTTCTATTGATTACTCAGGCCATGGAGAGTAGATTTCAATAATATTTTTTGGTTTTTGTCGCATTCCTAAGACAAAAATGTGATAACAATAAATTTACCCCCATTGATTCCGGATGGTGACCCGTTTCGAAACGGGTCACCATCCGGAATCAATGGGGGTAAATTTACTCGAATCAAAATTTTGTCTTTGGAATGTGACAAAAACCAAAAAATATTATTGAACTCTACTCTCCATGGCCTGAGTAATCAATAGAAAAAAAGTCATTTTGGGGGTGAACTACTCCTTTAAAAATGGGTTACAAAATCGTGGGATAAAAATAAAGTTGTGTTGTGTCTGGTTACTTTACACCACTGCACGCATGCACACTCACGCACACGCACGCACACGCACACGCACGCACACGTACGCACGCATGCACGCACGCAACACACACACACACACACACACACACACACACACACACACACACACACACACACACACACACAACCCTCTTTGCTCCGTTAGCGATACACTTGAGTCCAAACACTCTGAATACATTTAAACCAAAAGCTTGGGCACTTTACCGAGCTGAAACCCTGAAAGGAAACAGCTTGGCAACATAATGAGCATTGGTTTGCCGAGGTATGTAACGCCATGAGGAGTTGTAGTGTGTGTGACGTGACTCCAATAGTAATATCACCCTGCTGTGGTTCTCAACCTGTGGCTCGGGACCCCACACTCAACTCACTCATTACTGATTGTATGCTTTAATGCACTGCACAGCAGATTAACAACAAGCCACAAAGGGAAACTCAACCAGTGTCCTCGTCAAGACCTATTTAAACTGAAACAAGGACTTCATTACAACACCGCTGTGCATTTGACATAATAACCTTTCGAACTGCAATGATGTGTGCCACAAGTTCACAACTACCATTTTGTCCAAAACGTTAGACCAGTGATTCCCAAACTCCCGTGACCCAAAAGAGAAATTAGACATTTACCAGGGACCCAAAATAGTGAAAACAGGATATCAACAACGCGCTTCACAGCAATTTTCACTACTTCTTAAACATTTGTTTTCTAATTGAAGGAATTTATTTGTATCCATGTATTAATTAAATTACATAGAAAAATCATTGATTTTTATGTTTTGAAATAACAATAATTAAAAACTAAATGTAGGAAAACAAAAATTAAGGGACCCATAAAATGTGTCCAGATCCAGTGTTTGGGAAACAGTGAGACAGACTGACAGACAGTTATAAATCTAGTTATTATCTAGTAGTAGTCTTGGGACTGACAGGCTATTTCTCAAACACACCCACAGGAAGAAGCAGGTACGTGCAGGTACGTGCATCCCACCACCGCGCGCGCGCGCACACGCACACGCACACACACACACACACACACACACACACACACACACACACACACACACACACACACACACACACACACACACACACACACACACCTCCTTTGGAATACCAGCCACGCTTCCGCAGTGAGAAGTTTTATAACAGTGGAACAGCAGCGTATTTAGCGCCAATCTGTTTGATCAAAGCAGCCGAGTATGTTCTAAAAACTGCACACGCCATAAGTATACTGTACAGTCCAGCATATAGCATGACACTGTTACTTATAAGTTCAGTTGTACCAGTCTCGTTTTGCAACCGAATATCCTACAGACACAAGTAGCAAAGCAGGCAAACGTTCTCCGTGATTGAATCGTGTTTACAACAGAATAACAGTTGTGTCACAGTCACAACAAGCAACACGGGGATTGTGCACTTCAGTCAGATCGATTCGATCACAATAATAGGTGACAGTTTACGCGCTCCTCGTCTTAACTCCAAGAAAAGCGCCATGTTGAGGAATAGAATAATAGTGTGCAGCTCCGCTCTCACACAGCCCCGTGCACACACAGCCATAGGTTCCTCGGCGTCAGCTGTCTCCGGCTAATGTTCGCCACGCTTACATGATTCTTATCTTTACCACACATCGTATCCAAAAAGTAAAGGTCGTTTTAGCGTCTCTCAGGTGTATAGCTTTTGAGCGGTGGAAAAAATCTAAGTGATGTTTTGAAACAAGCGTTTAAATCGCTGTTTTTAGTCACCCTGGGGCCAGTTTTTCCCCAATGCAAATTTACGGAAGCAGTAATGCGCATGTGTGACTGACCGCTGAACTGTGTTCCCAGAAAAATGTCGGCGCCTAGCGGTCGGTGAGAGAAAACTGGCACCAGGCTGACTAAAACAGCGATTTAAACGCTTTCAACCCATCGTTTAGATTTTCTCCACCGCCCAAAAGCTATACATCTGAGAGACGCTAAAACGACCTTTACTTTTTGGATACGGTGTGTGATAAAGGTACGAATCATGTAAGCGTGGCGAACATTCGCCGGGGAAATGTCATTTGGGCAGGTAATGCCGAGGAACCTCATCTCGGAGATTTAAAGTGGAGGTAGAGGTTCCGAATCCGAAAGGAGCAGCTTTAGTACACATTACACACACAGACAGACTTACCTTGGCGATCGCCTTCTTATATCTCATGGCAGCCTGCTCGATGAGGCTGTGAACTTTTATATTCCCATTTCCACACGGAACGACCACCCGGGTCCTCCCGAAACACACCGTCACTTTCATCTCTCGGTCTCGCTTTACTTTGTAATTCCACTCCGGGCTACTTTGTAATCCCAATCAGAAAGAAAGAAGAAACATCCCACCAAAAAAAGAGTGACAAAAAATAACATTCCCATAAATAAATCCCTCGTCGGCTCGGCTCGGAGTCGGATCGGTACCGGGGACCAGCGGACCACCACCTGCCGGGTGGGTCTTCGTGGACTGTGGATGTGTCAGTAGTTGTGTGAGGATCCTCGCCTCGGAGTTGGAGAAGCCAGCGTGGGATCCAGTGTTATAGATCTGCTGGGTGGCGTCTAGTCTCCCATGCAGTGCCTATAGTGACTCACTGGTGGGAAGAAACTTCCACTGGAGAGAGAGAGAGAGAGAGAGAGAGAAAGATACTACCCACATGTTACAGCAAGCACCAGTGGTGCACTGTTTCCCAAACAGTGGGTCGGGACCCATGTGTTTGGGTTTTCTACATTTTGTTTTAATTATTATTTATTTCAAAACATTTTCCAAAAACATTCCCAAAAAGCTAAATTTCTCATAAAATAAAACACGAATTCCACGATCCCCCCCCCCCCCCCCCCCCCAAAAAAAATAATTTCATGAATAAATAAAAGAAATCAAAGAAATGCCATGAATTAAAACATGTTTAGGTACTGATCTACAAGCTCACAACGCGGCGCGAAAAGTACCATTTTTAGGTATTTATTTTACTTTACTTTACTTTTACAATTTCAGCAACTTTTTAACTTCTACTCGACTACATCTCAGACAGAGGCAAATACAATTTTGTCTCCACTATAATTCTTCGATATATACTATAGTGACTTTGTAGATTTTGATTCACAAAACCACTTCATACTTGTATAGGCCTACTTTTTACAATTTGAAAAATATTTTGTGAGCTTATTGTTAATCTGCGTATTTTCAAATGATTTTATATTTGAAAACTGGGACCTTCTGCACAATGAGTAGCCTACTTTTACTTTTAAGTATATTTTGATATTTCAGTACTATTTATTCTCAAGTAAATTTCATAACTGATAACGTTGTACTTTTAGGGCACGAAGGTGTATTCTGCCAATGCATTTCATTGATTTCAATGGGAATAATGGAGCGATTTGGATTATGCGTGACATCAAGCGAGTCACTGATATGTTATCATTTCGACTTGACATCAAGCCTTTGATTTTTCATGATGTAATGATGAATAACAAAGATGTGACCCCGACGTGATTTGAACACGCAACCTTCTGATCTGGAGTCAGACGCGCTACCGTTGCGCCACGAAGTCTCTGTCAACACATGTATTTTACATCAATTTACACTCTGTGGAACTACTGGTTAGCAATGATTTTCTTTCTTTTTGTGTTAAAACAAAGTACAACTACCCAATTCTAATGAATCAGTAATCTGAAAAGATCAAAGCAGTTAGTAGACGTTCAAACAAGAGGGACTCTGAGCCCCCCCCCCCCCCCCCAAAAAAAAACGTTATAGCCTAATATCCAAAACCCCACGGAGTGCTTCTGTGAGGCTCTGTGGCGCAATGGTAGCGCGTCTGACTCCAGATCAGAAGGTTGCGTGTTCAAATCACGTCAGGGTCACTTCTTGGTAAATTATCGTTATGGCAGATCATAGGCTGGGTCAGGTCGAAATTATTACATAAGGGAACGCTTGCCTTGATGTCATCATGTTGACGTAGATATGTGGGTGTTTTTGTGAGTTAAAGGAGTAGTTCACCCCCAAAATGACTTTTTTTCTATTGATTACTCATGCCATGGAGAGTGGAGTTCAATAATATTTTTTGGTTTTTGTCACATTCCTAAGACAAAAATTTGATTCGAGTACATTTTCCCCCATTGATTCCGGATGGTGACCCGTTTCGAAACGGGTCACCATCCGGAATCAATGGGGGAACATTTATTGTTATCACATTTTTGTCTTAGGAATGTGACAAAAACCAAAAAATATTATTGAACTCCACTCTCCATGGCATGAGTAATCAATAGAAAAAAAAGTCATGTTGGGTGTGAACTACTCCTTTAATTCTCTGTGGCACTACTGGCCAGCAATGTTTTTCTTTCTCTTTGTGTTAATCCCATCATCAGGTCACCTGCATGCTGCATTCACCTGCAGTGGTCTAAAAAGTACTCACATTTTTTACTAAAGTAAAAGTATCAAAACTACAATGTAGAAATACTCGGTCACAGTCATGGCCCATGGGGACTGCCCTTTGGTTCGACCCCCCTTTGGTCTGACCACGGTTAGGGTTAGGTTTAGGCATAGTTTTACTGAGGTTAGGTTTAGGCATAGCTTTACTGAGGTTAGGGTTAGGTTTAGGCATTGTTTTACTGAGGTTAGGGTTAGTGTGTTTTGTAATATTAACCATTAATCAAAATCTACAAAGTAACTAGAAACTTTAGAAAGTTTTCAAATACATTTAGTGGAAAGTACACTATTTGCCTCTGAGATGTAGTGGAGTAGAAGTAACAGTATTGGAAATTGGAAATACTCAAGTACAAATACCTCAAAATTGAACTTCAGTAGACTTACATAAATGTAATTAATTACTTAACACCACTGGTTATCTGCACTTAGTTACTTTACACCACTGGTTACCTGCATTCAGCTGACATAAAGTACTATATCATATCACATCACATCTACAGCAACTGTTACATTACATAAGGTAAAACCATCAGTACAGGCTACTTGTGGTCCTAGACTAGCCTGGAGCCAGCCTATATACTAATGCAGCTAACTAGTAACCTCCATGTTTTAACCATAGGTTTTAACATGTGTGGGGATGATATCTAGCTCCAGCAAGGCTAGTCCTAGACTACAGAGACCAATTTCACTATAGTTGCAATGAACCCACATCAGACACTCCCCCTGGAGGTAATGAGCAGTAATGCTGTTGCAAAAGAGAGACAGGAGAATTAAAAAATGTACTTTCTTACAGGACTATTTATAGCATAGGTAAAACGATATGTACATGAAGAGTCCTGACAGACTATGAGTACAATAACTCAATGTAAAAGGTCAGCTATTCAAACAGACACATGTGACGGATCTTTACATAAAACTCCTCAGTGTTTTTATTTATTTATTTGACAAGCAGCAGGATCATGTTTGTCACCTCAACTGATTTAATTTCCTTTACATTTTTTAAAGTAGATACAACAATCGGTATATCAGTTTTATTACAATATGTTTTGTTTCTAACCTCAGTACATTTAAAAAGAAAAGGAGAAATTATTTTCTCACAACAACTGCAAACATGAGAAAAGAAAGCCATGGGATTTATAATGTCGAGCCACCCACAGTCGGTCATCGATGTCACAGCGCAACGCTCCTTTCTCATATATATATATCTTTTTGTAGGGTTTCAGCAAATGCATTTAGCCACTCTTTCCCCTCAAATATCGATATAGGCATCTCATTTTTCTTTCATTGACGCACAGGTGCGTGGCACTGGTGATGTTGTAAACAACAGTATAAAATCTGAAGGGGGGGGGGGTGTCTGCTGTGGAGAGAGGGGGGGCTATCTAAATGTGACACTGTGACCCTTTTTTTCTCATTAAAGGGGAAAACCACCCATTTTCAATATTGAACTCATTAAAGTCATTAATATAACTTAGAGGAGTTGTCTGGAAATAGAAAAAAAGTTCCCCCCCTTCTGTGTTGCCTAGAACTGGAAGATTGATTTTGGGGTTTGTATTGTAGGTTTGTATTGTAAAGTACAACAGTGTGATGTCATAAAGTTGTACTTTACAATACACACCCCAAAATCAATCTTCCAGTTCTAGGCAACACAGAAGGGGGATACAACTCCTCTAAGGTATATTAATGACATAGTTCAATATTGAAAATGGGTGGTCTTCCCCTTTAAGCTTCTTTCCGCAGACAGGCGGGGGAGAGACACTCCTGCATCGGGTCCGTCGACGGCAGCAAGCGACGGTCCAAAACTAAAATGGATGAATGAGTCTGTTTTATGTTGTTGTTCTGTCTTTTTTTTATTACGTTTTAAACCTGCGCAGGGCCACCCGGCCGGTTAGTCAAGCCGACCAGCGGGTGGTTGGGTGAGTGGGGGGGTGGGTGGATGTCAGTGGAGTTGTTGGACGCTCCTGGCCAGTTTCGTTTTTTTTCTTCTTTCACGCCACGTAGCTGTACTCGTCTGACGAGCTCTGGCTCCGCTCGATGTACTGCTTGTCGATAAGAACCTCGATGCACTTCTTGATCATGCTGATGCTGGGGTTGAACCTGGCTTTGGACTGGTTGATGACCTGTGACCGTGAGGGGGGGGGGAAAGAAAAGCAAGGAATAGTTAGGCATGGGTTAAAGCTAAATAAAATCTCATGCCTGAAAAAGTTTGTACTGTATGGCCAAGTCCTAATTTGTGATTTGTGAATCAGTGTGAAAGGAAGCCTCCTCCCGCTTTGTTTCCAAAATAATTAACACAATATGTACAATTACACGTCTTGGTTGAACGCTTGATTCTGATTGGTCAATCGCTGAAATCAGCTGACTGTGAATTGTTTCTGTTCAATGACCGCTCCGCACTATAACAGACCGATGCCTAATCAAAGGCTCAGAGCACCTGCTGCACTCAGGCTGCACTGTGTGAATTTCGTGCCGTATCCAACATGAGAGCCATGTAAACAAACACACAGTGTAATTTACAACTAAACATTGCTCTCAAGAATGTTTAAAAAAATATTTGAAGAAATAGACGATGCATTAACAGAAAATGGATTCTATTTGACCGACACTTCCTTATTTTCCAAGGCGCTGGGGGGACACCCAGCGCAACACTTGTGGAATACTTTCAGTGGTGTAAACAAGGAAATACTTTGTTTTGTTTTTAGTTTTGAGTCAAATTATTAATTTTATTGAGTAGGCGTGTAATAAACGGGCCAACGTCTGGCTGAGCGGTCGTTATCGAGAAATAAAAATCCCTTCAGTCTGATAATCAGCCTGTCGGGATTTTATTTCTCGATAACGACCGCTCAGCCAGACGTTATCCCTTATTTATTTTGTTGAGTAACAGTTCCTGCTGTTCTACATACAGCCAACCAGGTGAATAAATCACAGACTGAGGCTTTTAGTTTAACCTTTGTTTTCATATGAAATATCCGAGACTTAAAGATGTCATGGAAGATGTTTCTGAACAGGCACGTCTGAAGTAATAGCCTGTTTTCATCTGGATTTGTTGCCATGCAAGGCTAGTGATTGCATATCAGAAACACATCAAGGCTCCAGAAATAAAATCAGTTGTTCAGTTCCCCCAGGCAACAGGCACTGCTAATTAGCCCTTCGCTATGCCCCTCCTAAACCCGTGCTTGCCCAATGCCACGTTTAGCGACAGGTTACTAAGGCGGGTGCCTTGGCAAGCTGCCATGGCGGCGTGCAGCAATAGCACCCAGCTGCAGACTAACCTGCCTCAAACGCACGTCTAGGAAGAAAACAATAGCCTATACTAAAGTCAGATTAACATACAGTACACAAGTGTTACCAGTTATATTTTCTCATGAAGTGCTCCTAAATTATTCCTGTGGGTTTGTGTAGGTCAGTGCAATCCGTTCTGTTTTTGTTTCAGTGTTTGTGACACGGAAGCGAGTGGGTGGGACGTTCGCGAACGAATCGAGTCTTTTGAACGGCTCTTTGAAATGAACGATATGATTCGGTTCACAGTAGGGAGCCGTTCCTTTCTAATGAACAGTGTTGGGAAAAGTAATACATTTCTTTACTTAGGTAAACATATCAATACTGCAATCAAGTTTGGAATGTATGTACTTGAGTAAAAGTAAAATAGTATTGGTATCAAAATGTACTTAAAGTAGCCTACCAATATTAGAACGTAGGCCTACTCATTATGCAGAATGTCCTGTTTCACAGGTTTTCCAATGAGTAAAATGTAGAAAAATCATTTGCAAATAGCTGATCTACAAGCTCACAATGCATTGCAACGTGACACATTGTGAGCTTGTAGATCACCTATTTTCAAATGCCAGAAATGTATCCAATGGCAAAAATGTATAGGCCTATTTGGGTGGAAGTGATTTACAATCATAATCAAAATCTACAAAGTAACCAGTAACTAAAATGAGGCAGTCTTTTGAACGGCTCTTTGAAAGGAACGGATCTCAGAGATCCGGTTCACTTCAGAGAACCATAAATCCCATCTCTATCTAGCAGCCAGACTCGCGGTACAGCGATGCGCGCCGCCATGGCAGCTTGCCAAGTCAGCTGCGTTAGTAACCTGTTGCTAACTTGGCATTGGACAAGGACGGCTTTAGGAGGGGCATAGCGAAGGGCTAATTCCCCAATCTCTCAACAGTGAGAGACATCAGGAATGTTGATGTGGGAACGGGGGGCAGGTATGCTGAAGGTGGTGGAAAGTCAGATTATTTTATTAATTTGAAACAACGTTTCAGTCCGAACACCTTCATCAGGTGATCTTAAAGGACAACTCCGCCCTAAATCACTTCTAGGCTCATTTTCCTACTTATATTGATCCAAAACATGGGGTCTATTAGGCACAAATACCCCTGTTGTCCAGTTTCCCCAGCATCTCTCATAGCATAGAGTGGAGCATATAAGTAGTAACTAGTTGTCATTACAAACACATCCATGCCTTAGTTGTCCCAAAAAAGCCATCACACTCTGCTAAACAGATGTTATGCTTTTATATGTTTTACTAAGTCCAGGAAAAGATGCCCTGTGATTGGTCAGTACAGTCACTTTGATTGGCAGTTGTGCCGAATGCTTACCCCAAAACATGATTTATGAGATTTCGTGGCTTGTGTGGGACAACCAAGGCATGAATGTGTTTGTAATGACAAATAGTAACACATTCATGAAAAAATAAATCACTTTTGACTGCAACAAATAGTGTAAAATCGATAGGCTTATAGGCTCCACTCTATGCTATGGGAGCTGCTGGGTTCTATCAGTGGTGCTCAAACTTTTTCATGTCAAGCACATTCCCCGCCGACTCAAAATATTTTGTTCAAGGGACCCTCAGAAGCATCATTTCATTTCTTAAAGGACCATTTCACCTCTGGGACAACCAGATCTTATTTTATTGTTGTTTGGGACACAATCAACACAATCCTGAGTTATTTTTTGTGTTCAATCTGTGTTTTTAGATATTCTAGTATTTCAGCATGCTACAAAGCATCATATGATGCATTTTTACAGATTGAACACAAAAGATAACTCAGGACTGTGTTGATCGTGTCCCAAATAACAATAAAATAAGATCTGCTTGTCCCAGAGGTGAAATCGTCCTTTAAGACAACCTGATGAAGGTCTCATGACCGATTTTCTTTTTCTGACTTTTTTTTTCATTTGACTTGAAGATTTGAACATGTACAGTGGGAGTTTTTTCTGCCGCGTCGATACTCCCATGGTCCTATCTGACACACCTGACTTTTTTGAAGGTGAGCAAAGCCTTGCTTGTCTTGGCTAGGAAAACAGACACACCCCCATGCTGTAGGCCTCCCCGTAACAAATCACCGCTTATTGCATAAGTGCACCAAGAGTAAAGGGATATGGGGTTAAAAGATAAGAGCGTTGTGTACTGTGTGTGTGTGTGTGTGTGTGTGTGTGTGTGTGTGTGTGTGTGTGTTAAGGGCATACTTCTGGAACATCTAAGAACTTGTGCATTTGTTTGTGCATGTAATGTGTGTGCGTGCTTTTGTGTGTATTGGAGCAGTCAGCTGAGAGCAAGGTGCAGGACATTTCCAGGGAAGCTGGGGCAGGCAAGTTCTGACACGGTTCCCCCAGAGAGACATTCATTCCTGACACGTGTTTCTGTCACTGTAGCCTTACTTCAACACAAGGGAATTCAACCAGCGAGCGGACACACACACACACACACACACACACACACACACACACACACACACACACACACACACACACACACACACACACACACACACACACACACACACACACACACACACACACACACACACACACACACACACACACACATCGTGACAGCCCCCCCACCCCCCATCAAATTATCAAGAACACAGGCTATTTGTCCAGGAAAGTGAAGGACACTATATTTGTGCTGTGCTTAAGGAAGCACTATAAAAGGAGACAAGGCCTCCACCCACCTCTTGGATGAGGGCGTTGTGTCGCAGCACTTTGCGAGCTTTCATGATTCTCACTATAGCAGCTTGTAAATACATTTTGCGGTCCTCGTCTACAGCGCTCCTCGTCTGCTCCATTTCCTGAAACAAATGCGATGAATAAATTAAGACAAGAGACAAGCAGATGAGAACCATAAACAAACATGCAGGTGTCGTTAGCGTTAGGGCAGAGGGGGTTTGTGAAGGGAGGGAGGGAGGACAAATGTTAGCTCACAAATCTCACCTGTGGCGTGTCTTTCTGCATCGACGTTGTGATCTTGAACTTCGTCCTTTTACTAGTGAAGCTCATATTTAATGAAAACGTGGACTCTGCCTCTATTTCCTCCTGTGGGCAAAATCAAAAGATGAGATTTGTAAAACTGCACGGCCGTCTAAAAAGCGATGCAATGCTTTTGCCGTTTTACATCTTCATTGTACTTTCACATACAGTATATTACAATACTATGGCTTGATTGAGGGGCATGTTTTATATTTCTCTTGCATAATTAAGTAATATAGATATGTAGACTTCCGTTCCAACCAACTACCCTTTCTGGGATTATATGATAAAGCTGGCACCTATGCCCCTAAACACACCTAGACAAAACCTGCCTTTTGAGATAACCCTTTTTAAAACTTAATTTACTCAGCCTGTGTCCCTAACGATTCTCACAAGTAAAGTCCTCCTCCGAGCCACTGACCTTTTCCGAGTCGTGGTTGATCATCTTGACGTCTATCAGGGACCTGATGGTCTTCTGTAGCTCCTTCTCGTTCATCTGGGTGCTGTCCTGCAGCTCCTTGTAGGCCACCGTTTGGCTGTTGTTGAAGGCCAGCAGCACGGCCATTTGGTAGGTGGTCACCATAGCCACGTAGGGCTTTGACAGGTAGTTCATCTTGACTTCACCTGGTGGAGGGGAGGTGCACAACGCGTGGAGTTCCCACCGTTAGTCATTGCCGTTAAAGCCTGACCTAAGCCTATTAATTATTCTCCTCCCTTCAGTGTCATACATTAAGTTTACTGGGCTGTTCTTCACAGCCGATCTACCGATATCTCACAACACATTGTAGCGTTGCACCTTGTGAGCTTTTAGATTGTCTATTATCGCTGGCTGACCGTCTTATAGATGGCTAAACTCCTAAATTCCATTAAATGTAATGTACTGTAACTCAAGACTTAAACATTTCTCTACCACTGTGCTCTGACCACTCTGGTGCATTGTCCAAATAACCTGTTCCAATAAATATAATTCAAAACATGGAAGGTCACACTCATAAATAAAAGTCCTTATTTCTGTAGCATTCCGTATGCGTCAAGATGACAAACGTTTCGGCTATCGAGGCTGAATAGTCAAGACTTAAAGCAGGGTTTCTCAAAGTGGGTGCCGTGACGGTCCAGGGGTGCTGAGTCACAAGCCCACAACGTGACACGTTCAAGTGGGGTTCAAGTGGTTAAATGTTAAGTCATTTTCAACCTGTGCTTATGGAAATAAATATTCTCTCAACTTATCTTTGTGGATTGTACATTTACCTGGTGATTGTTGTTCAATTTGTATTTTTATTCATGACACATTTGTCTATCCTTTCATGATTGATTCTGGACTCTATAAAAAATAAAAAATAAACTTGTTTGTGGCAAACTGTATCTTAGGGGGAAAGATTTACATATTTAGTTACCGTAATATGACATAAATTTAAGGTGCTAAAAAGTAACAATGGGATTCAGGGGTGCCGTGGATTAAAAAGTTATTTACACTACAGGGGTGACCTGAGCCCGAAAAGTTAGAGAACCACTGACTTAAAGCACCTAAACCTGGAAGACAATCATTTCCTTTTGATAGTTTTTAGGATGTGTGCCAATACCATTTGGATTTAATGGCAACAGCAAACATTTTTATCATTGACAACATCTGCATCAAAGCACATGATATGATTAGATTATGGGCAGTGCTTGGGGGACATCTCCCCAGTACCTCGTCAGTACCTTGGGCCAAGGGAACTGGTAGGAATACCTAGCATTGATGTGTGCCATATCAATATTAAGTTTAATTATGATAACACATCAAAATATAACTCCATAAGCAAACGGGGACTGCCCATAAGTCCGAAATCTCATTAGTCCTACATCTCATTAGTCCGAATTTAGTTAGGGTTAGACTTTAGGGTTAGGTTTAGGCATAGTTTTACTGAGGTTAGGTTTAGGCATAGTTTTACTGAGGTTAGGTTTAGGTTTAGGCATAGTATTTTTCACCAGGTTAACATCACCAGATTCTGACTAATGGATGTAGGAACAATGAGATTTCGGACCAATGCCATGGCACCAAGCAAACAGCCATTTTTATTTTTATTCATTTGAAATACTTTCTCAGGATATAATGACCATTATACTCGATAACCTCACCTATCTCCCAGTCTCTCTCCCCAGTCAGAGTTCAGAGTTTTAAAGAATGTAGCATTATGTTCAGGATGGAATTTAAATACATTGAGGAGACTTCATTTACCGGTAATAGACAATTTTCTTTTTTAAATATTTACCGGTAATTTGAAAAGAAAACCAGTCTCTCACACACTTATGCCAGTGTGCCAATGATCACCATCTGCTGTGCCAATGTTGGCACCCGTGCCTAAGGTTGCCCACCCCTGCGGTACAGCATGAGAACAGTGCTGTGGCATCCACATTCCTGAGCACCAAATGAACCCCTCCCGCCGCCACCCCACCCTGCCAAGTCACAGAAATGAATATGCCTCTCTTCTCATGTTCTCTGTAGGAATCCTGCTTGCTGGGATTTAGCCGTAGATCCTTTAATTGCAGCATTTGTGGGGATTGGGGCCGGGGTGTGCTGTGAAGAGTGAAACTGTTGTTAGCACAGTCTTAGTGCTCTGTGATTTTAGATTAGTAGACGCTACCAGGTGGACGTGTTGAAGGAAAAACCACTGACTGCTGCTTCCTCTGTGGAGCAGCTGGGGTTATGGAGGTCTCATACGGCACAATTTCAATTTACTTACGTTTTTATTTTCTAGTTTCAGTTAATTTAATTAGAAAATACTGCGCTGCCGTAGTGAAACTAAAAAGTTTGCTTTGAACGAATCTCAAACAGAGTAGGCCTACCATCCAGAGTAAAGGAGCCATTTATATGAGGACACACATGCAGTCACCGCTGGAAACCTGCTAAAGAAGCCATTTGAATAGGGTACTTACAGTATTTTCTGGATTATAAGGCGCACCTGACTATAAGGCGCACTGTCAATGAATGGTCTATTTTCAAACTGTTTTCATATATAAGGCGCACCTGACTATAAGGCGCACATAATAGACGCTACCGTTGCGTTATGCAACAAACAGATGGAGCTGTGCTAAAGGGAATGTCAATGTAAATGAATGATCCATATATAAGGCGCACTGGACTATAAGGCGCACTGTAGTTTTTTGAGAAAATTAAAGGCTTTTAAGTGCGCCTTATAGTCCGGAAAATACGGTAAGTTGGACTTGGGGGGTTGTGTGAATCTACACGCGCATGCACCGTTCCTTGCCGTTCCTGCGCCTGCATGTGAAGAATATTCCGGCCACACGCCGTGTTCAGCGACCAATACACCCCTGCTGACTGCTACAGTATGGAACCCAATTGACTGAAATCAGTCATAATGACTGAAAACTCTAATCCATGTATCTGTTACAGTCAGTTTGGGTAACTCAGTGAGATCGGGGTAAGAGCGCTCGTTTTGTCATTCACCACACACCACCTGGATCAATTCACCTTGATAGTCTCTTATCAGCATACCTGTGTAATTCTGCGTATTCACCATGAGATGGCGACAACAGCCATTCACTTGTGTAGTCGCTGACGTCACTCGTTTGCGACACCTCTTTCGTTGTTTATCTACTAGCCTAGCACAGCTGTGTTTAGCCATTAGCTTACTATGCCTAACTCTAACCCTAACCTCTGTAAAACTATGCCTAACCCTAACCTCCGTGGGGTGAGGCGCTATCATTCCTGCCGACGCTACGTTGTTGTTGTTGCTGTGGATCAAAGCGACTGCTTGTTCCGCCCCGCGCCGCACGTCGAGCGCTCCTGTTCTCAATTTCACTGAAACACAAAAAAACTGTGACATATCCATTTCACACCACTTGGCTGCACTGTGGCTACCTCCAATTCATAACCATCTCTTACTTATACTTCAGTGTCAACATTCCAAAAATACGCTATTTACGGTGTGCAACACCACTTTAGAGCCTGGGGCACCTGGGCGGCTCATCTGGTAAGAGTGCATACCACTTTAAATAAGGCTAATAGTACTTCCAGCACCTAAACACGAGTTTGAATATGGCCTGAGGCCCTTTGTTGCAGGTCATTCTCTCTCCTGCCTTTCCTGACTCTCACAGTCACTATCAGAATAAACGCAGAACGGCTGAGAAAAACAATGTATATATTATGTAGAAATCCAGTTCAGTCATAGAGAAATAAGATTCTGGGGGTGAACTAAAGCGTGAGCAGTCCCATTCAAGCAAAGTGTCTGTTGTGTGCATTACCTGTGCAGAGATAGTGCAGCCAGGTCAACTTTCTACCGCTGAAGTGCTGATTATAGAACAACTCAAACTGTAAAGAAAAGCACAAAAAAAAGAGGAGAGAAAAAGAGAAAAGAAAATTAGCCCACGGCACTCCCGCCCCCATCGTGTTAATGTCAACCAACTCGGGCGAAGGACGGACATCCCTAAAGCGTATGCCAGTGGACTCACCATCTGTACACTCTTCTCTAGTTCTTGAGGGATGGCGAAGGTGGAGGAGGGGACATGTGTGAGGGGCCAGGCTCCTGCCTGCAACCACATGACAAACACACACTGAGACTTATGGGGGGAATATATTCTATTCTCATTTCAATGAGAATGTATCCCGCACCGCATTGGCCTTTTCTGTACAATAATTCAATTTACTAAGTTGAGAAAGCAAATGACTAGGGGTGAATGATATTTAATTTTCTGTATACTGTATGTTAATACAGTATGGAGAAAGTGACAAATAATGTTTTTCTGATTCTGAGGAACAAATATCCCTCGCCAATTCTAATGGTACAATATATATATATATTTTTTTTAACATTTGCCCAGATTGATCAAACACAGTTTTGAAACGATATCACTGTCGTAGGTTTCCCAACGACCTTCTCTAAGAACAGATGCTAAAGCAGTGTTCCTTGATCCAACACTAAATAATAAATTGCTCCTCCATTCGTCTATTACCTTCTAATATCAAGTGGGAAACCACTTTCCCCTCTTGCCTACCTGTAATACGTAAATTTGGAAGCTGATGCCCAGGTCTACCACGGTCTCCTGGGTTTTGATGAAGTTGTTGAACTTGTTGTTGAGGTCGGCGCTCACGCTCATGTCTGTGTACATTCTGTGGAGCTTGCTCGTGAACTCATAGCCGCACGCTTGCTGTAAGTTTATTTTTGAAGGCATGGGTGGGGAGAGAAAGAGGGAGAGGAATATGGAGCATGGGTGACAGAAAGCATAAGGTCATACAACAGGAGGGGAGAAACCATTGAATGAGAATGAGTCTTTGTGGTCAGTCATTGACGCGACCGAGTATTTCCCGGTGAATCTGTGCGCAACGGTGGGGGCTTGGGAGTGTGGGGGACACGAACCACTGACTATTGCTGATGATGGAGAGGTTATATAGTTTAGCTTTTATGTATTATGTTATGTAATGTAATCTTGCCGATTTAGTAAGAGACTCGTCGCCAATTGCAAGATATTTAAAAGTTATTTGGGGCCATGATGATATCCTTTTCTTCCCACAACTAGACTAAGGATTTATATTGTCTGTGTTATTGTTTACAACCACAATTATTCACGTGTGGCAAGATCGCGGTTCACTAGTTTTTAGTAGGCTATAGTGTAGGCTTAGAAGCCTTTTCAGAAGTTAATTTAATGTTTTCCATTTAATGATTTCCTTTATCCTCATCTAATCTTGCGCTAATGCACGCAACTGTTTTAAGGCCGTGTATGCTTTTCAGAAGTTAATTTAATGTTTTCCAATAAATGATTTCCTTTCTCGTCATCTTCCTCTAATGCACGCAACTGTTTTCGCCAGGTTTTAAGGTCTTATTTTAGTTGTTTCTCATAAGCTCGCGACCCTCCTTGCCCATCGGCCCCCACCTTTGCGCACAGATTCACCGGGAAATACTCGGTCGCGTCATTGACAAACAACACACATGATTGTCTTTGTTTGCGTTGTGTCCTATCCTGTACTTTTGCTATCTGGTGACTTTCAAAGAATCTAAATTAGGTGAGAGGTTGCTTTCCTTCAGCAGAGCCATGTATTACCTTTAGTTTGTTGATCATGGCTTCTTCCGAGTCCATTGACAATGACAGGCCATGTATTAACCGCTTTGCTAGCATTCTGGCATAAAACTGAAGGAAGAAAAAATATTAAATAGTTATGAAGTTATGATGACTAAAACAAAATAATATTGACAATTCTGTCCACAAATGAGAACTAGACTCGAATGTTATACGGAGGGACGTTACTAGTGGAGAAGAGATCCAGTGGAACTAAATTCATTTTAAGTTTGGTTGCGCTCAAGCCGTGAAGCGTTGAGAGCTTGTAGATCGGCTATTTTCAGCATGCAATCAAGTGTAAAATCAGGCATTATGACACCATCAAGGCCCTCCAAAATGCATTTCTGTCGATAAAATCAACTGTAAATTTAGTCGACTAAAATCCTATGATATTTAGTCGACTAAAAGTTTCAGGCGACTAAAATATGACTAAAACTACATTTTATTCAAAAGACTATGAACACTTGTCGGTGATAGGGTGTGCAGTCTGTGCACTTCACCTTCTGAAAGACATCCTTGTCATCGATGTACTTGAACACTGTAATGAAGCTGGTCAGTTTGTCCTCCACCTCGTTCTCCGTCATTCCCTTTGCAGACTTCTTCAGCAGATTGTCACAGTACTTGGCCAGCTGGACAGGGACACGAGGGGAGATAAGAGAACAGGTCAGAGAAGAGTACAGTGTGTGTGTGTGTGTGTGTGTGTGTGTGTGTGTGTGTGTGTGTGTGTGTGTGTGTGATCTCACCAGTTCAGGGGCTTTGCAGATGGATTTGGATTCCCTGTAGTTCACCACAGATGTCAAAGCCTGTGGGGGGGGGGGGGGGGGGGGGGGACCAATTGCACAAACTTCACTTTACAGATACAATTAAAACCACTGCCTTTGTGAAATTGTCAACTATAACACATGCACCCTGGCATACCTATTCTGGGGCAAACAACAATAACAGATCTAGAAGCTTTCAAAGTGACGCGTTTTGACTTGAGGACGTTTTCAGCGAAGAGATTTGGTGTAGTGGGGATAAAACGGAGGGGACCAAGTATAGAGCCCCCCTGGCAGACCCTGATCAACAAAGTACATATAATGTAGTATATGGTTTAAGTGGTTAACTATGTGTTCTTTTCAGTCTCCCCGTCTAGTGGTTGTATGCTGCTATTAAAGGACAACTCCAGACTAAATAACATCTTTTCCCGGAAAAGACGTGCTGTGATTGGCCAGTATAGTCACTTTGATTGGCAGATGTGCCGAATGCTCACCCCAAAACATGATTTATGAGACTGTGGCGGCTCGTGTGAGACAACCAAGGCATGGATGTGTTTGTAATGACAACTAGTAACACATTCATGAAAAAAAGAAATCACTTTTGACCGCAACAAATAGTGTAAAAGCGATAGGCTTGTAGGCGCCACTCTATGCTATGAGGGCTGATGGGTTCTGCTGGGGAAACAGGACAACAGGGGCATTTCTGACAAATAGACCCCATATGGTCATTTGGGATCAATATACAGTAAGTAGGAAAATGAGCCTACTGTAGATGTTATTTAGTGCAGAGTTGTCATTTAAATCCTCTGTATGACTGAGTCCTGGACAACAGAGTGAGGTAAAATACCTTATCAAGTGCACTCATGAAATGCTGATCTCCGTTCAGGACCGTGTTAATGAGCTGAACAAATTTACTGTGAACCTCCAGCACAGACTCCACAAACTGGGTTGGCATCTGAGAAGACACACACGAGACACAATTGAACACATGAATAACATGACATAGATATACGGTTATAAATATAATAAATTAATCTTGATTTCATTCACCTGCGTGGTTCCCACAGCACCTGCACGTTCCTCCAAACACACCTGATTTTAATTACAAAGCTACGTTTTGAATCTCATTGAAGAAGACATTCAGACAGTGTATTACTTGTTTTAAACTTTTAAACAGTACACAGATTTTAGGTTAGAAATAAGCAACATAGTATAGTAATAAACTTGCCTCACACTGCCCCTCTCTTTCTCCCTCGGGCTGTGTGAGATGCAGGCTACAGACATAGCCTTCCCTGGCTAATGCCTTCCCATAGCCCAAGGGGATGGGACCTTCTGATTTTTTTCAGAAACATACCTGCATGTATACAGGCTGTACAGGCTGACTGAAACTTGCAAAATAAAATGACCGAAAAAGCCATTTCATCAGGCTTTAAAAAGAACAGAACTACTGCCAAGGCCACAACTATGGTAGTCTTGTACAGCCCTACGTACGTATGTACGGTAGGCAGAGATATATCTCTGATCGCTTGGCTATGCGAGACTACTTCTAAGATAAGATGGTGAAAGATTGTTCTACTTTTTGGAGACAAAAACTAACTGATATTGAGTTCGATTTAGTCAGTAATGACAGTTAATGTTTGTGATTGATGATTTTTTGCTTTTGCCACCATTCAAGTCAAACTGAGGACAGATACCCCCCCCGTAACACACACACAAACCCACACCCACACAGACACACACAGACACACACAGAGACACACACACAAACAGTTTGTTGTACTACTGACATTTTCCTGAGAGAGGTTACTAGTGGCTCGGAGGCCCTCGTCATGGATATGGACTTGCAGCTCCTGGATCATGTGAGGTAAGCCACTGGCCACGGACCGCAGCAGGGTGTACATGTTGGCCATGTCTGGACAGACAGCACACAGAGAGAAGAGGGAGACATTTTATTGCATCCTACAAACTCAAACTAGTTTGTGTTAATGTGTGTCCACATCTTATGTCTGTTAAAATGTCAGTTGTTCTCAAACTTACCCCCATCTGAACAGGTTTTGTGCCAGAGACCCCCAGAAGAGAAGATTTGGGTTACAAAATTTAGAGAAAGTTAAAGAAATCTTCCATACATTTTCAAGATATTTCCAAGGAATGTTCAAAAATAGCGGATGTACAAGCTCGCAGTGCGGCACAAAGTGACACAGGCTGTGAGCTTGCATATCTGCTTTTTCTTATATATATAATTTCGCTGGGGACACCCTGGGATAAGACGTGTTCTTTAGTTATGACTGAACTTTATCTACTGAAATTAAAAGTCTGATATACGTCTTTCTACAGTTCATACTACCTAGAGTAGATAATTGCGACCGTCAAGTTACTATCAAAACCTCCACGGGCTGTCAGTCAGTCCGTCCGTCTGTCCGTCACGTCACGTTATGTCACGTCACACTTTTGCCCTACTCATAGCTCCGCCACCGTTGCCCCTATCCATGCCAAACTTTGCACCACAACCTCCACCCCTCAATTCTCACATGGCCCTCTTCTAGCGCCACCATGAGGCAGATTCTTGCAAAATACATTTTTGGACACTTCTACAAATGTTGCCCTAAAATCACGCAAATCGGTACACAGTAGGTCTACACACTCATGTCATCAACATGGATCTCTCCCATTTCCAATATTCCCTCCTGATTGGCTACTATTGCCTTCTAAAGTTTGTGTATGTGACCTGACGGTCGCTTTTCTCCCGATTTTAAGGAGTCTTACTGGTAGCTGACCTGGAGAGCAAACACACTGAAATGTGGTCTATGTGTGTGCACATAGAAATAAGAACATTCAAGAGAAGATTATAAAAGTGAATCAAAAGAAAAACAGCCTGTAAGACCTGTTCACGTGAGTGTGTGACCCCAGTATCCCGGACCCTGTGAATATACAAATATGCAAAATGTGTACTAACCCTCTCTTTTCTCCTGCCGGATGATGTTTTGACACTCTCCGTGAAGGAACTGCAGGTGGTCGGCTACCATCCTCTGCTGGCATTCGTGGATGACTTTGACGTAGGAGCTGGGGTGCAGGTACTTCCGACATCGCACCTCTTCGTCTTTCAACCGCCCTAACACCTGCATTATATAAAAAAATCAAACCTCGGTTCGAAGTGAAGCGGTGAACTTTTATTCTATGTATTCTAGAGCTATGAACTCTGTATATACATTCGGTTCAAAGTGAAGCGGTATGTATTCTAGAGTTCCAGAGCTCAGAATTCTGAATTCTGAATGAACGAATGATTTTATCTGGAGGGCCGAATTGTCATGTGAAGCTTGACCAATCCTCAAAGTATGGTCATCCAATCATCAGACCGGGACGGACACTACACACATATTCTGGACGTACGGGACAGATAAAACCTGTTCATTCTGGACTGAAATGACCATATATGGACGTGGGGGACACACATGGGACACACATTTACGGACAGATAAAACCTGTTCATTCTGGACTGAAATGACCATATATGGACGTGGGGGACACACATGGGACACACAAAGCCACTCCTTGGAAGCGGCTTTCACCGCTTCAAAAATATATATTTTTTATCTAGTCCCAAATCTAACCCCAATTTCTGTACTAAATCTCCGGTGTCGGATTTTCTTCCGTTTATCTACGCTCATCCTGCTCTGTTTATGACATGCAATACCCAGTGTCTGCTCGAAATTTGACCCGACCGCATAAGATGCAAGTTCATATTGCAATCATTTAAAAAGAAGACACTACAATCTGCCACACTAACCATTGCACACACACACACACACACACACACACACACACACACACACACACACACACACACACACACACACACACACACACACACACACACACACACACACACACACACACACACACACACACACACCAAAGCATGTAAGGTGGGGTCATTTTTATATCTGTGACATTTCTTTAAGTGAAAGCCCATGGCTGCATTCTACTGCTATGATGAAGGTCTGAGCTTGTCCAGACAGGAGATGGGACTATAGACTCTGGTGTCTGGGCCTGTTTCTCCGGTTGTATTGCATGCAGATCAGATCTTCCCATGGCTTTGCACTCAGCTGCATTAAAGAAGAGAGGGAGGAAAGGGAGAAGGGAGGGGGGGACAGGCGGGCTGTCCCAATATACACAGTCCTGTTCCTGACCCCCTTTTACACCCTGGCTCATGGGATAAATCTATCGCAGAAAATCTCATTGTTGGCCATGATTTGCAGGGCAGAGAGAGACAGTGAAGGAGAGAGAGAGACACATGGATTAATGAAAAATAAGATCTCATGACTGAAGACCTATGTATGGTCAAGTCACAATGAGGCTTTAACCTTTGCTTTTATATGAAATATAAGAGACCATTAAGCATCTATGGAAGATGCTTCTGAACATATTGCTAGTTTGACCACATCAAATGCTGTACCGAAAATAGCATATCTACAAGACTCGTTGAGAGCTTGTAGATCGGCTATTTTCACTGCACAACATGCTTCCATAGATTGTGGCTTACATGGAATCCAAATAACAGAAATTGTCTGTGGCGACTGAAAACTTTAATCCATGGAGACAAAAAAGGGGAGAGAGTGAGAGAGAGAGAGAGGCATTAGGCCTTTTGTAGAGTGACGTAGCACAAAGGGCTGTGTGTGAACTGAATCTTGGCAGGTTGGCACTAAAGCTAATACACTGATTATGTATGTCACCATGTCAACCTGAGGGGAGTGGTTGACAATAGCCCTAGGTCAGCTCTCTGTTGATGGACATACACACACACAGAGAGACAGTCTAGACTAGAGCTTGGCCTGCGTGGGCCGCAGATACACATGCTTGGTTAGTATGGGTACAGTGGCAGTGAGCCAGGAGTTGACACCAACGGTTGCCCGACTGCCTGTGGCAAGTGAATAAAATGCAAGTGGAGTTTGCTTTCAGTTTGCCTGATGTGCAAGTAGGGCTGTCACAATTATTACATAATCGTCTAATTGCAATTATTTGACATAATCACCATTCTTTTTCATAATCGTTTCCACGTTGAAAAATTTCCAAATCTTTTTTTTAAAGTAAAAAATAGTGGAAATAGCAGATCTGCGAGCTCACACCGCGTGAGCTTGTTGATCGGTTATTTCCACTATGTTCTTTTTTAAGTATAAAGTTGTCAAATATGTCAGTAATTTCTTTGTATATTTAGGTTATGTGTCATATCTACCATGTGCAACTTCAAAGCCTAAAAGCCAAACAGAAATGTAATTGTCAACGACAAAAACACAATTAAATCGTCAATCGCAATTATTTGAATGACAATTAATCGTCATGTAAAATGTCATAATCGTGACAGCCCTACGTGCAAGTGTATTCCGTCTTAATGAAATACTGGTTATTTATGTACAACAATCCTACTTTTTAACATTTTTTTCGCCACTTGGCAGTCATCGATTGGATTTAACATTAATTATTTCTACAAGTGCACATTTTACCTATCGTTTCATAATGGACCTATTTACTTTTAGGGCAAGTGGGCATGACCTTTGGGCAAGTAGAACATGGCCTGTTCTTGCCCAACGGGCAACCCCTGTGAGCTGACTGAGCATGAACCAATAAAATACACTTCTAATTGCCAAATAGAGCACAATGGTAAACCATACAGTGGGGAACCAAATATGAGCAGCAGCCGTGAAATCCCACTCAAGTCATTCATTCATCCTAGCCATCAACAGCTAGTCCATCTGTCCTTCATACCTTTTCCATATACTGTGAACAGTTGGACTCTTGCAGTAGGTTGGAGGCTTCCTGTTTGTAATACTCCCCCGTTTTTGCCAGAAATGGCCCCTCGAAGATTTCTTGATAAAACTGAAATGCAGGAAGAGAAAGCAGTGGATACAGATCAAAGTGACATTCCGATGAAATTTAAACCTCAAATCCAAATTACCCAACACTCACATGTATTTAATATTCAGGATTACTAGCAAAATGAACCAAATGACAGATTTTACCAAATTCTAAGCAAATGAAATATACCAAAACCAACATCAAAACTATGTTAAAGACCCGCTAATCTAAAAAATGCGTTTACTTTAAAAAATGCGCTTACTTACTGTATGTTCGTGTCCAGAAAATGTTTGACCCTATCCATGACTACAGTATACTGACTTTTTCCATATTCACCGCTTGAAATGCCTTAAAAAAAGATCGGATTCAGGGCGCCTGCTGGCCCGGTATGCGCCTACCACTTAGGCATTGCCACATACCCATGGATGCCTGGCGGCGTTGCCGGTTTGCTTCCCGATCCCGACGACCTTTGCCGCGTGTCACTCCCCATTTCCTGTCAGTCTACTATCCTATCAATAAAGGCATAAAAGCCCAAAAACAAATCTTATTTTTTTCTTTTTAAAAGGTCAGATCAGATCAGATTCAAAATGTGCCCCAGGCATGCTGCTAGAGTTGGTACGTCACAAATCATAGAGTAATCCTTTCCAACATGAAGGGCCGGGATCCCACCTAGGCCAATCACTGTACGGCAACGCTGTAGACTAAGAGCTCTGCTCCATCTAAGACAGAGGGGAGCTGTGAGATCATGTCTGCCTGCATTCAACAAGATTGTAGGGGACCTAAATTGTGCCAACATGAAAATATGAAAGGCTGAGAGAGATGCAGGCAGCAGGTCCAGCTGTGTAACTGGTATCGTTTAACATTCACAGGAGAGGACACTCATTTATGTAAAACATATTTCTTAGTTTCCGCTCTCCTCCCATAGTCTCTCCGTTTCTCCTCAGTGGGAGTGACTGAGACTCACGGCTTGTTAATGACTAATGAATCCAGACTTTCTCAATGAGGGAGAAAGACTAGATGTGCTTCCAAACCTAGATGTTTATTTCTCAGACCTGGCCTGAGCAAAGAGGCAGTGCTGTTGTCATCTCACCTTCAGCGGGAACTTCTTCTTGTACTGTTCAACATGAACAAACGAGTTGATGACCCCATGAATAACTTTCTGGTTGGGGTCCTCACCGCAACGGTCACTGGAAGACAACAGGGCTGGTGTTAGGGGGACGTTCAGCTCATGCATCGGCGAGGTCGGTTGAAAATGGTCATCTTCAACACAGAACAAAATGATTGTCGTCGTAGGTGGGGCTTAAAGCCGGATTTATACTGTACTGTACAGTATATCAAGCCCGTGAATAATGCATAAATTAGTTTGCACCTCCAGACTTTTAAAGATAATAATATTCCGGCTATTTACATCAGATGCTGTGATTTGGCAATGGTCTTGGCATGAGCCAGGCTTTGTAATAAGAACGTTTTTTTCTTCTTCCTTTTCTTCTTTTATGCACACATAAATGGTTAAGTTGTGTGTTAAGAAAAGCTAGAAAGTAGTGGGTACACGAAATTACGCCAAAAGCCATAATCTCTACACAAGTAGTTGTGAAGAAGCTGCCTGCAGTTTTTGTGCATATTAAATCTTAAAACCAAGTTTACACAGTATGTTTTGCCAAAGGAGGTACTGCAGAGTGTGCGAAGGACTGACTTTTTGATTTCGTTGAGCAGCATCCTGAGCAGCACGGCCTGGAGGGGCTCGATCATCAGCTTCCTCCACATGTCCAACGCCAGCTGAAATGACAAAGAGAGAGATCTGCATGTGGGCACACTGTCTGCAACGCAGAGAGAGACCTGCGTGTGGGCACACTGTCTGCAACGCAGAGAGAGACCTGCGTGTGGGCACACTGTCTGCAACGCAGAGAGAGACCTGCGTGTGGGCACACTGTCTGCAACGCAGAGAGAGACCTGCGTGTGGGCACACTGTCTGCAACGCAGAGAGAGACCTGCGTGTGGGCACACTGTCTGCAACGCAGAGAGAGACCTGCGTGTGGGCACACTGTCTGCAACGCAGAGAGAGACCTGCGTGTGGGCACACTGTCTGCAACGCAGAGAGAGACCTGCGTGTGGGCACACTGTCTGCAACGCAGAGAGAGACCTGCGTGTGGGCACACTGTCTGCAAAGAGAAATGTGTGTGGGCTAGACCCCTGCACGGGCCTGAAATGTGGGGCTCGGCCCGGGACCATGGAATTCAGTCCCGGCCCGGCCCTTGACCCGTTTGGTACCGCTATTTAAAGCCTGAGCCCGGCCCAGAGCCCGGCACCTTATTATTTATTTAATTAATTATTTCCGTGCGTGGCTTTCACTGGTGCAAGAAGAACAAACAGCTACACTCTCAAGGGCAGTCCATACTGTCACCGACCACCGAAATGTGCCTCGGAAAGGTCCGGTTCAACTACAAAATGACATCACTCGCAACTTTTCTTTTCTATAATTTTTATCCCACGATTTTGTAACCCATTTTTTCACCCAGTGCCAATTGCCCAACCTGTAATCCTGGTTTCTGCTCTCCCTCTGCCATACCTGGGGAGTCCCAGCTGGCCAGGGTGAGGCAGTATAGAAACCAGGAATACTGCATGTTTTTGTGAGGGCATCTACCCTAGGAGACACGGGGAGTGCATGCAAACTCCACACAGCGCCCACAGCGTCCCCAATCAAACACAGGACCTTCAAGCTGTGAGGAGACAGCCCTACCAACTGCGCCAGCGTGCCCCCAGTCTCACAATTTCTTAATATTCTGTGGTCAGAGACAGTATGTACAGCCCTTTAGCTGTGCGTTGAATGCTCTCTGATTAAAACAAACCCAGAAGTCAACAGCACAGCAACACACACATCACAACACAAGTAAGTAATCTTCCTCCAGCCACCGTTTGCTATGTTACTGTATATCCTCACAGCAGAAATTAGTCATTGATAATTGTCGTCTTGCCGTGGTTACAAACTCATAAAATACGGAGAATCGTCCAGTTTACTAAAAGACTCGTCCCGTAATGAACTGATACGGGAGGTCAGGGAATCAATATGAATTACAGGGCAAATTATTTGAGAAATGACAGCAATTATACAGTAGTGCTACTTTGGCTCGACTCGCTGTGTACACAAACACACACACAAAGTTTGTGTGTGAGTGTGTGACAGTCTTGTGTCTAGAAGAAAAAACCTTGTCTCATTGTGGCTGCTCATTGGCTAATGTACTCATGACACGACCAATGACCAATCGCACTTTCAGTGTTGCTATAGATACGTGAGAGAACCCATAGCCTAGAGTGCTGCCTTCCACACACCCCCTCAATTCTAGCTGCGCACATACTGAGATGTCATGCTCTAGGGTGAAATTTGCAGCGCAAAATGTTCAGAGCATGGTATTGAGCCTGGCCCGGCCCTAGGCCCGATGGGGAAATACAGAAATGGCCCGAGCCCGGCCGTTTTGGCGGGCCGGGCTTTCAGGACTCTAGTGTGGGCACACTGTCTGCAACGCAGAGAGAGACCTGCATGTCGGCACACTGTCTGCAATGCAGAAAGCCATGTTGTTGCCGAGTCATTCTTTGCAACAGATGGCGGTGTAGGATGACATCTCCACTTCATTTCTGGGTAATAGAAGTTGAACACTTAAAGAAAAGTTCTCATTAACTCATTCTTGGAGCAACGTCTTCATAGAAACCAACAGACAGCCATCAGCAAGTAAGCAGAATGTGTGTGAGTACTGTATGTGTGTGCAAACAAGAACAGTGGGCGCTGGGCACTAAAGAAGGGTGGGTATCTCAATGTTAAATTGGCTATATATATTTGAAAATGGGTTATCATTATCTGACCTACATTTATCCTTCAAAATGACTGGTTATATAGGTTTTGTAGCAAGTGTAGAAATATTAGACATTAATTGTCGAATATTCAAGCCTGTTCTAATCATGTGTACTTGATACATTACTATAGACCATTTTACAAATATTTTAAATGAACATTTTGGACAAAATACATTGAGGAGCCCACTCTTCCTGTTACCGTACAAACATACAGAACATATACAGTATATATTGTGGTGATGGGATAGTTTTCTTTCCGTTATGATGACATATTAATCCAAGTACTGCGGTGATCTTTCCACCAGTGGGACCAGGGACTATACCTCTCCAATCTCCATGAGCGGTTCTGTCATGTCCACGCCCCCGTAGCCGTACTGCAGGTCTGCCTCTGTTAGCTTGTTCTTCTTGATGAACTGAGTGTTGAGATACCTGTGGGAGTGTGTGTGGGGGAGAGGTGAGATAAGAGGAAAGTCGTTATCCAACCGAACACAGAAGATAAGATAGGGTAATGATTCTGTTATTAGTTGTAACCTTAAGTATACAAGCACAAGCCCTGACTTGATGTGTGTGTTGGAGCTCTCGATTAAAGCCCAGTTGTCAGTTAGAGCAGGTTCGTTCAGGTTCATCTAATCACTCTACTGCTTCACTTTTACAGGAACACACCGACGGTCTGGCATTGTACCCAGTGTTGAATTAGTCTTGGGTCGCGCGCCCTCGCCGCCCAGTGGCGTAGGCAGGAATGAGGGTCAAGGTAGGCGAAAATGCCAGGCGAAAATGCCAGGCAAAATGCCAGCGAAGTGCCAGCCCATTGCAAACATTGAATCACCAATGCACCACTGATTGTACCTATTGCACTGTGAACACTGTCACTTTTCTTTTGCATTGCACTGATTGTAACGGTTGCCACTGGCACTTTTTATTTGTTTGGGGTGGGATCATGTGGACACTGTAACCGGGAGGCTCTCTCCATTCCGACATGTCGCCACTCCGAAATTGACTTCTTATTGTGGCAACACTCCCATGGGGGTTCGGGTTAGTGTCGGAATGGAGACATGTCGGAAAGGAGACATGTCGGAGTGGAGAGATGCACTCACTGTAACCTGGTGGTGGTGGTGTTATTCTGCAGTATTTCCTTACTCTGTACCTGTAACTGCTGTACTGCCTCTGAGCGACTGAAATTTAACTATGATTTTGTGCAGCATGTTTACAATGTTGGACTAGCTCCGACAGACAAGGCCTCATGTCCCCCAAGAGGGCCCGCACCTCAGTTTGGGAAACACTGCTTTAGCCTGTGTCATTCAGAAATTGGATTTCACTAAACGAAGGCAGACATGAAACATGAAGGTCCATTGGTAAACTGAGGATCTTAAGGGCAAAATTGAGTCTCTCAAACCATCCTATCTCTTCCACCATCTTCAAGTGCTCCAAAGACAAGTCTGTTTCAGCCCATTAAGATTTGAGAAGAGGAAACCGTCATCTTCCACCGGAAAAGCTATTCAGTCCAGAAGGTTATGCAATCAATTATTATGACCACACAGGCCAGGGATAACAAATAGGACTGTCATTACTTCATAATCGCAATTATTTGAGATAATCACAATTATTTTGCATAAGTATGCTATGTTGAAACAAGAAATATGATTTATTCATATGTTACAATGTTCAATGTAAAAAAAACATTGAATTAAATCATTAATCGCAATTATTTGTGAGACAATTAATCGTCAACTCATATTTTGTAATCGTGACAGTCCTATAACCAGATATCCACCACCTTATTCACATTTCAGAGCCTCCGAATTACTGGATTATTTGGAAAAAGATTGGGAGCCAACGCAACCGTAAAAGGTTATAAAAATAGGGAATGTTAAACACGTCAAATATCAATGTTTAGGTCCACAGATTTTGTCATAACATCGCCCACCAAACTGTTTGCCAAAACTGGCTACAAGTGGGACGCCTGGTCTATGCGTTTCATTGAGAATGTGCACGAAAAAACACATTATTCCACCCGGAGAGGGAAGAACAAATCTGTGTCCGTGCTCAGTGGGTCGTTCATTAACATGGGAGTGGTGAGTTTTAAGCTTAAGTCACTCCGACTCCCAGTTTACCCCTTTACTAGGCCTGTCACAATTATGACATAATCGTTAATAGCAATTATTTGACATAATCGCAAATATTTTGTCATCATAATCGTTTCCATGTTGGAACATGTTCATATATTTTCAAACATTTTCAAAAATAGTGGAAATAGCAGATCTACAAGCTCACAACGTGTCGCATCTTGTAGATCGGCTATTTCCACTATCAATGTTCTTTTTAAGTATAAAGTAATTTCTTTGTATATTAAGCTAATTTGTCATATCTGCCAAATCGCAATTATTTGACTGACAATTAATCGTCATGTAAAATGTCATAATCGTGACAGCCCTACCCTTCATGGGTCCTCCTTGAGACCAAGGTTTTGGCCAACAGGCAGGACAGCCAGCAGACTGACAAACGCCTACTTTGATAGCCGACATCCAGCAGATCTGTGTTCATCAGCCTATTAAGAGTCTAGCTAAGGGGACAAGCTGTTTTAACAGCTGTGCTGGTGTCTGCTTCTATCAGTGGGAGGACGATGACACCCGCCCCCAGTTTCTCTCATACAGTACTCTTTCTGACAAGTAAAAAAAAAAAAAAAAGAAGACACACCAACGTGACTAAGTGCTAAGTGACTGGCTGGTGAGGAATACAGTACGGTGGTGAAAAATGATAGAGTGAGTGGGGAGTGGAGCAATGAGGCAAAGTATTGAGTTTGATTGGAGTAACCTGTTAGTGGCATTTCAGTCCGACCTCTGATGAATTGTAATTCAGTATATATATTCAAATACTATAGTTTTTTTCATGATCATGCTTTCCTCTTCCTACTGTTTCACACATACAGTCTTTCTCCCAAACCCACCGGACCGCACAGTAAGACGCAATAAATCACAAAGACTTTTATGCAGTCTTAAGAGAAGCTAAATGTAAAAAAGGGATGGCCAAGCTGTGTAAAAATAGACTCAACTGTTACTCCAAGAGGATATCGATTTCAAAGGAAATCAAGGACAAGCCAAATTGCTGTTGAGTCTTTGTGTAAGCGCAGTTGTAAGGCCACATCAGAATTATACAATAAGAAGTCGATTGAGTGGCAGGGGAGATCATGACAGCAGTGAGTGTGCAGAATGCTGCGCAGCTATGATATAACAGAACAAGTCTCTTCATCACTGTCCTAGATTTGTTTAAATTGCACACTGGTATCAGATCGGTACTCAGTATTGATCGTACGCAAGTTATGGGTATCTGAATCGGTATCGGGAAGAAATGGTAACGGTACATCTCTAATGTTTAAGGTCTTCTTATTGTCCAATTCATAGACGTTACAAAACACAAATAGAAGACATGAGGTAGCAGTAAAAAATCAGTAATGTGCCGTTACCTGTATAAGCAGTCCATGTAGTCAGCACCCTTGCTGTACTCTTCCCAGTATCTGTGATACAGGACCAAAACCTGCTCCTCTGACTCCAGTACTTTCTGAAATCGTACACAGAACAGAAAACATTGTTGTTTATTAGGAAGTGGCATATTGCAATGTTTCTCAACCTGAATTATTTTGGGGGGGTCCCGCCAGTCCCCAGATGATTAGCTTAATGTGCAACATTGTTTTCTCACTCAACAATAAACAAACCAATATAAAGTTTAAGTGTATAGAGGGTTTATGCACATTTCTAAAGTGACAATTTAAGGACTTTTTAATACCTCTAAAATGACAAATTAAACATTGACCAAATTGTCTAATATTAGAGACAGAAGTTGTGAAAATAGCCGATCTACAGATCTGCTATTTTCACAATAGAACTGTGTTATACAAAATGTAATTCCTCAACTCTCAGTGCTCGTCAAGGTGGGGGGTCCCCAGTTAAAATATTATTATTTTTGGGGTCACAGCCTGAAAAGGTTGAGAACCAGTGGCATAGTGGGGTAAATTAAACAGTGTTCGCCAGTGAATATGGTTGCTTTGGTAACTTACCTTGTGCAACTGCCGGACATGATTTTCCAGAAACACCTTGGTCTCTGTGTACAATCGCTCACCCAGGGGTTCTGGGTATGCAACACACAAGGCATAAATGTCACTGGTTTCAGGATTCAGGAAACATATATTATTATTATTATTTTTATCATAGCAGGAAATGAACAACATGTTTGGTTATTATATTTTAATAATATTAGAATAGGTGTTATGGATTTAATATTAGTATTTAGAATTTAAATAAGGGAGCGTTTCGCTGTTACTACGTGTCATCTGTTCGACACCCAACTCTAACCCTTACCCTAACCTCCGTGGGGTGAGTCGCTAACCCTCCCGACGTTCCTTTGTCAAAATGACGGTCGTTCGAAAGAGCGAGGTTTCCCCTTTAAATAATTGGATTAAACAGGTATGCATTTCATTTGGAAAGCCTACTGATGGGTTAATATTATTAATATAATATAGTAGTGTGTACCAATTTGTGTATAACGGTCAAATATCTTAATTCTTTGATTGTGCTGTTTGCCACCCTGTGTTCCAAAACAAACCCTGTTGTTTTAACTTTGTTGTTCCTACAGCCTTGACACTGTACAAGGGCCTGATACAGTATGTAACTGGCAAACCATCTTTAATCAACAATTCTGTTGTGTTCTGACCACTGATAAAGGTCAGGTCAGCCGATGAGGTGACCACGGTCACCTATTACATCATACTGTTAAAGTAACTATATAAAACCATGTCAACTGTCTATTAGGCAGAGAAGCTACGATGGGTGATTTTGCTCTACTGTACTTGCTACTGTACAATTTGAACTATTCTTTCATTACAACTAACAGAAAACGGACTTACACTGTTGTGGACTCATTTCTTGTGTGCGAGTACTTTACTATTTTGGGGGAAAACTGTCTATATGGAATATAATAAACTTTCCATCACCTACACATTGTGTATTATTATAAATACACTGTTACTCTGATAAGCCAAACCAATCAGAATTTCTATTAGTACTATATAAAAACTATGACATTTTGCATAGGGTGACCATATTTTCAGCCACTCAAACCGGGACGCGAAACACTGTTGCCTAAAACCGGGACCCTAAAAGCAACGCGCACGTTACCGCGCACGCGCGTGCCCATTCTCTAACGTTCGTGCACGCGCACACACGCACCGCAGGGTTGCAAACAGGCAGTGAGTGATTGACAAACAGCTTCAGTGTTGAATTCAGACACGCAATGAATTTGTTCATGTTTTCTGATGGTTAGGTGAGCATGTTTTCATGAAAAGAACATGATAAATGTCTATGCAACCACTGAAAACAGCTACTATTATTTTAATTCTGGCAAAAACCGGGACAATTTTGCAGTGAATGTTGAAAACCGGGACATATTAGTGTTTTAGAGATATTTGTCGGGACACCGGGACACGCAGCTTGAAAACGGGACTGTCCCGGGTAAACTGGGACGTCTGGTCACCCTAATTTTGCAGGCAATTCAAAAGTTTGTTCAAAATGTTTTTTTTGTGTGTGATAAAAGTAGCCTATAATCAAGACTATCATAGATGTATTTTATCAAGTCTGACATTTGCTTACGTATCTATTATATGTAAGCAATACGATACGTCAGACTCGATAAAATAAAAATTGGATCAAGACTATCATATATGTAGATAAGTAAGCAAATGCCAGACTCAATGAAGTAGTACATCTCTGATAGTCTTGATCCAAGGCTATCATCATGATAGCTACAATCACACGTTAAAACATCAAGCAGTCACATCCAGGTCTTCCAAATCCTGTGCTGCTGAGAGGATACGAGAAGCGGTCGTTCCATGTGGCTCGCTCCACATAGTCAAGCATCACCACGGCCTTGATTGTCGTCAGTAGCTTGTTCCATGTCTCGTCAAAGTCCACCACCCGGGGCTTCAAGGACATCGTAGAGCTTCTGTTGTAGACTGAGAGAAAAGGAAAATCTTAAATGACTGGTGATAGGGAGACGCACCGAGAGAAGTGGGTGAAATAGATTGTGGGAAATTGACCAATTTACACATAGCTGGAATCTGTGTCTGGCATAAAATAGAAAATACCAATCAATTTTCTTGGCATTTAGGGTCATTCAAGTATAGACCAAATAATAAGACAAGGCTTGAGGGGGGACCGTATCCATTGTTCCCCAGATTCTATGTTCCCCACTTTCTTACCACCTAACCTAAACCTACCCATAACCCTCCCTAACCTCAGTAAAACTAATGCAGGTTAACCTGTGGGGAACATAGAACCTGGGGGACATAAGGTGGACCCCAAACAGTGATTCTGTACTATGATTAGTAACACTAGTAGTAATTATTAAGAGTGCATTATTCAGTTATCAAAATAATGCATAAGTTGCACAGGGACCGTCAAAATTAAGCATTTGGTGGACAGGACAGGGCAGGGTAAAAAAAAAAACAACAGCAGCAGCATAAATGACTACCGGTAGACAGTAACAGGCAATGTGGTCAAGTTCATGGATGAATGTGATGCTCATCAACGACACACTAACGGGGACAACGACTAATATTACAAGATTTCTGAATAAGACCCAACACTTGTATGTTATGTGTCATATTATGTATATTATATTATACAGCAGGGGTTACCAGCCTGCCGGTATAGGCCCACAGTGTGGCTTCCCCTCATTCAAACCAGTTGATTTAACGTGGAAGAAAACATTGCAACATCATGTACATTTTTTCATTTTTTTTTTGTATCTTCTGGCTCGTTACTTTAACCCATTCGCTCTTACATAAATAAACGAAACGTCAACACCGCCGACGTCAACGCAACGTTAACACGCCGCACACAATGAATAATGTCAAGTTTGTAGCCATAAAGGTTGAAATGCCAACCCTAAAATAGGAAGGCAGGCTAACGAGGCTAGCTTTAGCTGTTAGCAACACGCTAGCGCGATGCTAACGCTTTCCCCCGGCAGGTTTGACTGGAGCAGTTAGCATTAGGGCTAACGGTTAGCTAGCTAGCTAGCAAAAAAAGAGAGAATGTTTTCTGTTTCTGTTTCCCTGTAATTGTTGTTTTATTTTCATTGACAAGCAGCGCCGGACAGACTGTCAGCAGCGAGAAGTGGAACGAGGGGAGTCCCCGGGCGTGGAACGAATAACTACGTACCTCTGGACTTTATTATTCACTTGTTTTGTTAAAAAAAACAAAGTCCGTTTTTTTTTGTCCGCTGTCACGGGCTCGTATCTCTGTCACTTCACAGCTCTGCCATTAGAGCCAGTGTGTGTGTGCAGTGTGTGGAACTGCGACAGTGTCGCGAACGCTCCGAAAAGTACGCCAGATCTACAAGCTCACAGCGCGTAGCGGATTCCGCGGAAAGGGACGCGCTGTGGGCTTGTAGATCTGGCTATTTTTTTCTCTTCCTCTCAAATCTTTATTTATAACAGTCATGTGACATACAAAAAAAATACAATACACTGTACAGTCAACACAAATTACCAATAGAAAAAAATCTGAGCCAGGGGAATTTACTAACAGAAAACATTAAAAAGGATTGTTGTTTCAGCTGTTTGGGGCTGGGACTTGCCAGACTGTCGCTATCTTTCACTATCACTAACTACTACTGTCACGCTCCATCTATGGCCAAGACATCATTTGCAAGTGTGACTCGGGTCACGGCAACCACACTTGCAAATTAATTCTGTCCTTGTCCCTTTTATGCCCATATATGGAGATATATTAAGCCCATAACTGGGGACTACAGAAGTTTAAAAACAAGGAAGGCTGAAAGGTAGCAGGGATAGGGTAGCCTGGCTCCAGCCAATAGACCCGCCCACTCTCTGAGTGAACTGCATCTCTTGCTCCAGCGCAGAGTCTGAAATCAGGCTAGGGATAGGGAGCCACCCCTGGGATAGGTGGGCACCAAGGAAGAGTAGTGGGCCTCATTTTCCAGACAAAAAAAAAAAAAAGAATATATATATATATATATATATATATATATATATATATATATAATCAGGCTTTTATGAACACCCTGAACAGTTTTTAATTTTCTTCATTCAATATTTAGATATTTGATGTAAATGTTATCTGCCCCCCAGGCTCAGGGCCACTCCACATACACACCCATTGTAACTTCAAACTACATTTTAAGCATGATAGATTCATTAAAAACACACATTATTTTTTTCTGGTAACTCACTACCCTCCTAATACGTGAGCAGGCTTGTGTTTTCTCAATAACCTTTTTCATTTATTTTTGATAATTCTTTGGGAAAATGAGAAAAAATAAATACAAAACAAAATTATTAAAAATAAATGAAAAAAGTCATTGAAGAAACACTGCTTGCTCACGTATTAGGAGGGTAATATGAGTCACCAGAAAAAAATAATGGGTGTTTTTAATGAATCTATCATGGTTAAAATGAAGTTACAATGGATGTGTGTGGGGAGAGGCCCTTGGCCTGGGGAGGCAGACTCATGCAAGGCAGAGTTTTTTTTTTAAGTGAAATATCCCTTTAAGGTGTAATATTCATTTTGGGGCATAGGTCTAAACAAGAAGTTGAAAGATAGAATTAAGTCTGATAATGATGTGCCATGCATGTTCAAATCATGAATGCTTTACTTCCGCTTCCAATGAATGGCTTTGTGTGTATCACGCCCATATATGGTCATTTCAGTCCAGAATGAACAGGCTTTTTCAAAAACAGAATGTCCGTTTAATTACCATATATGGTGATGTCAGTCCAGAATGAACAGGGTTTTTCAAAAACACAAAGTATGTTACCTTATGTCCATATATGGTCACTCCAGGCCAGAATGAACAGGTTTTTCCTGTCCCGTACGTGTAAAATATCAGTCCAGAATGAATAGGCTTTTTCAAAAAGCAAAATGTGTGGTGTCCCTCCCGGTTAGATGAATGGATACTTTGAGGATTGGTCAAGCTTCACATGATAATTTGGCCTTCAGGGTTTATCTGTCTTGTACATGCAGTATCTATTGCAGATTATCAAAACAGATGAAAAATACATTCAGAATAGAGGTTTTATCTGTCCACCGCTTCACTTCGAACCGAGGTTTGATTTTTTAAAATCTTATGACATTTTGGAAATAAAAATAGCCAATTGAGGTGCCCAGATGTCCTAGTGCTAACCAATCCTGTATCCAGCTGAACTCATACGTTATAACACGTGACGTAAGCAATGCAACTGCTGCTAATACAATTAATAATGGATGTGTTAGATTTAGGTATGTGAATATGCAAACAATGACAACAGTCAATTATTAGTAATGCTTGCTCATTGGTAGGCTACACCAAAATCGAACACACCCATTATACAAACTTTTATTACCTGCGACTGCATTGCTTACATCACAGAGTATTACTAATGGTAAGCCTTATGCAGTCCGCATAACCTTTAGTCGTTTTTAACATGAACAGGAAAACAATAATACCCCTGCTGTATACAAAGTCTCAGGTTTCATGCACCTTTGAGGGCACTTCAATTGTATGTAGGCTAATCTAGGAGGGGTGAGTGATATTCATTATTCACTTTGTCCAGATCTTTCCTGCTGATACCTGCAAGGGACTTTATAAAAGAATTACAAATCTGCTAGCAATTCCAGCTGGCAGATTTGTTGCATGCCAATCTTCAGCCGGAAGTTTGATGGAATGCATTGTAGTCAATGAGAGCCAGCTGATGAACAAACACTATTTCTGAAAGATTATTACCTTTGCTATATAATCAGTCCATGAAAATAAAAGAAGACATATACAGTATCACACATATTCTTTTAGCGGTCTTGCTTTTCGATGTGCACGTTTTCATTTCTCTGCAATGGGCTGTTATGAGCCTGTCATTGCAGCCATGTCAACCAATTCTCACAAGACTGCTGAACCAGAAAAGTGTGCACATCGAAAAACAAGTGATCAGAAAACATTGTGTGATATTTCTTTTGTACCTGAACTGATTAACATACAAAGGTCGCAATCATAAAAAAAAATATATTGTTTGTTCATGGGCTTGCCCACCCGGCTCTCATTGACTACAATGCATTCCATCGAACTTCTGGTTCAGTTTGCCTCGTATGTGCATCAATGGCACATGTCCGCCCTACCTTCATTTATAAAGTAGGCTAGCCTACCTTGGGTTCTGGGGAAGCCAAACATGAACCTACCAGCAACAAGCGCTCTATAACCTTGATGCCTGCAGGCTGCCAAGAATAATCAAAAAGATGTTAAATCAAAGTTGGAAGCATTATCTATGAAAAACAAAGGGCAATGATTTACGATTCTGTCCGTATCGTGACTTAACTCGAACGGTGCTGAGTCTGCTGAAGCAGACTTCACCGCACTTGCCTGAGCTCACTCGGCCGCGCCTCTCGTGGCTCAAGTTTGCTTCAGACAGTGTGCCGGTGTCGTTTTTTTAATACAACGGACACCCCAAAACTCTTTTAATGCCAAACTAATTCCTAACTTAATGTAGGCTGTAGTCTGTTCTCACCAAGTGGGCAGAGCGTTCTGCGCAATCGGTGAAAGTGGTCCGCCACTGGGGACAAGCCGTCCGCCCAAACAACGGGGGCGAGTGTGTTTGGAGGCGAATATTCCGGCTACTGCTGCGACCGAGTATTTCCACGTGAATCTGTGCGCAACGGTGGGGGCTTGGGAGTGTGGGGAACACGAACCACTGACTATTGCTGATGATGGAGAGTTATATAGCTTAGCTTTTATGTATTATGTTATGTAATGTAATCTTGCCGATTTAGTAAGAGACTCGTCGCCAATTGCAAGATATTTAAAAGTTATTTGGGGCCATGATGATATCCTTTCTTCCCACAACAAGGATTTATATTGTCTGTGTTATTGTTTACAACCACAATTATTCACGTGTGGCAAGATCGCGGTTCACTAGTTTTTAGTAGGCTATAGACTCGAGGTGGGTGAAGCCTTTTCAGAAGTTAATTTAATGTTTTCCATTTAATGATTTCCTTTATCCTCATCTAATCTTGCGCTAATGCACGCAACTGTTTTTGCCACGTTTTAAGGCCGTGTATGCTTTTCAGAAGTTAATTTAATGTTTTCCATTAAATGATTTCCTTTATCGTCATCTTCCGCTAATGCACGCAACTGTTTTCGCCAGGTTTTAAGGTCTTATTTTAGTTGTTTCTCATAAGCTCGCAACCCTCCTTGCCCATCGGCCCCCACCTTTGCGCACAGATTCACCGGGAAATACTCGGTCGCGAGACGCGACTGCTGGGGCCTTTGAGACTGCATGCTGTAGCCTTTGAGAATGCTAGGACCTTTGAGACTGCTGAGGCTTTTGAGGCTTCTAGAGCCTTTGAGACTGCCAGGGCCTTTGAGACTGTTGGGGCCTTTGAAACTGTTTCACCTGCTGGGTCTTCTAAGGCTGCTGGGGTCACTATATACAGTATGCGTGGATGTTACGGCTGCTGCTCTGAGGATGCTAATGATGCTTCCATTGCATAAAACTATCTCAACTCGGCTCAGCTGGCTATGTTTTCCAATGCAGATAGAACCCCTTCAATGTAGCTGGCTGTCACAAGTTCAACAAGTGCATGTAGAGATGAGTCGAAAAGGAAAGTAGAGTCGAGTTGAGATGTAGAAGCACTGTTAGATTGTTCTGTTCCCCATGGGGAAAATAATCAGTTTTAGATATTTTTTGTTACAATTATGAAAAACATTCAGGTTAAGATTGGAGGATATAGGATTAGGAATTTAGGTTAGTGTTAGGTTGTGATTGTGGTTAGGTTAAGGTTAGAGTGTTAGTCTGGGCCAGTAAAGTAAAAGCATCCAAAATGTTGTAGTGAGTTCAGTCCCTTCCACTCACAGATATATAACATATACAAATACATTTCACTAGAGAGGAATATGCACAATTTGGTTAGTCTTTTAGGCCTAACTGTAATACTGAAAATCACCACTCGGGGGAGGTCACATTCCATGTCTCATAAGTTGCTTGCCAGTCTGACATGAACTAATTGTCCATTATCTTTTGTTAGTTTTAGTCTGTTTCCAGAGTGGATTTGACCATAGTTTTTATTGTTTAAAATGTCTAATAATTGGTTTCAGTATTATAGTACTGGGTGGACTCAGGTAATGTGGGCCGCTTTTTGGTAAATCGCCTGGGAAACTAAGAAAAAGCAGTGCAGAACGCTGAATGTATTTTTTATAGTTAATATAGACTGTCCTTAATATATTTGTGTTAAATGTATGTAGGAAAATTAGATGGTTATTTTTTTTTAAATGTTTAAGCTTAAAATGTCACACATTTTCAAGATTAACACTTTTCAGGTAATTTAGGCCACCTGATCAGCTAAAATGGGCCACTTAAGGGTTGACCCCATTAATTCCTAGCTCTTTAAAATTTAACAGCCAATGACTGCACATGTTTCTTGCCACAACTGTACTTGACACAAAACAATCAAAATTTGAGTGGTCTTTGGTTGTTTTGGTGGGAAGAGCAATGTCTCAAAACTAGCCTGCAGAGGAGAATTGCATTGTCCAAACATATCTAATTTGTCAGTTATAAGTTTGACAAGTGAATAAAAAACAAATGCACATCGATAAAAAATATATATAATATATATGTAGACGGCCTTAACCAGAAACAATGCTTATATTTTGCATATCTAGTGTATTTTTATATTAAATCATATTTTTGTCAGTGGCCCATCTTACCCTAACCCTAATAAGGTAATGTGAGCCACTCATCTGCTATAATGAGCCAAAGCAAATCAAAGCAAAACAGTCAAACAAGATTTGGAGGTCAATTTAATTTCATTCATTGAATTTAATTTCAATAATGGTACCGTTGGAACCGGCTCGCCGCCCCGCACACGATGGTGCCATCGCGGACCCCCGCGGACCCCCAGGGCCGGCGCCAGGCCCCAAAAACCGGGCCTGGGGAGCTCCGGGGACCCCCAGGGACCCCCAGGGCCGGCGCCAGGCCCCCAAAAGCGGGCCTTTGCACCACTCTGGCCGGCCAGGGACCACCAGGGACCACCAGCGGGGGTCCCCGGAGGTCCCTGCCCGGCCTCCGAGCACTGCCGCCCGGGGACCACCTCCGGGGACCCCCAGGGCCGGCTCCAGGCCCCCAAAACAGGGCCTGGGGACGGCCAGGGACCACCAGGCACCACCAGGCACCACCAGGGACCACCACCGGAGGTCCCTGGCGGGCCTCCGAGCACTGCCGCCCGAGGACCACCTCCAGGGACCCCCAGGGACCCCCAGGGCAGGCTCCAGGCCCCCAAAACAGGGCCTGGGGACGGCCAGGGACCACCAGGGACCACCACCGGAGGTCCCTGGCGGGCCTCCGAGCACTGCCACCCGGGGACCACCTCCAGGGACCCCCAGGGCCGGCTCCAGGCCCCCAAAACAGGGCCTGGGGACGGCCAGGGACCACCAGGCACCACCAGGGACCACCACCGGAGGTCCCTGGCGGGCCTCCGAGCACTGCCGCCCGAGGACCACCTCCAGGGACCCCCAGGGACCCCCAGGGCCGGCTCCAGGCCCCCAAAACAGGGCCTGGGGACGGCCAGGGACCACCACCGGAAGTCCCTGGTGGGCCTCCGAGCACTGCCGCCCGGGGACCACCTCCAGGGACCCCCAGGGCCGGCTCCAGGCCCCCAAAACAGGGCCTGGGGACGGCCAGGGACCACCAGGCACCACCAGGGACCACCACCGGAGGTCCCTGGCGGGCCTCCGAGCACTGCCGCCCGGGGACCACCTCCAGGGACCCCCAGGGCCGGCTCCAGGCCCCCAAAACAGGGCCTGGGGACGGCCAGGGACCACCAGGCACCACCAGGGACCACCACCGGAGGTCCCTGGCGGGCCTCCGAGCACTGCCGCCCGGGGACCACCTCCAGGGACCCCCAGGGCCGGCTCCAGGCCCCCAAAACAGGGCCTGGGGACGGCCAGGGACCACCAGGCACCACCAGGGACCACCACCGGAGGTCCCTGGCGGGCCTCCGAGCACTGCCGCCCGGGGACCACCTCCAGGGACCCCCAGGGCCGGCTCCAGGCCCCCAAAACAGGGCCTGGGGACGGCCAGGGACCACCAGGGACCACCAGGGACCACCAGGGACCACCACCGGAGGTCCCTGGCGGGCCTCCGAGCACTGCCGCCCGGGGACCACCTCCAGGGACCCCCAGGGACCCCCAGGGCTCATTTCTGAAGGTGGCCCACCTAAGCTAACACAAAACATAATGCTAATGAAGGTGGCCCACCTAAGCTGGCCCAGCTAAGCTTTCACCACAATTGACTATGGTAATGTGAGCCACTTACAAAAACGTCATTATTTATGAAAAATGATTTCATTAAGCAAAATATCAACATCATGCCTGGTAAAGGACATCTTAACACACATTTTGCACCAGTTTTTATAAATGTGCATTTGTTTTCATTGATGTAGTATCCTTAGCAATCTCAAGTTAAAACTTTGTGTCTCTGCACCCACCTTGCAAATTCTTCCAGCAGGTCTTGTTGTGTGGCTTAGCTCCTCCCATCAAAACGACTATGGACCAATCAAATCACTTGTTGGTGTCAAGCACAGCTGTGGCAAGAACATGTGCAGCCATTGGCTGCAAAGATTTAAAGGCACAGTTGCTAGGAGCCTGAAACTATGGCTGGCTCACATTACCTGATGGCCCACATTACCTGAGTCCACCCTACTTTGAGACTTTTTTAAAATCATAACATAAGGGGCAAGCTGTGTGAAGGCAAATTACTCACAGTAGACATCCCAGTCACACTAAACATATACACCAATGCTACCTCATGCTTGTTGTGTTGACAAACGTGGCCAAATCCACAGATTAAAACTAAATAAATGTTCTGTACATTTAATACATTTGATTTTATTTAGTTTTGCAAGTAGGCCTACACAATAGCATTTCAATTAGTATGTCTTGTTTTTTGTTATTTTGAACTATTTCCATTAGTTCATTAATATTTTTTGGGGTGGGGGGCTGGAAAGAAAAGAAAAAGGGGTGGGGGTAAGATAAGGGAGAAGTGATAACTACCCCCTGAAAGGTGAATTTTCAGGGCAGTTTTGAAGGAGGCCAGCGAGCTACATGTTTTAAGGGAAGGGGTCAAGGACACTTGGGTGACAGTGTTAGAAGGAGAATTTAGAATGTTTGCGCTCTTTCTGGGATCTCTCTCTCTCTCGGTCGTCCTCAGACGAGCTTCCATCGGAGTCTCCAATCGTTCCGGTTCTCCTATGGGATGCATTCCATCAAACTTCTGGTTCCAGTTTGCCTCGCATTTGCACTTGCCTGAGCTCGCTCGGCCGTGCCTCTCGTAGCTCAAGTTTGCTTCAGACAATGCGCCTCCGGCCCTCCGTCGTTCTTTTTAATACAACGGTATTGCCCCAAAACTCTTCTAATGCCAAACTAATTCCTAACTTAATGTTGTAGGTAGGCTGTAGTCTGTTCTCACCAAGCGGTCAGAGCGTTCTGCTCAAGTGGTGCAAGTGGTCCAAAAAGACCATTTATTCGGAATCAAAAGTAAGTAATTATTGTGACTGTAGGTCGCAGTTTACTATCAGAACCGTCACAGCTTGACCGTATCCGTCCGTCCGGAAGGGTAACACCCAACACTATGGTTCCCCTGACACATCACTGTGACATCACAGGTGACATCACAGTGATGTCAGATACTCAGAGCAGGGATCTCATATGGGCATAAAAGGGATTCTGTTATAGGAATCTCCATATATGGGCATAAAAGGGATTGTATCCCTTGCCGCTCTGACATCACGCTCTGGCTTCACTGTGATGTCACACTAACAGAATCCCTTTTATGCCCATATATGGAGTTCCCTGATGTCATCAATATTAAGCACATATCTAACAGGACTTCATATGGGAATGCCCATATATGGAGGCCACATCGGCCACATACCACACTAACAGAATCCATATATGGCCAAGACAGATGGTGAAGACAGCCCATGTGTGGCTGGTTCTACAGACAGGGATCTCCATGTATGGGCATAAAAGGGCATGATGTCAGATGTCATAGACATCATAGGACTTGGATAACTATAATGGATAACTGAGTAAGCATGTTTGGGCTCTCACAGCATATCTCCATATACAGTAGGATCTCCATATATGGGTACCAGGGGTCTCCATATATGGGTAACTGGTCCGATACATCACTGGCCAGATGGCCAAGACATGGTTGCTTGTCGCTCTGAGGCGTCTTACTAATATAGTACTATAAGAACTGATCAAACATTGGCCAATTTGTCAAATAATATAGCTTGTAGATCTGCTACTTTCACAATATTTATCTGTGGGACCAAGTCAAACTAAATGTAATGCTTCAACTCCTACAATTCCAAGTGCATGTCAAGGGTGGGGGGGGGGGGGGGTCCCCAGTTCAAATATGATTATGTTGGGGGGTTGTGGCCTGAAAACGTGCCAGGTCAAAGTGTCCTTGAGCAAGTTTCCGCTCACACAGTGTAATGAATTCTGGATAAGAGTGCATGTCAGCTAAAAGTTGACATTTACATAATTCACTTGGTTTATCGCTATAAAGAGTGTGAATGAATTCATTCACAAGTGACGACACAAGTTAATATTCCATTCCGTAAAGGCAGGTTCATATAAGTTGTAGCTTGGAGACCGCCTTAGCAGGGGAGCAACTATAAATCATGGGTACTATGGCAACATATCACCCTGGACCCAAATAGCCTACAAAGTATTCTACAAAGGAATGAATGATTGGGCGAACTAGAGTCGGATGAAGCGGAATGCAACATCCAATTCACTCTTTGTCAAATCCTGCCCCAATCTGCTCTTGTTACTAGGTGGGACGAAACAGCCAGGGCAGATTGTTTTTATAATGGAAGTGGATGGGGAAAAAATATTTTTCATAGCCTCATTATTGCTATTTAAAGTACCAAAAGAAAAACATCTACGTGATATTAATAAAAAGGGAAGAAAAAAGTACAGTAGTTACATTGCAAAACAGTGTTTTTTTTCCCAGAAAATACACGTTTTAATTAGTTTAATCCTCTGAAACAGGCAGAGGATAGAGAGATGAGAGAAAGTGCAGTGCATCTTGGGTAGGAAGTTGTGGAATTATAGGCTGGCTGTCAACATAACATTGTAATGTTTAATTGTAATTCTGCCCATTTAAAATATAGCCTATTACCCATCTCTTAGTTACATCATTATCGTTCATGTGAACTAGTCTGTTGAAGCTTATTCATTATAATTATCGAAATCGCTATGACGTACTGCGGCCTGGCCGTGCTTCGCATCACGGCACCGCGGTGAAAGACTGAAGCGACTTTCTCCCACTGCATAACTCCACCCTCGGTAGCGAAAAGTGAATGTTTTTTATGGTTAGCCAGTCAGGGAGTCTCAGGGACCAATCAGAAGGCTGACAAACGGTCTATTACCTTGTCTCGAAGCATAATTCAAAAGAGAACAGCCAGAAAGCTGAAAGGCCACCTGCTGGCTTCAGAGAGACTTGTAACAGCTCTATGATGAGGGTAAATGAGGAACACTCAGAAAGCCTGGTGAATGACGCCTGATCATGGATATTATGTTGGAAGCCATCCTCAGGGCTTCTTTCAGGATGTAAACCTTGGTTGTATGTTTGCCATAATCATCTTGCTCAATGGTTCCCAGTGGTGAGTACAGGGACCACCAGTGGGCCAGTGAGCGGAGATAGAGAAGGAAGCCTTTCAGGCAAGCCTCATCAATGTGTTGTACTTTGTAGACAAGCATGTGCTGCTGCTCTGTTCCACTTTCTGCCTTCTATATCACATCAGCTACTGACCCTTCCGCAATAACACAAGACTCCACACAAGAGGTCCCTCAAAAACCCTGCATCTTGGAATCATTTCCCTAGAATGTTTTATTTTTTTTCTTAAGTTGTCATACTATTTCACGTTGTTTCTGACCTTGACCTTAGAATGCTTGGTCAAACATGCACGTAGATGATTGTCTTACTTTTTCTTTTCTTTTCAAAACAATAAAATGTGTATGCAGATTCAAACATTGCTTTTATTACCTTTATAAATGTTTTGGTTGTCTTATGTTCAAGATTAGATGATATAATGATAATGACAAAAAGACAGTATACGACACAACATCAGACAATACAACCACTTGACTGTGACAAAATAACAACTACTTGATAATAATAACGATAAAAAGAAAACAAATATATAAACAAAAATAGCAACAAAAAACAACCACAACAAAAGACATACAATACATAGGCCTACAGTACATAAAATAAAAGCACTTACGTAGTCTGGTATCACCATCCGAGTCCTTATGGCCAGAAGACAAAAACATCTGCGAGCTTGTAGATCTGCTATTTTGAATAGCCAACATATACAATCAATCTAAAATGACACAGATGCTTTCCCAGTTTTAATGGGTTAAGGAGAATGAAAGCTCTCAAAACATACACACTAATGGGAAATGCTTATGGACATGGTTCCATGCAGTCCAGTGATCCATTCCAGGCACAAGGAGAGAAAATGAAAGAGGTCTTTTTATTATTAGTGTCAAAACAAAACTTATGATGGGGAACATTTTACAGGCACAGTGGTCAGAATGAAACAGAAAGTAACCTTTCCTAATGAGCAAGACATTAGACCTGGGGAAAACAAGAATGCTCGCCCCAAAACACGCTCGACCCGGGTCAAATCTGGCAACCTCGGAACGCTGTAACGGTCTAACCTTATTCCTAAACGTAAGCGCACTAAAACTATGCCTAACAATAAACGTATTCCTAATAGTCCAGTAATATGTCACTTGACCTCCCACTAATTGCAATAAAAACAAACTCATCTGATTTTGTGTCCTTAATATGTCCTGAATGAGAGGGAAAAGGTTGCAAGGAATTGCATGAAGGGACAATCCAGAATAAGATCATATATCTTGAAAACAGAACACTGTATGAAGACAACATGTGACCCAGAGAAATGCTGTATCAAGTTTGAACTTGTTCGGATGAACGGTTCTTTAGCGGTTCTTCTTCTTGGCCTGCTCATCATAATATCATTTAACAGCTCTAAAACTCATCCAATCCAATCTGTTCAGTTACTACAAGCATGGTTTCAAGTAACTAAGTACATTTAATCAAGTACTGTACTTAAGTACAATTTTGAGGTACCGGTATTTGTACTTTACTGGAGTATTTCTAATTTCCAGTAGTTTACTTTTAGTCCACTCTATCAACATTTATTTGAAACCATAAGTTTCTATTGATAATTATTACAAAACATACATTACATTTAGGTCTACATTACATTGCATTAATATATTTCAGCCATTTGAGAATAGCCGATCTACAAGCTCACAATGCTTCCCGATGCGACACATTGTGAGCTTGTGCATGGATCTACTATTTTCAAAGGAATTTTATACAATTGAAAACTTGTAATGGGACATTCTGCATAATGAGTACTTTCTTCTTTTGGTACTTTAAGTACATTTGGATACCAACAGTCCAACGCTTTTGTACTTTTACTCAAGAACATTTTGAATTCCGGACTTTTACTTGTAAGGGTGCCCTCACACCAAAATACCTATGAGAATGGAATCCGCGTTCCGCCAATGCATTTCAATGATAAGGGAGCGTTTTTTTGCAGAAATCCTCTGCTGGCATGAAACCGCTTCACTCTCATTGAAATGCATTGGCGGAACGCGGATTCCACTCTCATAGGTATTTTGGTGTGAGGCCGGGCACCCTAACAGAGTATTTCTAAATTGCAGTATTGATACTTTTACTTAAAGGAGCTATAATCAACTTTTTCATTGTAGGGCCGACACTTTGTTTACATCCTAGTCTATGGGGATGTTAAGTCTGACATCATTTTGTAGGCAGAGGAGAACTTTTGCCCCCCAAAAAAGTGAATCTTTTTACTATTTTTACTACTACTTTTTCTTCTCTTTGTTGTTGAAAGGAAAGTGGTAGAATTATACTTTAGTCGTTATTTTTGTCTCGGAACTGTTGAAATAGCGAGGGACAGATATTGACAATAAATCTGCTTGGAGGTCTGACTACAAAATGATGTCACGGCTTAAAAGCCCCATAGACTAGAATGTAAACAAAGTGTCGGTGCAGTCGGTCTGACAATGGCCAAAATTATTATTTTATCATTATTTTACGCTTTTTGTGGTCATTTTTGAATAGAAACACAAATATTAAGCTTATTTTTTTATACAATATTTTCGAAACATTATTTTTATTTTAGCATCCGTTTTACAAGGAAAAGTTGACTATAGCTCCTTTAAGTAAGAAATGTGAGTACTTTTTCCACCAATGACTACAAGACAAGACATTATGAAAGGAAGGATAAAGTGTACGTACACGTGACGACCAATACAACACTGTCTGAGACCCACTAGCATTGGAAAATGATGGTTACAGGTCTACAGGATGTTCTAATTATTAAATGACACCCACTGGCCACTGCCCGACTTCGCTGTATTGTGTGAAATTGAATATGCTACACATGAGTCATTTTGACCTTTTTTTCTTTTCTTTTTTTAACATCAGGAAACAACAGGAAAATTGTGTTGCTTACATTTCATGCCCTTTCTTCTATGAAGCTTCTGCTTGCTGCCACAATCTTGCTGCCCCAGCCCCTCCTCCTGTGTATCAGATGCATATCAGTTACACTTTCTTAGGCCGCCTCACACTGTTGGAGCACCTCTGCTGTGCTTCGATCTCCTTGGGGGATAAGGGGGGAGGGCGTCGTCCAATTCATTCCATATGGAAGTCATTTGGTTTTCTCCACCTTAAATAACATCTAGGCAAATTTTCCTACTTATATTGATCCAGAATTACTGTCCATGGGGTCTGATGAGGTGTTTAAAAAATTGAGCGCCCTACCTCAACACAAGGCCACTGGCCTTGATAAAATCCCAGCTAGATTTCTCAGAGATTCAGCCGCCACCATTGCTCCAATCATTACCCACATAATTAACCTTTCCATCGAACAGGGTCATGTCCCCCAGGACTTCAAACTAGCAAAAGTAACCCCCCTGCACAAAAAAGGTAGCAAACTAGACCCTGGAAACTACCGCCCCGTTTCCATTCTTAGCTCCATATCCAAAGTCATGGAGAAAATAGTCTACGAACAGATTGCAAGATATCTCGATGAGAATAATCTGATTTACGAGTTCCAATCTGGATTCAGAAAATCCCATTCCACTGACACATGCCTTCTCTATTTGACTGACCAAATCAAACGCGAAGCGGACCAGGGCAAATATAGCGGCATGGTCATGATGGACCTCCAGAAGGCATTTGACACCGTGGATCATGCTATTCTGATTGAGAAACTAAAAGCCATCGGTCTTGACAGCGCAGCAGTGAGCTGGATGCAATCTTACCTGGTGGGGAGGGAACAGGTGGTGGAGATTAACGGTACCCTGTCCCCCCCCCCCTCCCAGTAAGCTGTGGTGTTCCTCAAGGTAGCATACTGGGACCTCTGTTGTTCCTAATATACGTGAACGACATGGCATCTGCTTGCGACTGCAACCTGTTCCTGTTCGCGGATGACTCGGCTCTCCTAGTCTCGGGCAAGGACCACTTGCAGGTTGAAAAGACACTTAACTCTGAACTGAGTAAGATCTGCACATGGCTTAACGACAACAAATTGTCAATTCACCTGGGAAAAACCGAGTCCATCCTCTTTGGATCAAATCATAACCTCAAAAAGGTAGATGACTTCACAATCAAAGTGGGTGACAAGGTCATAACACGAAAAAACTAAATCTCTTACTTAGGATGTATCCTTGAAGCTAATCTTTCCAGCGAAAAGATGACTTCTAAAGTAATAAAAAAAATCAACCAACGAACTCGTTTCCTACAGAGGATCGCCCCAATGGTCAACTTCAACACACTGAAGACCATAGCTGGTGCAATAATCCAGCCCCTCTTTGACTACGGAGTCCACGTATGGTATCGTGACGCCCCACAAGCCCTAAAAACTAAACTCCAAACAGCCCAAAATAAACTAATTAGGGTCCTGCTTAACCTTCCCTATCAGACTCACCTCACCGCTACTCACCAGTTAAAAGTGGGGTGGCTCAGAGTAGATGACAGAGTACAGCAACTTGCAATGGGCCTGGTGTACAAGATACACTACACCACTATGATACCCAAATACCTGTCAAAATACTTTATAAACGTTAAGGATGTCCATAATTACAACACCAGAGGCAGTGCCACAGATCACGTTCAACCCAGAGTCAACTCAAAGAAAGGGTCAAACTCGTTCTTCTGCTATACCACAAAAATGTGGAATGCCTTACCGAAGGCCATAAAGGAGTGTGGATCACTAGCATCCTTTAAAATTGCCCTGAAAAACCACTTACAGGCAGCAGCCGTTCGCAACTGGTAAAAACCTAGCCCAACCCTCCCCTCCCCTGCCCCTTCCTTGTATATACTTACTGTTTGTTTAGACTTATTGTTTTCTTTTTCTTTTTTTCCTTTTCTTTATATCTACTGCATAGTACTGTGTTCTATTTGTCTGTCATTCAATGTTATATGAGATACTTAAATGGTTTCCTGTTGAAATAAGCTTAGTCTTTTCATGGATCTCCTTTTAGTAGACCTTGTACCAGTGAACTGTACCGTCATGAATCTGTACATTTTCCTATGCAAACTTCTAATAAAGCCTTCAATCAATCAATATTAGGCAGAAAAGCCACTGTTGTCCTGTCTGACCAGCAGAACCCAGTAACTCTCATAGCATAGAGTAGATAGATAGATACATTTATTATCCCAAGGGGGATAATCTATCGCTTTTACTCTATTTGTTGTGGTCAAAAGTGGTTTCTTTTCATTAATGCGTTTTTTTTCAGAGACTTGGCAAAATACATAGCAGCATAACATCTATTTAGCAGAGTGTGACAGCTTGTGTGGGACAACTGAAGCATGGATGTGTTTGTAATGACAACTAGTAACACATTCATGATTCACTATATTGACCACAACTAATAGACCCCATGGATGAGGTCTATTAGGCTAGAGGCAAAAAAACATGTGACTTCCATAGGGAATGAATTGGACGCTGCCCTCCCCCCCTCATCCCCCAAGGAGAGGCACAGGAGAGGTACCTCAACGGTGTACGGTATGTGTCTGCGGCCTTAGAGCTTCCTAATATTTAGCTCTTTGTAACCCATTTTTCACCCGGTGTCAATTATCTAATGTAATCCTGGGCACTACACTCCCTCTGCCAACCTGGGGAGACAACGGACTGACCTCATATGACTCTTGCCTGCTCTCTGTAACTAATAAAAAGGCCTAAACAGTCCGTGTTTGCTCCAATACCTTCCTTCAACGACCAGACGGGGAAGTTTCCCCGGTTAGACGTAGCGTGTGGAAAGAACACATTAGTCCAACCAGTTCCTTTCCCCTCCATCAGGCGCCCCGGCTGGGCAGGGAGAGGCAGTATAGAGACCAAGATTACTGCATGTTTTTTGTGATGGTACCTACCCTAGGAGACACAGGGAGAACATGCAAACTCCACACAGAAAGGCCCTTTTACCAACCCCACCTAGGGTAAGGGCACTGATGATGCAGAGGAAAGAACACACCCCCAGCGCCCACAGTGTCCCCAGTGGGAATCAAACCCAGGACCTTCTGACTGTGAGGCGCTACTGACTGTGCCACCCTTATATTTTGCATTTGTACATGTTTGGAACAGTAGACCAGCAGACCCCTATCTCTGTCCTTTATAACGCTTGTAGAGAGAAAAAGTCTTCAAAATAAAAGTCCTCTACGATTCCATAGACTTACTTTTTTTTGCATTTTTCTACTTTTGCTAAAGCTAAAACCTTTTTCGTGCTTAATCCAGACCGCAACATAAGGTTGGTGAACTCAAACTTTGGTGTATTGAGATGCACAGCTAAGGTTAACAATAAAAACACCTCATTGCCCATCATTCAGTACTTTAAATAAGCAGATTTTCTGAAATTCCAAAAGGGATAAAATGTGTTTTTGTTAGGGTCATACTTAGGCCCTTTTCTAAACTTTCCTTCATACAATTCCTTGCGACTTTCTTTCTGTCATTCAGGATACAAAATCAGCTGAGTTTGGTTTTGTAGCAATTAGTGGGAGGTTGACTCCCACGCGTGCATGCATGCGTGCATGCGTGCGTGTGCACACATTAACCCTCTTTCTTTCAGTTCTAATCATCCATCCATTAACTGTGGCGTAATCTGTTGAGAGGTCACAAGAGTTCACAGTAAATCTTTTAGGAGCTCTGCCATTGGGTGACCCACCTGACCTGGAGTTCGTACCAGGACATGATTAGCCTTACTTTAGGCTGAGACTAGCTTAATCATTAATGGCATAGTGGAGTTCAAGGTTATTGCGTAGCGTTACGTAGTTTGTAGTGTTTGAGGATTATTATCCTATTTGTTCCATTGTAGCCTGCACAAAAGGGCAGTGCTGATATACTTCGTTGAACATACAGCACTACGGTACGGTCTCGACTCAATGGCCGAATTCTTTTTAAACCATGCTTTCTTGTGTGGCCTGACAGACCTCTCTCCTGTCCTGTCCCTCTGTTGGCCTGTTGGGAGTATTACTGGCTGTCTCAATAAATAAACAGTCCTTATAAGTTATAAGGGGGTCTTCAATGTTTTAAGGCCAAGGACCCCTGATGAGGTGCAATTTTATTATTATGGTATATTGCTTAGTAGCTAATACATTTGCTAGTTTGAGTCCTGAGAACCATTTGTATATAAGGTCAGAAGGTAGGGAGTAGAGGATGGAAGGTCACAGCTGGCAGCAAGTCAGTGGCCCCTTTGTTTTATGGCCATGTGAAGGAGATAAGGAGTTCTGAGAGGAATGCGTTATTGTTTTTGCATTTGCCAATTATGAACTGAGAATCAGGATAGAGCAGGTCAGTCTGTGTTGTCTGTGTCTGGGTGTAGGACGTATGTACATGTGTGACTGTTATAGCGCTGTAAATAAATATTTTCTATTATCTTTTAACATCGTTTCTGAGTCAAGGTTTTGCTGATCTTTTGAGAGTTTCAATTCCGCTATGGAGTCTATAAATTAAGTAGGATTTCTACGTCACCCCTTAGTTGAGAGAAGATGAAGCAGGGACCCCCACAACCATATAGTTTCATCGTTTGACAGCACAATCATCAGTGTATTTTGGATTCATGTCAATTTTATTTATTATTTTTGGCTAAGGTGGACGGTAGGGACCCCTAGGGTTCAATTGGTTAGAAAGTTTCTATCACACAAAGATTTGGAGGACCCCCTGTAGTAACTCTGAGGACCCCCTAGGGTTCCCGGACCCCCTGTTGAAGACCCTTGCCCTAGAAGGACTCGACTGCCGTCGGGTTAGCAGCAGTGGGGTTAATGGAGTCTAGAGGAAATGAATGGAAGGGGTGGGGTGATTATAGTGTGTGTGGGGTGGTGTGTGCGTGTACGCGTGTGCGTACGCGTGTGCGTGCGTGCGTGCGTGCGTGCGTGCGTGTGTGCGTGTGTGTGTGTGTGTGTGTGTGTGTGTGTGTGCGTGCGCGCACGAGTGGGTGGGTGGGGCTGAATAAGGGGGTTTGGGGAGGATTAAGTATTTGTGAGGAACACCAGCTGGTTCAATTCCAAGCTCAAGCTCAACAGAGGCAGTGTGTGTGTGTGTGTGTGTGTGTGTGTGTGTGTGTGTGTGTGTGTGTGTGTGTGTGTGTGCGCGTGTGCTTTCGTGTGTGTGTATGCGCGCACGAGCGTGCGTTTGTGTCTGTGAGTGTGTGTGCATGATGCATACTGTATGCGTGTGTTCTGCCCACATAGAAAATAACTATCCTGTAAGCAAAGATGTTTACATTGCTCATGACAGTGACACTGACTAATGAGTATAGCAGTAGCCTTCAGCATAAGATGTCCTTAAAGACACAATCACTACCAGCAGAAGCCTGGTATTCCAGCACATACCGGTATAGTGGCATGGCTGCACACTGTGGAACTCACAGGGGTCTTCAACAGGGGGTCCGGAACCCCTAGCGCAGGGGTGGGCAACTTGGATGATGGCGAGGGCCACTATATTTCCACCTTCACTCCAGAGGGCCACATTGCATATTGCTACATCCTACTTTGTCATTCTAGTATCTCATACAAAAGAAGCAAAAATAGCAGATCTGCAAGCTCAAAACGCATTGCAGCGCGACGCGTTTTTTTGTTATTTATTAATTGGAATCCTGAAATGTAACATTTTATTTAATTTCAAACACATTTATTTACATACTCATGTTAACTTTATGAACTTAAATACAAATACATTGGACATAAAAAAAGACATTTTAATACTACTATACTAACTATACTATATAGACTGAAGGAATTAAAGCTGGTTATGTTTGGAATTTTAACAGCTGAAATCAATAATATATCAGTATTCCGGTATCAACCTGCGGGCCGCATTAAGCGAAGGTGGGGGCCGCATGTGGCCCCCAGGCCGCTAGTTGCCCATGTATGCCCTAGCGGGTCCCCAGAGTTACTACAGGTGGTCCTCCAAATCCTTGTGTGATAGAAACCTTTTTTTTCTCCTTTGTTATATTAACCACTTGAACTCTAGCGTCCATATTCTTAGAACTTTTGCCAAAAATAGCAGATCTACAAGCTCACAGCGCCTTGTAGATCGGCTATTTTCGGCAAAGAGGTTTGATGTAGAGGGGAAAAAGAGCGGACTAAGTGCAGAGTGAAAGGTCAAGTTTAGTAAGTATTGACAGTTCAAGTGTTTATCTGAATACACAAATTGACATGAATCCAAAATACACTGATGATTGTGCTGTCAAACGATGAAACTACAGTATATGGGTTGTGGGTGGGTCCCTGCTTCATCTCTCTCTCAACTAAGGGGTCCTCGGCCTGAAAACGTTAAAGACCCCTGATTTAAGGGATCCATGGCAAGCTACATCCATTTCTATTTTACACTTTAACCACTTAATTGACTGGGGATCCCCAAGGGACAGTATCCCTCCTTTTTTCCCCTCTATCCACGAGTTTCCTACGCCCCATAGTGCATTGCGCAAACGTCTGCACCGAGGTTCCGCCGCCGATTTACAAGCTCACAACGGGTTGCATCTGCGACGCGACGTGAGCTTGTATGTCAGCTGTTAAACCCGGAAGTTTGGTCCTGATAGTCTCCAGTAAACTCCCGCGGAAACTTGTGGATACCAGATCTCTTTGTGCCAAAAACTGCAGATCTACAAGCTCAGACCACATCATGTTGCAACGCTTTGTGTGTGCTTGAATAACTGCTATTTTCTTCTAATGCTCGCTTATCTTTCAACGTTCATCTATTCTACGATGACATGGCCATAGATGGGACACCAGGGTCATGTGGTTATAATTCCAAGGCGCTTATGGATTCGATTTTTCATAAGCCAGTACGCAAATAGCGCCATCTTGGATATTGCGCAATGCATTATGGGTATGCGTGAAGGTTTCTGGGATGCGCATGGACCCAATGCATCCCAGAGACCTTTGCGCACCCCCAAAATGCATTGCGCGATATCCAAGATGGCGCTATTTGCGAACTGGCTTATTTGATGACAAAATATGGCGACTGTTACCATTTCTGCCTTTGCAGCAGCTGTTGGAGAAATCAAAGCAGAAAATGTTAACTTTTAAATTTCTGTGTAACAGCTCAAAGACTTGTACTACAGTTCATTTAATCCAATCCCTGCGGACACCCTTTTGGAGCTGCTGATAGCATTCTGATTGAAATTTGACTGTTTGTTTCATAATTAGGCTATGTTGGCTGCTTTGATCTCAACTTTAGGGAGGGTCTCTCCTTTTAGTCTTTTAATGTAACCCGATGAAAACCTGTACCGAAACATTGTTCTCTTTCCCAACAAAGATCTTACGAGTGATAAAAGCATCCACAAATTGGCATTCTGTGTGTATGATTTGTATTTGGCAAGAATCGACACATGATCTAACTGTTGGATAGCATGTGGTTGGCAGTGGTGGAAAGTAACTAAGTACATGTACTCAAGTACGGTACTTAAGTGTACTTATGTACTTTTACTTTACTGGAGTATTTCCAATTTTCAGTACATTTACTTCTACTCCACTACAACATGTTGTGTTGGATAGCATGTGGTTGGCAGTGGTGGAAAGTAACTAAGTACATGTACTCAAGTACGGTACTTAAGTGTACTTATGTACTTTTACTTTACTGGAGTATTTCCAATTTTCAGTACATTTACTTCTACTCCACTACATCTCAGAGACAAATAACTTTTTACCCCACAACAATTATTTGAAACCTTTAGTTACTAGTTACTTTGTAGATTTTTATTATATTTACGAAACATCACTTCTGCCTTAAACTTTGGCTATTTGAAAATAGCCGATCTACAAGCTCACAATGCATCGCGATGTTACACGTTGTGAGCTTGTAAATCTGCTATTTTCAAAACAGTTTTTAATACATTTTAAACTTGTGAAATGGGACATTCTGCACAATGAGTACTTTTTACTAAGTACATTTTGATGCCAACTTCTGTACTTTTACTCAGGTAAATATTCATTACTGGACTTTTACTTGTAACGAGACATTGCAGTATCGATACTTTTACTTGAGGAAAAAAATGTTGTACTTTATTTCCACCACTGGCAGTATATGATTTGTATCTGTCAGGAATGGACACAAATAAGGTGTTGCATGGATAACATCAGGGACGTGCTGGGCCCCTGATTCAGCCCGGGAAAAAGAGTTGGAGAGGCCCTCATTGCGCACTATAGAGAGAGATCTCTATATATAGCGCTGCTGCTACTCAAAGATTTGTGACAAAGTGACAAGCCAGTGGGCCAATTACATGAGTTATATTTCGTCGTTGTCGGGTGGAAACCTTGTATGTCCAAAACCGTTTGTTTTGTATTTATCATTTTAAAAATGATTTAAACTAGTGAAAACAGCCGATCTACAAGCACACAACGGCGTTGTGTGCTTGTAGATCTGCTGTTTTCACTACTTTTGTGCGACGGCCTTGTATGATGAAGCAGGGCTTTGCTTTGCGAAAAAATGTACAAATTTGAAACTTGGAGATACGAGGTTTCTGCCCGGCAGTGACGATTTACTTTGTTGGCCGCCCAGCCCCCAAAATGGAACAAAGGCCGACATTTTATTTTAATGTTTTTCCTATTGGCCGGCCTGGACCAGCCAGGAATGGGAACAGGTTTCCATTTCGACCCCCCCCCACTTCGAAACCCCCCCACTTCCCCCCCCTCCCACTTCGACCCCCCCCCATTTCGACCTCGCCTCACCCCCCCACTTCGACCCCCTCCCACTTCGACCCCCCCCCATTTCGACCGCGCCCCACCCCCCCACTTCGACCCCCCCCCATTTCGACCGCCCCCCCCATCCCCCCCCCCCCACTCCGACCTGGGGTGTGCAAGCGACCTCCACGGATCCCGCAGTCTCTCTCATTCTCTCTCTCCATCTCCATCTCTCTCTCCCTCTTCTCTTTCTCCATCTCCCTCCCTCTCTCTCTCTCTCTCTCTCTCTCTTTATTATTGCTATTATTATAATTATTATTATAATTGTTATTATGGCGCAGGTTTTGTCCGTGCTGGTGCGTAATAGGCTACTAATGACTAATTCCTGCTCTCATACTCTCTCTCCATCTCTCTCTCCCTCTTCTCTCTCTCCAGACAATTAAAACATGTTTTATATACATTGAATGAATACAGACACTTCACAGATATACAGTACTTAAAATTAGAAAAATCCCTTGAGAATTGACCGAGCAATAAGGCTTTGTGCGTCCACCGAGGCGGCGCCAACACCCAGGCAGCATCGGAGCTTCCTCCGGGGGTCCCCGGGCCCCGCGGACCACCGCCTGTCACCCCGCCGTTCAGTGGGCACCTGGGCCAGCCTGCCAGGCCCACCGGAGCCCTGGGCAGCCCCCTACGCCCTACTGGAGCCACGGACAGCAACGACGCGCCATTCCCCGCATTAATGATTGAATAATATCCTACAGAACAGATGAAATCACGTAGCTGTAATGTAGGCTATAGGCCTATTGCTGGCTTAATTTGTTAATTATCAGGAGCAATAAATATAGTCTACATATGCCTACTTGATTTAACAATAAATAGGCTCAAGAAAGTTGCAAAATTACAATTGGTCACTGTGACATGGCTTATTTATCAAATCTAATCAAAGCTTTATATAGGCTATGGCTTTGCGTCGCTCACCGAAAGATCTGCAAACTCGGCAAGCATGTTGTGTAGAGTCTGTAGCCTATAGTCATACACCTCGTTGTGTGCTTGTAGGCCTAAATCGTCTATTTTTCGCTGTTTGGCGACCAATCCCGACCCTCCGCGGGTTCTGGCTGCACGGGGTCTGTCTTGTTATCAATCTTCGGCCAAAAACTGAAGGACATGGAATATAGGCTACTGACAAGGCGCACCTTCGCACGACGCTAATAGGCTCTTATTAATCAGAGTTTCTGATTAATAAGAGGCTGTAGCGTCGTGCTCTATATCTCCTCTGATTCAGAGGAGATAGAGAAAGGTGTGTGCGTGTGGGGACTGAACTGGACCCTCCTGTCTATAGGCTACTTTCCTGTGCGTCTTTGACATACTGTACCAACCACAGAAGCCTACCACACACACAGACACACTCCCTGGGTAGGTCTGTTATTGAGCTGGCCATATAACAGTAACGCATTGTACTTTTTCTTGGAGTAGGCTATTTGCTTTATTCAATCATACATGCATTTTGCACCAGTGCTTATTACTGCCTATTTTGCTTAGGCCTATTTAATATGCAATCAATTAATTAAACGGGTATAGGAATTAATGGCATCAATGGACTGTTACTGTATATGGACAGCCTTAAGCGGAGGACACATTTCTTTATGGCTGCTTTTCAACCAGTGGTCCTTGAGGGGATCCCAGGTGGTCCCCAGCTAAAGAGTTGTGGACCACCTTATATCTGTAACTAAAATGAAACCAAATGGACCCACCCGTTAACTGTAAGCGTAAAATGAATTGACGGTATAGCTGGCACGGAGCGCGACGCGTCTGTCTGTCTGGAGCGCGACGCGTCTGTCTGTCTGTCTGTCTGTCTGTCTGTCTGTCCGTCTGTCCGTCTGTCCGTCTGTCCGTCCATCACAGCGGCGCTTGCATGCTTGCGAGTTTGCAGATCTGGTGAGCTACCCAAAGGCATACTATAAAGCTTTGATTAGATTTGATTAAATAAGCCATGTCACAGTGACCCATTGTAATTTGGCAACTTTTTTGAGCCTATTTATTGTTAAATCAAGTAGGCGTATAGACTATATTTATTGCTCCTAATAATTAACAAATTAAGCCAGCAATATAGCCTACATTACAGCTACGTGATTTCATCTGTTCTGTAGGATATTATTCAATCATTAATGCGGGGAATGGCGCGTCGTTGCTGTCCGTGGCTCCAGTAGGGCGTAGGGGGCTGCCCGGGGCTCCGGTGGGCCTGGCAGGCTGGCCCAGGTGCCCACTGAACGGCGGGGGTGACAGGCGGTGGTCCGCGGGGCCCGGGGATCCCCGGAGGAAGCTCCGATGCTGCCTGGGTGTTGGCGCCGCCTCGGTGGACGCACAAAGCCTTATTGCTCGGTCAATTCTCAAGGGATTTTTCTAATTGTAAGTACTGTATATCTGTGAAGTGTCTGTATTCATTCAGTGTATATAAATGTTTTAATTGTCCCTCCATCAAACCATCAAGCTTGAAGTAGGCCTACAGAAATAATACTAGCCCGTTACAAGATTGCGTTGAGAGAGAGAGAGAGAGAGAGAGAGAGAGAGAGAGAGAGAGAGAGAAAGAGAGAAAGAGAAAGAGAGAGAAAGAGAGGGAGAGAGAGAAAGAAAGAAAGAAAGAAAGAAAGAGAGAGAGATGGGGGGGAGATGCACATAAACTCATTCCTTTTTTTTTCTTCTTCCACCCCTATGAACTGCCGCTCTACGCACAGCTGAATCGTTCGCTTATAGAAGCAGCGGCCGCGCATTGCTTTTGCAAAAATAGAAGGGCTTTCCTAGGGTCGGAGTGGTGATGTCTATAGCAAAACGGGGACACCCTGCCTTTCCGACAGGTTTATTCGAAATGGCGTTGTTTCTAAATCGAGACGTTTAGGGTCGTAAAGGCGATGTGCATAGAAAAGAGGGAGCACCCCGCCATTTCGACCCATAGAAGTCAATGGTCGGAGTGGCAGGGCGTCGGTATGGCGGGGTGTAACCGCCAGGAATGAACCGGCTGTTCGGGAGTTGTCCCGCTTTCCCCAATGGCCAGCACGTCCCTGGATAACATGCGGTTGGTGTGATTTCTACTTCACACATTGGTTGTGGCTGTAACAGTCTGGTTCTACACTCCAGCTAGTGGTTGATTAGCCTGGAGACCATGATGAGTCTGGTCATGCCAGGCACAGTGGCCGATATGACGTGGTGTGAGGACGGTGACAGCCCCGGATTCAAACCAGAAACATCTACTGCTCACCCAAAGGGCCATTCTGAGACGTTAGGCTTCAGGTCTGAAGCTAAATGTCTCGTACTCATAAAGTCACTACAATCAAATGCCATTTTCCATTACATCAACTGTTATGTATAAAAAAGAAAATAACCCAGTAGCCTCCACAATAAAATCCATAGTAGGCCTAATTCAACTTTAAAGGTCTTCTTTACCTTTAAAGGAGTAGTTCACCCAAAAAATTACACATTTTCTATTACTGCACACCCCATGAAGCCTTGCATTCTTGGATTTGTTCTTGTCACATTCCTACAAGTCCAATAATGTGAGTACCGCCTCCTACCAGCTAATGTACACAAGGTACACTCTTTGTGTCTCCTACCGGACATACACAAGGTCATCAAATCATTGGCTTAGGGGTACGGCAACAACAAAACAAAATCCATACATTCAAGGCTTCGTGGGGTGTGCAGTTGATAGAAAACAGGTCATCTTTTGGGTAAACTATTCCTTTAAAGTGGCATGGTGAATAAATGAAAATCGCCTGCGAGTATTACATCTCCATTGCGTATAGTCCCCGCTCAGCACAGCAAGACTTTACCCTAATTCTTTGCCTGGAGTATCTTATTTTTCCGTTGCCAGCCACTAAATTGTTTAAAGGCAAGTTGAGAGTAGAGACATGCAAGTAAAGACGAGATGAGCTGATGCTACGTATGGAAAGTCACCTAATGGATCTTCACCCGTTAACTAGTTTAAACACGCTTGTAAGAGCCATTCTGACTTAATAATGACATCACTGCAGGGAGTGGTCAAGGCCAAGGTTGCCTATAGGTTACAGCTAGGGTATTTAAACCACTCCCTAATCAAGCACAGGTGTTGCTGGTGGCAGGCACACAGTTTTTCAACTGTGTTTGTAGGCTGGTGGTCTGAATCGTCTGCCTTGTATGTTTATTTATTGTATCTGTTTAAAGTATAAAGTATAGGACTTTGGACTGCAAATAAATATAATGTATATGCTATATGGAAACATTTGGAGATCAGTTCTTGAGCACACGTCTGAACCTGAATCCCTAGCCATCGGCATCCGTGCTCCAGGTATTGGACCTGGGCACTATACACAACACTGATAAAACAAGCTGACACAAACACACACAATATTCCTCATGTCCATGGATCCATATGAAAAGTATGAAAAACCAATCCATGCCATATCAGCCTCAATTATCTTCAAGGACAGAATCTCCCAGACACTGTTGTCCATTGATTGAACACAGACTGGCAGCCAGTTGCCCTTGTGGCAAATTGCTTTTCAAAATGTCGTTCCACAAACGCTCCTACATGTTGAAATCTGTTCCAGATTTAAAAACCCTCTTGCTTCTCCACTCTCATTGATTTCCATGGGAAAATGAGGGAGTCGATATAGTTCCATAGTTTTCTCACCAATGTCTTTTCTAAAAGGAGGTGAAACCAGTTGGGGGGAGCGGCAGACGCTCCTTTTCAAATTGCCACCCAAAATGGCCTCCAAATTCATCCATTTGTCAAACAAAGGTTCTTTTTGGCAGTCACTTTTCAAAGTGACAACCTTGACACTTAATGGGTTTTGCATTTTGGAACGAAAGTCTTTATAAAGAAGCAGTGAGTGTCCCAGTGGGGCTAGACTTGACTGCTTTCTAGATACTGATAGCAGGTGATCTTTGGTGAATAGACAGGCATAGAGCTGCTACGAGAGCTAGTTTAATTTCAACAGTAGTCCTTCAGGAAAGCTGAGACCGTGCTCAGTCAGTGTGGATACGTGTGATGACGGCGCTCTTTGGTAAAGGGAATAGTAATGTTCAAAAAGGAAGTAAAATATTTCCAAGGCAGTTTTCAAGTTGAAATAAAACATGCATTGGTAGCCCTGAAGAGGAATAGCCGCGTAGATACTTTCCAAAACAAATAAAACAGACAAACGATATATATATATATATATATATATATATATATGTTTTTTTAGATCACCTTCCCGTGACCCCCTCTTGGGATCCTAGCCCATAGTTTGATATAGATAATACTACAGATGTACTCACTCAATCACGCACACGCACACGCTCCCGCACCCGCATGCACGCACGCACGCACGCACGCACGCACGCACGCACGCACGCACGCACGCACACACACACACACACACACACACACACACACACACACACACACACACATCCTCTTCAAATTATCCATGCAGTGACAGCTCTAAGAGGGAGGTCTGTTTGCGGGGGGAGGAGGGAGGGAGGCAGAGATGCAGGTGCTGCCTGGAGGAACACTGGAACTGTTGTGGCGCATCTGAGCACTCCTCTCCTCTCCTCTCCTCTCCTCTCCTCTCCTCTCCTCTCCACTCCACTCCACTCCACTCCACTCCACTCCACTCCCCATCCTTACATCACTTCTCTCCAAACATGACAGGTGAGCAGGGGCATGGAATCTCTCTCAGTGTTTTGTTTTCCAGGCATCTTTCTTTCTTGTACAGGTATTTCATTGTTCACTGTACTATATACACTGCTTATTGTTAATATGTTCCACTTGCTGTTAGTCCGTCCGTGGTGAGTCCTCCTGTGAGGAAAACCAATCGCGCTTTTCAGAAAAAAGATAATAAATTCTATAGCTGACTTCAAAGCTATACTAACAAGTAACGACAATATTCATGTAATCCTTTTCAGGCCGTGACCCCCAAAATAATGATGTTTTAAATGGGGACCCCCCCACCCTGACGAGCACTACTTGAAGTTGGAAGAGTTGAGGCATTACCTTTTGTTTAACACATCCTATTGTGAAAATAGCAGATCTACATGCTCACAACGCCTCGCAACGCGAGGCCTTGTGAGCATGTAGATCGGCTATTTTCACAATTTCTGCCTCTAATGTTTGACAATTTGGCCGATGTTTAATTTCTCATTTTAGAGGTAATAAAAAAGGTATTAAAAAGTCCTTAAATTGTCACTTTAGAAATGTGCAGATACCCTCTATACACTTAACATGTATCTTCTCCTCTCCTCTCCTCTCCTCTCCTCTCCTCTCCTCTCCTCTCCTCTCCTCTCCTCTCCTCCCCTCTCCTCTCCACTCCACTCCACTCCACTCCACTCCACTCCCCATCCTTACATCACTTCTCTCCAAACATCACAGGTGAGCAGGTGCAGGGAATCTCTCTCAGTTGTTTTGTTTTCCAGGCATCTTTCTTTCTTCTTGTACAGGTATTTCATTACAGTACCATATGCACTGCTTATTGTTAATATGTTCCACTTGCTGTTAGTCCGTCCGTGGTGATAGGTGAGAATTCCCAGCCTGGTCAAACTATGCGAACTTGAAGAAGTCCTTATTTGACTTGAGCAAAAGTTACCCCCCCCCCCCCCCCACCACCACCACCACCAAGCCTTTCAGAGGCCGGTAGTGCTACAGTGTGTTTAACTTGAGTGACAGGATGATTACAGCTAGGTAAGATGTAAAAATGTCACACCACTGTCTCAATTATCACTTACTGCCGGGTTAGTCATCGAAGTTGAGAGTGCTGCATTATGGTTGATAGCGGGTGGCCTACTGTGAGTGGTTACCTCCTCCTGTGAGGAAAACAACCTGAAGGCCAATCGCTTTTCAGAAAAAGAAAAGAAACTCTATAGCTGACGTCAAAGCTATACTACGAAGTAACGACAATATTCATGTAATAGAGCAGTGGTTCTCAACCTTTTCAGGCCGTGACCCCCAAAATTGTTGCGAGGCGTTGTGAGCATGTAGATCGGCTATTTTCACAATTTCTGCCTCTAATATTTGACAATTTGGCCAATGTTTAATTTCTCATTTTAGAGGTATTAAAAAAGGTATTAAAAAGTCCTTAAATTGTCACTTTAGAAATGTGCAGATAACCCTCTATAGACTTAATGTGTATGTTGGTTTGTTTAATGTTGAGTGAGAAAACAGTGTTGCACATTACGTTAATCATCTGGGGACCTCCCAAAATAATTTGGGGACCCCCCTGGGGGTCCCGACCCACAGGTTGAGAACCACTGTATAGAGGAGAGTCACCCACAGCCACTATACGGGAGGGAGCGTAGGGGGAGCGACAACTATCCGGTACTTCACAAATGTAGAATAAACTATGGGGATAATTCTCATTCTACCGTAGCCTACTCTGCTTCCAAACAGTGGAGTTAAAACACATCCATTAAAACATTTAAATCACTGGTTTCTTTAAAAACTAGAGAAAAGCAGGAAACCACAAGGGGAGATGAATCCATTTTCCATTTGTGCCTCATAATTTATAAATTATTCAATGAATCAATCAAACAAGTCCCCAGGACTTTTTTTCGTGTCATCCTTTTGGCCTTAATATCTGTAACACATGCTTATGTTGACATTTTTGACAATTAATGAAACATTCAACCAATGTATTGGAGTAAAAGTCACAAGAGAAACGACTTTCATCATGACCCATGATGATTGGCCAATAATATTTTGTATTTTATGTACAGCTGTCAGATTATGTGAAGACTTTTGTTCAGGTGTCAGATGTGTGTCACTCTTATTTATACCAGTGATTCTCTAACATTTTTTGGCTCAGGTCAACCCTGTAAATAACCTTTTCATCCACGGCAACCCGTGATTTAGCACCTTACATTTATGTCATATTACTGTACGTAAATATGTAAATTATTCCCCTAATAGAAACAGTATGGCATGAGGACAACTTCAGTGAATATTACTTTCCATTACAGCAGATTGAAAATAACTTCATAACTGACATTTAACCACTCGAACCCCAGCATCCCTATTCACATTAACGAAAGATAGACGATCTACAAGCTCACAGCGCGTCACAGCGTGTCACAACGTGCTGCAGTTGTGTGAGCTTGTAGATCTGCTATTTTTGGTAAGAGGGTTTAAGTGGTCAAACTGAAGTGATATGGATACATTCCAAATATGATCAAGGTAATCTTGCGGCACCCCTGATAGATGGATGAAATAAAGTCGGACAAGTACTATAGTGTGGTTGCCCTGTAGAGGCAACCACACTAAAAACAGTTGAAAAAGGGGAACATAATAGTTGGAGGGGTATAGCACTGTGTAAACAGAGCTATGGCACATGTTATATACTGTATACAGGCAGTCGCTTTGGGACAAATACAAATAAATACAGATAAAAGGCATTTAAAGATATCAGCTCTATGTCTCTGGTTCACATTGGCACATTTCCTGGGGCAATCTCCCCAGATCATGTATGTCTTCTTCTTCTTTTTTAGTTTTTTTTTACTCTCCAAAAAGCATCTGCAATGTCGTGCATTTGAAACTACATTGCAGTGCACATCATGGGGTGATCACTGCTTGCCTCCTGTTAATTGTTTTATTTTAATTGTTGTTTATTTTATTTTTATTTTGTTGCTAAGTGGTGAGGTCAACAGCCAAAGTGACATGTGCCAATGTCAACCAGAGACATCGGGTAGGTCTAGATGTCACTCAATGGTTTGTATTCCATTCACTAGCCTTCTTTTATAAATCATGGACACATTTTATGGGAGTTTTCATATGGTAAATGGTAAATGTAAAAGCTATCCACATGTCCTATGGATGTCTGTAGTTAACCCCAGGTAGCATATTCCACTGTGAAACAACTGTTTAATTCTGTTATTTAGATAAATCTGCAGGTGTCATCATCTGCCGTTTGTTTTTCAGCTGTGCTGTCAGAGACGTTCAGACAGTCACTGTGATTGGTTGAGAAACCAGTAGTCCTATTACCTCCCGCCCCCCATTTGCTGTGATTGGTTTAGAAGTCATGCTATGGGTGCTTCAAAGGGTCAAAAAAGGCGAATTTGAGATGTTCTTCTTCTAAATCATATTGCGTGTTTATTATGATCAAAAAAATCAAAATGGCCGCCTGGCGGCCAGGGGGTGCACGTGCACCCTAGGACACCCCTTAAAATCGCCTATGCACACACACACACACACACACACACACACACACACACACACACACACACACACACACACACACACACACACACACACACACACACACACCACCGCTCACTTCAAACTCGGTTAGATTTTTTAAGATGTCCTTACTTTTTAATGTAATGTGTGATGAAAGCACTGACTGTTGGCTACTGATAATAAACCCTAATTGTTGAAATCCAAACACAGAATGGAGTTGCTTCAATGATGCCTACAGTGTCATGACTTCCCAGTTTCAAGGTTTTCTTATCCACGGGTTTCCAACGCCCCATAGTGCATTGCGCAGACGTTGTACCGCGCTTCCGGTGCCGCAGCCGAGTGTGATTTACAAGCTCACAACGGGTTGCATCTGCGACGCGACGTGAGCTTGTATGTCTGCTGTTAAACCGGAAGTGTGGTCCAAATAATCTCCAGTAAACTCCCGCAGAAACAGGTGGATAGCAATAGACACTGCATTTAATTAATGCAGAAATACATGATAAATGTGTAGCCCATTTGATAAATATATTATTTGTAAACAACAACACCTTCTTATTCTCCTATAGACGGGTTTCTTGTTTACATTGAGACTAAATGCACAGCTGACTGTATCATGTAATCAATTCCGTCCAATCCCCAAACCTGTTGTTTTTGGGAGCGCTGGTTTCATTGGCTAATTTTGGTACGGACCCTGCGCACGCATCTAGTTTTATCAGTGTAACGTGGACCAGAAACCCGTCTATGAGATACAATAATCCATCACAAAGAAATAAGTCAGGAGAGTGATTCAGAGCGAGAATGGAATGTTTACTATGGAGAGAGAGAATTCAAGACAGGTACAGTACAGAAATAATGGTTCAATGGTTCGTGCTCTCTCTGACAAATGATGTTTTGACATGAGTATAAGTATGGTCATTTCGTCAGTCAATGGATGACGTTTCAACAGTTCATAGGATTTTTCTTGTCCACAAATGACAAGACAAAGAGTCCATGTACAGTAGGTTCCTGGGGGAAGAGATGTCCTTGCTGGTGTCTGGATGACACCAGGTGTCCCAGGCTGAACCTTATACACCAAAACAATTCTCATTGTTTTAGGTACAGGCTCCATGGCAGTAGATAAGGCCTCATTTCTACCAGACAGAGACCTTGTGGGTATGGTACATGACATTAAAGCATGGCACAGTCATGAGCTGTGCCTTAGGGTCAGGTGGTCAGTTGGTCATCATTGTCAATATGAATTGATAAAAAGATGATATAAACCACAACAAAATACCTAACAGACACAACCATGGCACATTATATCAGTGACACAATGTGACATAGCTCTGTTTCCACAATGCTGTATACCCTCCAACTAATTTCAACAGTTTCTATTATATTTTGGTAAACCACTGTAGCGTGATTGAAGTGCCGGCACTTCACTCACGGAAAATAAATAGCCTACCATCTGAACGGTGTCAGTAGTGAGTGTGTCTGTGTGTCTGTGTGTGTGTGTGTGTGTGCGTGTGTGTGTGTGTGTGTGTGTGTGTGTGTGTGTGTGTGTGTGCGCGCGTGCGTGCGTGCGTGCGTGTGTGCAGGGGTGTAGCACCAAATTCTGGGCCCTGGGTACAAGGATTCACTGCGTTATTTTGAGCTTTAACTATTGAAAAATAGCAGATATACAAGCTCACAGCTTGTAGATCTGCTATTTTTTTTAAATCGTGAAAATGTGTGCAAGTCTTGAATATTTCAAATCCTTCTAAGGTTTTTTGAAAAACCTATGTTTCCATGTCAGTGGTGCTCAAACCTATTCATGTGAAGGACCCCCAAAATGATATGTATTTGGCCACGGACCCCCATCTCAAAATATTTAGTTCCAGGGTGGAACCCCCCGGAAGCAATTTTAGTTACAAATGTTCGCTTAAAAATTACGTTCGCCTAAAAATTACATATATTCAAAGATTTGCACACATTTTCACGACTTTTCAAATAGCAGATCTACAAGCTCGCAGCTTGAGCTTGTAGATCCGCTATTTTACAATAGCTAAAGTATAAAATAATTCCAGGCCCCTCAACCTTGGGCCCTGGTAACTCAGTCCCATCCCCCCCCCCCCCCCCCCCCCCCCTTGTGACGCCCTTGGATGTGATGATCTCTTTATGGTTCATCATTGACGAGGTAGAGTGGCTTTGAGTGCCGAGGCGGTCGTGCGAATCAATGCTCTCTCTGCCACACTCCTCCTCACACCGTCTCACACACACCACCCACTGAAGTGCTCTGTTCCAGCTGCTCAAAGACACCCCCCAGGCCCCAACACACGCACACGCAAACGCGCGCACACACACACACACACACACACACACACACACACACACACACACACACACACACACACACACACACACACACACACACACACACACACTCTGTGAGTCCTATAATGTCTGAGACATTTATTCTGTAATATTCCATGCTCATCTTCCCCCTCATTACAGTTGACATGCAGTTTTTTCCACGAGTGTTAAAACACGTATCTCAATACAATAACGGCTTTGTCAATTCTCAATACAATAACGGCTTTCTCAAAACTGCACACACACACACACACACACACACACACACACACACACACACACACACACACACACACACACACACACACACACAGAAGACCTCACATACAAAATCTTAAACCTGACACTCCCTTCCCAAGATGATTCTGTGTTCACAAAATGGAACTTGTGTTTTAATTTTGCACACACAGCCATATTTTCAAATGACACATACCATTCATTGAATACACACAACTAAGTATTTGCTGCACACTACCAATCATTTATAGCACACTATAGGTGCAAAATTGAAAACACACTCATAGAAATGGAACACACCATATGAATGACCATGACTCTGGAGAATGAGCTATTTCTCCTTTTGAAAAACGACTTCAGTGTAGGCCTACTTTTTTTAATATAGCCAAATGTAAAACAGCACACATGCAGCCAAAACATTTTTTTATTTCGGTACATGAGTTAGGCATCAAGTCTCTGGTTCCTGTCTGGCCAGCAGGCCTTAGGCCTATCTATAGACTGATTTCCTGAGCACTCCCCTGTACAGAGTGTCGCCGCCATTGCCGCGGTGTAAACAGCAGCCAGTGGTGGAGTAGAAGTAAAATGATTGAAAATAATCAAATAAAGTACAAACACTCAAAATTGTACCTAAGTACAGTACTTAAGTAAATGTAGGCTACAAATTACTTTACACTGTTTGCACCACAGTTAATGATGGCGGAGCCCTCTACAGGGTGTCACTCAGGAATAGGGATGGAGCTTGTTAATTTGTATTTATAATGAGCACCTTAGGCTATTGATCCTGCTTATTGAGCCGGGCTTTTATCAAGCCCACTATTGAGCGTTTTCTGATATTTTGTGGAAAGATATGAGACGACAAATTCAGAACATAACTGGTATCTTTTTTAATTGGCCAGTTGACGCGACTGTGAGTTTGTTCCTGACCACCATGATCTATGACAATTGACAAAAGTAACTAATATCATTACATATCTAAAACAATCATTCATTAGTGTGCAATAAGTGTTATATGGCTTTATATTATGGATAGTACTGTAATAATTTCTTGATCTCCTCTTGTCTTGATTGTTTAACATGACATCATGGGCCGCTATGCTCGATAACAAGCTTGATAAGCCCAAAGCTTATTGATACCGGGTACTCAATAAATCTGTTATCAGGTTATCGAGCTCCATCCCTACTCAGGAAGGCTGTAGGCTAGTGTTTAGACAACAAGGTGATGTGCGTTTGTATGTGTGTGTCTGTTAACAATCGTGAAAACTGTAATAAAACAATACTTGATATCAACATGTTTGCAGTGCAATTGTAGCTTGGTTGTTAGATACATGCACACACTCCTTTGTGGTTGCATTCAATGTCATATACTCTGCCTCAGTCAAGCACAATACAAGTGAATAAAGCTACAGCAGGTTGCTTTCCATTCAATTTCTATTCAATTAAATGAGCATGTTTGTTTACATTCACAGGTTATTCAAGACTCTAGCTTTTATTGGTTAAATCTCATATAAAAGTAGACAAAAGTAAAAGTATTTCGTTTTTTCAACACTGAAGCAACAATAACAGCAAAACATTGTCTTGTGGGAAGAAGGGGTTATCATGCACCCCCGCCCCGGAAAAGTGATCACATATGTACCTGTGGCATGCTGGTGTGCAAATGAGTTCTGCCATTTCTTATATAATCACATTTGTACCAATTATTTTTATCAAGCGTTTCTGCAAAATAATTGCTTTTACCAATGACCTTCTTCACCAATGTGTTCATAAAGGTGTCTACTAACACCTCTCAATGAGTTCCATCCAACCCAGCTGGGAAACTTCGCGGGGGGGAGCCAATCAAAGATGAGAAGGCCTGGAGTGAATCAACTGGAAAATATAAATTGGCCATTATGAGTAGGAGCAGTGGCTGCTATCAATGCAGTGCTCTGGGAGCAGCACATTAAACCAAAAAAGTGGTTAACTAAAGTTTTCATTAACAACCTGTTAATAGATTCCATATAGTTTCATCTTTTGACAACACAATCATCAGTGTATTTTGGATTCATGTCAATTTCAGTATTCAGATATTTAACCACTTGAACCATCGATACTTATAAAACTTGACCTTTCACTCTGTACTTAGTCCGCTCTTTTCCCCCTCTACACCAAAGCTTTTTGCCAAAAATAGCCGATCTACAAGCTACGAGCTTGTAGATCTGCTATTTTTGTCTAAAGTTCTCTGAATATGGATGCTAGGGTTCAAGTGGTTAATATAAAAAAGGAGGAAAAAAGTTTCTATCACACAAAGATTTGGAGGACCCCCTGTAATAACTCTGAGGACCCCGGCCCTTAGGGGTCCCGGACCCCCTGTTGAAGACCCCTGCATTAAACACTAACCTGCTGTTTCCCAGACTGCCTCAGTCAACGTCTCAGTCTCTCTCTACCCACTCCGCTATTATATCTTCTGTTTTTTCCCCTTAAGATGTGACTGACTTCACGCTGTGTTCCTCACAGATGGAAACCACTCACAGTACCCACTCTCAACCGGAAGGTGTATGCATATTATACAGTACCTGCCTGGCAAGGCAGGTACTGTATTATAAGGATAAAAGTATATGGAAAGATCTTTCATACATTAGTAGGCTACTTACAGTATAAACAAAAAAGCACATTTTGAATGCTGGACTTTTATTTTTCTTCATTCTACAAGTATTTAGACAGTGTGGTATTGGTACTTGCCTGTCTACAAACACAACTTGATTCAGTCTAAGAAATGGGAACTCACATAACCTGTGAGTCACACAAAAAAGGCACCTGGTGTCTTTCCTCCCAAGAGCATACAAGCATTAACAGAAGTAATAGACACTTTTACTGTTTGATCCATGTCGATGTTTGATGATTTGTTTTTGTTTTTAAAAAGGTTATCTTGAGTTTAGGTCCTATAGTTTAGGTCCTATTCTGCAGTGACTGGCTCGCCTGCCTGGTAACTCTAAACTGTCTAACCCTAAACCTATTTCTCATCTTCTTATCCTCAGTAAAACAAATACAAGTATATGCTGCCAAAACGGCCCCACCGTCAGTGCGGTGAGTGTGAGACCGGCGGAAAAAATGAGGGTGAACAGAATTGATGAGATTTATCCTCTCAGACCCAAAACTTAGAATATTTTGTCATCGTTGGATAAGATTATTTCCCCCCACAATTCCATGTTGTATCAATATGGTACCAATAGGAGAGATGACAGGAAAATGTTGAAAACAACACATCTTCTTCTACATTATCTAATAGTCTAGACTTCTTGTACATTACGTAATGTAGATGTTTAACAATAATTTTAGTCCTGAGAGAGTAGTGAAAAGTCCACCGCTCATCTGCCAGTAGACTTTAGGTGAGGTGCTGCAGCCAAAATGGAGCAAGATGAAAAATTAAAGGCATGCCTGAAGAAGGTCTATGACCGAAGGCTTGCACTAACCAACTGAAAATAAATAACTTTTGCACAGTTTTGAGTGTACGGAGGCTCCGTTTAATTTGTCACTCTTGAGAGAGTAAAACAGGTCTGTTTAATTTTACACTCTCAAGAGTCATTGTGTTGTGTCGATGTCAAAACTACATGAATGCATGTCACCGTGACAATTAATCGCGTGAATGCACTTGATTGATTGATTATTTTATTAGACACAAATGGAGAACAGTACAAGTATTGTCAATAGACCTACAATTGAAATGAAGTACAGTACAAGTAGGCCTACAATTAAACGCCCTGCCTAAAAGGAACATTTCAAATAAGACCTTTTACGGTCTTTTTTTACGTTGAAAGCCCTAATTCATGGACTTAATAAATAACAAGCAAAAAGCAAAAATAAAATATTCAATAATATCGCACTAAGATCAGGGGTCATCGTCATGCTGGCTTGTGGTGGACATCTCTGACAAAATTATATTTTTGCCATGGCAAATGAGCGGACAATAATATTACCGGAAACACATACAGAGCTATAGCCTTAAATGGCCTTTACATGTCTGTAACTCTGAGTGCACAAATGGAACCGAATGGACCTTTTGCTATGAAAAGTTAGAGAACCACTGTCCTAGTGGACTCCAATGATGTGTCATAGTGTCAGTAAATCAGTGTCACACATATTCTGAAGAAAACCTGGAGACTGACATTCAGTAATTGGGTCTTATGATCGAAATGACATTCTAATGTTATAATTAACTCAAATATTTTCCGCGGACACATCTGTCTGTGTACAGACAGATTGATGACCCCTGACTGAGATCCTTTTAACCCATTTAGACCTGGAACGCAAATATGTGTCAATTTAGATTTTAACCACTTTAAACTTGTAGATCTGCTATTTTTGAAAAACCTTGAAAATGTGTGCAAGTCTCTGAATATATTGACCCGATTCTATATGTCTTCTACATTTTTCTAAACTTTTTCCTGTCAAGGAACCCCCAAAATTACATGTAGTTGGCCACGGACCCCATCTCAAAATGTTGTTCCAGGGACTCCCGCAGAAGCAGAGATTTGAGTAACAAAGGTTTGCTTTGAAAAATATATATTCAAGGTCTACAAGCTCGCAGCGCGGCACAAGACACATTGATGACGCCTGACTGAGATCCTTTTAAGGAGTGCCGATCTGGACAGGAAATGGAGGCGAGCCAAGGGGCTCGCCTCTCATTCATTGACATTCCCCACACTCACCTTCTATCACCACTATGGCAAGCAGGGGCGTCACAAGGGGGAGGGGGGGGGGGGGGGGGAGTGGGACTGAGTTACTAGGGCCCAAGGTGGAGGGGCCTTAAAATACTTTAGCTATTGAAAAATAGCAGATCTAGAAAATAGCAAAAATAGCAGAGCTCACAGCGCGGCACCGAGTGCCGCGCTGCGAGCTTGTATAGATCTGCTATTTTAGAAAATTTGTGAAAATGTGTGCAAATCCTTGAATATATGTATTTTTTAAGCAAACATTTGTAACTCAAATTTTGTTTCTGGGGGGTCCCTGGAACTAGATATTTTGAGATGGGGGTCTGTGGCCAAATACATATCATTTTGGGGTTCCTTCACATAAAAAGGTTTGAGCACCACTGACATAAAAACATAGGTTTTTAAAAAAAAACTTAAAAGGCTTTGAAATATTCAAAGACTTGCACAAATGTTCAAGATTTTTCAAAAATAGCATAATCTGCTATTTTTCAATAGTTAAAGCACAAAATGTGAGTGGATCCTTTTACCCAGGGCCCAGAATTTGGTGCGACACCCCTGATGGCAAGGCAATCAGAGGGGCACAGATGGATTCCTGTTTTCTCATTTCAACATACATTTTAATTGCTCATCAACATGGCAGCACATTCCTGACACCGGATGAAGCCAGAGAAAAGAAATACATTGTTGTCTGGTGGGGGACAGAATAAGAATACCACAGATTGTTAGGAACCATTTCATAGTGTAGTGAAATGAAGTAGAGTCTCAAAACTAATCATGCCTAGTGTCTGGGGATGGCTTTGTTGTGTTTGTGCACGTGTACACATGCAGGCCAGTGGTGGAAGAAGTAGCCTAATCCAGGGGTTCCCAAACTTTTTTGTCTCAGGGCACCCCATGAATATTATTTTTAATCCGAGGCACCTCTACATTATAATTTTCACTCCCAGCACCTTAAATGTATAGCATATCGTCGTTGTCGGGTGGAAACCTTGTATGTCCAAAACCTTTCTTTTTGTATTTATAATCTATAAAATGTACTAAACTAGTGAAAACAGCCGATCTACAAGCACACAACGCCTCGCATCGCGAGGCGTTGTGTGCTTGTAAATCGGCTGTTTTCACTAGTTTTGTGCGACAGAGGTTTCTGCCTGACAGTGACGATATCTTAGTGATTATGTTGCGAGGAAAACGTTGAGATAACAGCCATTTTGGTTAGAACTGACTGAAAATAACTTTGTACTTCAAGTTTAAAATGATACTAAATATTTCTTCAAGTTTCCAAATAAATTCCAAATATTATAAAATGATCTCGCGGCACCCCTGGACTGCCGTCGTGGCACCCCAGGGTGCCCCGTCACCCACTTTGAAAACCCCTGGCCTAATCGCATCTTTTCCTTATGCAAAAATATCAATACCACAATGTAGAAATACTCCAGTAAAAAGTCAGGTGTTCAAAATTTCACTTGAGTAAATGTACAAAAGTATTGGCATCAAAATGTACTTAAAGTACCAGTAGTAGGCTACTCAATATGCAAGTTTTCAAAATGAATACAAATCTTTAGAAAATAGCCAAAATGATATGGGGCTGAAAGTGGTTAACTAAAGTTTTCAAATAATTATAGTGTAAAAAGTACAATATTCCTCTCTCAGATGTAGTAGAAGTAAAATAATTGAATATTGGAATTTGGAAATACTCCACTAAAGTAAAAACAATACCTCAAAATTGTACTTAAGTAACCTACTGTACTTCAGTAAGTGTAGCCTACTCTGTTACTATCCACCACTAACACCACACATAACTGCACATACCGTACAATTTGTGCACACTCCAGTATTGGAGTAGTGGAACTACTGTATGTATAGCAGAGTAGCCCTGCCTTGGCTGAGTAGTAGATGTTTGATTTCCCATGCGAGCAAACCAGGGTTTGAATCCAGGCGGCTCCGTTGCTCAGACCAACGGCCCATCGGAATTATGGGTGGACCCCGTACAGCAGGGGTGGGCAACTTTGATGATGGAGAGGGCCACTATATTTCCAACTTCACTCCAGAGGGTTAGGGTTAGGGTCCTACTTTGTCATTCTAGTATCTCATACAAAAGAAGCAAAAATAGCAGATCTACAAGCTCAAAACGCATCGCCCTGCGATGCGTTTTGAGCTTGTAGATCGGCTATTTTTGCTTCTTTTGAATTGGAATCCTGAATTATTTGTTGTTGTTTTTTTATTGGAATCCTGAATTATTTGTTGTTATTTTTTAATTGAAATCCTGAAATGTAACATTTTGAATTAATTTCAAACATGTTTAATTATATACTCATGTTAACTTTATGAACTTATACAAATAAATACATTGGACATAAAAAAAACACATTTTAATACTGGTCATTAAGCTACTAATATAGACTGAAAGAATTAAAGCAGGTCATGTTTGGAATTGTAACAGCTGAAATCAATAACATATCGGTATTCCAGTATTAACCTGCGGGCCGCATTAAGTGAAGGTGGGGGCCGCATGTGGCCCCCGGGCCGCCAGTTGCCCATGTATGCCGTACAGAGAACACAATATGGCTCACCGTTCCATGCAGTTCCTTATAAACTCAGTAATCCCACTCATATCACTCATATGGCAGACCTTGCAACATTCAGGTAAGAATGCCGCTCATTGTGCACAAACTCGTTTCATCTATAGAGGCCCTAAAGTTGTCCTGCCTCGTGTTGTGCCTCCCTGTCTCGTTTTATTACAGCGTCCATACTCTTCCAAGGTCTGTTGCCTATACTTGGCAAGTTAAGTTCAGTGAAAAAATCGCCTCGGAGACCACCAGGGGCCCAAATGGACCCTTAAATCAACCCTGATTGTACAGTGTAGATCAGTGATAACTGGTGGCCCGTGGGCCAAATGCGGCCCCAGCAGAGCTTTCTTGTGGCCCCTGGAGAACATTCCATATTCCAATGTAAAAATAAATGTAACAAATTATTATTTGATGGTTGGTTGTACAGGAATGTTCAGCAATTTATTTTTTCACCATGTTGCTAGGCAGCTCGGCAACCTGCTGAAAACAAGAGCTCAACAGATGAGTTCTGAGTGCATTTCAACCATCCATTTGAAACCATTTCTGGGTCTTGAGTGGATGTTGTCAATTTACTCCAGCAGCTCAAGCAAAAAACCTTTCATTCATACGAACATGTAAACACTTCACCTTGCCAGCCTGCCTCAAATACTTTTGCCGCAAAGACGTTTCCATGACAATGACCCATGTAGAACATACTGAAATACTGTATCTACTTCTACTACTTATCAAAATCTAAGCCTGTGCTCTATAAAGGACTGGCACAGAAAACAGCAAAATGAATGAATGCAGTATGAAGCAGAGGAAAAAGGCTACAGACATACGACCAGGCCTGGAATTTCATCATTTTAGGGGCAAGGCCACTTGGTCTTTGGTGTTGTAAATGTTTTGAGGGCACAAAGGCCAAATGCCAGGGCAGGAAGGCCATAAAATAAAACAAGATTTTGGTCCATTGAAATAGTTTGTTGAATTTAAGGATTAAGGATAATTTTACATTTAATATGTAGACTATCTGTAGTGAAATAAATAAATCATATTTACAATCTGATCCAATCTCAGCCCATTGCCCAAAAAATGGGGACTCATCAAAAGACATGGCAAGAAAGAGACACTGGTGTCTACATATTGACAAGACAGAGACAGAGGAGAAAGTGGTACAGTCAGCTGGGGCATTAAGGCCACTGTGGCCTCAGGTCATGCCATTGGTTTGAGGGGCACAAGGCCAAACTGAGGGGCAACGGCGGCCATGGCCTTCATGGCCTCCATGAAATTCCTGCCTTGCATACGACATATGACATCACTAGACAAACATGATGCTACGCACACACATTTTGCTATGACAAACCGCTGAGGAAAAAGGCTACGGACACACGCACAGCCACGTATAGGAGCGGTTTACGTGCTACGCACACACGTTTTGCTATGGCAAAACGCTGAGGAAAAAGGCTACAGACATACAACATATGACATCACTAGACAAACATGATGCTACGCACACACATTTCACTATAGCAAAACGCTGAGGAAAAAGGCTACGGACACACACACACACAGCCACTTATAGGAGCCGGTAGCCAATCAGAGAGGGGCAAAGGGTGACAACGTCATAATATTGAGGCATACAGTATATAAGGGCCACGAGAGGGGCCGTCTATGCCCGGAGCCAATCAGATGGGCATAAACGGGCATATGTCCAATACGCTTGAGTATTGGTGGATTGGTGACATTTCGGCCAACCAGACTATAAATGGGCCAATCTCCATTGGTCAAGTTTCACGTGAGAAAAAAACGGGCGGAAAGGACCATGTTCATGGATTCTCGGATGTGCTGCACTGCTGTTGCACGGTGGGAGATCGTATCATGCTCTTTGGAGGATACAGATTCACATCTGTTCCAGTGGATGTTGAATATGAAGCTGTATGTCTTAGATTTAAGTCCTAGCCTGAAGACGTTATGCAAGCTAGCAGTCATTCAGTAAGGTCTGGAGCAGTCTGAACTCCCACATAACATCAGGTGGGAATGGCAGCCGCATGATGTCCAACACCAACAGAAAGAAACTGACCACTGGTTCTCAACGTCTAGTTGCAAGTAACCACGCCAAAATAGTGTCCCCCTGGGGCTGCTGAAGTAGTGGCCTACTGTAGGATCAGCAGCATTTTCAGGTTTCTGATCTGGCCGGGAGCAGAAATAACCTACGTCATTGGTATAATCGTTTAGTTTCTTTTGTTATAATAATAATCTTTGGTATGTTCATCTTTTATTCTAATTCGTTGCACAACTAATGAGAATAAACAAATTGATTTGCATTATTGCGAAAATAACGCTACATCATGTGCTAGTTGTATGGATTTATTTTTCTTTCTGGTCTCCTTTCTGATCACACAGAGGTTTAGTTTAGAGCAAATACCAGGCTTTCCTCCGAGGTGAAATGTCTATAGGTCACCGGTCTATGACACACAAGAGACATACAGAATTGAGAGACAGGCATTTTAAAGAGCGAGAGTAGGAGAGACAGCAAAGGAGGGAGAGAAGGAAGAAAGACAGGGAGGGGGAGATAGTAGATTTAAGGCTAATTGAATACGTTGTTGTAGGACATTGCTTGCTAAAAACGACAGATTTTCAAGCAAAAAAACTCAATGCACCATTATGGACATTTGACACCAGTTTTCTCTGCCATACAACAAAGCATAAAAGAAGCATAGCCTATAGGCCTGACGCCGTTGGCCGCCCCGTCCAATTACAACCCCGACCCAGGACATTTAATCCAGTGGTGGACAACAGCTGCAGCTCAGTTAACAAGCAGCCCCACTTTCAGTCACGCTTTTATTTCCACTCTTTGCTCTACCACTCTGAATGCTCACTGAGAGAGTCTGTCACCAGAAACTAGAGGGAGGACAGCTGAAGACTGCCTCCGGCTGAGGTGGCGTCAGTGGAGGCCTTGGTGTCATTTAACCATCTACGTGACAGCTACCAAGGGACCCTGTTCCTCAGCAGTTAAAACGGATTATTACAGAGTAGGCCACAAATGTAACAGTAAACGTATTAAAGGGGGAGAGTGGGGTAAACTGAGACACCAGGTAAACTGAGATACCCCCTGTATCTAGGCAATGGAACACATTTGTGGTCATGTGACCATTATATTTTCAAGCCCCTTGAATTCCCCCCTTGCCATGAAGGAGAGGACCTGACAGTGCTGTGGAAAAGGTGCTTTTTTCACAAAAAAATATGTTTTCAGATATCTGTGCTCTCTCTATGGTCTCTTAGGTGATTTTCCTCGGAGCTGCCTGTTTTTTGTTTTGTTTTCTGAAATGGATCTTTAGGAATTTTGGCTTCATTTTGTCAGCACAGTGAAAGGAGAGAATACGTTCAAAGCATCTCCCCTCCCGAGCCGAAAGCTGAACTGTGACCTTGCGGCCATGTGGACTGGTTGAACCAGAGAAGGCAGCCCTCTATACCCAACAGTTTGTAGTCCTCTCGTTCAAATGAGATGTTGAACACCTCATACTATACACATACAGTATACCATCCTGTGAGTGCTTCCTCCCGTGAGCACCTCTGAGAAATGCCGGGCAGCGAGCACCCAGCAGGTGCCCTTGATTTTAGCCGTCGTCCAGATTTACATTATAATCCCAAACCATTTGACTCTGCACAGTGTCTACTACACCTATAGCAGACCATTGATATGCATATGCTCTTGACACTCAGCAACTTTTGTTGATTCGGGTTTAGCACCCAGGAGCGACTGGAGCGTGCACATAATTCGCCGCCTATGATCTATACATACATAGCCTACAGTAGATGTCGGTTTGCTGCTGTTCTAGCAACTACCTTGCATCTAGAAATGCCCATACGATGGTGTGCAAGGCATAGATATCGGATTGTCTAGTATAGATGACACACTACTACATTCTTGGTCAGAAACAGAAGCACCTCCAGGACACGCACACAGGAAGCGAGCCTGCAGTGCGTTTCCTTTTTTGCCCATGTTCATTTCCTGTTTAACTTGTATGAGCTCGTTTTATTTTCACACATACACACCCATTGTAACAGTTACAATGGGTGTGTATGTGATTGGGGATTGGTCCAATTCTTGTTTTTGTTCAGCACTTTGCTAGGAAAGTGCCATATGGATAGTTATTATAGTGTCTTTACCATGTTCATTGTTATTTGTGCGGCATAATTAGCAAACTCCACACCCAGATAGCAAACTCCACACCCAGTAATTTACTAATCAACAGCTAAGGATTGGACAAGAGGCCATGCCATTACTAGTCTGTCTTCCCCTCCTAGCTGAGGCCAAACTGGTCAAAAACCATCAATTTGGTGCACTTGGTGGAGAGTTTTAGATTTTTGGTATGGTGTTAGGTAGGCCTATGGGTATAAGGTTTTCAAAAACCATCGCAAACAAGTTGGGCTCGCCCCCTAGTGGTCTGTTTGCAATGAATCAAATATTAGATACATCAGTATATGGTTGAAACCCCAAATAATTGATGAAAGAGATTTTTCAATGGATTCTGTTACTATTGGGTATGATAAACAACATACTAAAAATTCAGGAAGAAATAACTACCGGAAAGGCACCATTTTCAAGATGGCGTCCACGATGGCTGCCGGGAGCTGAAAATGCCTATAAACTGGGTTTTAACATGTAAAAAATCATAATAGATCTGCACTTGGTGAAGAGTTTTAGATTTTTGGTATGGTGTTAGGTAGGCCTATGGGTATAAGGTTTTCAAAAACCATCGCAAACAAGTTGGGCTCGCCCCCTAGTGGTCTGTTTGCAATGAATTCAATAGTAGATCTGTCAGTACATGGTTGAAACCCCAAATAATTGATAAAATAGATTTTTCAATGGATTCTGTTACTAGTTTAGGAAAAAATGACTACCGGAAAGGCATCATTTTCAAGATGGCGTCCACGATGGCTGCCGGGAGCTAAAAATGCCTATTTAATGTGTAAAAATTCATATACAATATGCACTTGGTAACTAGCTTTTACATTTTGACATGGTGTTAGGTATGGGTATAAGGTTTTCAAAATCTATCGCAAACAAGTTGGGCTCACCTTCCTAGTGGTCTAAAATATACTGACCTATCTAATATCTGATTCATTGCAAACAGACCACTAGGGGGCGAGCCCAACTTGTTTGCGATGGTTTTTGAAAACCTTATACCCATACCTAACACCATGCCAAAATTCAAATACTCTTCACCAAGTGCATATTTTTTATGAATTTTTACACATTAAAACCCAGTTCATAGGCATTTAAAGCTCCCGGCAGCCATCGTGGACGCCATCTTGAAAATGGTGCCTTTCCGGTAGTTATTTTTTCCTGAATTTTTAGTATGTTGTTTATCATACCCAATAGTAACAGAATCCATTGAAAAATCTCTTTCATCAATTATTTGAGGTTTGAACCATATACTGACGTATCTACTATTTGATTCATTGCAAACAGACCACTAGGGGGCGAGCCAAACTTGTTTGCGATGGTTTTTTAAAACCTTATACCCATACCGAACACCATACCAAAAATCAAAAACTCTTCACCAAGTGCACAAACTTTCCCAGTTTGGCCCCAGCTATCCCTTTCTTCAGCTGTTCTGCAATGCCATTCCTCTGACCTCGCACAAAAGCACTTTGATGCAAATACGGTGCTCAGGCTCACTCACACAAACATTAAAAACAAAACATTAAAACAGTTTATCAATTCACATTTAATGCCCTGGGCTTTATTTTCATAATTTTGTGAGAGTTCTGTCACACTTGTTTTATTTTTAAAAGTCTTTTTCAGCCTCCAGGTGGGACAAGTAAACGTCATCATGGATATATCCTGCCATTGGACTGGGCATTCAGATTCTGACAGTTAGCCCCTACTATGTAGGACTGTCTTTGTGCCCGACTCTTCACAGAAGAGAATACATTTAATTCCCAAAGGAAGGCACCCAATAAGAGGCCCGACGCGGAATAATTAACAAAATGGTTACCAACACCGACAAGAGTGGATTTTAGCTTATGTATGTGGTTCTCCACCTGTGGGTTCCCACGTGACAGTGAAGTGACAATTTAAGGACTTTTAAGACAACTTAAAAAAAAAAGCATTGGAAAAATTGTCAAATGTAAGGAGGCAAAGCATCTCCTGAGACGAAAGCTCAACTGTGACCTTTACTTGCGGCCGATCTACACAATCTGCTTTTTCCCCCCAACTATATTTATCTGTGGAACAGAGTCAAACTAAGAATGCCTCAATTACTACAATTCCAAGTGCTTATCAGGGGGTGGGGGGGGTCCGGGTTCCCCCGTTCAAAAATGATTATTTAAGGGGGAGGGGGGGTGGTGGCCTGAAAAGTGGAGAACAACCGTTTCACCCCAACTTGCAATGCTGGTTTTTCATTGTGTGATTTTTTAACCTTTGATTAGGTCACAATTTAAATGTCCTTCCATTGCACAGATATGGATAGAGGCGGCGGCTGCAATATTACGGTGTGTAGGTCTGGGCGATATGACTTCAAATGGATTTGAAGAGACATTTTCACTATTTTTATATATATATATCGTACAAACTATAATACAAGGTGAAGTGGCTAGCAGACGTATCGATTTAATCCATGTGTTGATATAAGAAAAAAAAAAGCCCTTGCTAGTCGATTATTCGGTAGTAAGTGGGTTATTGGTTTTAAATATTGATTTTGATATATTTTCGGTGTGTCATTGGTAACCCATCTCCAAGCATTCCGATGCAGGCCTCTATACTTGTGGTTTTTGGCCTTGCAGCCGACTGAAGAATCTTTTATGTTTTTCTTCTTCCCAAAAATGGAAAACTCAAATAAAAAATGAAATAAGCAAAACAAAACAAGACGAAAAGGGGACAAGGTGGAAAAACTGTTTTCCACGCGCCTCACCTCATTAACATTTTTTTTCTTTCACAAAAACTGGAATGATACCACGTAAAAACAGCAATGACTGCCTCTCGCCTCCCTTTTCAACCTCTGCATGATCCAAGTAACGAAAGAATGAACATCTTTCAAACACGACAAGCTTACAATCATTTTTTTTAAACCACAAGAACAAGAGAAAATACAAAAATAACTTTTTTTTTGTTTTGTTTTACAAAAAAGTGTGTTGTGTGTGTGGGGTTTAAAAAAATAAACAATGGCGTGCTCCCATTTGCATGAAAATTGGGATCTCCCCCTCCTTAAAGAAAAAAAAAACACAATTAAAACAATAATACAAAAGCAGCATTGATATAAAAAAATAAAAGGAGAACAGAAAGAAATAGTGCTTTGAATCAGAAGCGACTGAGTGCTTCTGGGAGGAGACTTCATCTATGTTTTTGTCGCGCTGTCTGGTCAACATCGCCCTACAAATGCAAAGAGCAGTGAAAAGTCAAAGGTCACAGCCCTAAAGGCTAATTAATCAACCCTATCCACCTCTATACTACGAGTGCTTCTGGTGGGATGGGATTCGAGCTTTAAATATTGATTATTTAATTTAATTTATTATAATCGATTACTTTTGGATTTGTTTTTTCAGATACAAACAAATAAGACGGGTGAAATAAAACATCTATTGTTTAAAAGCATAAGGTCTATTTTATACTTCATAATACACCAGTGTATCGCAAAAACAACGCTGATCTACAGCTGAAATATCCACCTTTTTCATAATTTGTTTTTCGTTTTTTATTTTATTCGTTATTTTTCTTTTTTTTTTTTAAATAATGGATTAAACTGATTAGTTGGATTATTAGTTGCACCCCCAAATAGGAGATGTGCAAGTGCTCACATGCTCACTCGACCCTTTGCTTTGTAGGGCAGAATGCAACTGGTTGATATACACCCATTAAGACCTGGAATCACATTAACCATTATTTTATGCTTTACCTATAAATACATAGCAGATCTACAAGCTCGCATAAGGGCACCATCCTCCTCCAGAGCAGTGTCAATTCTGACTGCAAAATTTGATTTAGTTTTAGTCAGTCTTTTGAATAACATTTTATTTAGTTTTAGTCATTTTGAAGTGTCTTATTGTTTGTTGACTGAATTTCAAGAGCTTTTAGTCAACTAAATGTAGTTGATTTTGTCAAAAAAATATTTTGGCAGGCCTTGTTGGCGTTGTAATGCCCATGCTGAAAATAGCCGCTCTACAAGCTCACGAGTTGCGACGCTTGTAGATCTGCCATTTTCAGAGCACAACACCCGAGTTCTACTGGATCTCTCCTCCGCTAGTCCCTCCCTAAAATGTTGGTCTAGTTTTTATATGTTGACGAAATTGGCAATATATTTAGTCTTAGTCATCGTGGTGAATGTTTTTTGTCAGTGAAAAATGGTAGTTGACAAACAGTTTTTTAGTCTAGGAAATTGACACTGCTCCAGGGAACAAGACCACCACTAACTACACCAACCCTGGATCCACTGCTCTGAATTCTGGGTGGATGTCACCGCTGGATTCTACATGACTTCATAGATACTGTACACGTAGGTAATAAGTCTCGCATAGCCAGACAATTATACCACAATCTCCCAATGCTATATATCGAGTCTGGAACTACACCTTCCAAAAGCCGAGGAAAGGAAGCCGCCATTTGTTGGGTCATTTACGTTCACGAAAATATATATTAAAATATGTTTTACATTTTACTTTTGAATTTCCATTTCTGATAAGCAGCAAGTTATGTAGGCTTCGATTACCTTTTTATTTGTATTAGGACAAATTTGCGGCGACTGTGAAGTAAGCCATAAATTGCTTTTCTACCACTTCTACCATATAAATGAAAGAAAACACAGTTGTAACTTGCAAGGTTATTTAGTTGGACAACTGCACCACAACAGTGGGAGGGGTCCATGAGCCAACTCAAGGTTGTTGACTGATTTACCACTGTTTTAAGCCAATCAGAATCCAGTATCTTAACATGTGACCACAAAAAGTGGTAGAAGACAGCTCTTGCGTTGCTCCAGACTGTATTGACGGTAATGACGGAGGCATTCAAGAAATGTGGGAGGCAACAGTCTGGCATGCGAGACCTACATAGGTCAGTGGTTCTCAACCTGTGGTGGTCCCCACATGATTTTGGGTGGGTCCCGAGATGACAAAGGCATTTCAAGATCTTTATCATGCCTAAAAAAATAAAGAATAAAAATAAGACCACTACTGCATCAAACGTAATTAACAAACTATACTATAAAAACGGGTAAAACATTGGCCAAACTTTGGACCAAATTGTCAATCTACAAACTCACAACGCCTCGCAAATCTGCCATTTTCACAATATTGATCTGTGGAACAAAGTCAAACTAAATGTAATGCCTCATCTCCTACAATTCCAAGTGCTTGTCAGTGTGTGTATGTATGTGTGGGTCCCCAGTTCCAATATGAAATGATTATTTTTGGGGAGGTTGAGAACCACTGACGTATGTGATGGTTGCATTGCGTTCATGGTGTAGATGTTAACCAGGAGTCATAGCTACCAAATCATTTACTACAGCACAGGAACCCATGAACGTACAGTGTACAAAGAAAACGAAAGAACAAAACCCAACAAAAATAACATGAACAAGTGTAAACACAGCACAATAAATAGATAAAACAAACCAGCAGGCTTCGCACCATGCATGTGATAAAAAAAAAACTATTCCATAAAAAAAAAAAAAGAAAAAAAAAAAAACTCTCACAGCTCTCACACTCTCCATAAGTTACTGGTTTCTTTTAAAAGTTTGACTCCAAGTGCAAAACATCACAAATGGACAGGTCTGGATTCAAGTAACCTATATACAAGGCGGGGGCTGGGGGTACAAATATGTAACCACTGTACAGATTCTTTTTTTTTTTTTTTTCATAATTTACAGATTTCATTTTTTTTTTTTTTTTTTTTTTACTTTTGAGTAATGAAAAATGGAGGGGGGAAAATGACAAAAAAAAGAAAAAAATGTGAGAATCGCAACAGAGTCCCCCTAGGTGTTTTACTGTTGAGACTAAGCTGTTCGGTTCTCTGTCCGTCCGATCGTCCGGGTGTATGTGGAGTCCTGCTGTCCCTTTTCGCTTCCTTTTCTTTGTGCATTTCCGACGGTCAGGACGAGGCACAGCACCTGAAGAGGGGAAGGGCCTCTGGGGTGCCTCCTCTGGGCTGTCACTACGTCACCTCCATGGCCACTGTGTTGTCCGCTATGCTGTTGAGAGACGGCGTGTCTTGGTCGTGGTTATCCCTGTGGAAAGATGGGTAGGGCGGTCACCATTCTGACATTTTACGCCACAATTCATTGTGGATCGACACGATTCAATTTCATTGTCACACAAATGATTTCGATTATGGATTTAATTGGGCCTTTTTTTTGTACGAATTGCATTCCTGTTTGGCTTTTAGGCTTTGAAGTTACACAGGACAAATAATGTAAATATCGTCGCCGTCCAACAGAAGGCTAGGCCCAGTTTTCAGGTTTTTGATTTCTTTTCATAAATCAATAGCATTGATTTATGAAAAGACGTGTGTTCATGCTAGAGATTATGTGGATGCATGGACGCTGACCACGAACATATATTTTGGAATTGTTCAAAAATTGACAAGTATTGGGATGATGTCAGTAATAAAGGAGATATTGAAATACCAAAAGATAAGTGTGGTGCTATATCTAGGAAATTTAATGTAGGAAAACACACATGGAGATGACATGTATCTGGTCAAGGTGCTGCTGGCAGCCAGCAAAAAAGCAATAACAAGAGTGTTGTATAAAAGTGACCCTCCAACCTGTGAGCAGTGGCTGTGCATTGCGGAGGACATAATATGTGATGAAGAGATTTACACACAAACTCACATAACAAGAAGAATTAATTCTTGAGAAATGGGAAAAATGGACTGTGTACAAGACCCAATAGGATGACGCCACCAATAACTGACTTTGAAATGGACTGAAAAATGACAAGTGAAATGATGTAAAAATGTAAACACTGCATTGAATGTACATGCAGGGGTTAAAGCAAAAAAAATGCCAAGACGGAAATGTATTTGGCCAGCCAGCCAGCCTGTTTCACATCTGAGCAGTGCATCTTCACTATAGTCACATAGATGTTTTAAAATAATTCGCTGGGGAGGGATGCATTGTAATTTGGAGATCACTTGACTTGACTAGCAAGTATTATGCTGCATTTTGACGATTTTGGTCATGTTATTAACATCGTGGCCATGGCTACACCCTCCCCCACTCCCTTTATTATTTTTTTAGCAAATCTGCATTGATCTCATAAATGGCCCCTAGGAACTCCTCAGGACGGAGAACCTTAACCCCTGTACATGTGATCATTTGCAAATAAAAATGAAGTTTAAAAGAAAAAAAGAAAAGAGGTGTGTTGGTTAAACAAAATATTGAACCAATGAAAGTATTAAAAAGTGCTTCTCATAAAACCCAGCAACTGTATTGGATCCTCAAACTGTCTGCTAAACCAGCTAACACCACCAGAGGGGGTGGATCACCCCTGTGATCACCTGTGACAGAGCAGCCGCAGGGGCATAAATTAGCTTGGAAATCCATCGCCAGCTGTTCTTATCAATGATGGACAAAACCTCCTAAACTACTGCGATTATCTCAAATCCCAGTTGCGATCAGGCGATTATGTAATACAGGGTTCCCAAACATCTTTACCAATTAATTTCCAAAACGGAATTTTGTATAACACGGTTTTATTGTGAAATACAAAAAAAAAAATAGTTGCGAGGCGTTGTGAGCATGTAGATCGGCTATTTTCACAATTTCTGCCTCTAATATTTGACAATTTGGCCAATGTTTAAAATAATTTGTCATTTCAGAGGCATTTACAAAATCAATAACCAAAGACGATGCATAGCTATTTTTTTCCAGGACCTTCCAGGACCCTTGATCAATTCCAAAACTTTTCCAGTACTGGAAAAATATTTTTCTAATTTAAAAATATTTCCAGGAATTTCATGACCGTGGGAACCCTGGTAATAACTGTGACAGGCCTAACCTGGAGCCCATGTCCATGGCGGGTGCTGTGGAGACCTTGGGCATCACCAGGTTGTTGGTGGCGGCCAGCTTTAAGGCAGAGGGCGGCACGCTGCCCAGGGCCCGCGGGAGGAGGTGGTGGTGGCGGCCCGCCAGGCCGCCTACAGACGGCATGCTCAGACGGATGTTGTTCCCGATCAGGACCTGAGTGGGGGAGGAGGCTGCTGCTGCTGTGCCGGAGTTGGGTTTGCCACAGCCCAGGAGCCCCAGCGCCGCCGCTGCGCTGGAGTTGTGTCTGACGGCGGAGGAGAGGGACGTAGGGTTGCCGACGGTGCTGTGAAAAGGAGGGGCCGAGATGGGCTGGAGGAAAGTCGGGGTCGCTGCGGGAGCGGCGGTTGTCGATTTATTGTTGCGGTGTTGGTGAGGGACCGGGGTGGGACTGGGAAGGTGCAGGCCTTTGAAGACACCTGTAGGATGGTTTAATTTACTGTTAGCGTTACCTGTGCAGCATTGTGATCTATGAAAAATATTGATGAACTGATTGATTACATTCTTAAGTGCTATTGTGCATACATACCGATGAAAAAACATTTTGTAGGACCAGAGAAACATGTTTTTCTATTGTCACCTTGGCTCGTTTCTCAGCACTGAAAAGTTGGCTGCAGCCCACCCTGGCCACAACAGTGACTTTAAGCAATGCTACGGTAACCGGAAATGATCAGCGCTCGATAGATCAACCTGCCGACGTCGCAGCCGTCCCTACAGCGACAGAGGCTACCTTTCCACGTAGAATCTACAATGCCTGCTGCGTGGTCGCAGCCGTCCCTACAACGACAGAGGCTACCTTTCCACGTAGCATCTACAATGCCTGCTGCGTGGTCGAGTCGCCATGGGAACCAAAGAGTTCAGTAAGAACAGGGGTGTAAGTGTCTTTTGAATCCTTCTAAGGTTTTTTGAAAAACCTATGTTTCTATGTCAGCAACCTGGCTAGCCATCGTCAAAGAAAAGGTGCTTTTCACTTAACTGGAGCTCAGTTAGTCTGTTCTTGAGACTACTATGTCAGTGGTTCTCAAACCTTTTCATTTGAAAGACCCCCAAAATGATATGTATTTGGCCACGGACCCCCATCACCCAATAGCAGATCTACAAGCTCGCAGCACGGCCGCGCTGTGAACTTGTATATCTGCTATTTTTCACTGGTTAAAGCATTCAATAATTCTAGGCCTAAAAGGGATTAAGTGGCGGAAGTGCTGCGGTTAAGGGAAGTTACGTCACACAGTGCAGGTCTGTTTACATCCGCCAGCAAAACAAACCAGAGGTGTAACTTTGTCAGAATCCATGTTTTTGTTTGGATATTGTTTATTACGAGCGTAACCAAAGGGTCGGGAGAAGTAGAACAGTTTTTTTTGCCAGCAGGGAATACACCACACTGTGAAAAAACAATAACATCCGGTGAAATTCTCCCGGCGGAAGTAGCACCGTTCTATGCCGTAGCAGCCTCACGTCGTAACCAGGCTTTTCTCGTCGCAGATGAGCCAGCCCTGGCTACGCGAGGCTAGCTGCAGCCTAACTTCTGGACAGCACCGTCTATGATTATCATATTTATTTATTAATGCTCGCAGTCAGGACTGCGCAATAATCAAGCTATTTGATGACAATTTCAAGCTCTCCCTTGTTTATGAAATGTGTGTTTTGATGTAATTTGACTTCTGGTAACGATCCGTAAACTGACCTGTGGGCGGCAGCACCCCGTTAACTCCACCGGCCAACACCAGCTCCTCCTTGGACTTGAAGGCCAGCAGTTGTTCTGTGGTGACCAGTGCCGAGGCGGCAAACTGGGCAGTTGCCTGGTCCAACGTCTTAGACACCAGACCCTGCAGAGAGAGGGAGCGGAAGTCACATAAGAGCGGGAAAATAATAGCAATACCGCAAACCAATTGCTCAAGACATGAAACAGAAATTTATGAACGGAGCAGGAATTTATTTACAAAGCAGGAATTGAGTCAGAGTTGCTCTAAGGGGTTCAGGAGAAAAAGGCCCACTAATGGGGTAACTGTGATTGCTAAAATTGACTATCATGGGGGATGGGGTCGCCAAAAGTTTGCTAATAATATAGGGACGTGACAACACAAAGTTCGAGAAGCCCTGTAGGAGACTAATATCATAAGATTTTAGTCTACAGTCGATTTGTTGACAAAAATGTATTTTGGCAGGCCTCGATGGCGTCGTAATGCCAAATATTACACTTGGTAAATCATAAAATGACATGTCTTTTAGGTGTACAGCACTACACACAGCCTCCTTTGTTCAGACACTGCTCAATCTGTGAAGTGTCACACTGAGTAGTGGGAGATTAACACCGGCCAAAAGCCAAATAAATGTGATTTGCGGTTGTATTTCACACAAACACAACTCAATGACGGCACTTATTTAGCAAAAGGACAAGACTGAATGTTGAACTTCAGGCAATGACTTTGTTCCAAAATGCACAGAGTGCACACTTGAACTAGACTCTTTGTGGGCAGCAGTACAAATGCCTGCATTGGCCATTGTGGCTTTCTGACGAGTTCCTCAATCTTCAAGAACCAGAACCAAACCTTTTATACAGACAAAAGATAATTCTCCCTATGCAAAAATGCATGCCAGTACATAGTGTAAAGCTCATTGTATGAGAACTCTTGGCACATGTCCATGACTTAGGTTTTCATTGTCAGTGTGTGGGTTTATGTTCAGCATTCAAACTCTGGCTATACATGCAGCATTCTGGAGCACAAGCATTGGCATGCATGCATCTTCTCCAACCAACGCAAAACAGAAAGATATAGAGGCATAGCTGAGGATGATAGCATGTGAAAATTGTGATTTGTTTGAGGTGGAGGATGACATTCATTTGATTTTATATTGTCCTTTACTCCCGATTTCACTTTGGCAGATAAAATAATATCTTTCTAAAGCTTGGGGTAGGAGGAGAAGGGAATTTATATTCAGGTTGTATATGAGGCTGGCTGGATGATACACTGGGATCCCATGTGGCGTTCTCATGTCTCGACATGAGATATTCATTCATTCATCCACAACTCTTGGATTGTGTCCATCGTTTACCAACCTGTGTGTTGGTTGTGTTGGCGTTGTTGGCCTGCTGTTCCAGCTGCTGTTTCTGCATCAGGGCCAGCTGTTCTTGGTGCTGTTGGTACTGCTCTGCTGTGAACACTGTGTGGACACACAGACATAACAATGTTTTAGAAAACACATTAAGACCTGAGGCCCATTCTACAAATGTCTTCTAAATCCCAACAGTTATCTGAAATACTTATGTTTCCATATCACAGTTGTGCTCAAACCTTTTCATGTTTGACACGATATGAGCTTGTTTATCTGCCATTTTTGAATGGCCAAAGTATAACATAATGGTTTAAGTGGTTAAACACCTACCAGGCCTGCAACACGGAGCAACATGGACCTCACAGTATTTTATACAAGGATTAAATGGTAAATTGTGCATTTATATAGCGCTTTTATCCAAGGAGCTTCACAGAGATTGTGCATTACATTCACCCATTCTCACAAACATTCATACAACGATGGCGGAGGAAACTATGCAAGGCACCAACTTGCTCACCGGGAGCAACTAGGGGTTCAGAGTCTTGCTCAAGGACTCTTTGACACCAACTCTGGGGGGCTCGGGATCAAACTGGGAACCCTTTGGGAACCCTCCATGTTCTAAGACGGCAACTCTACCCCTGAACCACTGACATATTTTTATATATTTTTTTAAATATGTTTTCTGCCTTTATAGATAGTATACAGTAGATTGACAGGAAATGGGGAGAGAGAGATGACATGCAGCAAAGGTGGTCGGGATAGGGATTCGAACCTGTGACACGCTGTCAGGTGCAAGGCCAGCGGTCCGGGCCACAGTAATACTCTGGTCCTAAACACAAATCTCAGTCCTGAATTTCACAGCGTTTTCTTTGTGACTCATGTGCAGAAAATGTTTGTCGGGGGCCCGCTGGCCTACTGGTCCAGACGCATAACACACAGGCTTTGTGTAGCCTCCAGCAGGTCACTGGTTCGATTCCCGAGCCCGACCAGATTTGCTACATGTCACTCCCCATCTCTCTCCCCGTTTCTTGTCAGTCTACTGCCCTGTCAATAAAGTAGACCCTCCAGAAAAACACAGGCAAAAATCCTTGATTATGTGGTGAATTATGCGGGTTCTTTATGCGGTGAAAAAAAAAAAAAAAATATATATATATATATATATTTTTTAAATATATATATGTTACAGGATGTTTGGGTAACCCAGGACGTTCATTGTAAGAGCGCTCGTTTTGTAGTTCACCACACACTAATCACCACCAGGTGGCGTACGACAGCCATTCACTCATACTCTATGCATTTACTAGTGAAGGCGCTGACGTCACTCGTTTGCGACTATATTTGCGACGTTGTTTACGTAGCCTAGCCTAGCCTAGCCTAGCCTAGCCTAGCCTAGCCTAGCCATTATCGTGCGCTTGCCCAGGCCTTACGGCCTGGGCAAATATTAATATAACGATTGCGTCCACCACGGCTTCGTAACTCGCGCGGCGCTCCGCCGGCCGCGCGGCCCTGGCCCGCTCTTCGCGGCCACTCGCGCCTACGGCGCTCGGGGGCGAAGAGCAGGACCAAGGACCGCTGGCCTTCGCGCCGCTTGGGGCTTCGTGGATACAGGGGGGCTTCGTAACTCGGTTGGGCTTCGTGTCTGGGGCTCCGCCCCGGCGCCGCCCCGGCACCGCACGGCGAACGCTCCGCGTCTTGAACGTTCTGGTTCTCTATTAGACTATGACATATATATATATATATATATATTTATTTTTTTTTTTTTTACACACACACACACACACACACACACACACACACACACACACACACACACACACACACACACACACACACACACACACACACACACACACACACACACACACACACACACACACACACACACACACACACACACACTTTTTGCATCATGATGCAAAATGCATCATCATTCATGCTGAGGCCTGTTGGCTGTCATTTTAGGGCTGAGTAGGTAGGGAATTTATTTTATTTTTTATTTTTATTTTTTTGTGGGCATGATGGGTAGCAAGGAATTTTATTTTATTTCCTCATGGGAAGGATGGGTAGGTAGTTTTTTTTCCCCCTATGGCAATGATCGATATGCTTCTTTTTTAATATATTCTGTTTTCCTGAGTTACCAATTTCTAAATCATTAAATGGTTCATGTACACTGCACTTACAAAATAGTGTCTGAAAACAACAAACAATAAATAATTGAAAACTTTGAATAGAATGTCCACACACTGGTTGAATACTTTTGAGTTTTAATTCAACTCTAAGTAAAGTACCAAAGTAAAGTGCTGTATCACTTAGGGTTGGATACGGTAACCGCCGTACCGCCGTAAAAAGACAAAAAAGAGGCTATTTTCTAATAAGAACGAGCGAGTTTTAAAACGGGGGAGAAGCGAGGACCGTCAAAGGAAGAGTGCGCTTTCAAATCGCGTCGGAGACAATTCCTTACTGGAGCAGTACCCTCGAAGCCTAGCAGCAGCGTTAAACTTTCTCCATAATCCACATGACAAGTATGTTTATACATTCCTTTTTCATTCATACGGGCGGAGCGCGAGGAGGACTAAAAACGAAACTAGTGCTGGGCTGCTGCAGAGCAGACGCTAGGGATTGTCACTTACTAGTTTTGACTGCAATTGCAGCAGCGCGCGTGCTCCGTCGTTGTTCTTACAACCTTTTCTGTCAAGTCTGGTAACTAAACCTGCCTACTTGTTTATATCACCACTCAATCAATGTGAATTGCGACGTGAGTTTACAGAATCACACGATCTACCCCGTCTCATCGTTTGATTGTTCACACACAGCATGTAGTGTCTGAGAGGCTGCTGTTGTTGTTGTGCGCCGCCGTCTCCTCGCGATGACGCATGAATAGTAAAACAAAACATTTGCGCACATGATATTTTAGACGAAAGAAAACTTTGATTAAACTTCGCGAATGTGGTCGCGCCAAATATATTTTTTGTAAGACGTTTTTGATCGACTCGGTCGGATCAAAAATAATCAATAAAATCATCTGGGTCGCACGTATTTAACTCATTGACTGCCAAGGCCCGAGTTTCCCGAGTTATTACAGTAGTCCCAGGCTGCCACAGCCCGAGTTTCTCGAGTTGGAAGCCATTTTGAAAAAAAAAAATATATATATATATATATATATATATGTCAAAATGTTTGCCTATTTCTTATATTTATTTTACAATTTGGCTAATGTTTGAACTTCAAACTACTAAAACTACTAAAACATGTGCCCCTAATGAATTCGGGCGCGCAAAATGGCGTCGGACGTCGGTGGAATCAAAACATTGACGTTTCTATCGCCTGTTTAAGACTTTCTACGTGGATTTTATTTGTGTTAACGTGGGTTCATGGGTGAAAGCATCCTACTTTACCCTAGTAAAGTAGGATGCTTTCACCCATGAACAATGGTGGTGTCTGTGGAATTTTAAAATGTTTTTCTTTTACCGCGACCCGGTAAATTATTTTAACATGGACTCGAATGGAGGCGCATCCCTGGGACCCCAGGACCATGACATGAATGAGTCCCTGGGCGACTTGAATGAGTTTTTGATGCGGGATGCGCACGTAATGACATCACTGCTGGAATCAAGTTTTTCAGTTCACAATCCTGAACTGAACGCTTATAACAACCACAGTTAAGCTCTGCACAGATCAGATAGGATATAGCACAACCAAAATCAATACAGCATAACCCATTGTGTTTCTACACAATGCAATGTATCAGACTTGGTCCAGACTGCAGGCACATCATGTCTTTCTCTAGGGCGAATGGCACATCATGTCTTTCTCTAGGGCGAATGTAATTTTACTTTATCAGACAGACACACACACTAACTAGAAGCAGTGCTCTTCCGAGCACAGGTCTCCACCAGGCCAGGCGTCCTGGTGGTGCTACTGTATAATAGGCCAATGTAAAAAGGGTGGCATATGTTCTTCACCTTAGACCTTTCATGGCAATCGGACACTGCATGCATGATTGTGTTCCAAAAATGTGTTTTGCTTAAGTCTACCTGCTGGTGGCGCTATAACAGGCCAATGTGAAAAGGGTAATCGCAAGCTGCGCTGTTTTTTTTTGGCATTTTGTTCAAAAACGGAGCAATCCTGCAAACTTTGGAAGCTAATTATTAGCCAATCAGGATGGAATATGAAAATCTGAAATATGAAATATCAGACAGATCAGACTTGATCACATGACTATAGAGATACTGTGTACTGATTTGTGTTATTTTTGGAGAAAATCTGAAGGAGTAATATCCAAAAATGTGTTTTACATAAGTCGGCCCAAAGGTGGCGCTATAAAAGGTTGATGTGAAAAATGCAGTGAAAAGGTTTTTCTTTGGCCTCTAGGGAGTGCGTGTACAAAGTTTGACACTGATCGGTGGAGTTATAGGTAAAACCACAAATCGGCATGTTATAGCACCACCATGAGGCTGATTTAAAAAGATTTAAGTGGCATTTCTTCCTCGGCCTAGTGGGAATGTGTGTGTGCGCGATTTCATGATAATTGCACTTTGCGTTTGTGATTTGAGGCATTTTGTTCAAAACGTCTCAATCCTACAAACTTTGGAAGCCAATCTTAGCCAATCAGGATGGAATATGCAAAATCGGACAGATCCATGTCGATCACATGACTGTCGAGATACTGCCTACCGATTTGTAAGATTTTTGGACAAAATCTGTAAGAGTAGTGTTTTGCAAACATCGGCCTCATGGTGGCGCTAGAACAGGCCCATTTGAAAAATGTGGGTCAGAGGTTCTGAATTGACATCCAGGGAGTGTGTGTGCTCATTTTGGCAGCGACCGGGCCAACGGCGACTGAGATTAGGTGGTAACAAACTGCGCGGACGGACGGACGGACGGACGGACGGACGTCCGCACGCACGCACGCACACGCACACGCACACGCACACACACACACACACACACACACACGGGGAAAACATACTCTCCCCCATGCCTTCGGCTGGTGGAGACAATTATTTATGTCCTCATAAACAGAAGTACAAAACTGGTACTAAAGGAGAAACACTGCCAGTGCAGTCAGACAATATGCACAAACACACCACTTGAGTGAGAGTTTCCTAGTCCATTCCTCAGGGGTCACAGTATTAGTAGCCAGACAACTATTCTACAATCTCTGAAAGTCTGGAACTACACCTGCACCTGAACTGGGGACTGCCCATAAGTCCTACATCTCATTAGTCCTACATCTAATTAGTCCTAATTTCGTTAGGGTTAGGTTTAGGCTGAGGTTAGGGTTAGGTTTAGGCATATTTATCCTGAGGTTAGGTTTAGGCATAGTATTTTCACCAGGTTAACATTCTCCAGATTCGGACTAATGGGATGAAGGAACGATGAAATGTCAGACCACCCCTGAACTACACTACATCATCTGTGTCATTTCTGTTCACGAAAATACATTTTAAAATATCTTTAAATGTCATTCCAGACTACAGTATTAGTGAAACCCCACCTTACTCAGCAGGGCAGGTGGCCCTTAGTTAATACAATATGAAAACAACTGATCGCTTACCAAGAGAATAAGGAAACCGTGCCAATTATGTTGTTGGACAATTGTTTTTATACTCATTTTACGTAATGGCTCTACCATGTCTGTCTGGTTGCTCTGGGGTCTTCTACAAACAAATCTGCAGAGCACTGTTTGTATTGGTATTAGACCTAGAATCAATTTATCTATTTCATCAAGTTTGAAAGCAATGTAGGTGGTGTGACCACTGTGACGTGGCTCGCACCTTGAGGATACAAAATGGCATGTACTGTAGAATGAGGCCACGTTTCAAGGCAGCGATCAGAATAGAAAACGGCATAGTGCCGTTGCGTTCTCACTTCTTATACTGCGTTTACACTCTGACGTAATAGTGATCAAAAACGCTGTAGTGCGCATGCCATCATAATTGTTTCCATTTTGAAAAATGTTCATACATTTTCAAGCATTTTAAAAAATTGCGGAAATAGCAGATCTACAAGCTCACAACGCATCGCACGGCTATTTCAACTATAAATGTTATTTTTAAGTATTAAGTTGTTAAATATGTCAGTCATTTCTTTGTATATTTAGGTTATGTTTCATATCTGCCGTGTGCAATTCCAAAGCCTACAAGCCAGACAGAAATGAAATCGTCAACGACAAAAACACAATTAAATGGTTAATCGCAATTATTTGAGTGACAAATAATCATCTTAGTCACATGCGTAGAACCACTCTTTCTACTTCCTGTCACATGGCTCTTTGTTTACATCTGCACGTGGCGTGAGCCGAAGTGAGCCACGATGTCACACGTTTTTGGAGCTGTGTGCAGCTCCCTATACGTGGCTGTGTGGGTCTGTGTGTGTGTCTGTGTGTGTGTGTGTCTGTCTGTGTGTCTGTGTGTATGTAGCCTGACTTCGGCGCGTAACTAGTGCCGCACCATTTACGCCACTCGCGCAATATATACATCAAAATGTGCGGCTCGGCCGGGAATGGTGTTCTATTACCTTTCGTTCCGATCCGCCTTACCATGCCGACGTAATCGGCAAAAAACGACGCTTAATTGTCCCCATTGACTTATAATGGGACAATGCAAGAAATCACTTTCAAGTATTTTTCTCTCGTAAACCATAGGAGCTACAGTTTCAAACCTCGGAGAGGAGATTCATAATGATTTTAAGAATTAATCGAAAAATAATTACATCACTCGGCCTCATGGTGGCGCTATAACGGCCCACTTTACGTTTTGCCCCGTAACTCTTGAACCGTAGATCGGAAAATTAAAATTATTTTTTCCCTGGATTCCTTGGGTCAAGACGCATCTCCCCATATAGGCCACGCCCATTTGCGCCAGGATAGATTTTCCGCCATCTTGAATTTTCTCCAAAACACACTTTTTGCTCCTTTTCCTACATATTTTCTTCAAATGTCACAAAAATCGGTACACATGATCTACACACACACACACACACACACACACACACAAAAACACACACACACACACACACACACACACACACACACACACACACACACACACACACACACACACACACACACACACACACACACACACACACACACACACACACACACACACACACACACACACACACACACACACACGGGTGTGATTTTTTTTTTCATTACCTCCGTTGCGCCCGTTTACATGGAGACGGGACGTGGAGCGTTTTCATCGATTTACACTCTGGAAAGTGGTTTCACTTTTTTTGCCGGATTAAACCCCAGAAAACGTGGTTGCCATCCAAACAGAAGGCATATTTGATATTTTATTTTGCAGTTTTCTCTACAGATAGTTGTCTTCTAATCAGGGCATGAACCCACCAAAATGATTCAAAGGTCCTACTCATGAGGTTAAGACAAGGCCGGACCTCAGAAACAGATTTAGAGCCCTTTAGTCTCGACATCCTAAACTTCCGCTCTCCATCCTGGATGGCATGTTTTTAAAATTCAGAGAGCACTCTCCTGTTGCAGCCAGCAGTGCAGACTCAGTCCTGCACCTCTCATATATCTATTCATACAAGACCGTTTCTAATCTTCCCCCTCAAGCTGAGAGTGAGAGAGAGAGAGAGAGAGAGAGAGAGAGAGAGTGTGCAGGCATTAATGTATTCTACAGGGTTCCCAGGATGTCGAGACAGATGAACCTGTCATGGGGAGAGGCACAACATGCTGCCAGGGATTGAATGCAATGGAGATCATTCATTGAAGCCTCATGTCCCATTGTCCCATAGGGGACGAAGAGGAGTAAGTAAGTAAGTAAGTAAGTACAGGGTTCCCACACATTTTTACCAATTAATTTCCAAAACTTTTCCAGAATATTTAACCCAATTTCCAGGACTATATAACAATAATTCAGCTCATTAACAAGTCGCTTACTCCTATGCGCAATGCCCAAAGACAGGTAGTGTATGCCAGTGGTTCGCAAACCTTTTTAGGTCGTGACCCCCGAAATAATCATATTTGAACTGGGGACGCTGACGAGTAAGAGTTGAGGAATTTTGTATAACACGGTTCTATTGTGAAAATAGCCGATCTACATGCTCACAACGCCTCGCAACAGATGTGCTATTTTCACAATTTCTGCCTCTAATATTTGACAATTTGGCCAATGTTAAATTTGTCATTTCAGAGGTATTAAAAAATCAATAACCAAAGACAATGCATATCTATTTTTTCCAGGACCTTCCAGGACCCTTGATTAATTCCAAAACCTTTCCAGTACTGGAAAATATTTTTCAAATTTCAAAATATTTCCAGGAATTTCATGACCGTGGGAACCCCGTTTCTAGAAACGAAAGTGGGTCTGAAAGTAAAAGGCTCATTTCATTTACCATACGTGTGTGTGCCTCAGTCTGTAGCAGAGAAATGCACCTTTGAAATGCCTCATCAGAATGCAATACAAAACAGGCAGACGTTGGCCAAACAACAGTAGGGGTTGGCTTTAAAGCAAAGTGTTTCTCTCACACGCGCACACATGCCAACGCACACTCTTAGTGAAATAATGGCACCTTACATAATTTCATGCATGGAGACATTTTTCAATTATGCTGGTTCCTCCACAAGCCATGCTGTCTATAAAGGCTACTCACTTCTTCAATTTGGTGTTCGCGCTAATAAATATAAGAGCTTCAGAGCCAATGCCAGGGGGGCTGCAGGGGGTGTGGGTTCTAATGAACTGCCAGACTCTCACCTTATTGGCAGTACCCTGCTGCTGCTGCCTTAATATGATTGACTGCTCGATTGTCTACATACTGCTTCACAAAGCCAATGCCTTTGAAGCACAGCGGAACTTTGGAACTCTTGGTCTGGTATGCCTGTTGAATGCTGCAGGTCATTACATGCTTCATCATTGCAGCATTTTTTTAACATGTTTTGAAACCAACTTGGAGTAATCTGTGGGTCATTTCTTTCTTATGGTTTCCTCCGTCTTTGCGTTCTCATTTGTATTGCCTGTAAAAGGACATGATTCTAGATTTATACAAAGGACGATCACAACTAACTCACAGTTTACAGGGGTAGGTGGCGGTCCGGCACGATTCTGGTTATTGGCTCCTCCCGCGCCCTGGGTCCGAGCCATCCCCGACCCTGACTGGCCAAAACCCCTAAATCCTCTACTCCCCGATTCTCCTCCACCCAGGGGGTGATGAGAGAGCGTTCGTGGTCTAAAGTGCCTCCAGCGGCACGCTTTAATGTTCAACAGAATTTGACTGAGGTCCACCGATGCCGCCGCCGAAGAGTTGGAAGGAGGCCGCAGGGTGCCGGCTGGGTCCGAGGTATTTGTTTCTGAGGTACTGGCGTTGGAGATTCGGAGCTGACAGCTGGGAGCAGGAACAGGGGACAACGATGAGGAGGAGGAGGCAGCGGTCAGTTGTTCGGGCTCGGGTTCCGGGTCCGAGTCTAAACCGTGAAAGATGCCGTCCAGGTCTGTGTGAGCCCGGTCCAGCTGTACTCTGCAAGAGAAGAACACAAGAGTCATTATCGATAGGAAATTAACATTGTGCCTGGTGGTGTAGTGATCAAGGTGTTTTCTCTACGGAATCAGATCTCACTGAATCCTCTGGTGCACTGCAAACATAGGCTTTTAGATGTTATCAATAAAGAAAATGTATATCTTCTTCTATTGAGACATCGTCTTGTAGTATCTAATGTCTGGAGGTTGTGCACTTGTTTAACGAGACAAAAGTAACACTGTGCTTTAGGGAAAATGAGCATGTGAATGGGAGGGGAAAGCTGTGAGGGCATACCAACGTGAGAGCTGCAACAATGAATATACTTTTTGGTTACCACCGCGCTCTGACTCTGCTGGTGCGGTATCCCTTTAAATCAACATGTAGAAGGAGGAGGATGGATCGCACACAGTGGCAAGAGTTGTTTTTTTCTTTATTGTTGTATTTGCATGAGAAACAAACGTTTCGGCTGTAAGCCTTCTTCAGCCTTCCAGATACACTGAAGAAGGCTTACAGCCGAAACGTTTGTTTCTCATGCAAATACAACAATAAAGAAAAAAACAACTCCTGCCACGCAACAACACACTCACCTGCCCCCCCTGCCCACACGGCGGCGCGCCAGCCCCACACAGCGCCTCGGAGACATCAGCGATGTCAGACAGTAGCGGAAGCGGCCGTCGCCTGTGCCGCCCTCCGACGGACAGACCCAGGGCCAGCTGCCTCCGCTCTGGTCCACACGACGCTGGAGAGAGAGAGAGGAAGGTCAACGAACCGGGGGAGAGTAAAGGAGAGGTAAAAGAAGGAACACAATTGAAAAGCCCAGAAGAGAGGCCAGAAGTTATAGGAAGAAATCAAGGAGTGTGAGAAGTGAAGAGAAATATTATAACATAAGAATCAAGATGAGGAAAGGACAGAAAGAACAAAACGGTAGACATTTGTTAGAAAACGGCAGGCAGGACGATATATAAGATAGGAAATCCCAGGATATCCCAGTGGGAAAAAGAAAAAGAAAAAAGAAAACACAAGGTCAAAACACGAATAAACAAACGGGGAAGAATATATCGATAAAGTATTATAAGAAAGAGGGGAAGCAAGGAAATGTGATTAAATAAATACAGGGGAACGGTCCTTGCACAGCCATTGATTTGAGGATCAGGGGGTGTTGGGAGTAATGAGGCAGAGGCCAGCCAGACTAGCCAGGCAAGCGACCTGGGGCTCTATAAATAGACCTGTGTGTGTGTGTGTGTGTGTGTGTGTGTGTGTGTGTCGTGTGTGTGTGTGTGTGTGTGTGTGTGTGTGTGTGTGTGTGTGTGTGTAAAGGGAGAGCAGTAGTGGAAAGAATACCCACATTTTACTTAAAGGGCCACTTCACCTCAAGATTGTACAGTACATGGACTACATGTATTTAGTTACTTTACACCACTGTGGGAGAGAGTCACAAATGCACTCACAGCGTAGTACTGACAGCCTGCCGTCCTCCTGAACGCATAACAGCCGTCTGGGTCGTTCTCCTCCTCTGCCTCCGACGAACCTGAATGGATCTAACAAAAACAAAAAAACAATATAAAATGTTGAGTAGTGTTTTTCGTTCTGTCAAAATGAGTAACCAATGCATAATACATGACTGTTCAGCCTCCCATACATAGCCCAACGACTGGACACGTCTGCCTATTGAAACGTCTGGGGAAATCAAAATTCAATATGTGAGCTAAAACTGGGTGCAAACAATTCAGATATAAAACAACAACTACATTGCAGGACCAATGCAAAGACCAAAGTGTGGTCCTTCATTTTAGGATGGTTTTATGATTTGTTTTACAAAACAGTCAGTCCTCAGATGTTAAGTCCTCAGATGTTAAGGTGGAGATCTCTGTTTGTTCAATCAATAATACATTTGCATCTACAGGAATTGATTATTCGCTACAAAGATCAGATGCCCTGAATGGCTTTATTTGTGCTGTGAATGGACCAAAATGAAATCATGTCACAATAAACAAAATGATTTGTGTCTTGTTCATATTATATTGAATATGATTCAGCAAGATGTTTTGGTATCTCATTACCATGAGGTAATCTCATTTACCTCATTCAGAAGGCACCTGCTATAGTTTTAACAACAGTACAAGAAGGTATCTATCATCAAATGTTGGTCAATGTCTTTAAACAACAAAGGGCTTAGTTTAGGTCCAAAAAACTAAAAAGAAATGATTTTACATCTTTTATAATGAACCCTCAAGAAGTCTTGGGTCATTTGGGACCAATCAAAGCACCGTTCTTAGAGTTAGGTTTAGTCATTATTCTGAATCGACACAGACTGCCTTTTACCAAGAAGTGACACGCTAGCCAATTAGGGCTGACCTTCGATTGGGGGGGGGGGGGGGGGGGTCGGGAGCAAAAGTTTATCGGTTACATAAGTGATAACCGTTAGGGAAATGTGTTTAAAAATGCGCGATTTACCCAATTTTAAAAGGGAAAACACACCAGTTTTTCCCTCATAATAAAGCTTTCATTAAATACAACAATACAACGAGGAAGAAGAAGAATAGGCTATGATACGAATGTTTTCTACATTAAAGAAAAGTGTTTTTGCAGTACAGTAGGATTGACATAATCACATCACGTCTGTAATGTAACACATCGCGGCTGCAACAGCAAACACTGCAGCGCGACTCAAGAGCCCTAATATAACAAACAGATTAACTCCCAAGTCCCAAGGTGTAGGCTACTGTACACACAAATGTAATAGTAGATTTTATAGTAAATAATTGCACTGCAGTGTGTCTGATTTAACGTTCCACACTCATCAACCGAAAGCTGACGGTCAGGTTCAGACAACGTACTCTATGCGGGCGCGACTAGTGAGCTTGCAGATCCGATATAAACTTGTCATCATCAACACCACGACAACGTAACCCTAGCAAGGTGATTTTAAGCTCTTTTTTCCTCTTTAAAACGGGATCGACGCTGACGGGGTCCGTTTTGTAAAATCCAATTTTCGCTGTTTGTTTCCTTGCGTTGAGTTGTGTGTCTGTCAGCGTGTGGAAGACAGCAACCGCATGCATGGATGTTACACCGACAATGGTTTGGCAAAGAAATGTGTGATTGCATCGCATAGTTGCATTGGGTGATGTTACTCAGACATTGGTGTCACATACAGTATGTGACAGCGCGCTGCCTTTTCTTTTCTTCAGCGTCGACCATTCTGATGGCTTCATGCATGCTCTTGTTGTTCTTGGCTTGTTATTAATCTTAACACGTGTGAGAAGTGGGTGACGCTATCACGCTAGAGTGGAGCGAGGAGCATGCAAGCTAAGGCACGCGGCCCCCCCAAAGGACAAACGGCCGCGGCCGATTATTCGAATTTATTTTTCAAATTCGAATACCGTGCCTTCGAATGAAGCTTCGAATATTCGATTTTTTTGGGTCAGCCCTATAGCCAATATGACATTTTATTCTTTACCTGAGAGAAGGCTTCGTCATCCGAGCTGGGGAAGTCATACTGGTTCAGGTCCTTGGGGTTGAACACAGAGGGGCCTGAATGTTGGGGTGCCACCAAAGGAGGGATCTTGGGCTTCTTCTCGTATTTCCTCTTGGTTCGGACCACCTCCTTCTCTGGCTGGTGGGAGGAAGACAAAACAGAAGTAAGTTGACCATCATGGCTGCCCCTTCACAATGTATTCATTTGAGATACAAGGAAAGCTGAGAACAGATGGAGGGAAGCTCTGGTTGGGTGTAATCCAGAGCCAACAGGGGTGCATTTTGTCTCCAAATACAAGGGCCACTAATAGTACTATACCGAACTGTGTGTCTACACACTGAAAACTAAGGTCCATATATAAAATGTCATTATTCAAAACATTTACAATAGTATTGTGGTGAAGGACCATTGCCCAAAATGTAATTGAGTGAAGTAGGAACAATCCAATTTGCGAATGTGTGCCCCTGCCTGTCCCTTTGGATGGTACCCGTCTGCCTGTGTCCCATTTATGCCCATATATGGATATCTCTGCATCCTTTCTCCCCATGTCCCTTTATGCCCATATATGGAGTTCCCTGACATTATCAGTATACGCCCATATATGGGCATATCGGTTGGATCGGCGGTTCTGGAAAATCGCCTATTGACCGTCTTTTTCCTGCTTTATTTGATATCAGCGGAATATAATGGACACGTCCTGAGGCACATTCAATCCTGTGACATGCCCACTTGGTCTGTGCATATGTGGTATGCAGGGCAACCCATCAAATGGTATTTTCAAGGCCCCAAAAGCATTGTCCTGTGGAAATTATTATGTCTTGCCCGGTGCTTGTTGCTCAGGCGTGTGTGCATGTGTACAAACAGCAGCGAGCAAATAGTCATTGACATGCAGATGGTGGCACGCGACAGATGCCACTGCCAAGCCAGATGGCTGCTACACCCCGGTTCCCCGACCCCACCCCTAATAAACACATACGCCTTCCCATTATAGGAAAATCCCCCCTCCCTGACTAAACTCACACCCTCTTCTCTCTCTCCACCCCCCCCCCCCCCCTGATTTAAGCAAGTCTTATTCAGGGTCTATGCCAACAGCTACAGCATTAACAGTCACACGCCAGTGAGGCCTCTGTATACTGTTGTATGTATGTGCGCACGTCGACTGGATGATAACTATGTTGCGGGTGGGGGAATAGAGACCAGGGTGAGTCAAGTTACAGCAAGAGAATAGTCCTGAAGCAATAGGCAGTAGTCAGCCAGATGGTACAGTAAGAGGAAGAGGATGGTGTGTGAAAGAGAAACTGGAGTTAAAGTGATGATAGTTGGTGGTGTCGGCAGTCTCTAAATGAAGCGCAAACACCGAAACGCGCATCGCACCAGTTAAACTCCCTTCAAGAAGAAACATCCCCACTTAAAGAGAACTCTAAGAAGGGTGACAGCAGAGCACTACTGCATCCATTACATGATGTGTTGTTTGTTTGGTGCTTGACTTATGATTATCAAGATTCAAGTGCAAGTATGTATCGATACGGCTCCTGTACAGATGTTTCTTTCGCTCGTGAATAGATAGTGGATGTCGGATGTCCCCAAGCTTACCTTCTTGTAGTCATTCATGTCCAGGTGGTGGTACTGGTTGTTGCTGGGCAGGGGGAGGATAGGGATGGTGTAGACGGGCTTCACCAGGGCCTGCTGGGCCAGAGCTTCAGCAATCACCTCAGTGCCCAAGTCAGGCAACGTGTTCCTGATGGGTGAGAAACCGGCATTTAGTACACCAATATATCAGTGGGTTATTCCACTTAAAAAACTAAAACGGTACCATCCAAGGGTTGACAAAAGGAAAATTTGCAACTGGCCCTCCTCCATGCCACACACACACACAACTTCATACGGTATACCCGTATATAATATACACACACACACTCCAACTCCACATATTAAGACAGAAGAAGAGACATATGTTGCGCTTGGGTGGTGCAGTAGCCCACCACTGCGGAGGTGGTGGGTTCGTACTCCTACAGGCTAGGGCGGAACCTATCAGCAGGGAGTGTTGGGCGGGAGGAGTAGGACGAAGCCTCTACGTCCTCCCGGTGGGGGTTCCTCACTGGCAGGTGAGGCAGTAGGATACAAAAGCAGTGACAACACATGTCCATGTGTCCACACACACAGACACACGTGTGGGGAGGAATGAATTGACATAACTACTAAATTGAGGAGAAAAAGTGGGTAATAAAAATAAAAAAGACGTATGACTTGGCTGTCTGCAGACGGCACACATCTCGGAGGTACACCTGGCTCTCTACAGTCGAGAAGCATGCGGCAAGAGGAACAATCTGTCAAAAATAAGAGCGAGAGGCACAGTGTGGAGGTAAAGGTGGAGAGGAATGCGCAGGCACAGAATCCCCACGGCCTCTAACAGGAGGAAATTGAAATGTCACTACAAATCAAAAGCACTTCAAGGAGAGGACCTTCAATTTGTGCCTCGCGCTGACAGCTACTTTCAGAGTAGGAAACTCGTTTCTGTTTGACTGTCACGTCCAGACGGATTGTATGGTCGGTGCTTGGGAAAACGGAACAATTCAAAAAGGACCTCTAAAATGTGTATTAAAAAAAAGGTGAGGGCCCAAACATAAACATTATATAAATGCTACCACCTGGTTTATTAACCTGCCTAGCGGTGAGCGGCGAACATTTGTGGAGGAAGCTCAAAGTCAACTAATTTCCTTTTGACCTTACTGCACAAATAAGCTCAACTCAATACATTGGTAATGCATGCCAAACGGTGTATAACAGATAACAGAATTGCCACCACCAATTAACACAACCAAGTCTCAACAGTGCAGGACTCCATATAGTCCTCTGCTTTACAAGCCATCATACAGACAAGATGAACACCAGTGGTTCTCCTTGGGCTAGAGCTTATTAGTTCTGCTGAACCCTGGGAATGTGCTGAACCCCAGGGAATGTGGATTAAGCACAGCACAGATGTAATCCACTTGTAACACCTGGTTCATAGTTATGACATTGGCACATCCAGGACCAACATTGAGTCCAGCTGTGGTGGACGACACTCATTCACTCTTATCTTGTGTAATACTTCATTCAGGGATTCATCTAAAAAAACATATTTCTTCTCATCTTCTCAGCTGCCACCAGCTATCATGCAATCAGCCATCTATAGACTGACAAACCATCCAGAATCGACACAGTATGAATTCAAAGGTAATTAGCTTGATGATATTTGCAAAACACCTTCCACCAGCTCACTGGTCTTGTGGTTAGAGTGTCCACCCTGAGACTGGGAGGTTGAGGTTCGATCCCCAGCCGGGTCATACCAAAGAAAAATGGCACCCAGTGCCTCCTTGCTTGCCTTGGCACTCAGCATCAAGGGTTGGATTGGGGCTAAGTCATGTCCAGGGGGTGTACTTGTACATCAAGCTGCCTCAAACCACAGAAACAGGAGATAGGCTCCTCCTCTATGAGGCTCATGGCTCTGCACTCGCCACAAAAGGTAAGCTGTGTTTTGACTTGCTGGTTTGTGTGCCACAAAGGAATAAAGACAGTATCTGTACTATCTAGGATCTACCATTTTAGATGTCCCACCTTGACATTCTCTAGTCTATATGAAATAAGGTTGGATTGCACTTGTTTGAGGCGTCCTCCCTGAGGATAAGCATAACTATAGACCCCCAAGTATATGGATGGTTGGTACTACCGTCTCGTTGCCTGGTAATATTCTTACCTCTTCTCCACAATCTCCAATGTGAGGTGCAGCAGCTCTCTCTTGCTCTTCTCCCTCCTCTTGATCATCTCCAGGACGGTGACGGCTCGGCTCAGGTCCCGACGCAGCTTCAGCATCTTCTCGTATGATGCCTCGTCATTCTTGCGGTTCTGCAAAAATGGAATCGGACAATGGAAATTAGTTAAGATGCTGTAATCAAACATAATTATCCAAATGTCTGTCTGTCTGAATGTCTGTCTGTCTGTCTGTCTGTCACAGCGTTTCTCTTAGGTGGCTGGACCAATATCTGAATCCGTGTCTGGCCCTGTTACAGATGTTGTCCAAAAATCATGCAGATCGGTACACAGTATCTCTGTAGCCATTAAATGAAACGGGTATTTCTTACATTGATGCTCCTACATATTATCATGTAAGCACCAGTTAAAGTTACTTTCCATCCCTCATATACTGTGTGCACACCCCATATCTTTGAACGGGTAAGGGCTAGTAAGAATGATTACCAAGGACTTCAAACATAAAAAAAGACTGTAAAAGGACTTATTTGGGCTGTTCCTTTGAGGCAGGGTGTTTAACTATACTTGTACTGTACTACATTTCTATTGTATTGACTATACTTGTACTGTTCTCCATGTTTTGTCTAATAAAATAATCAATCAATCAATAATTCCCCTAGAGAGGAAAATGTTGTTGTCTTGGTAAGCTGGTGGGGCCAGATCCTATGGACTCGCACCTTTCTGGTCTGCATCTTCTCTGTGCGCCGGCGAAAGGCCACATAAGGATCGCTGGTGCTGGAGCCATCCCTCTTCTCCTGCTTGACGTTGGTGCCGAGGCAGCCTTTCCTGGAGCTTTTCCGTTTGCGGCTCCAATAGTCGAAGACCTCCTTGATCAAGTCGTCATCCTCTTTCAGCAGTAGCTTGGCTTCCTGCAGGCTAACCAGCTACAGGAGGGGAAACGATGGAAAGACAAGACGTCAAGTAAACCAGGACATCTTTGCCTATCCTCATGTGGACTGACAAAAAGAAATGGCTGGTCCTGTCAACAGTCAAAAGCACAAGACAAGATTTCTCAATTATAGCCTCATTTGTGAGATGTGCCATTACTTATTATTACTTATAATAAGAGATTTCTCGATATTTGATCCGTTCTGACAGCATAAAAATGTTCCGGCCAACACTTGATGGCGAGATAAAACTTGTGAATGCAGAGACCAATGTTCGAAAAAATTATACCACAATGGTATAATGTAGTTAGGGTTGCTATAATGTACGTGACACCAACCAATAATTTGTCCAATACCCTCACAGGATAGCATGGCTGAAAGACATACTGCAATTGCAATGATAAAACCCATTTACGCCTTATAATTATAAGCCTGACCTAAGTTTTCTGAAAAATTATTCAAAAATTACAAATAAACAAAGAAATAAACAATAACAAATATGTTGCTACAGTACACAGCTGTAAATGTACTGTACTACACAAAAATGTGTTCCTGTCCATAATGGGTTAATGCAATGTTGATACAGATGCCCCAACTCGTCTTCCATTATGCTTATGATGCATAGTAAAGTTTAACAGACAATTCAACTCTGGCACGGGCAGACGTGCGCATGAGATGACCGTGACAGTTTCATAGGACCTACACGCTGGCTTATCTGTGGTGATTACAGAAAATACTTGAATTTAGCAAGCATCTTACTTAAGCTCTCCATATGAAAAGCTTTGTTTATGTCTGCCCTCATGTCAAGATTCAAAACAGCAGTAATGACATTCTTTTCTTTACAAGTAAGTAAGTCATTTTCCATTACCACTGATGGTGGGCAGAATTCAAGATAAGAGCAACAATGAAATTACTAAACATATTGTATATCATAAATATTGAGATATTTGGTATCATCCCGATATGAAATTCTGCCCTTATAGTACTTTCCACCTAGTAGAGTATGTTTTATTCTTGGGGGAAACCCTGCAGTGTGTACCCTTCCCTACTAGAAATATTGTTATTTGAATTTGAATAACTGTGCAGCTTTTTCTAACAACTAGTAGTTTGTCCACTCTGACAAGGACATGTTACCTGCTGCCCACTGCCTTTCTCCAGACGGTCGACCATCTCCTCAAACTGCAGTGCCGTGATCTCGATCTTCTTTTTCAGCTTATTCACAAACGTGTCGTCCTCCAAGTCCAGGTCGTAGTCGGGCTGCTCCGTGTCTAAGCTGAAAGCTGTGTTTGTGATGGAAACAGACAGACAAAGGAACAGGGACGATCTTAGTGGAGATGAAAGGGCCTTAGCTTGCATCAATTCAGCCAGAGTGTCGGGACAGCAGCGCTGGTCCCCTGATAACAGAGTCCTCAATCCCACAGAACATGCTTACCAGGCTGCGCTCATGAATTCTATGAATGAATAATCAGGTCTCTCCTCAAGTCAGATAATTAAAATTTCGCTGTGCTGGAGAACACTGAAACCTTTTTTTTTTTTTACAATGCAATTTCAATAAGATGAGCTCACAAGTAACCTCTAATATCGAACTGCCAGAGAAATAGCCACTGTTGGAGTACACAGAAACAATTTGTTTATTTTATTTTCCTTTTTTTCACCCAGTGTCAATTGGCTAATGTAATTATGGCCGCTACTCTACCTCTGCCAACCTGGGGAGAGCAACGGACTGACCTCATGCTTCCTTCTATGCATGAGGAGTCCAAGCCGCTTCTTTTCAACTGACAGGGGGAGAGTTTACCCGGTTGGACGTGTGGAAGAACATGTTATTCCAACCAGTTGCTTTCCCCTCCACCAGGCGCTCCGGCGGCCAGGGGGAGACATTGTAGAGACCAGGATTACTGTGAGGGTACCAACCCTAGGAGACACGGGGAGAACTTGCAAACACCACACAGAAAGGCCCTTTCGCTAACCCCACCTAGGGTATGGGCACTGATGACGCTGTGAAGCGACTGCGCTACGGACTGCGCCACCGTGCCCCCGTTTGTTTTGTTTTTTTTGGCTGTCGAGCAAATATCATTGTAGACTACACCGTATGGGTTCAATTTTATACACAAGCTTATCACACAATAATATCTCATCACAAGTCAAGGGATGTGACCGACCACACAAAGCAACACATTTGACTGCAATTTGACTAATTTGACGTCGCTGCAGGCTGTTGAATGCAGGAGCAGGTGCACAAGGTTCCCTTTCAACCAACTATGAGTTTCTGGAATGGTTTTATCACACTATCAGAGCTGGTATGAGGACTCCACGTCTGTTATACAATTACAATACCAGTGGCTCTCAAATGTTTTTATTTCAAGGATCACCATAAATGGACCGTAACTGAGAGTGTACAAATGGAACCAAATGGACCCTTAAAGGTCCATTTGATTCCATTTGTACACTCTGAGGTACAGACTTGTAAAAGTCAATTTGGATTCCCCTATAGGAATCATTAAAGGGTTAGGGTCCGTTTCCGTAAGGAATCGGACCGTTAAGAGGGTATCGTTAAAATTCTAAAAGATCCCAAACCAAAGATTAGCGGTCCGATGTTGCATAATTATTTGCTTGTGTGGTGGATCACGACTGAAAGAGTAAAGCCCTCAGACAGAGTTTGGCTGTAACTCCTCTACATCACTGGCATACCTGAGCATTGTGCATCGGATAAAGCTGATACCTTTGCCTGTTTACAGGTAAAAAGCACCATCTTCGACCAGCTGCGGTAGAGAAACAGCCGTCCTGTTCCAGGTGTGGTGCATGCAGCATAACATTTTAACAAGTCTCTGTTGACAATAATGTAATTGATAATGATCCGTTTGATCGATAAGGTTATCGTTATCAAAAATAATTAACAATCTCCATCCCTACTCCCAACCCATCCAGAAAAGCCCCCAAAACTAAGACCGCTTTCCTTGATCTCTCCATGGCAATCAAATGCCAAAAAGTCGCATCTTTAAGGCAATACAACCGAGTTGAAACGCCAAACACATGTTTTGTGTTTGCTTCCATCAGATAAATGGGTTGCTTGTCCAGAGGGAGCGCCTCTAGTCTGGCTCAATATTTACAAACAGCCTGACCAATAATTCACCTCCTGCTTTACCTTCCTCTCCACAGCAGTTTACTCAAATGCTTTCAGACCCCTCTGGGATCACAGAGAAGCTCAAATATACCCCGGGGACTGCTACACTCCCTCTGTCTCTCACACAAACTACTGGAGGGAACGAGTTGCTGATCTTTTGTACCGGTTTCTTCCATGCCGTATCACAGTAATGCATATATTTTGATGACAGAAGTTGTAGTGAAACAAACACCCAGCTTGTGAATTTTGTTTACCTGCAGACCTAAAGTGCTCGGTCAGTGCACAGATGAGGATGTGGGTTCTTAGTTTCTATTGTGCAAGTACAATATGTAGTTTCTACATAGTGTGCATGTACTTGTTAGTGTATTAGTACTAATGAAGTTAAAGGGATAGTTCAACCCCAAAAGTGTCTAATCGATTACTCACCCAATGGACACTTGAATTCATGTTTATTAATTTAAGCCAATAATTAGATGACCAGCAGTGGTTCCCTATGGAGACACAAAGAGCCTGCTTTGTTCCCTATGGACACAAAGAGTCTCCTCAGATTGGCTTAGAAATGCGACAAAAACAAAAAATATCCAAGAATTCAAGTCTCTATGGGGTGAGTAATCGATAGAAAAAGGTCATTTTGGGGGTGAACTATTCCTTTAATGTCTGCCGCTTCTCCGAATCGTAATGTAGCCTGTCATGTCATTAGCGACACACTGCTAGCGATGCAAAGCTACCAATTGGGGTCACTTGCGGCGAGTACAATCCGCCTCAGTATGACGTTCAGTTGATCCACATTCAGTTATTCAACTCCTTCAGCTGAATCTGCAAACCACTCCAGGATATTATCTATCCGGAACATTAAACTTTTAAACATGCATCACCGAGCTTTCTGCAGGACCATGTGGAGAACCTGGTTTCTGTTCACAGCTCAGTGCTTGGATACAGTCTAGAACCCGCCAACTGTAGCTGGTAATCTGCCAAAAAAACATGAATGTATCCTGTTTTAACGGGATGGCTAGCTAGGTTATTATTTTTTTATAACCGAACACTGTGACCATATAATTCCAATCTGAATCTAGCATCAATGAAAGTCTCACACATCCACAGCACAAACACACAAACCAAAGAGAGCTTCTGCTGCTGTCTATGTATAAGACAATCTCCTATTATTTTGACACCAAACACATCCCATCTCTGAAACTAGCCCCACGCAGCTGTCTGGAGCCACATTTCCCCAAGATAAACAGCACAGTAGAGGATGTAATTAATCGTCGTCTCGTCAATAATACAATATAAAAATAAATAAAAAACACACAAAACCTGTTAAGTCATTTTCAAATCACAACACGGGCTGCAATATTTTGTAGAAGAATGTTTCTGGGGAGAAAATAAATACATAAATAATAATAATAAATGTTTCAGATTGTGTACTTATTGGGCAAAAACACTGAAATATGTTAAGAGTTGTGCCAGTATCGGAAAAGCTACCGATACTGCCTAAAATGCTATGTTCCGATACGTAATTTATCACATGATATTTCATTTACAATAATATTTTTAATGCTTCAGTTGATGTTTTATACTCTTTATTGTATTATTTGCACTATTACTTTACTAACTTGGAGCTACATTTGAACTATTATGGTTTTGTTTTTTTCCTTTTTTCTAGATCAGTGTAGCCTGACACTCAGCCTGAATTGACAATTCGTTTCACTTCAATATTCAGTCTGAGGTCGCTCCCGCCCAGGGCGATTGCTGGGATGGGCGTTGCCAAAGAGGCAGTCTTCTGCGATTGGTTCACCGTCTGACCAACACATGAGGTAGTGTTGTTATGTGTGGCTGGCTAGTGGCTAGCCTGTTGCTTGCTAGTGCTACTTGCTAACCAAAGAAACAGGCAGAATAGGAGCACTACGAACTAGTAATCAAACACAACATAACATGCCTGCTACTGGTGTTTCATAGCGAGATCGATACGATCGCATTTTACCGCAATTTACCGCATTTTACCGTGACGCGATGCGCGGTACGGTGGCGGCGCTGGTTTACTTGGAAACGCACATGAGTTCTGGGAAACCCCCACCCACGCTGATCACAAGACGCTGATTCACGACGCTGATTCGCCGTACGGATTTTCGAACGAGGGAGGCCTCTTCAATGAGAGCGATTCTAGACCCCTGAATCGCCAAAACAAAACGTTTAAGGGGTGTGGCTAGCGATTCAGGGTCTGGAACTAGGCTAAGATCAGTGTTCTCTGAACTTTTTAATTTCATGGACCATCATAACTGAGAGATCGTACAAATGGAACCAAATTTGGTTCCATTTGTAACTCTCAGTTACAGACTTGTAAGGGTCCATTTGGAACCTCCTCAAGGAACCCTGAGGATCCCTGGATCCCACTTCTAGAACCACTGTCCCAGATCTTTCTTTTTTATTACACAATGGTATCTGATGGGTGCTCTGTATCGACTGATAAATATATCGTAATCGTTTAAGAAAAAATTGTATAGTTAAATCTCAACCTCATGAGTCATGACTACAATAATGGACACGCACGCACACACACACAATATTCCACTGACACAGCTAACAGAAGATCCCTCCCTCTTACTCACGCTGCAAGTGAATGAGCTGCTTTGGCATCTTGAAGTCCCCGGGGTAGAGCGAGTCGTAGTAGGAGATGTCGCTCTCTGCCTCGGGGACAGGGATGACCATGTTGTCCCGCTTCTCCCCGTACACCTGATGCGCAGAGATGGCCCGCTGGAGATGGTGTTCCTGGCAGGAGAGAGAGAGGACAGACAACAGGCGTTGAGGAGGAGGAGGACAAGGGTTGAGCTGCGTGGTATTCAGCAAAGCTTCAGCTGCTGGTTGAAGTTCACATGAGCAGCGGAAACTTTTCAGGTCTGTAGCGCATGACAGAACACTCCCAAGGTTTTGCGGTGCACTACACCAATGAATCTCAACCTGTGTTTTTGCCAATTTAAGGGCTTTAAGACCTTTTAATGCCTCAAAAAAGGAAAAGAAAAGAGAGACGGAGGGAAAGAGATTGAAACAGACATACAGTAGAGAGAGAAAGATGTAGTTTGACATTAAATCGCCAGACAGTATTATTAATTCAGGTATCCTGGTAGAAGGAAATCTGTGCTCCGTTCAGCACTTTAAGTGTTGCAAACATTTGAAAACTCACATGGTGTCACCACCTGTTGGAGACACACATTGCACCAGCGTACTTTTGATCACTTTGTCAAAATGCGTACACATGGCAAGTACGTAAATGTTATTAATTCCCAGAAACCTCAAAACTATACAACATGGCATGCTACGGCTCTCTCTCCTGAGCCACTTTCTAGAATCACCTCTCCACAAAAATAACTTATCACGCCCTAAAATGGTCTGGACAACCACACGCTGACCCTGACACAGCAGTGAACTCAAGAACGTTTGTCTGAAGTTGTACATAAGGAACCAATTAGACCTGTGCCTGAATTCTGGATTCTCATTTTCATGAATGGCTGGAAGGCGTTAGCTGAACAGCCGTGACTGACTAGGCCAACCCTAAACGAACTCTGACCCAGAGAGAGCCTTTTCCTCTTCTACAGTTCTCCAAGTAAAGGCATAATTCTTTTCTCAGACAAAACGGAGAAAGTCAGGATGGATAATGTTCAGAATGAGGGATAATGGACAGCAGGGCCTCCTGAGTGCACCCAAATATCTGTTCAGTCAGTGCGACTAAAATTGTCATTGATGCTAGTGAATAATTATGCAAAAGTATTAATCTGATTGATTCACTTGCAGAATATAGACGATCTACAGCCTCCCAATGTGTCATGATACTTGTAGATAGGCTGTGTTTGGCGAGCCACACCAGCTGGATTCACTCGCGGCCCCCTGGGAATCCCGGGACCGGGAGTGATTTTTGCAAAAATGAAATCCTGCACTCGTTAAGGCGTATTGAACCGTGCACCGTAATTTTCAACCAAAAAACACTGCGTACCTAGAATGGTGGCACCAGTACATTTAACAGGTGTGTCTATGAGTGTTCATGTGTCAATGGTGGTGCACCATATGTAAAGGTTTGACGCACCAGTGTAGGGAACTTAAAAGAATGCCAAGTCATTATTCACGAGCTTGTGTCAAACCAAAACCTTGAAATGTACTACTTTCACGATTTTAAGTAAGCAGTGCCTCACACCCAGGACTTGCAGGTAAAAAGATCAGGCAGGCTGCTGCCATCTCTCTCCCTCCATCTATTAGTAATAGCTATGTTGCTCATACATACAGACATACAAAGTCAGATGCGGGCTAGTACTGCTTAAAATAAAGAAATACATCTATACAGCGATAACGCCACAGTTTTCTGGACATTATAGTGCGTGCCTATGACAGCTTCCCAACCTTTGAGGGTAATGTTCTATTCAAAAAAAGCTATTTTGGCTGAGAAAATGGTGCAAGTTAGGGATGTACACAGCAACTAATTTCACTGACAATAGTTTGATTATGACTAGTATTTCTTGACGATTAATCTCTACGTTAATAGCCCAGTCATCTAGCTGCACACATACCTAGCAAGCCAGTGTAACCTGTGGTTAAATAATTAATCATGAATGAGTAATAACTAAGCACTGCGAGGTGTTTTCAAGGAATGACAACATGGGGTAGTCCAACCACAGAGGTCTATGCGAAAAGTGAGACCACCTCTCTTATACGAACAATCAAACGGACAGATGAATATTATTGGCCATCATCCTTTTGCACATTTAGAGTTGGTCACTTTGTGATCTACAAGTTTGCACTGCAGTTCATTCTAATATTGCCCTAATATTGCATGTCCGCTGAAGAGGAGTGTCAGCCAAACGCAACATATCTTAATGGAGATTCCTTTACAATGATGTAAAATGTTAGTGATCCATGATTATACTACCACAGAGCTCATTGTTAAATCAGTGACCAGTAAGTGGCCACTCAGCCAGCTTAGCACAGATAGAGCGCAGTCTCATTGTGCAGGATGTGGGTCAAGAAGCTAAGCTGTGCATAGACCTGTAGTAAAATTGCCCTCTTCATCTTGTCTGTCACCTCATTATGCAACACTGCTGTGTGTGTATGTGTGTACTACAGCTGGTAGGGGGAGGAGGAGGGGGGAGACGAGTCTGGCGGGAAGCTGAATGACGAAGACATTCTGCTGACTTCATTGTGATGTCCTGTCTGTGCCCAGCCGGTGACTGTCATTTCAGTCCCCTCCTCATGCTCCAATAGGGTGGGAGGGACAGTAGTATCTTGCAAGTTAAAGGAGTAGTTCACCCCAAAAAAGCATTTTCTTCCCCTATTGATTACTCAAGGCACGGAGACTTGAGTTCAATAATATTTATTTTGTATTTGTTGCATTCATAAGACAATAATTTGATTAATTTGGGTCCCCATCCGGAATCAATGGGGGTACATTTACCATAATGTATATTTTTTCGTCTTAGGAATGCGACAAATACATTTTTTTCTCCATGCCGTGAGTAATCAATAGAAAAGGTAATTTTTACTCCTTTAATGAAGAATGCTGATTTTGCATCAACAAAATGTGGCTTTGACAAATGCCATTATGCAAGTAAGCAAGCTTCATTTTACACAATGTTTAATTCCTACATTTAACATTGAGAGATGCAAGAGTGCTATTCATAATTAAAGTCACTCTAGATGAGGATTTCTCAAAGCAGACACAGTGGCACCCTAGGGTGCCGTGAAGCAAATACAGGGGTTCCGCAGAACACTTTGATAATATTTGGAATAGATCAAAATCACTTCTGTTTGGGGCACCTGGTGGCCTAGTGGACCAGGCACATACCATATAGGCATTGCCATTTCAGCATCAATGCCTGTCGGCGTCGCCGGTTCGATTCCCGATTCGAGCGACCTTTGCCGCATGTCACTCCCTGTCTCTCCCCCATTTCCTGTCAGTCTGTCCTATCCAATAAAGGCAAAAAGCCCAAAAAAATAATCAAAAAAAAAAAAAAACACTTGTTTAACCACAACCCTCTATAATTGAGATGCTTGGCGTGCTCTTTTTCCATCTACACCAAATCTCTTAACCAAAAAGAGAGATCTACAAGTTCACAACACATCACAAAGTGGCGCTAGCTTAAGGTATGTTTATATGAAGATGGTCCCGTTTTTGTTTTGGTGTTGTTACCAAAACATGTATCGCGTTTACACGTTGTATTGGCTCATATTAGCACCAATTCACACAAAATGCTGTAGTACATGTGCCCGGCCTACAGGTGGCCCTGTGAAGTTGCCACAAACCACCCAAAAAAGACTCTCCTCCCTATGTTGGTGATTCATTTCTGATTCAGACTTTCCTTGACAACGCTATTTAGGATGCTATACTCATAATGATTGCAAGAAGAGCGTTATCTACAATTAGGGCTGTCCTCGACGCAGGATTTATCAAGTCGATTCGAGTCGCGGGGGTTAATCCGACGCGTCGATGAATCGTTTATGTAAAAAAAAGAAAAAAAAAGAAAAAAAAAGTGGTGCTTTAAGCTTTTAAACCACATCAACGTAATACAATAAAACAGCAATATGTTTTAAGCCTTTAAAGTGAATTAGATCCATGAACTACCGTGCATATTGAGACATGATAGCGGTGTACACTGGACATTAATGACGATAAGATTGCGTCCAGCCGTGCGTAATTTGCCGTGCGTAATTGTGAATTGTGGAGCAGAGTAGAACAACGGAGGAGAGAATAATGCATCTCTTTGACAGCATGTCGTGTATTATTTCCACAAGTTGTATTTTCTCAGAGCACCGCTGCTGTATCAAAAGAGCTATGTTGCCGATCTGGTGCGAGATAATAAAAAGAAAACAGTTCGCCCGTCGCTATTCCTCAGCCTGAGTCCAACCACCACACACCCACGGCAGTGAATGTGAAAGCGCATCGCGCTGGCTCTGCTGCTTTGGCCAGCTCTCAAGTAGAATAACAACTCGTCGACGAATTTCCTTTCCAAGCGGTTAACTTCAAAATAAGAGCTCCCTGTTATATGATCAAGGCAACTTTCAAGTCACGAGAACTGATTTTATTTTTAAGTCTAGTAGTAGGAAGTATGGACTCAATAAGAATTACATGACAGTCACAGTCCAGCGCTCTTAGCCATAAATTATAACTCCGGAGAGGATGCTAATATGCGGAGGTTATGTCTCTCCTGGAGTTATAAGCCAGAGTCATATGGCTCTCGCTGGTTGAGCCCCAACGTCCATACTACGCTCAAAACATGTACATATCAATAAGTTGCTCACCGATCCGTCGAAACAGCTTTATATCTACCGGATCGCACACTCGTTGGCATGTGTTAGTCCATATGTTTCTAATAAATTAATGTTTACTAAAACTTCACCGAGTCTCATCGCTTTCCTTGTTTTTGAACTGCTTGGGTAAAAATGGCCGAACATATCACGCGAGATGAGTAAAAGCCTGGCTACGCGAGGCTACATATCACGTGACGTTGATCGCCGTTGCGATTCGCTCATACTAGGACATGACGTTTTTGTATGCAGAAGTATTCCAACGTTCTGTAGTTCTGAAGCGTTCTGAAGGCGACGAGGAAACGTGAGTCTCGGAGAAGTTTTAGTAAACATTAATTTATTAGAAACATATGGACTAACACATGCCAACGAGTGTGCGATCCGGTAGATATAAAGCTGTTTCGACGGATCGGTGAGCAACTTATTGATATGTACATGTTTTGAGCGTAGTATGGACGTTGGAGCTCAACCAGCGAGAGCCATATGACTCTGGCTTATAACTCCAGGAGAGACATAACCTCCGCATATTAGCATCCTCTCCGGAGTTATAATTTATGGCTACAGCGCTCTCATACCACACCACAGTATACTGGTGTGATAAAAAAAATTATATATTTTTGACGGCTCGACTCAAACAATTGGCGTCGATTCCGGGGGCTTAAAACGACACGTCGATTCGTCGATTTTTAGAGGACAGGCCTATCTACAATCAGAGTATTTTGTTGGGACTGACGGAAATACTAACTTTTAATGAGCTCCTGACTGAAGATCAGCACATCACCGTTAGAGCCATGTCAGTCAGGCGAGTAACATCAGACTGATTCACTCACGGATCACAGGCAACTCCGCGAGTCATTTATTTATTTAAAATTGCGGTCCATAAAGGCGCATTGGACCGTGCAGGGCTTACCGCAAGGTCTAAGATTTAAACCGTAAACCGCTGCACCCCTACTATAGCGTCACACGAAAGCAACAAAAGTAGCAGATCCGCGAGCTCGAAACGCGACGCGCTTTGAGCTTGTAGATCTGCTACTTTTGCTGTTGAAAGTTTTGGACAGATGAGGTTTCTACCCGACGATATAGCCTACAGCAGGAGCACATAATCATGTATAAATCACACTACTACCACTATTACTAAACATCATTGTATCATCACTATTGGCTTCACAATAGATATGATTATATTTTTTTTAGTCAAGTTGGTCAAGTTGATTTTGTATTTATTTATTATGTTCTACTATGATATTTCAATTCCCCCCACACTCCACTATCTGACCGCGTCCACGGGTGTCTCGCATTAACGACAAGTAGCAAACTTTGTGTTGTGTTTTATTGTCAATCTTGACTAAATCAACCAGTAGTCCGCAGACCTGACTTGTGCATCCATACATGCATGGACTAAACAGACATGCAGACTGACACAGACACACACACCGTTCCTCTACCATTCGGGTTGAGGTGGGGGAGAGAGAGGGGGTACTATGACGTCATTGTATTTTCCGTACTGGTCCTTTTATACAGTTGTGTATTCAATACGGAAACGCGGATATCCACCCTGGGACCCGAATTAAAAAAAATGCGGACTGGGTCATTAACACGCATCTCTGTGTGTCAATATTGCCGTATCAATAGTTTAGTTTAATGGAGTCGGAGCAATTCGTGTTTGTGTAAAAGTCCCCTTAATCTAGTCATTAATCGGTTAAAAACTGTGATTCCCATAAACCCTTTCACACTTGTTTTGCAGGAAGCACTGCCCCAAACAAATACAGCATGGTTTGACACAATTACATGGCTCTGGGTCCGCAAGCAGACAAGCCGCTACACCAGATCAGAAACATCTCTACCAGTAGGGAGCATTTTATTATTCACCGATTTGAAATTCTGGACAATTTATCTGTGATGAGAGAATGGCATGGCTAACAGAGCTGAAAAGCATGCAAGCTACATCAAAACTGGCTAATGCCACAAACTACCACTGACCTTCCATATTTCAATCCTTGGCCTTCTTGCCATCCCAACACACTAACACATTTATGAACAGTTGGTGACCGACTTGAAATCATACAGTATGAACTAGGTTGCAACCAACACTGAGAGCAGAGGTGTGCTACAGCCAATGAGGGCACAGCACAGGTGGACACCAGTGCTGGTTTGATTATATTTTTGTAAACAGGAAGACCGTCTATCTGGAAAGATGGGTAATATCTATCCATAGACCTTTATTGATTCCTGTGGGGGGAAATGCAGGCATCATAAATATTGGTAGCAATGTTGATATCCCACTATTCCAGTGTTAAATATGGTCTACAAAAATGGTTGGAATCAGCACGCATGGACCACGGACGGAACCGACACTCCCATGGTTCCATGCAGTGAATGAATAGCGCCCTATCTTGAGCATGGTATATCACATCATTTCAAATGTTGTGTGTTTTCATAATCAGACAGACGACACGGAGATGCAGAAATAATTAAATAAATACTGTAGGTCCACTTTGTTTATCCCATTCCCCGGTGGAAATTAGGTTGCCCTCATCAATTAAAAACAAACATGAAAGGCAATAAGCAATTACTATGATAAACACTGGGATACAAACAATCCAAAGTAGACTGCATGCCATTGCATCTGCATATTGCTTCCTCCTCAATCTGGCAGTGCATGACCCACTGCCATCAATCAGTCATCAATAGTGAGGAAACTACAAGAGGGACAGCGGCTTCTTCAAATGGCCCCGGCTCGTCCCACGGCACAATGGAGGGGGCCACGGCCCCTTAAGTGATGCAGGTGAAATGTTAACCTGCCGACGATACGGAGCGCCGGGAGCCGCGTCCCCATGGAGGAGCGGCTCCCGGTGAGTAACTCTCCGGGTGCTGCGGGACGAGCCGGGCTGCGAAAAGAACTCGGCCTTGCTGGACCACAATGATTTTGGACAGCCAATTTCAACAATGCAATGTAGTGTGAACTGCATAGCGATCTTATGACTACATGACTACTTTGACAGTTCAATCAGCGTGTTCGAGCCTTAATGTCCACAATGAGTCGCAGATTCATGCCTAGTCACGCTGCTAATTATTAAAAAGTATTATTGTCCCATTAACTCCAGGTTTGTGTGTCCTTGGAACATCTCAGCAATAACAGCTGAGGCTGTCATTTCTGTTTCACACCTTAAAAGAAGTAGTTCAAAAAACAAAAAGTATTATTGAACTTAAGTCTCCATGGAGTAATCAATAGAAAAAAGTCCTTTTGGGGGTGAGTTTAACCAACCTTACACGGCTTGGTTGAATGCTTGATTCTGATTGGTCAATCGCTGAAATAAGTGGTGTGCTACTTATTGATAATGACTGCCCTGCTCTATAACAGACCGATGCCTAATCAATCAAAGATTCAGAGCACCTGCTGCACTGCGTTCATTTTATGCAGTTCCTTAGGTTCTATGTTCCCCACTTACTACCTAAACCTAACCTCAGTAAAACTAACGCTGGTGAATGCTAACCTGGTGAAATGCTAACCTGCCGACACTGGTGAATGCTAAACCTGGTGAAACGCTAACCTGACGACGCTGGTGAATGTTAACCTGCGAAGTGAGGAACACAGAACCTAGGGAACATAGAACCTGGGGAACATAGAACCTGGGGAACAGAAGATGGACCCCCATGAAAGCCATGTAAACAAACACACAGTGTCATTTACAACAAAAAGTTGCTCGCAAGAATGTTTAAAAAAAATATTTGAAGCGAGAAATAGACGATGCAGTAACAGAAAATGGATTATATTTGATTAACACAACCTTGTATTCTGAAGAGACGTGATCGGCGGACAGTAGAGCAACAACAATACTTTCACTACTGTAAGCAAGGAAATACTTCTTTTTGTTTTTTATTTTTGGGCAATTTATTTAATTAGTAGCCGTGTAATAAGCGGGACAATGTCTGGGTCAGCTGTCATCATCGAGGAATAAAATCCTAGCAGGGATTTGAAGGCATTTTATTTCTCGATAACACAGACATTATCCCTTATAAATAGCATTTCACTCCTCTCAGAAGTCTTTTTTTGTAAAACAAGTTTAATCTAAAATGAAAATAAGCGTGTTTAGAAGAATGAGCTCTGCTGGGATTGTCAGTAAAGAGATGCAAAGTGCAGCGCAGCCAGCGTGCACCAGACAACACATGGCTGTCATTCTCACAGCATCTAGCTGTCAAACGGCCACGGGGCTCATAGTCGCCCCGTGGCGTTCATTCACAGCATGTACAGCCACCCCCAGTCCCAGGCCCATCCCGGCTGCCTTTACCAAAGAGAAAGTCAACAAAATGGTGGAAGCGACATAATGTCACGTGACTCCTTTGTGCGTTTGGCTGCGATTTCGAGCGACGCGAATGTACACAACACGACATGTCAACTAAATACCACATCTGCGCGACCTCACGATAATAACAACGGCACGACGCCGTCGATAAACGCAGTATTCACCGAGATCCGTCGTGTGCGCGAAAAAAGATAGACATGGCGGCCATTTTCCACTGGGCTTGCGCAGGCAACGACGATACAGTGGCACCCCTCAAAACATGAAAAACATGTCAAAATATACATCCCCAGCATAAGCCGAGGAGCGATAGAAAACATACCGATTCCTCCTCCTTCTCCATCCCCGTGGGCATCTGCGGCACTGCCCTGTTGATGGAGGCGTACTCGTGCAGGTCGGGCAGGTCCTCGCAGCGGAAGACGGGCATGGGCTTCGTGGCGTCCAGCGCCCGCGCCCGAAACGACAGTTTACTCATTTTGTTTATAACGTAAGATGCGGCATAAATCTACGATCGTGTCTGCCAAGAACAACAGCAGCTCTTCTGAGAGTTCTCATGGAGGCAATCCGTTCAAAAAAAGCCTCACGGGCGATCGATCCGAAGAGGCGAAGGGAGGATAGAGCTCTGCTGCGGCAGCAGAGCCGGGCAGGCCCCGGGTCTCAGTGGCCTCTCGATCGGTCTCTTTTCCTCGCAGGCTCCGCTGTCGCTCCCCGGCTCAGTGCGCCATGGCCGACAACATGGCGGACATTTACAAAAAGTCTCGCGGAGCAAATCCTCGCTCACTCCTGAGCGGCCCGGCCCCCTCCTCGATCGCACTACACCACAGCCATTCCCACGCAGTGGCGCGCGCGTGCGCGCCTCCAGCCAGGGTGGGCGAGAGAGGATGGATGGAGAGCGAGCGCGCAAGGTGCAGACATTTAGGTGTGTGTGTCCTATGACAGGGGTTTTCAAAGTGGGTGACGGGGCAGTCGGGGGCACCCTGGGGTGCCGCGACGGCAGTCCAGGGGTGCCGCGAGATAATTTGATAATCTTTTGAATTTATTTGGACACTTGAAAAAAACATTTTAGTATCATTTTAAACTTGAAGTACAAAGTTATTTTTCTAACCAAAATGGCTATTATCTCAACGTTTTCCTCGCAACATAATCACTAAAATATCGTCACTGTTGGCCTGTCGGGCAGAAACCTCGTATCTCCAAGTTTCAAATGTGTACGTCTTTTGCTAAAGCAAAGCCCTGCTTCATCATACAAGACCATCGCACAAAACTAGTGCGCGAGGCGTTGTGTGCTTGTAGATCGGCAGTTTTCACTAGTTTAGTTAATTTTATAGGTGATAAATACAAAACAAACGTTTAAGGTTTTTTATTTTACCACTTAACATTCGTCTAACTACTCAGTAATAAATCAGCTTTTAAGAAAAAAGTGCTGAGGTATTTACTGGGAACCAGTTATAAATAACTTCAGGAGAAATTAATTTGTAAAAGTTATTTCCTGCTAGTATTTATTTAAGCTATATCATATTAATGTGCAAATGTGAATTAATGCAATGTAATGTTGTTGTAGTTTTATTGTATTGCTTTTTTTAAAATGTATTTGTAATATGACTTGTATGGACCCCAGGAAGACTAGCTGATTGCTACGGCATCAGCTAATGGGGATCCTTTTCAAATAAACAAATAAACCCGACGACGATATGCTATAAATATAAGGTGCTGGGAGTGAAAATTATAATGTAGGAGTGCCTCGGATTAAAACAAATATTCATGGGGTGCCCCTGCCCTGAGACAAAAGTTTGGGAACCCCTGTCCTATGATAATGATGCCCAAAGTTCATACAGACCTTTATTTATTCCCTGTGGTGTGGTGGAAAAAAGTACTCAAATGTTTTACTTAAGTAAAAGTATGAGTATCAATACTGCAATGTAACAATATCCTAGTTACAATTAAAAGTCCAGAATTCAGTATCTACTCGAGTTAAATTACAAAAGTATTGGCATCACGACACATTGAGCTTGTAGATCGGCTATTTTCAAATGGAATAAATGCATATACTGAATATACTGAATATACTGAAGTGGGTAATGTATGTTTTGTATTAATAATCTAAATCTACAAAGTAACTATAACTAAAGTTTTCAAATAACTGTAGTGGAGTAAAAGTACAATATTTGGATCTGAGATGTAGTGGAGTAGAAGTAAAGTAGGCCTATTGGAAATTGAAAGTACAAATACCTCAAAGTTTCACTTAAGTGCAGGACTCAAGTAAATGTACTTAGTTACTTTACATCACTGTTCATTCCAAGGGGAAAGAAATGAACAAAACAAAACAAAAACAGCTGCTACCCCTTTTCTACCCAGTCAGACAATTTGGTACAGGGTGGGTATTCTTTCTTTTATTTATTTTGTATCCTTATGGATTGTAAAAACGAAAAACTCACGCAAGTGACTTCTGTAGTCGTCAAAGAAATCACCAATAAACAGAGTGTCTTCCTTTAGTGCTTATATTTATCATTTTTAATGTGTACTAAATTAATGGCAGTTGTTTGAACTGTTATTGTTATTTACAACCAAAGTAAAATGTCACTGCCAATTAGAATGTATTGTGTGCCAATGTCGCCACCCTGTGGTATACATTATTATCAAACTACAGGTCATAAAAACTTGATGAACAGTTGATAACAATAAAGTTGCACATGAATCATCAGAAAGTGTATCATAATCTATTAATAATACAAATATTAATCCTATATATTAAATCATTACTTTCCAATCAAAATTCATCTTGAATGAAAATATTTTGAGGGGAAAATACAAGAAAACCTCTAAAGTATGAATGGTCATTTGGATGACATGACTGTGACTGTGATCATTAGTCCAGGGCTGAAATGTGACAATTATGTGACAATGTGACAATTATTGAGATCAATACGAGTTTGGACAAATATGGGTAATTTACCAGTACATTATTTGGGGAATTAAACAGATTGCTTATTATTTATGTATTCATTTATTAATAAATGGTCTGCATTTCTATAGCATCTAAAAGCACATTACATAAATCATGTTTCCATAAACATATTCGAAAATAGGAAGCGAATTATCAGAAATGCGCTTTAAAGAGGTGGTGCCATGATTTTTCCCCCCTCTAAAACATGATTATCAGGTATTATGATTATACTAGGAGGAAGATTTTTTCCAAAAAAGTATACAGAAAGAGTTAAAATTGGGTTTTTATGTGGCCACACCCCCAGTTCATTAAGTATGCATGGATGTCATGATGGGTGGTGACCCAGCTGAAGTTAGCCACACCCCACAGTGTTGGGTGAATGGTAAAAAGTATCTGTGTTTTTTAACTGACACTTTTGACCACAAGGTGGCAGCCTCCAAGAGAAAACAAACAAATACTAAGAGAATACATAATTGCTCATAAAAACCACACCAGGGGGTCCAATGATGTACTTTCAACCTCCTAGACACATGAAAAACAGAAAAAGTACAAAACTATGGCACCACCTCTTTAAGACAAAGCAAATTTAGACTGTTTCCATTTGCGGGTGTCATTCGACGGTCGCATGAGCCGACTGCACGATCCACCTGAACACAGCGACTGGTTCTGTCGGAGGTTGTCTTTGCACAACAGGCTGTAAAGAGCTACAGCTGGCAGCCTGGCACGTTGTGAAAACGGGAGGAATTTACACACGGTCCATGTCACTCCGTGTGTAACAACCGGTTTGTTTTGTGGGCTATTAACGCTATACAATGGACGTTAGGGCCCGTGCACACTGGGCCGAGCCCGGGGCCGATTCATCCCGATCAGATGTCGGCATGACCCCCCGGGAAAATCGTTCGGTCGGCCCCGGACTCGGTCTTGGGTTTGAACAGTACCCCGACACGATTGGATTATGTTAATTAGCTTTTTATGATCTCGGGACTCGTCGGGAGCTCTCCCGAGAATATCAAAAAAGCTTGATATTCTCGGGTCATCGGGTAGGAATCCTTTACAATCAGGGGCGGGCTGGCCATCTGGCATACAGGGCATTTGCCCGGTGGGCTGGTAGGCTAGGGGTGGGGGGGCTGGTGTAAAAAGAAAAAAAGAAAGAAAATAGCCAAAGTTCTGACACATTTTGGCACTAATCATGTTCATACTCCGCTGTTTGGTGGTGAGAACTGTATGCTAACTTATACAATTTATGGATTGTGTAGTTGTGTAGTTTGTTGTCTGTAAAAGTTGTGGTATTAAACACTCGTGTATTTATATGTGCCGCCCTCGACCGGTAGAGTATCTTCGCGCGTGTTGGTTGTGGGGGCTGGTCTGGCCAAGATGCCAGGGCTGAATTTTAGTCCCAGTCCGTCCCTGTTTACAATTATTGTCGTCTGAATGAGCACACGGGATTGCTTCAGATTATATGAAGCCAGCTCCTCCTCCCTTTTTTTTAGGCTGCGCAGAGTGTAGGCTATTCTGTCACCTCACAATAGAATAGCCTACACTTTTATTATTATTATTAGCCTACTTACTTTTTACTTTAGCCTACTTTCTCCCTAAATGTTGTAATCACTTGTTCAAAAACGTTATAGCCTATAGCGTTCTTTTTTTCCCTTTTTTTCTTCTGCGCAGTCATTTGGCGACAAGGCATGCAGTGTATAATTAAATAATATTAAGCGGCAGGGGAAAGTGTTAACTTGGAGGACGATATGGACCAGAACATCATCATTTATTCGCATTTATTGCCTGATCTGTTTCCATTCACAAATGCACATTTAGTTTATTCGATAAAGCCTCAAAATCCACCTCCTCCAAGCGGATAAAAGTTTTTGCGGATAATGAAAGTTTATTCGAATTTTGAAGTGTTTCCATAAAAAGATTTATGGAAACGCAACTATATACAGTAAGCAACCATTCACACCACCAACAGCTGAGTTGACCTGCTTGTTGGGAGCAGCTAGGGGTACTGTGTCTTGCTCAAGGACAATTCAACCCGATGCCAAGAAGATATGGGGACTTTGGGGAACGATTGCCAAGGCCGCCACAAATAGGCCACTGGTACATGACATTCAATTCACCTCTGAAATAATTATAGCTGTAATTCTCTATATGCTAAAGGTACTTTCACATATAACAAACATAATCTCTATTACAACCCTGGAGATACTGTATATAGCTATATTTTCATCCAAACATCCCTAAACTTCTTTGCCTTTTTTACCATTTTGAAAAACATTTTTAAATACTTTAAGTTGCTGATCTACATCGACATGTTGTGAGCTTGTAGATAAGCTATTTGAACTATAAAAAAACAATATAAATAATAATAAAAAAGGCAAAGACGTTTACGAATACTGGTTGAGGCGGCATGGACGAAAATAGGGCCCGTAATTTCTATTGGATTGAAACTTTTTATCTAAATGTGCCTCTGAGTAACACAAGTGCAAACAGTACTTTGTACGCCGCAGGCTCAGAATTTCTGCGTTTTTCTGCACAGGATTTGAGAATTGTCTTCTGATTACCGCAAATTTAGCATTGCGGGAAAATGGGAATGCGGGACATTCCTGCACATTTACACTAGCGAATCAGCGATGTTTCAATCAGAGCCAACATGAATGTGGGACTGTACTGGCTGGCGCTGGTGACAGACCCCATACACCAGGGGTCAGCAACCTTTTTGAAATGAAGTGCCATGTTTTTATTTTCTAGAGTGTCGGTGTGCCATGTCAACATACATTTTAATGACAAATACTTTTACATATTTTAATTGGCAGGACATTGTTATAACGATCATTAGACTCAGAGCAATAATCCACCTCCCCGACTCCCTCCCCAGTCAGAGTTTTAATGAATGTAGAATTTTGTGCAAGATGAAATTTGCTATAAATTATCTATTATTATTATTTAATTGACCACGTTTAAAAAATAATGACAATTATTTTTGACATATTTTGATTGGCAGGACATTGTTATAACGATCATTAGACCCAGAGCAAAAATGCACCTATCTTCCCAACTCCCTCCCCAGTCAGAGTTCAGGGTTTTAATTAATGTAGAACTTTGTGCACCGTGTAATTTGCTCTAAATTAGCTAACTTAATTTAATTGACGTTTTAAACAAATTCTCTCTCTCGCACTTCTGCCAGTGTGCCGGTGATCACCCTCCCCTGTGCCAATGTTGGCACCCGTGCCTAAGGTTGCCTACCCCTGCCATACACACTCACTTTCTCTCAAGAGCATCTGCCCATCTTTACAGGCAATGAGCACCCCTTCCCCTTTCAGAGGCTATGTTTATTTTATACTGTACTTCGTTCTACGGTCATGTCATCAACGAACTGCGCAGCACATTGTGAGCTTGTAGATCGCCATTTCCCGCACGTCACCAGTGTATGGAGAAGTATAAAATGTAAATACATAATCTGAAGGGAATCCTGACATTTATTGACAGAAAGTAGCTTATTACATGTCTATGGTGGATTTTTATGAAATAACATTGCAGAGAGGAGATAATTTAAGCAATAATCATAATAATAATAATAATAATAATAATATGGAATTTATATAGTGCTTTTCTGAGAACCCAAAGTCGCTTTACAGGTCTGAGGGGAGCTAGGGGGAGAGGGTAGATAACAGCAACAACTAAGATAGAAAAGTGCGATAAGAGATAAAAACAATAAAACAACGCTTTCCGTAAATTCTGCAATGTTGGAGAGTTTAACATTGTTTAATACTATACTTTTACCTTTCTGTATGGAGTTTGCATGTTCTCCCCGTGTCTCCTAGGGTTGATACCCTCACAAAAACATGCAGTAATCCTGGTATCAATAATGCCTCCCCCTGGCCAGCCGGGGCGCCTGATGGAGGGGAAAGGAACTGGTTGGAATAACGTGTTCCTTCCACGTGCTACGTCCATCCCAGGGACATCCCCCCTGTCAGGTGAAAAGAAACAACTTGGACTACCCATGCATTGAAGGAAGCATGAGGTTTGTCTCCCCAGGCGCGGCAGAGGGAGAGCAGAGCCCAGGATTACATAGGCAATTGGCAATGTGAAAATGGGTTACAATATCGTGGGATAAAAATTATATAAAAAAAAAGAAAATAAACATTGTTTAATACAAAATAGGACTTTTCTGTTTGGATGCATGGGCTGTCAAGGGTTGGTATTCCAACTCTAGATTCCATATATCAAAAATAGCCTCTAAGAGTTGCTTGCAGCACACATAGTCTCGCGTAGCCAGACAACTATTCCACAATCTCTGAATGCTATAGAGTCTGGAACGGCAGCTCCCGAACGGCGAGTATCGGAAGTAGCCGCTACTGCACTGAACTGTAGTCCCATTGGAAACATAACAGAAAACACAATAGCTCAAAGCTAAGTCATTCGAGCGGCCTATTCTTGTTATGGGTGTGTATAGTTTAAGAAAACGTTTGAAAACATCCTGGAGGTAACACCAATAACACCAGAGAAAGACAAAATAACGCCCCCAGAAATATTGAAAGGAGACATAACGCTTCCAGTAGGACATGTTATTGCTACTGCACCAAGGGAGCGGTTGCGTCACATCGCACTCATCGTTTCTATTTCCGTTTTCCAGACTGTATGCCGGGAGCATTTGCCCAAATCGCGGAGGCAACAGTCTGGCCTCGCGAGACTACAGCACACATATACCATAGAGTATATATATAATAGAGAGCGGACAGCCCCACCCCCAGCCATTCACTTCAATGCAAGTGCTCAGTGGCGTTTTGAAGCATGCGGAAGTAGCTAATCCAGGTGCATTCTGGGGGAAATTGGCCAATACCTAGTGGCCAAAATGTTTGACGTCGAGACGTAATGACGTCACGAACGACGTCGACGTCCATTGAACCCTATTGTAGACCCCAGCGGCGCGCTCTTATTCTCGTGCATGTATGTTTCACCCCGCCTGAAATTCCAGCTTTGGCCAGTAGGGTGGCCGCTTCAACGTTTACAAGCCGTTCTGGGGGCTTGACATATACCCACCAAATTGTATCCACAAGTTTCCTGTGACCCATGAGCCCTTGTTGCATCACTTCCTGTTCTCCTTACCCCCCGGCTCCACTGGGCACATCGAGTGTTGCCTCAGCGCTGGGAAGGCTCCCTTTTTAATCAATGAAGGGTGCTCCACTGCCGACGTCAACGTCGGATGCCAAATTCGCCCTGGTTCATTTTTTGACACAGTCACGTGTAGAGGAAGTGAAGCACACATTTTCTCCCCAGTAAGCTGGTTGGGAAACCTGTGGATAAAAAACCCTTATATAATTTAATTTCACTGACGTGCACACGAGAATTTTCAAACCGAATATTCGACTATCCGATTATTTTTCTTTTTTTTGTTGTTGTAATTGACACCCAGAAAATAACCAAAACTGAACACATTTTGATCTATTAGGTCAGGCCAAACCTCATATGAAAAATATCAAGAGTATACAAAAGCCTTTTAAAAATGTTTATACTATTGGAATTTTTCTCCAAAATAATCAATTACAACTGCCAGCAAAATACGCAAATCTAGGTAAGACACATGAGTCGCAGCTGGTCTGGTGTCACTACTAGCCTACTAACTGACCAACAATTCTGCTCTCCTCAAAGTTACATTAACCATTATGGTATTCCATTCTCAGTCAACTTATGATTAGACCTATCCTGCATTCCTCTTGTTCTCACCTAAAAATACCGTATTAATTGTTCAAATAGATCGGATCATATCACAGAGGCTGAGTCTTTATAGACCTTATTCACACCGCGGCCATCTTGGATCACATGACAGGCTTTGTAATGCAGGCTGCTATCCCAGGAAGTCATGTGATCCAAGATGGCCACGGTGTGAATAAGGTCTATTGGATGTGATTTTTCCATCACGATGCTTTGCCATTAAAGTACTCACGCAAACTTCGCACTGTAGCAACTTTTCAGACTCGGTAACGAATGATTTGTATGTCCATTACACCAACAGGTGAATTTTGAGTGCATCCATAATTTGCATATCCAATTTTGAGTGTCTGACAGCTTTACAACAAATACATTATTCTCATTCTGCATCCATTAGCTTTTAAGTGGATTTTGTCCATCTTCCAACTGCTAAATCTTCATCCACTTGTAGATTTTACACAGTATGTTTCATTCGTCATCAATAGAGTCCTGGGCTGATCCATTTTTATGGGCCATTCTAAACAGATGTGCTCTTATCAGGAGAGTGCTCAAAAATATTTACAAACTAGAGAGATGCAGTGAAGCATGACCGAAAGCTTAACCTTTCTGTTGTGCACCCGCCCAACCCGGATAACATTACTCAGAAAGTTTACAAAACACAGGCTCACTTAGCTGGGAAAAGATTCTTGGACCGAATACAGTGTGCTGCCTATGACAACCACACTAAAAAGTAAACAGATCACCTTGCCAGCCTGCCTCCACCACTCTTCTCACAAAGATGCACTGAAATATCTACTTCCTATTTTCTCAATATCCAAATTAAAGCTTGTATTATAAAGAACTGGCACAGAACTTATCCTATTAAACATCAAAAGGTATAGGCCTAAATGCAGTATGAAGCAGCCAGCCCTGATAAGTTACCACAATGGACATTACATGACCAATGTTGTGTCCTATAGCCTACATTCTCATCTACATTCTCATCTACATGCTCACAACGCCTCACAATGCGAGTCGCTGTGAACATGTAGATCTGCTATTTTTTTTAGAACCGTGTTATACAAAATCTAATGCCTCAACTCTTAGTGCTCGTCAGGGTGGGGGTCCTCAGTTAATTATGTCATGATTATTTTGGGGGTCGCGGCCTGAAAAGGTTGAGAACCACTGCTATAGCACACAACAAACAGCTCTTGTGGCCCTCAACTTCAAGTCAAGTCATTTCACAATTGTGGCCCCCTGCCTAATCTAGTTAAATAACTTTGCTATATCATGTACCTTTTCCACTACAGGGTCAAACTAGACCTAGAACCAGACCTTTCCAGTACCAAGAACTTTCAAGAACCAGTGTAGTTCCAGGGACCAAGTTCTGCAACAGACCCAACCGGGAAGGTCCAGAATTAAAAAAAAGGTATTATTTATCATGCATTTATCATGCGACAAACAAACAGAATGACAACAGACCAGAGAAGACTTGTTATAAAACTATTGAATTAGTTATTATCAGATAGAGAGCTTTGAAGACACCGTCACGCACATATACAGCCCTGTTGTGTGAGGGGATTGTGCTTTTATATATATTTATATATACTAGAAGCTGGGCCGCGGCCCAGCGTCTAGTCGGCGACCTGGCCAACTCGGAACAATGTAAATAGGGAATGAATGCCCCGCCCTTTTACCTGTTTTCATAGGACCCGTTTTGACCATCTGTCTGCCTGTGTCCATTTATGCCCATATATGGAGATATCTGTATCTGTCTGTCTGTCGGTGTCCATTTTATGTCTCATTTTATGCCCATATATGGAGAACGCGCGTGCCCGTGGGACGAACATTGCCCATATGCCCTGCCCATATGCCCATATATGTAGCCCATATGGAGATCTGCCCATATGCCCATACATGGAGATCTCTGTATGAGTCAGCCCTTGTGCCGATACGTCCATTTATGCCCATATATCTGTGTCCCCTTTATGCCCATATGAGTCAGCAGTGCCCATATGCCCATATATGTAGCCCATATGGAGATCTGCCCATATGCCCATATATGGAGATACATAACCATGGCATTTTGTGTTGACTCATGTTGCGTACGCGATGTCAGAGCCTTTTATGAAATGATGTCACAATGAGTCAGCGCTTGCGCCGATTTCCTCCGGAACAGCCTGATGTCAACAATCAGCTCCGCATAAGGAGATTCCGAACGTTTTGCGCCGTTTCGGAAAAAACGCGCGTCGGGTCGGGTCGAGGCCGGGCACTGCACTCCGCGCCGCGGCGGAGAACGCGCGTGCCGAATCTGAAGCCGGTGGGACGAACGGTTCTCGAGATACGCGGATTACATACACGCAGACACGCAGAGACTTCTCGCATTTATAGATAGATACATATTTATATGGTTGAATTAGCAGATTTAGCAGCAGTATACTGATTGACCTACAGAGGGCGGTGTAGAGCAGCAGTGTTTCATGGTAGAAGATAGGAGCAGAACAGTGGTGTTTTGTATCTCAATAATGATAGCAGCACAAATTATAAAATTTACGGCACAAATTAGAGCACATCCAGCACTAAAGATTGAGCCAATTTTTACCCGATTTGGAGCCAAAAAATTGGGGGTGCAAGCCTCAGCAAAACTATAACTTTAGAATATCAATATCTCAATAATGATAGCAGCACAAATTATAAAATTTACGGCACAATTCAGCACAAATCCAGCACTAAATAATCACACCATTTTTATATATGTTTTCAACATATGGGGTGCCAACTTCACGGAGGTGCCCAGTAGTAGTCTGACTCTGAACACCATAAAGCAAATAAGAAACCAACCTGGAGAGTGGAGACAACATTACTAAAATTGCCTCTATATGTATGTAATGCAAGCCTGTGTGAGCAAGTAGTTTTTGCAACAACAAAAAGGGACGACCACCAAAATCTAACCTGCACTGCAGTGCATAAACTATTGAGCTTTTCTTGTAGATTAAACGCGACAGATCGTGCATTTGTCTCTCTTTCTACACAGCTGTTTGTCAAGGGAACAGCGCCTCCAAAGCCAGCTGTATGAGTTAGACATTGAGCTCTGTGGTACACAGAAATAGGTGACCCGTTGAATTGTGTGACGAAAGAGGTCGCTGCTGCACATACTGCGGTATGTAAAAATGTTAAATCGGTAAATGCTCTCCTGACTTCTTGTTACAGGAGGCAGAATGTATTTCTTTTACATTTCTTTTGTGGCATAACATAATTATTTCCGTCGGATGTTACGCACACCCACACTTTCCAGTGGTGGAAAAAGTACTCATTAAAGTAGCCTATCAATAATGCAATGCAGATCAACCCTACCCTCCCCTGCACCTTCTTTGTATATACTTACTGTTTGTTTAGACTTACTGTTTTCTTTTTTTTTTTTCCTCTCATCTTATTGTATTTATATATCTACTGCATAGTACTGTGTTCTATTCGTCTGTCATTCAATGTTATATGAGATACTTAAATGGTTTCCTGTGGAAATAAGCTTAGTCTTTTCATGGATCTCCTTTTAGTAGACCTTGTACCAGTGAACTGTGACCTCATGGGTGTCAGGCATTATCGCCTATAACATTTTCGCCTTGATGGATTAGGTCTTTTCGCGTGGAACTTTTGCCGTGGAGGAGAGTGTTTTCACCTAACCTGTCTGGCCGTTTCACCGCCTATGCTCAATTCTGCTGTCAGACTGTCCATGGCTCCATATTACCCCTTTGTAATTTTTCTTCATAATAAAATAATAAATAAAATAGACTAAATATAGTTGAACAGGATAAACTTTCATTCTACATTTCTGGACAAATAGCCAATGTAATAGTAACACATTTATAGACCTATAGCACCTTGCATAAGTTACAAAGTGCTGTACAACAATAAAAAAAAAAATAGCATAACCTATAGGAGGGGGGAAATGCGTGGTGAAAATGGCTGATCTACAAGCTCACAACGTGACGCAAATGCGACGTGGTGTGAGCTTGTAGATCAGCTAGTTTCTGAGTTTTAGTCCCTTTTTGCCCGTCTTTTTTTCCCCCTCTCTCTCTCTCTCTCTCTCTGTCTGTGTGATGGATGCATTTATTTTAACAAGCGCATGTCATCTCTGGTCGAATCCCCGCACCAATTGACAAATATTAGAGGCAGAAATTGTGAAAATAGCTGATCTACATGCTCACCCCAGTTAAATATGCACTGCACCTGCATAAGGCATATAACCATTCAACCATGCGCTTCACACTGCATATTTCCCATATTGCTAATTAATTAAATAGCCGATCTACATGCTCACATTGCAAGGTGTTGTGAGCATGTAGATCTGCTATTTTCACAATAGAACCATGTTATACAAAATGTATGCCTCAACTCTTAGTGCTTGTCAGGGTGGGGGGGGGGTCCCCAGTTAAAATATGCATTGCACTTGCATAGGCATAACTGAGATAAGAGCCATGCAAATGCTTCACATTCTTCCGTATGAAATGCATATGATTCCCATATGGTAGGTTATGTATCAATTAATTAATTATTTGGACGCACCTGATTCCAATAACTATCTGTATTGATGTGATTACTATGGAGTGCATAGCCGTGTGTAATGGTCACCGTTTGACAGGTAACACCTGTCACAATCAATATAATATTTAAATGACAAAGGGATAATATGCAAACATGGACAGTCTGACAGCAGAATTTAGCGTAGACATACAGATTAGAGCTTTGGAATCAGGTGCGTCCAAATAATAATTAATTAATTGATACGTGCACTGCGCAAATAGGTCGAGTCATGATGTCCCGATATACATCATAGCATTTGATTTTGAATATTATTATAGGCCTACTGCTGCTATGCTTTATGGCAGGGGTGCCCACACTTTTTGAGCGGTGGTCACAACGCTCCTATATACGTGGCCGTGTGTGTGGGTCTGTCTGTCTGTCTCCGTGTCTGTCTGTCTGTCTGTAGCCTGCAGTAACCTTTTCTGACCACACATGTTAAGGGAGGGGCGCTGTTGCACACACACACACACACACACACACACACACACACACACACACACACACACACACACACACACACACACACACACACACACACACACACACCACCGCTCAGTTCACACGAGTGTGATTTTTTGACGTGAGATCTACTTTTAAAATGACTAGCTCAACATGATCTACCCATCCAAATTGTTTTAGCTGAGGGCCCGAGGGTTTTTTGGAATAGCAGTGGTGTTACATTTTAGTCAAACACACTTACCGTAAGGGGAAAATAAATGGGAAATACTGGGGGAAATGTCTTCATCCCATTCTGTATGGAAGTGGTAGGTTTTGGGGTTCTTTGTAATGCTACTGACTCTGGAACAAAGTATTGCATTGGAGGTTTGCCTACTTTAGAAGCCATGAAGGAAGCTGACAGGCCCTTCTTGATGTCATATTGACATATTCTTTTTATATTTTAATTATATATTTTTAGAGGCATGTCATGTGGTCTACCTGCACACCCTTGGTGATCTACTGGTAGATCACGATCTACCTTTTGGGCACCCCTGCTTTATGGTGAAGAAGGTTTGTAAAATATAGATAGGATATGCAGCAAAATTGTTCTGGAGGGAGGCGCGCAACCCCGAAAGCATACACTTTCTGTGTCTGGTTCTGGTCAATCTGGTGCGCTCTCCTCTGCTCTGTGCCAAATTATGTCTGTCTGTCTGTCTGTCTGTCTGTCTGTCTGTCTGTCTGTCTGTCTGTCTGTCTACCTGTCTGTCTGTCTGTCTGTCTGTCTGTCTGTCTGTCTGTCTGTCTGACACACAGACAGACATGTGGCAGCCCGGCCAGTGCGCTGCATCGCGTGTCATCATTGCCTCGTTAAAGACACTCGACTTAACATTTTAAACCAGGCAAAATGGATTTTGGATTGATGTAGGCTTAAGCGAAGGAGCGCCGACACTAAATAAACCGTGACTGACAGGGACAGTAGAACTACAGGTGGGTAAAACGGCATTCATTAGCTTTTATCAAACTGCGAGCTCAGCATTTGTTCTGTCTTTGCTGCCTGTATCAACGCGAGTGAATGCGCTTTGCAGAGGCGTCAATTGGGTATGGCAAGCTATGGCAGCTGCCATACCTTGGCTACAGGGGGACATAATAAAATGTACTTTTCATCGTGCTTGTTGCTAAGGTATGGCAACATGACTGGTACCAGTCATGCTGCCATACCTTAGCTTTTTCTGAACTGACGCCACTGGCGCTCTGAGCTGCCCAGTCTGTGCTCTGCATGCACCTCAAAGAGAGGCATCAGAGAGAAATAACATTGTGCTTTAGGAGTACCGGGCTGTGGACTTTTTGCCCTGTGCAAAGCCCTATATGATTCCAATAGTTCCAACTTCTAATCTGTATTAATGTGATTTCTATGGAGTGGCAGTGCATAGGATAGCCGTCACCGTTGTTTGACAGGTAACACCCCTGGCATGCAATCATGGACAGTCTGAGGGTAGGCGAAATGGCTCTTCAACAGCGGTGAATCGACCAGACAGGCCTGGTGAATAGTCTCTCCTCCACGGCGAAAAAGCCACGCGTAAAGACCAAATGTGTTGTGGCGAAAATGTTATAGGCGAAGAGGCTGGTGACCCCGTCATGAACCCTTTTCCTATGCAAACTTCTAATAAAGTCTTCAATCAATCGATCTACTCTATTAGGCTACAAGTAAAAGTACAAAAGTATTGGCATAAAAATGTACTTAAAGACTAAAGTATCAAAAGTGAAAGTAGCCTATGTAGAATGTCCCATTTCACAAGTGTTCAAAATGCATTGATTGATTGAAGATTGAAGACTTTATTAGAAGTTTGCATAGGAAAAGGTACAGTTTCATGACGGTACAGTTCACTGGTACAAGGTCTACTAAAAGGAGATCCATGAAAATGATCCATGAAGATTGTCAAAAAAGCATGAAACATCTTTTGAAAATAGCAAATCTACAAGCTTGCAACACGTCTTGTAGATCAGCTATTTCAAATAAAGTGGTTAATGCATGTTATGTAACAATAATAAAATACTGAGATGTAGTGGAGTATAAGTAAAAATGTAAATACTCCAGTAAAGTAAAAAAAAAGAAAAAATGTACTTAATGGCCGGATGACACTCAAAGAATACTTGAAGTACAGTACTTGAGTAAATGTAGCCTAGTTACTTTACATCACTGGTTACGACCGGGTTACGACGCACACACCCACTTTCCAATCCAGACTAACCTCGCCTACCAGTCTTTCTCGGGAGAAAGCCTGGTGTTCGTTCACAACAGACCGTTTGGTTTCCGCCTAAAGCGCGGAAACCACTAGAAGAAGCGGCGTCGCTTTGATTTGGTTCCCTCCGTTTGTTTCCCCAATCCCTATTAAAATGCTCGAGTAGCCTAGTGTAGTCTTGCCAGTCGCTACGAGTTGGACTAAAAGATGCACATACCAAACAAAACATGGTGCAACCATGTTTACTGAATGAATGGGCAGGAAATGACGGTACATACATATACATGTTCTCATGCCCAATCACATGCCACCCACAATCCCATAGTCAGAGGGAATAACATAATCCCTGGCGCAGTGTGGGGACTGGGGACGTCCACTCCCTTGTGTGACCGGGGAGGTAAAACGAGCTGCCAGACTGCAGCAGATCCAATCCACCAGGATAAAATGAGGATGCTAGCTTTTTGACAATCTGGGAATCCATCGTCAAAAAGGGGAAAAACAGCGCCCTCTCTGTTTTGTTCCCTGAATCTGTTCTTGAAAGAATAGCTTTTTGCAAAAAATTGCTCTTTTGTGAATGTTTTTTGAAAATATTTTGAAATAATAATGAACAAAATGTAGGAAACGAAAAATAAAGGGATCCATAAAAATGTGTCTGCGACCCACAAATTGGTCCCGACCCAGTGCTTGGGAACCAGAGGACTAGAGGGAAGGTAGACTACCAAGTAGGCTATTGAGAGTTTTAAATGTTTGATAAATACATGCTGACCACAGTGCTGTCAAACAAGTCTAATGGAGCTATATCTATGACATCTATTAAGATTTTATCTGCAACACAATTTTGATACAATATAGTGGGGGTCCCTGCTTCATCTCCCTCAGCTAAGGGGTCCTTGACTTGAGAACGTCTTCTTGCCTGCAGTGCCTGCCTGGTAAACAGCCAGTAGCCACAAATCACAATATAAAAATAGAAATGATTGCCCAGGATATTTCATCAGCTGAGCTGCTATAGTAACAACAACAACACATTTAAAAAAATGGGATGTTGGTTATTCTGCAGCCCTTCAGCAGTGTTCTATTCAGCCTATAGGTTAGCTGCACTTGATCATTATATTGTTATCGTTATAACTCTTGTAGAGAGAAAAATAGGAACATCTTGTCTCGCAATTGGGTACGATTAAGACATCATGCTTTATATAAACCTTATTATATTAAGCCTAAACGGTTCTGCCGCCATGTAGAACCGCTTTTAACCGTTTTTTTACTTCCAGAATGAATTTCACGTCGAATGGAGCGTTTTTTTTTTTTTTTTTTTTTTTTCCAGAAATCCACAAATAGCAGCAAACCGCTAGCCTTGTAAACCAGTCTCTTCCTGCCTTCGAACAGAAGATGGGAGGAGTCAGTTTACTAGGCTAGCAAACCGCTTCTTTCCCATTGAAATGCATTGGCAGAATCCGCCCTCATAGGTAGAATAAAAGTGTGGTGTGGCCGCGCCCTTATAGTGGTCTATTTGTCGACGGCTTTGGTAGCTGCGTTGTCTGTTAGAACACGTCTTCCTCACAAAGGAATGATAGGGTTTATGTTTCTCCTTTAATAATTATTTATTTACTTATTTTATGTGACGTTTTAGATGTCCTATTTTTACTAAGAGAAATTGTATCAGGGTGCCCGCTGGCCTACTGGTCCAGGCACATACCACTTAGGCATTGCCATATAGGCATGGATGCCTGGCGTTGTTGCCGGTTCGATTCCCGATCAGGACGACCTTTGCCGCATGTCACTCCCCATCTCTCCCCCCATTTCCTGTCAGTCTAACTGTCCTATCCAATAAAGGCAAAAGCCCCAAAAACAAATCTTTAAAAAAAGAAATACAATTGTATCGATATCACAGGTGAGGTGACTTATGTCCTGGGAAAGGCAAGAGTATAAGATATATTTTGTTCACTAAAATCTTCACTGTTTCATGGCTAACCTGCTGTAATATTAAATAAAACTGATCCCCCCATGCACTGTAGTTTGTATCATTTTATATCAATCTGTCTCATAACACTTCTACATGTATAGTATGTATACATGTATGTATGTATGTATACTGTATAAAGTATACATGATTGGGCTATGCCTATATTCATATGGGTGTACAATTGATTGATTGAATAAAGCCTACTCCTCCTCGCCTGATCTGTTACTGTAAATACACTGTACATAAGGTTTTGCATAGCATTGTTATATTTGTCAACAATTTCATGTTTCAATGAATTGAGTACCCCAAACAAGCCATAATGCTTTCTTGGTTTAAATCCACTTAGCAGACCTTGTATCGAACTGTATGGCCTACCTTGGATGTTGCCGCTGGAACAATGGACCTTTCCAAGAGGCCCAGCTAGATCTGTGCTCAGCCCTTTTTGATTGATTGAATACTTTATTAAGACAATTATTAACAGTACAGGTAGTACAGCCAGAGGTTATGCCTGAATATGAATAGTCTGTTAGTTTGTGTTGAGGCAAGTTTAGTATCAGCTTGATTTGATATGTCAGCTGTGACAATCTTGGACTGTATCAGCTATGTGAGAGAGGCTGTGTTTGAAATACCGGTACATTACATACGTACATCGTACAGTAGTGTCAAGTCATCATTTCATGCTGAAATGTAATGTGATGAGTATCCTACAAGAGATCAAAATAACATTATGTGAGCCACTTTTTTATTGCCTTAGGGCCAGGGCCAAGCTTTTATCCCAGCCAGACATGTCAGACATGCCTACATACAAAGTATAAGTAGGCTATTAGCAGCAAAATCTACTTTCCACCACTGAATATTAACCTATTCCAAATAATATATTTGACAAGACATGCTGACACCAAGTGAAGAAACCCAGCACCCTGCCGCTCTCCAAGTTATACAGATTATTTGTATGCAGTCAGCAGTGATTAAATTTAATATCCACTGGCAAATAGATACCAGCAAGTAGGCCTAAGTTCTTCTCATTAACTCCATACCAAGTATGGGCTGAATGTTGGAAGTATCATTTACAGTTCCTTAATGTGGCTTATTAATAGATCTTAAATAGTTTTATGGCTGGGGGGTGGTATTGCCATCAAAATATATTTAGAGCAGTGGTTCTCAATCTCTTCAGGCAGTGACCTCCAAAAATAATCATATTTTTAATGGGGACCGGACCCCAAGCCTGATACGACTAAACCCCACTTTACATCCGATTATTCAAAGCATTACTTGTATCTCATCTGAGTAAAATGATTATTTGTGTACAACAGCGAGTTTTCTATTGCCCACGGTGGTCTAATTGACTGTAATAGGCATGTTGAGGTGAGTAAAATCAGGCCATGTCAAGCTAGCAGCATTGTTTAACAATAGTTTATGAAGCCCCAGCTTAACCACTTAAATAAGCCCAGTTGATTATCTGCTCTTTCTCTCTCTCTTTAGCTGCATATGAATAGTTTTCTGTATATTTTATCATCATCCCCAAATGACTAGTCTCTATTATATTATCTAATGATTAGATATGTGATAATAATGACATCAGACACGTCCCCTTCCCACTGTATAACAACCCATTGAGATTCCCTGAAACACACTATCTTGGTTCTGGTGACTGGTATTGTCTTTCCATAAGTGGTATTTGGCATGTGGCATTCCAAAACTCCAACATTATTAATGGATTCAGCATCCTCAATAACCCCCAAAACCACTCTAATATTGTTCAAATCGGCCAATCAGTTTTTGACATATTATCCATTATTATGGGGGATTATGCTAAATAAATCGAATTATGCAAATTATGAAAATTGCTCAACATATGCAAGTTAGCATCCGGTAGTTTCTACATGCTGGGGACCCATACTCAACATTTCTAACATAAAACCTTACTGTACTCAATATGCCAGGGTTCAGATTCTGGCAAGTGGACTAGAAGGGCGTGTCTGATAAAATATATATATTGAATAATATCTGGGGTACACACAAAAGCAGGAATACCGGTAAATGACCCCAGGAGGGAATACAAAAAAAAAGAACAATAACCCCTTTGGGCATGATTTGATTGCTTGCTTGATTGATTGATTGAATGCTTTATTAGCAGTTTGCAAAAAATAAAATAAATCACAGTAAAATACAGTTCAATACAAGGTCTGCTAAGATTATTTTAAACCCAAGAAAGCCTATGGCTTTTTTCCGTTTGGGGTCCTTTGTACTCAATTCTACCTGCTGCCAAGTTTGTAGGTAGTGGGTTTAGTGGGTGGTCGGGGGTTTTGTTTGTGGTTGGTACGACTACTAGTGGGTAGTAGAAGTAAAAGTGTAAAAGTATCAATACCTTATTGTAGAAATAGTCTGTTAGGCTGAAGCCACACCAAAGTACCTATGAGAGTGGATTCCCCATTCCACCAATGCATTTCAATGAGAATGGAGTGTTTTCATGCCAGTATAGGATTTCTGGAAAAAAAACAAAAAAACAAAAAAAACGCTCCATTCTCATTGAAATGCATTGGCGGAATGGAGAATGCACTCTCTCTCTTTTTTTTCAGTTTTAAAAATGCAGGACATAAATGCAGACAAAACAATACAATATGAGTAATAGGCTACAACATACTAAACAGCCCACAACATCTACCCTCTTACCCACAGCCCTGAGGAGAGAAGAATTGAGTTAAACACAATTGTGTACAAATAAGATAAGATAAGATATAAGATAAAGTTGGTAATATAATAAAATAGAAAAAATGTATAATAATAATAAATCAATGGAGGTCATAGAGTTGATGTGTGATAGAAATGGGTCCCAGCCATGTTCGATGGAAACCAATCAAGGAGCCTCTAACTGCGAATACATTTTTCTCTAAGTGAAGAAATGATGTCAGGTCTTTTAACCTAACAAAAACCAAGAACCGCTGAAATGGTATCAAAAAAGGACGTCCAAAAGGAAAAAAGCTTTGGGCAGGAGAAAAATATGTATGTGTGATCTGCAGGGGAGTGACGACATCTATTGCAGGAGTCTGTTGTGTCTGAGAACATGCTAAACTTGGCCCTTAGTGTAGTGAAGCCTATGAACTACCTCGGGTACACATTATTGTGTATCATTATTTTATGCTTTAACTATTGAAAAATAGCAGATATACAAGCTCACAGCGCGGCACCGAGTGCCGCGCTGCAAGCTTGTAGATCTGCTATTTTTGAAAAATCGTGAAAATTTGAATTTTGACCCGATTCTATAAGTGTCTTTTGAATCCTTCTAAGGTTTTTTGAAAAACCTATGTTTCTATGTCAGCAATCTGTTCAGCCATCGTCAAAGAATAGGTCCTTTTCACTTAACTGGAGCTCAGTTAGTCTGTTCTTGAGAGACTACTATGTCAGTGGTTCTCAAACCTTTTCATGTGAAGGACCCCCAAAATGATATTTATTTGGCCACGGACCCCCATCTCAAAATATTTAGTTCCAGGGACCACCCAGAAGCAAAATTTGAGTTACAAACGTTCGCTTTGAAAATACATATAGTCAAAGATTTGCACACATTTTCACGACTAGCAGATCTACAAGCTCGCAGCGGGGCACTCGGTGCCGCGCTGTGAGCTTGTATATCTGATATTTTTCACTGGTTAAAGCATTCAATAATTCTAGGCCTAAATGGGTTAAATTGAATTAGGCACACACGGGCAGTCGGGCACATATTCATGAAAAGTTTATTCTATGTAATACTTCACTCTCACCAGTCCTCGCCTAGCCTTGGGTCGGGATCCAGGCATCCAGCTCAATCTCGAGTTCACTCTCCCATGTATCCCTCAAACCAAGAAGTGAGGATGCTTGGGGGGAAATGAGAGTACTGTAAATTGAAGAAATGTTATTCAAGGAATCTGAGGGGCCCATTACAGTCTCTATGATATTCTTTCCAGGTAGGGCCGGAAAGGATGCAAAGTGGATATTAGCAAAGTTACGTAGTTGGAAAAAAAAAGAACATAACTAACATTACTAACATTTTGTATATCATAGGTAGTAGCAATAGAACCCCAAAGAACCGAAAATTCCTTCAATATATAGATCACTGAAGGAGACTAAGCCCATCTCCTTCCACCTGGTGTAGGTCGTATCAAGAGTCGAAGGTAGAAACAAATGGTTGTTGCAAATAGGGATAAGAACCGAGGGAGACTTAAAAGCAAAATGCTTACAAGTACAAGTTTGGTATTTACATTTTACATGAGTAAATGCACAAAAGTAATGCCATCAAAATATACTTAAAGTACCAAAAAGTACTCATTATGCAGAAGGTCCCATTTCACAAGATTTCAATGTCTAAAATGTATTCAAATCCGTGGATTGGGCTCCCAATCCATAGTTTGAGAACCACTAGATTTGAGGTACTGTAGTTTAGGCTACTTTGAATCTGCTTGATTTGATAGGCAAGCTGACAAACTTGGACTGTATCAGCTGTAGGAGAGAGGCTGTGTGTGCAATTATACAAGTGTCTGTTAATAAATGTATTTATGGTGAAATGTAATGCTGAAATGAAATGTGATGAGCACAAGGAATATAAACTATGTTAGGTAAGATGTATTTTTATGGGCTGCTCATGCGCTCAGGGAGGCTGAGTGGTCAACAGGTCAAGTGCCATTGCCCCTAAATTTAATTGAAGACAGTGCCATTAAGCCTAGCCACTGATGCCAGACTATTTGTTGGAGCTGTTCACAACTCAGAGACATCTGAACTGTGTCCCTGGCTACAAAAACATATTAAAAAAAAAGTAAAGTAAAGCTTAAGTCTCCTCCTGAAATGGAGCGCAGTAGAAGTATGAAGCATACAATGGAAATGCCAATGGTGTAAACGAATTACATAAATACTCAAGTACTGTACTTAAGCACAATGTTAGGTACTTTTACTTTAGTGGAGTATTGGCAATTTCCAATAGTGAAAAAATATGAACAGTAAAAGATGTGAATACTTCTTCCACTGAGAAATACTCAAGTAAAATGAAAACGTCCTCAAAATTATACTCAAGTACAGTATTTGAGTACATTTACTTATTTACTTTCCTCGCTGAATATTAAAATATTAATGTATCTGGCCAAGACATGCTGTGATGACCAAAACGTAGCACCCCAGCCCAGACCCCAGCCAATTAGGCTATTTTTATATCACACCCACTGGCATGGACATAAACACATATCCAAGCATCAAGTATCATGGGAATGATTTGGCTACAGTTTAGGGATATTCTTACAATGTCAACAGCAATGAAAGTACCTTTAAAGGGCATTCCTACTTTTACTTTCTGCATAGCATGCAACTGACAACCAATATAAGGATGCTGAGACCGGGATGACACGGACTCATTGGAGAGGCGTTCAGAGTTTCATTTGGTGGTGAGTGAGACGTCCTCTGTCCTTTATAGAGAGATGTTAGCTATTCATAATCATATAAATGTTCTAGATATTCATAGTCATATACATGTAGACATGTCAGCTATTCATCTTTAACGTGACTCTGTCTGTAGTCCGTACATACTGCCACATATTTACAAATATGATCCAGGCCTAATTGATGATGATTGATTTATATTGTACAGACTGAAATTATTGGTTGTGTATTATTTTATTTATAATGATATGGTTTAGGCCAGATTGGAATTTGCTTTTGTTCATTCATTTCCTTTCAGACATTTCAATTATTTTACGGTTATTTAAATAATATTTTGAATGTACTTTTACATCTACTTATTATTATTTTAGAGTAGCAACAGTTTTTGGCTACCCGCCTCTGAATGTAACCTTAATTCATACAATTACAAATGGTATTACAAAGAAAACACATTTTTAGCATTGATTCAGTAAAAAAAAAAAAAAAAAAAAAGAAAGAAAAAAAGGAAAGAAAGAAAAAAGCCTGTAATGACAAAAGATTACTTGTTGGAATGGAATGCATGACAAACAAACAAATGAAAATAACTGAATAGGCAAGCATCATTTCATTTCATGTAATATGAAGTGGTGGTGGTAAGAATGAACATTAGGATTCATATTAATTCATGATTATAAATTGTATCAAATCATTCAACTCATATTAATGTCCTCAAAATTATGTCCCCCCCCCCCCCCCCCCCCCACACACACACACAGGGTTACTTACAAGGTTCCATTGCTACTGGTAGAGGGGAAAAGTGAGTGTTCATGATTTTTCTATTAAACCTATAAGCTATAACCATAAGAATAGTCCTACAATTATCTGCTCAGATCTCAAGTCGGCAAAGGCATCAACACCATGTATTTACTGTCTACAGAAAGCCTTATTATTATTATTGTTGTTGTTGTTGTCTACAGAAAGCCGCCACCATGAGTACCGACGAAGAGATGAAGCAGTATGGCAAGGCCGCCATTTATCTCCGTAAGCCAGAGAAGGAGAGAATGGAGTCTCAAGCTGCGCCCTTTGATGCCAAAACGGCAGTATATGTGGCAGACAAAGCCGAGCTGTACCTCAAGGGTAAAATCCTAAAGAAAGATGGTGCTAAAATCACCTGTGAACTGCTACTGGACAAGAGGGAGGTAGGTAGAGGTTTATCTAAAATCAAGGACCACTGTAAGTGCCCATGCATACTCCACTTTTAGAGCCCAGTTTAAATCGGTTCGGCTCTGTCCAAACTACTAATATCGTCACCTTATTAAACTAATGTCCTATAAGTCACTTTTTGAGGAAAATTATATTTTTGCCTACAGTGAGTCAGCTCCTCATGACACTGTGCTGCCGAGATGTTGTGACACCCAGAACCGAATTAAACTCGACCCTAAAAGTGGAGTACTGTGTATGCATCTGCCCTAATCACAATACATTCTGAAGCTGTGTTTTTTTTTTTTTTTGGAAACTGTGCCCAAGGCTGATGTCACCCCCATGAACCCTCCCAAGTATGACAAAATTGAGGACATGGCCATGATGACCCACCTCACTGAAGCCACCGTCCTGTATAACCTCAAAGAGTGTTATGCAGCATGGATGATCTACGTAAGGTTTTCTACAAGGCTGAGAACAGTACATCTATTGCACCTGTCAATAGCAAAGAAACAACATTTACAGAGTACATTTTATATCATCAAGCAAAGATCATAGAATAACAAATTCAAAGAAACTCATGGTTCGCTTTACATAAGGGACAGGAGGTTAGGTGAAAAAAAGGCAAAAGTACTTGAATTAAAATAGATAGAAGGCAGAGTTTGGGGAGACAGCCTTACAAGACCTCAACTAGGAAAGGCTATCCTGAAGAGATGTGTTTTGAGTGTGGTTTTGAAGGTAGTGAAGGTTGTCATCACTGGACTTGAGGGAACGTGAAAGGACGTAGGGTTTGATAAGATCAGAGAGGTGGGGTGCCTTGAAGGTGGTATGCAGGACTTTGTAGTGGATTCTGTGGTTGACGGGTGTTATGTGGTCTCTGGAGCAGGTACTGGTGAAAAGACAGGCAGCTGAGTTTCGAACATATTGGAGTTTGTTAAGGACTTTGGAGGTGGTGCCGTAGAGGATACTGTTGCAATAATCAAGCCTGGATGTGAAGAATGATTACTGTTCTCTCCTTCTCCCGTTCAGACCTACTCTGGCTTGTTCTGTGCAACTGTAAACCCCTACAAGTGGCTCCCAGTGTACGACCAGGAGGTTGTGAATGCCTACAGAGGCAAGAAGCGTATTGAAGCTCCACCCCACATCTTCTCTGTCTCTGACAACGCCTATCAGTTCATGCTGATGGGTAAGTACTGCTCTGAACAATGTAAAACAAGGGTTTTGTGCAGTATCCAAGACTAAAAGTTTTCTTTAGATTTTACAGACAAAGAGAACCAGTCTGTCCTGATCACGTAAGTTTCCCCATCTACTAGACATAAAAAATAACATTGTACACAAATGTGCAAAAGTGCATTTCTCTGAATGTATGTATTTCTAACCAGTGGAGAATCCGGTGCTGGAAAGACTGTGAACACCAAGCATGTCATCCAGTACTTTGCAACAGCAGCCAGTAGTAGTGGTGGAGGTGGTGGAGGATCTAGTGGTAAAATCAAGGTATACTGTATATATTAAGGTTTTTAACTTTAACCAAATAACTGTTTTTGAACATATAGCATTTATATTCAATATAACAATTCAATTTAAAATAATTCTTACCACATTTTTGTGACGTCTAAAACATTCTAGGGATCACTGGAAGATCAGATTATTGCAGCCAATCCCTTGCTGGAGGCCTATGGTAATGCCAAGACTGTGAGAAATGACAACTCCTCTCGCTTTGTAAGTGTAAATGATGATATTTTATGAAAAAACCTGCAATAATTTCACAATGTAGAGGGATACAATCATGCAACACATTGTGCTTTATTAAACAGGGTAAATTCATCAGAATCCATTTCGGCACAACCGGTAAACTGGCCAGTGCTGATATTGAGACATGTACGTATGAAGTAGTTCACAGATGATAAATTATATATGCCTTAATTTGAGCGTTACATTTTGAGTTATATACAACCCATATAGATTATCGTTATCATTATTATGAGTTATGTACAACCCATCTAGATCTGCTGGAGAAGTCCAGAGTGACCTACCAGCTTTGTGCAGAGAGGGGGTACCATATCTTCTTCCAAATGATGACCAACCACAAACCGAGATTATTGGTAAGTGGAATTACTGATGATGCAGCGAGAACATCAATGAATGAATAATAAAAAAAAACACATGTTCACCCTTCTTTTAATCCCTTTCCAGAGCAGTGTCTGATCACGTCCAACCCGTATGACTACCCCCTGATCAGCATGGGTGTGATCACTGTGGCCAGCATCGATGACAAAGTGGAGCTGGACGCTACTGATGTCAATGAACCAGTGTTGATTTTGACAACACATTTTGATTTTGTTTTAGTCATAGTCCTTTTGAATAAAATGTCATTTAGTTTTAATCTCTTGAATACATCTCTGCTTATTGACATCAGGACGCTATTGACATCCTGGGCTTCAACACCGAGGAGAAACAGTACATCTACAAGTTCACCGGTGCTGTGATGCATCATGGTGTGCTGACCTTCAAACAGAAGCAGTGTGAGGAGCAAGCAGAACCTGACAGCACAGAGGGTGAGAGGAAAGAAATGGTTATTTGGTTATTTGTCGTATTACCTTGTGTTTACCTTGTGTTTACCTTGCTTACTGTAAATTACTCTCTGGATTAAGAGCGTCTGATGAATGCCTAAATTGAAAATGGCTAATTGTGTGAACATTTCAGTGGCTGACAAGATTTGCTACCTGTTGGGCCTGAACTCAGCAGACATGCTTAAGGCATACTGCTACCCCAGAGTGAAAGTGGGAAACGAGTATGTCACTAAGGGACAAACTGTACCACAGGTGAGTAACTTGTAATCTGATTGTGTGTATGACATCTGATTTCATACATATGAAATCTGATTTCATACACACCTTACATTCTCAACACAGCATACCATAAGAACTCTAATATATTTTTGAGTTGTGTCCAGACTGTCTTAAATCGAAGGCATGGCAGGGACTATGTTTTGCCATCTGCCTAAAACTTTGTACGCTTACTCCCTAGAGGCCAAGGAAAAACCTTTGCCCTGAATTTTTCACATCTGCCTTAATTAGCTTCCCACTGAGCACAAAACCTCATTTAGACGACTATCTATATCAAGACCTCATTTCAACCGTCTATTGTTGGTCTTTCTTTAGACCAATTCTAGCTGATCGAATTATATGCATTATTCTATACTTGTTGCTTATAAAAACAGCTTTAATTTGCACTCTTGATTGTCAAATATTGGACTAAATACTTTTTAAGAGGTATTGGTCTTAAAATAATCTGTTTTGTTTTAGACGTCATTTGGCGTTTTCACTTGAACCTTAGATCAACATTTGGATGAAAACCATTTTTAGACCATAACGTATTTTTTTCATTTTTATCTTGTTGTTCTTTATCGGATGCTAACAGTATAGGTTGAAATGAGTGTATCTCCCGATTAAACCTTAATAATGGCAGTTTGCACCCACTGAGCAGTTTGCTGTCTAATAAACGTTTAAAAGACGTCTGGCTTAGTCCTTTGAAAAAGCCAAGTGTTAAATAACGGCATTTCGCACATTTATCCCGCGATGCTCGGCCGGTGTTACTACCCTGAACATAAAAAATAATTGTGATCCACACTCTCTATCAGAGATCAAATCAGATCATATATTTGATCTGCAAACACACACTCTACCCAAACCATGCACTGCCCCCACCCTTATTCAATGAATATTGAATAATATATAATATAAAATCATTTTAATAGCTATTCATGAAGTTATAGTTTGAACATGACACGGACAGCGGGGGGCAGTCAACTACTAATAGTGCTAAAACACATAATAAGTCAGAGCAGTCACCGTGGTCCATCGGTAGCGCACAGGTCTCATTAACTGGAGTTACCGAGTTCAAACCCCGACGACTCCCTGTGTCAAATAATAATGGCGCAAGAATGCATTGCAAAGTCGATCAGTTACGGCGGTCCAGATAGGCCACGGCTCTCAGAAACAAGAAATAGTGATTTTAAACCCTGCTGGCTGCTATCATTTTTCAATACTTTCAGCGGCCGCTAAGGGCTAAATGTAGTTGTTTAAATCACGTAGAAACAACGTCCGGTTTAAGTGAAGACAGTGAAAAAACTTTCACTTTTAGACTCCCAGGAAACCACATTTAAACCTGACGTCAGGTTACGGATAAGGGTCGATCCATACCGTTATAAGGAGCCTAACAAAGTTCGGTTCGGCACTAGGCGAACCCAAATATGGTTCGCATCTCCCGGTTCGGGGGGGCGTCAACCGACTAAATTCGGCTCTACGGTGCTGACGAAATGTTGTGACCTCCCGACTTAATTTCGGTACTCAGCGGTGTCTTCTAATTCATTCAGCCCGGCTTCAAGTGCATATTCTCGGCTGTAAATCCAAGGAAACAGCGGTCGTTTGGGAGGGAGACACGTGCACGCCGACTTCCAAATGCTTGTGTGGCCGTGTGTTGGGCATCGCAGAGCGGATACATACAGCTGCCTCTCGCTCTGGAGACGAGTGGTGGACTGGGAGGCGCGCGCGACACACACACACACACACACACACACACACACACACACACACACACACACACACACACACACACACACACACACACGCAGCTTTGGTGCATGTCTTGCTAGTGCTACTCGCCGACCGTTTTAAAGAGAAATGAAAAGCATAGACACAACTTTGCTAATGTTCCGTGTTGTCCACGACGAGTTGTGACTGCGTGATGATATGCATGCAGCAAGAGAGGCGGCCGCGGCACGTCTATAATGTGAGCTTGTAGATTAAATGTTTTCGACGTTTGTGAGAGTGAGTGAGAGAGAGAAAGAGACCTATGGAAGAGACCCTGTGTCCCCGTCACTGGTGCTGCTGCCTGCTGGAGCTGCCTGCTACTCACTGGACTTCAAGTCATTCAACGTGCAGCGCCAGGGCAAGTCAAATATGTATCCGCCCTGCAATGCTCATTCATCGGCCACAAACGTTGTCATGCCACGGACCTCCAATAGCCGTTAAGAAAGTATGGATGAACTCCCCCCGAACCTAAATAATTTCGGGTCGGGGAGCACTCCCGAACCGAAATTAGTTAGGGTCCTTATAACGGTATGAAACGACCCTTAGAAGTAATTTGAACGTAATTTAACCCTCAAATTGCTGAAAGGGTTACTTATATAGCGCCACCAGGAGGTCAACTTTTTTTTAGATTATATCCATATGTCACGCAAATCACTAGACATGATCTCTATAGTCATGTGATCAAGACAGATTTATTTGACTTCATATTCCATCCTGAGTGGCTAAGATTGACATCTGAAGTTGAGTGGCCTGTTTTGAACAAAATGCCTTGAATCGTGAATGCAGTGTCCGATTGTGGTGAAACGTTGCACACACATTCACACTCTGTTGAGGAGCCAATGCCACTTTCCCTAGCTTTGAAGACCTTGCAGGCTTATGCAAAGGCTAAAACATATTTCATCCTCCAGTTTAGATAGCATATTATGTATGGCTCAATCGCGCTCTTTCGAACGACCATCATTTCGACCGGAGGGTTAGCGACTCACTCCATGGAGGTTAGTGTTAGGGTGAGGGTTAGAGTCGGGTGTCGAAAAGATGACATGTAGTAACAGCGACACGCTCCCGTTATGTATACAGGTTCATTTGTAGACCTGACATCCATTATGTGTAGTTATTTTTTTTTTATTTTTTTTTACATTATACAGTTTAGACTGATGATTGGTTTACCTATGACCCTAGATTAATATTGCTATGCATTTGATGTATTACCTTGTGTTTTCCTTGCTGACTGTAAAATGGTTAAGAGCGTCTACTAAATGCTTAAATTCTAAATTCTAAAATGTGTAATTCACACCCCTACTAAATAACGTTTCTATTTCCTTAGGTAATGAACTCAGTCGGTGCCTTGGCCAAGTCCATCTATGAGAAGCTGTTCTTGTGGATGGTCATCAGGATCAATGAGATGCTGGACACCAAGCAGCAGAGAAACTACTACATTGGTGTGCTGGACATCGCTGGGTTTGAGATCTTTGATGTAAGCTTGGACATTTTGTTTTAAGTGGCATTGGACTTGTTTTAAGTAGAATGGACTTGTTTTATGTGTTTTAATGTTAGAGACTGCAGGCTAGTGATAATTATTTCAACTCAACAGTTCAACACCCTGGAGCAGCTGTGCATCAACTTCACCAATGAGAAACTGAAACAGTTTTTCAACCACACCATGTTTGTTCTGGAGCAAGAGGAGTACGTGAAAGAGGGAATTCCCTGGGATCTCGTTGACTTCGGCATGGACCTGGCTGTCTGCATTGAGCTCATTGAGAAGGTACTATTATTATATTATTATGTATTATCATGGACCTGGCTGTCTGCATTAATTGAGCTCACAGAGAATGTACACAATTATTTAGTGCTATATTGGACATGATGTTAATATTATCTTTGTTGATTTGTCTCTTTTGTCTCCTTTAAGCCCTTGGGCATCTTCTCCATCCTTGAAGAGGAGTGCATGTTCCCAAAGGCTTCAGACAAAACTTTCAACGACATGGAACGCATCTTGGAAAGTGTAAAGCCTTTGAGAAACCCAAGCCTGGCAAAGGCAAGGGTGAGTCCCACTTCTCCCTGGTCCACTACGCTGGAACCGTGGACTACAGCATCACAGGCTGGCTGGAGAAGAACAAAGACCCACTGAACGACTCTGTGGTGCAGCTGTACACCAAGTCTTCAGTTAAACTGCTGGGCGTATTGTATCCCCCCCCTGAGCCTGAAGGTATGTTTATTCATATAATGTGTTCTGGGACACACAGTGCTTAATCAATTCCAGCCCAGGCCGTCTAAGATCACTATTGTGTTTAACTAATGATAATTCTAACATATACTGTATAAACAGATACTACAAAGAAGGGAGGCAAAAAGAAGGGTGGCTCCATGCAGACTGTGTCTAGCGCTTTCAGGGTAAGAATTATTTATTCATTATTATCAACATCATATTCATGTAAGAAGTAGGCACGTCTTTTCATGTACAACCTTTTACTAATAATATAAGCCTACTTGGCTCTTTTATGTCTCAATAGGCAAACTTGGGGGTGCTGATGACCAACTTGAGGAGCACTCATCCTCACTTTGTGCGTTGCCTGATTCCCAACGAGTCCAAGTGTCCAGGTAAACACAGAAAATAAACATTTAAAGAGTGAGAGTGAGTTGATCATTTAATGCAACTTTGGCCAGTGTGTAACTATTTTGTCCTTAGGGTAATAATAATAATAATAATAATAATAATGAAGCAACATATTTACAGGGCTGATGGAGAACTTCCTGGTTATTCACCAGCTTTATTGAATACCCTTTGTATTCAATAAAGGTGGCAACAAAAGAATCATGTTTCTTGTATTCATTACTTAGTCAATCACTTTTAAATTCCAGGTTTGTCAGGGTATTCTGGTTCCAACTCACTATATACTATTTTGTAAAGCCATTCTAAAGATAAATAAATGTGTACTTAAAGCAGCACTATGTAACTTTCCTCTTTCCCCCCGGATTTGAACCCGGTTTCCTGCACAAGTGCTGTCTTCTTTTTTTACCATTGAGCTAGAACCGGCCTTCTTGCTTTGGGGATACATTGAATCTTCAAGTCAAAATGTGTGTCAAATCCTATGTCTAGGTGACACGCACGCACGCACGCACGCACGCACGCACGCACACACACACACACACACACACACACACACACACACACACACACACACACACACACACACACACACACACACACACACACACACACACACACACACACACACACACAAACACACACAGGTTTGTATTAGTATACTTGTGAGCCGAGGACATTAACATTTTATGAGGAAGATTTTATGAAGGTCATTCCTTTTTTGGGCATTTTTATCCGTAAACCTAGAAATACCAGATCTACAAGCTCACACTGACAGACAGACAGACAGACAGACAGACAGACAGACAGACAGACAGACAGACAGACAGACAGACAGACAGACAGACGGACAGAAAGACAAAACAAATCCCAGCTCTCATCCACTTCAATACATTTCATTGCATGTTCCAGTTTTGGTCTAACCTGACCGTGCCAGATGGTGGCAGTAGTACGTACCGCCCTAGTTGAGCAGAGCGGTATGCAGCCAGGCAAACGCACTGCTGCTATCATCTGGCGCAGTCAGGTTAGTTTTGGTCCCCATGAGCGTCAATGGTGTTTGCCCGGCCCTGAAGCTGCTGTGCCTATTAAAGTCCCACTCCACACAAAATCATGTTTTGAGTTTTTGAAGCTTATCTATGAAAATCTGTGTGGTTTTTGTCACCCAACCCCAAAATGTTCCAAAAAGAACTTTATGGCATCTGAAACTTTACCCTATCTAATACCTCATTTAAAATTCCAGGATCTATTATATGCGACTAAGCCACGCCTGTCAAATATGCCCTCATTAATATGCCAATATTTGACATGCCCCCTACTCAATATGCAGAAATCTCCATGCCCCTGCGTGCTCCCCGCCGCTAGACACACGTGTGGCACCAAAACACACATATGTGAGAAAGCAAACTTGCAACACATTGTTATACAACTAGGTGCCTTGGCAGTATCTAGTTACCAAGCGGGTGTGGCTAACTTCAGCTGGGTCACCACCCACCTGACAACCAGGCATACTTAATGAGCAGGTGGGTGTGGCCACATAAAAACATAATTTTAGCTTGGATTTATATAGCGCTTTTCTAGTCCTGTCCTATATATAGCAGCCCTAAGCACACAAGTTGTACTTCGGGGGTCAATTTTTACTGAGAATTAAGAGTTGAAGTGGTCAAGTGGTGTATGAATCCATACAATTATTATTACATTTCTACATACAATATCAACTGATGTTTTTGTCTAGAAGTGGAGTATAGTGTGCAAACATGTCAAGCTGTGTACATTACAGTGTTGTCTTTTAAGACCTGCACTGCGAGCAGTAAACTGTTCTCCTAAGGTCAATGCAAATATCAGGGGCCTCGATGATGACCCCGTGGGCTCCGTCATCATCATAACTGTTCTCCTGCACATTCGATGCTTTCTAGTTCTGGCTATGGAAAGTTTGAGTTTCCGAAATGAGCTAACGTAGGACGCCTTTCAACAACAATTAAGCGCTCACGTTTTTTTTTTAATACTTTTTATTGCAGTAGTTTCAAATTTTTACATTTCTTATTTCACATTTTATCTATATTTGCAATTGTTTTCATTTTCATTTCTTTTTCTTTTTTTTTTTAAAGTAACATATACATACACCAAGTGGTAAGCAGAAAAACAATACACAGTCACATTTTTCCAAATAAAGATACATTTTGTTATAAAAAAAAAACATACCTTAATCTAATCTAATCCATAATTCAGAACGATGTGATAGTACTAATGTTGATAGTGCTGCTAATAATAATAAAAAAATTAAAAAAATAATAATAATGTGCATGGGGGGGGGGGGGGGGGGGGGGGGTGTCCTCTGTGTTGCGCACTATTAGTTGTCTCTTTTTGTGGCTGGTCTCACGACCATACCACCTTTTTTTACTTAAATTGAGTACCTAGGCCGAAGCACCAATTTGGTGTCGGAGCTAGGTCTCAGCAGTCATTTCTTTTAATCATTTCCTTTAGTCATACTACCTGATAATTTGTCCATTTATTCCATCTTCTATTAAAGTCAAGCTCCTTATTTCTAATCCTAAAGGTTATTCTCTCCATTTCCAATATTTCCTGTACTGTTTCCTTCCATTTTGGGTGTGTTGGGCTTAAAGGTTTTAACCAGTTCCTGGTGATTTGTTTTAGGGCTGCAATTCGTAAAATTCTATATAAGTATTTATCTGTTTCATGGGTTAGCTCTAATGGTGGTTTACCTAGAATGATATTTATAGGACTTAATGTATCTTTTAATTTAAAAATGTTCATGATATATTTCGTAATTTGCTGCCAAAATGAAATTAGAACAGGGCAGCGGAAAAGAATGTGTGAGTGGTTTGCTGTTCTCTCACCACATTTTCTCCAACATTCTGGAGAGGCTGCTTTGTTAATTTTTGAGAGTACACTTGGTGTAATAAAAAATCTATTGTATATTTTCCATGCGAATTCTCTCAAAAATTTAGAATTTGTTGTTTTATGTATTTCTCTGCAAATTTGTTTCCAAACTTCGATCGTTTGATCTCCTATTTCCATGTTCCATTTCAATTGTATATTGTCCTCCACGTAATTGTTGTTCTGAAGAATTTTGTACATTTTTGACAAAGTATTTTTGGATGTTGTCTTATGGTTTTTGATCAAGAAAGTTATTAAAGGGTGCATTTCTTTACTTGCTTGTGTTCTTAGGAATGTAGATAGATATGTCCTTACTTGAAAATATTTGTAAAAATCCTTTGTGGTATATTATATTGAGATTTTAATGATTGGAATGAGTTTATTGTATTGTTTGTCAGCATTTGTAAAAATGTTTTTAATCCTTTAGCTGCCCATTCTTGCAATATATTGTCTGTTTTATTTGGTTCAAATTGTGGGTCATATCATATGCCATTTCTCTAAAATAAACTAGGTCCTTATTTATTTTCTTCTGTTTACATACCTTTCCCCATATTTCTAATGTATTATCTACCCATGTATTTTCACCTTTAATTTGTAAGAAGTCTTTTTTATCCATATAGGCTAACGTCTTTATCGATATTGGTATAGATTCTTTCTCAATCTCTATCCATTTTGCTTCTGCTTTGTCATTTGTCCATGTCATTATTGTGTTTATTTGTGTTGCATTGTAGTAATTCTGTAAGTTCGGAACATCTAAGCCTCCACATTCCTTTGTTTTAGTTAATTTGATGAATTTTATTCTTCTTCTTTTGTAATTCCATATGAAGTTTGTTATTAAGCCGTTCCACCGTTTGAAGGATGTTACAGGAATTTTAATTGGTAATGTCTGAAATAGGAAGAGGAATTGTGGGAGAATCATCATTTTAATTGTATCTATTCTACAGAAGAGAGATTCTGGTATCTGGTATACAAGTATTCAATTGACGCTTTATCTTGTCTTCCAGTTCCATAGTTGGCCTCATACATTTTATTCAAATCTTTGTGAATGAAAATACCTAAATATTCTATCTTGTCTTGGTTCCATTTTAATTTGAAATTATTTTTCACTGTCTGTGTTAACACAGACAAGCGCTCACGTTAAGTATAGGTGGGAGTCATTTATTCAATCCACTCACTGGCAAAACAAGCACGTTGGTGTTTTATTATGTAATAGTCTCCTGGGCTGGCTGGTGCCCATCCACCCTCCCTGCCCTCCCACTATTCTCCCTCCATAGCCTTGTTGCAAGGGCTGGGCTGCCTCTGCCTATTCCCCTTTCTTCTTCTCATGCTGGGATGGGCGAGACTGTGATATTCACATCAGCCAGCATTTTTCATGGGACAAAGATATGAGAGGGAGTGCAGCATGGGGGAAGACACAGGCATATGGAGTCATTGTCTCTGCTTCAGCAACACCACTGAAACCACGGTTAAGAGTCAGCATGCCTGCCTGTCCTGTGACACAGGGAGAGGGGAGGGGGGCTCCATTGGCTATGGAGTACAGCTATGATACATATTTCTTTACTACACTCCCCCAGCAAGGTCATCAGCAGCCATCCGTGGGCAGCAAAGGAAACCCAAATATCCATTTAGATTTGAAAGTCCCCCACTGTTTCACTGCGCTTACACGATCCGATCCAATGCACCGGTGAACTGCAATTCCATTATATCCCCCCTTCCACTCCTGCTGTAAATTTAAGCTGTGCAGAGAAGTAACAGTACTCTCCACATTTGGGATTTTCACTGTATGGTAAATTCAAAGGCCTTCTGATGAACCGTGAAAGCACCAGGGAGCAACAGGGGCAGGGTTTTTCCCTCAGCATAAAAAGTAGCATCTACTATATGAGCCACAGTATGATGAAGTGAATCTAAAGAGAGAACATGCCCTCATTGCTGTTACATGTGGCATGATGACAGTACCCTTTCCTCCCCTCTAGAGGGCAGTGGTGGTACATCTAATATTTAGACTTTGATTCACCAGCATCAGGGCAGGGCGTTCAAATAGTCATCTCTCTTTTCCTTCTGAGACCTGAATAACAATATCTAACCATGTGTCAGCATAAATATACATTTATTTTACAAAGGGGTTAAAAAAAAGACCACTCTACATATTTGTCAGACTAGCACAAAATAATGTGTGTGTGTGTGTGTGTGTGTGTGGGGGGGGGGGGGGGGGGGGGGGGGGGGTAGGGGGGTTATATTTAATGTACACTGTTATAGGCCGATGCCTGTTGGGAACGATGACCATTGGGAACGAATACCCCCTTGGTTATACAATACCTTTGTACCCATTGTCACAGAGTACAGTAGCCTACTATACCAAATACACATTATAATAGTACTTGGAGGCTATGACGTCAGTTATATATATCTTTGTATAATTTATAGTTTTTTTATAGTTTTTATTTCATTCCTTTCAAGACCCCCTCATTATGATCTGCTTTCCCACCATGATACTGGTCTGAATCCATTCTCACAGTCAACAAGAAATGTAGGGTCCCCCAACACATACAGCCTAGGGCTGAATATAAAGTTACTTTTTGTAATATTTAATATTATCTTGTGTATTTGGGATCAATACTCTTGGATAGCAGAGCATGACCATACTGCGTGTAATAACGTACCCTCTGCTCTCTCACATCTCCAGCAATTTGCTGTATCCTTTATTCCAATCCTGTGTAACCTTGAAGGAGTCCAATAAAACCGAATTGGATGAGTCTCATTCTAATGTCCCTAGATGTTTTCTTAATATTCTGGCAAATCTTATCCCATTCTTTATCTGTAATATGACGTCAGTTATATGATGCAGCGAAGAAGAGAGGACCCTGGAGCAGCCGGGACATTTAAGCCTTTTTTACGTTTTAAGGTGCTAGGGTGACTGAAGTTTCGATGTCTACAAGTTACAACATCTTCCTCATGACGTCAGTTAGATAGATACCTTTATTATCCCACGGGGGAAATTCAGTTGCCCAGAGGCAGCACAGCAGTTAAGGGTTACAAGTTACAAAAGGTAAGAAAAAGAACACAAAAAGTACAGTCAAAAAAGCAAGGCACAATAAAAAGAAGAATATAAACATCAAGTGTTGAAAAAGCTTTCTCAAAAAAAGAAGAATGTATACATAGTATAGTGACCAAGAAACATTCAACGCTCATAAGTGACACATCACACACAAAAAAGCAATACTCAAAGCACAACTTAACAAAACAGTGCTTAACAAAAGTGAACTTAACAGTCAATGCTAGTCAGTGCAACACAAGTATCTCACCGCCATATCAACACGGCAATAGTACTCAATTGAACCAACACAACCCAATAGTGCAGGGCCAAAAATAAGTGACCATAGTCAGAGCAAATAAATCAAGAATAAAAAACGAAAAAGCAAGAAAGGGAGCCACAGCAAGACGCCACAAGCAACCCTCTCTGGGAAAGTACTTGAAGGTCAGAGTCAGTACAACTTTTGTTCCAGTAGTGTAAGGTAACAGTTGTCCTAGGTTGTCCTAGGTTATCCTATTTGTCCTTTACAAGCGACTGTTATTAGTCTCGTGGTATTGTATTGGAGGGAGCAGCCCCGGCTTTTCTCTTTGCCCAGCAGTGGAACTGTGGCCCCCAGGGGCCCGAGGGGCTGTGGAATGTGGCTGAACTGAGCCTGGGCTTTTGCCGGGGACAAGCGGGGCCCGGGGCATCCAGCTGTGTGAGCAGAGCAGAGCTCTCTCTGGGAGGAGGTGTTCACCTCCAGATCTGTTTGGGAAAACACAGTGAGGTGGTTTTATCTCTGCGTGCATACAGTATGTGTCTTCATGTGTGTGTAGATAGATACCTTTTATTATCCCACGGGTGAAATTCAGTTGCCCAGAGGCAGCACAGCAGTTAAAGGTTACAAGTTACAAAGAGGTAAGAAAAAGAAAAAGAGTACTGTTGTGTACAGTAAAAAAAGCAAGGCACAATAAAAAGAAGAATATAAACACATAAAGTGTCGAAAAAGCTGTCATATTGATGACATTAGACAGACAGATAGACAAACAGACGGACAGACAGACATGGCAAGTTTGAAGTCAAACGTTTGGACGGTTCTTGAGATATGCGGGGAACAGACAAACAAACTTAGATTCCAAACATTTATAAATAGAAGAGAATAGCATGCTACGATCAAAGGAGAATGAGTCCGAAATATCCTCCTTCTTCCATCCAGTCAAAGCAATGACACACTTCTGACAACAGTTCAGACAAAACAGGATGCTGTTTCATTGTTGAGATCTGTTGCATGTCAATTGAAAAAAAAGAAAAGGAAAAACGAAGTTTTCTCCGTTCCCATTATATTCTGTCAGTGTTCTCTCTACTTTGGGTTGACTGTTATTGTGATTGCACCCTTGGGCTGTCCCTCTGCAACAGAATGAATGCAAGTAACATTATGTTTGGGTAGATGCCGGTTTTGCTCAGCAGCGAGGCGTTGTGAGCTTGTAGATTGTCTATGTTTGGCAAAGAGGGGGAAAGGGGCAGATTAAGAACAGAGTGAAAGGTCAGGTTTCCTAAGTATTGACGGTTTAAGTAGTCAAATGTCTGAACAACATCGATCCACTTATCTGATTCTCTCAAAACAAGCCTATGAAGCTATGAAATCTATGGAAAAGCTTAATCTGCACCACAATTTTATACAATATGCAGTGGCCCCTCAGCTAAGAGGTCCTTGGCCTGAAGAATGTTGAAGACCACTGCCATAGCAACAAGAAAGACACACCCAGGACAGAAAAATGCCAGATCTCAACGAATACCAGATCGCTCGCCCAAATTCACACTATCCAGCGGAACGGTAGAAGGGTCTCTGCCTGGTATGGCTGGTAACCTGGGTAAACTATGCCTAAGCGGTTAAACCTAACTATTCCTAACCTTATTCTCAGTAAAACAAATACAAGAATATAAGAACCACCCACACTGAGCCGTCAGCGTGTGTGTGTGTGTGTGTGTGTGTGTGTGTGTGTGTGTGTGAGAGAGTGTACGTGCGTGTGCGTGTGTGTGTGTGTGTCTGTGTGTGTTTGTCCCGGAGGGAGCAGTGCATTTGTGGGGCACATGAACATGGACAAAGCACCTTTATTTTCCCTGTCTGAAGCTGTAAGTGTACCCTTCTGTCTGTGGAGAGGTTGAATAAACGATGTGAAAAGGACATATTGTGTGCTGGATATTTTCTCACTTCCATGATACTAGTCCTTGCCCAGGCACCGGCTTCGACTGCTCTCTTCGCATTCAATCCGACTTTTTCACCATTTCTCAGACGTTTGAATGCAGAGAGTATGCACTGGGTATCCACGGTATCCTGTTCTCCGTGCACTTTGAAGTACACATGCACCGATATCTCTCGCCTTGAATATTATTCCCCTCAGGGGAATCGAACCCAAACCGTGGGTTTGTTGCATCCGTGCTCTACTGACTGAGCTAATGAACGGATGATGTGACTCCTTTTTTGTGCATTTATCTTTGACGTGGATAGTGGGGTAGGTGTGGATAGTGAGGGACTGAATATTTACTATTCTGTCCATAACGGCACATAACTCGGTAACGCGGCTGAGTGGGATTGGGCGCCGTTCCCACCGCTCGTCGCGGCAACTCGGCTCGCTAGCGCTCGCCTCGGTGGCGACTCACGGGGGTCATCGGCGCCCAATACCGCGCCGCTCCGTCGGGGTCTGTGGCGTGGGGCGTTACACCGGGGAACAGAGCATACTTGGCATCTGGTTCGAGGCTGGGATTCACCTCAGGTTTTATTTTTGCGCTCCTCTGAGGTTGACCACTAGATGTCGACATTTTACTACTAATATCTCTGCATTTGGATACTGGATATCCAAGTATCCTGGATACTTTCTGCATTGAAGAGTCTGAAAGCACATGAATATTTCGCATTAAGTGCGTTGATATCATTCGAACCAGGTGGCCCAGGGGTGTGAACAGTTTATGAGGGATTGAATGTAGGAGATCTTTATTCCCATATATGGTGTTCCATGTCGGAGTGCCCGTTGGACAGGTCTTTATGTCCAATGGTCCATATATGGTGTGCTGATCTTTATGCCCATATGGTGTTCCATGTTGGAGTGCCCGTTGGGCAGATCGTTATGTATGTCCATATATGGTGTTCTGTGTCCAGCCAGTCTGTAATGTCAGTACTATGACTTCAAGAGTATCATGTCAGAGTACAGACAGGCGGCGGACAGGCAGACATTCCGTAAATTAATAGTTATTGCGACCGAATGTCGCAGTTATCCATGAGAAATGTTGCAGCTTGTCTCCTACTGTGTCAGTCAGTCAGTCAGTCAGTCAGTCAGTCAGTCAGTCAGTCAGTCAGTCAGTCAGTACACATTTTTACAGTCTATGGGTTGGTTCCCTTGTCACTGTGACATCACAGGTGATATCACAGGTGACATCACCTATGTAAAAGTCCATATATGGGTATTCCCCAGAATCCCTTTTATGCCCATATATGAAGATCCCTGATGTCATCGATATATATCACTGGCCAGATGGCCAAGACATGGCCCATATCTGTGTGGCTGGTTCAGATAGGGATCTCCATGTATTAAGTCCAACTTCAGAAACTGGTTACCCCCCCTCAGGAAGGAGATCTCTGGTCGCCAAACAAGGAATGGAGACGACCTGGACACTCCAACATGCAAAACTGAGAGATACAAGAAATCACCAATCCCATACATGTGCAGACTCTTAAATGATACTGGATTCTAGATTTGTGTTTTTGCCAGACCCATGAAATGGGTAGGCCTACATAAGCAAATGTCGGTCTGTCCGGGTTTTCTATATAAAGGGTATATATGATGATGACATGATGATGACATGCCTACAAAAGGCATGATGTCATAAATGATGATGACAGACAGGGGGTCTGGCACAACCAGGTTGACCTGGTCTAGTTAGGTTATATGGACAAAATAATTCAGTGTTTTTTAATGGCACCTGTCTTTTTTAAACATCTGTGATCATGCTGAAAGTTGAAAGTTGAAATAAAACAATAAAACAATAAAACAATAAAACAATAATAAATAAATAAAAAATCAAACCTCGGTTCGAAGTGAAGCGGTGAACTTTTATTCTATGTGTTCTAGAGTTATGAACTCTGTGATATATACATTCTTTATATTCTGAATGAATTAATGATTTTATCTGGAGGGCCGAATTGTCATGTGAAGCTTGACCAATCCTCAAAGTATCCAATCATCAGACCGGGACGGACACTACACACATACGTACGTACTCAAAGTAGGGACGTACGGACGGACGGACGGACGGACGGACGGACGGACGGGACAGATAAAACCTGTTCATTCTGAACTGAAATGGCCATATATGGACATGGGACACACATTTTGCTTTTTGCAAAAGCCTATTCATTCTGGACTGATATTCTGGACGTACGGGACAGAAAAAACCTGTTCATTCTGGACTGGAATGACCGACTGAGATGACCATATATGGACATGAAACACACATTTTGTTTTTGAAAAAACCTGTTCATTCTGGACTGAAATGACCATATATGGGCGTGGGACACATAAGCCACTCATTGGAAGCGGCTTTCACCGCTTCAATAATGTATGGGCATATATGTATATGGATACATATTATTATTAATAAAGGATAAAAGAAAAGAAAAAGTCCATATATGGGCATTCCCAGAAAAAAAAAATCCCTTTTATGACCATATATGGAGATTTCTGATGTCATCAATCCCAGGCCCTAATTGGCCCAAGAGCCTGCTTTACTCTTACACTTATTTACACCCTACCTTCCCTGAAAACGTTAATATTAAGTCCATATATGTATGTATGTATATATATATATATATATATATATATATATATATATATATATATATATATATATACACACACACATATATATATATATATATATATATATATATATATATATATATATATATATGTTACAGGGTAACTGGGTAACTCAGGGAGACCTCGGTAAGAGCGCTCGTTTTGTAGTTCACCACACACTAATCACCACCAGATGGCGACGCAGCCATTCAATAGTGAAGGCACTGACGTCACTCGTTTGCGACTCTCTTTCTTTATTTACTAGCCTAGCCTAGCCTAGCCTAGCCTAGCCTAGCCTAGCCTAGCTTAGCCATTAGCTCCATTGTAGTCACTTGGACAGGGCGTTTATCGTGGGCTTGCCCAGGCCTTACGGCCTGGGCATAAATATAACGATTGCATTCACCACGGCTTCGTGGTGAATTCGTGGTGAATGCCCCACTCGCGCCTGCGGCGCTCGGGGGCGAAGAGCAGGACCAAGGTCCGCTGGCCTTCGCGCCGCTTGCAATGTCGTGGACAATCGAGTGGCTCCGCCTGGAGGACGTTGTTGTGGCGACCGCTTGTTCCGCCCTGTGCGGCACGGCAAGCGCTCCGTTTCTCTAATTCTCTGAGACGCAAAAAAACCGTGACATATATAAATAAATAAAATGTCCATATACAGTATGGGCATTCCCAGATGATGTCCTGTTAGGGTACCCCCTTATGCCCATATATGGAGATCCACAGGTATCACAACCCAGGCCCTAACTCGCCAAGGCCCTGCTTGGCTTTACTAATTAACATACGTTTTATGCCCATATATGGAGATCCCTGTCATCAATATTAAGGACATATCTGGGAATGCCCATATTTGGTAATGCCCATATATGGGCATGTTTTGACAACATTGTTGACTATCATGCAGGGGTCTCCATATGGGTAACTGGTCCGATATAAATCACTGGCCAGATGACCAAAAGGGCGAAGTCGCATGTCGCCCTGAGGAGTCTTACTAGTTATAGAGATTTTTGAGCCGTGCACCTTGAAACTTTTGTTTAATCAGGAGTGTTGCAGTGCTTTCTCTCACTATAACTGTGTAGAGCACTGGCCTTCCCCACCAAGGAGTTTCAGCTGTGCACAGCTCAGCTCAACTCACACCCCCTGGGACCACCATAGTGCCCTGCGGTTTATCAATGGCGATGGTTATCTTATCCATCATTGCGTGTGATATGAAAAAGTGGGATGGCCATCTCTCGCAGTTCGTAGAGCCGTCTTTGCTGTCGTAGAGAGCAAAATTGCATGTTATTTATTTATAAGGCCTTGTGTATCCTCACTTTTAGATCTAAAAGTCACTGGACAATCAACACGGTCACAGACACACATTAGATATAGGCCTACAGTACCTGTCCTCGTATGAACAGTGAGCAAGGAAAGACCACAAATGGGACACACTTCAGGAATCAGGACTCTCTGAAACTGTCTTGATTGGTCTCTCTCAATAGAGTCATGTAATGATTAAAGTGTTTTTGAGGACACTCTACATAGTGACTGTACCTGTTTCATGTAAAAAACAGGTCCATTTATACACTGTCAAAGGGAGACTCAAAAGTTTGAGAAACAGTGAAAATGTAAAATGGTCACGCACATGTTTCACACAGCATGTTATCGGCAGCACAGATGCTCTGAGCTTATGATGGTTTCATGGTTGGTGAACCTTATTTTGTCTGCTTGATTGTATTATTGCTGTTTCCTTTAAAATGTGATATATATGTTTTGCTTATCGTTTGCACATACAGTATTAGGACCCCAGGACGACTCGCTGTTGTTACAGGCGGCAGCTATATGGGGATACTTTTAAATAAACAAATAAGCAAACACTGCTATCAGGCTTTCTAACAGTGACGGCAAGCAAGAAAAAAACACATTAATTTGGCATATCTTATTCACAGTTACTACAGTTACCTTTTTAGGTAGCTACTGTAAATGACTGTCAACATAGGTTATTGATATTCGCTTACGGTTATAGTTGTCCTTTTTTATTGATTGATTGCTGTTGATCTAATTTTCTTCTGCTAAGTTTTGACAGTTTTTCTGTTTTCTGTTGTTTACAAAAATGTAAACACTAAAGCCATGTTAAAATGAATGCAACACATGTTAGGCCTATCTAAAGCATGTGTTTTGTCAAGGTTTGTTTACTTTACATGGTGAATTTCATTATTCAATGTTGTTGTATTGTGCTAAGATGTCTTATTTGTACAATTTAAGAATTATTTGCTTTGTTGACGAGTCAAGTTTAGCTATTTCTGGTTAACTGTTTAGTGACTTTATTGTATTTTTGTGTGACTATAGACTCATGTTGATGCATATTATTGTCATATTTTTTCTATAGTTTCACGGTGCAACTAAAGGTGCTTATGGTGCTATCCATGGTGCTATTGGTGCTTCACCAAAATAAAGCAGCATCTGTTTGGAACTCGACTGTCTCATCAATCATCATTCTCGTCCATTACCAGTCTGGGGGGCTGTTACAGGTACATCACCAATTTTCAGATGCATTCATGGGAAAAAAGCTGTAGCTTCTGCATAAGATGCCAATGACGGCGAACAACACATTTTCATCACAACTGTCGCGTTCATCATGGGAACGACAGGAGTCCACGTTGCCGAGAGGCCATTTGTACGCTCAGCCAGTGAATCACAGGCGGCACCTCACACACCTGCTTTGCCCTAGGAGAAGGAGACAATGGAGGAAGGATAAAAGAGATTTTAATGAATGAGGCATAATTCCGAGAAGCATTATTCATCATTTGACAAGGTTTGGTGTTTTCTTAAAGCAATTATTATGACATGCTGTTTTTACCAATCATAACAGTCTTCGTCCTGGTCCTTAAAACGTGTATTAAAATGTTAAAACTGAAAACTCCACTCCAGTGAGACATGGCAGGTTTTTTTCTATCTGTGTTCCATTGCATTTTGACTTGCAAAGATAATATACCTAGACTAGAGATACTGTTCCTACGAAACAGTGTGGGCTCGCTCGCTCGTGACTATATTCTCCAACGTGCTCACTGTCATGTGAAGCTCAACCAATACTCCAGCTACCACCACTCCCAGATGTTTTTTCCGCAACTCGATTGCACCTCATTGGCTAAGGGCCCTGCCTTTGTACTGTCTGCAACGGAACTCACTCTATAAATAACGAAGATAACATGGTGTTCTCGCTTTCAGCGAGCCCACAATTATTGTAGGTGTCACAATTCAGGAACTTTCCTGTTAATCGTCGCCTCTTTTGGAACTCAACAACCAAAGTGGTAAATGGTAAAAATGGTACATTGGAACACAGTGGAAAGTAATAGCAAAGGTGAGACAACCACACCCTCCCCTGGACGATGATGTCCAGAGGCCAATGAACTCACTTTTCTGAGCCTAATTATTCAAAGAACAAGAGATTACAGGAAAAAAACACTGAATGTTGAAAGTTCTGTTTTTTTTTGGGGTGTAATTGAGGTCAGGAAACCTATGTAAATTTGATGTCATAAGACCTTTAAACACTCATCCAGAGATGGGTCCACTGCTGCTCTCATCCAGCAGAGGGACTACAGTAGCAGCAGCAAGTCGAATGTGCCTTCCTTTCCTTTGAATGGGGTGATTCATACCCGATCTATTATTAAAAGATGGGGTGTGTATGTTCAAAACTTTCCAGAAAATGTAAAAAAAGAACCTGTGTTCCACTCTAATTATTGAGTCTTGTTAATACTTTTCATTGGTAAAATATTTCTTTCACTTGTAGCGGAGTGGTCCTGCCTGAAGCCCAGAAGCCAAATATCTCCATTGTCCCATGAGGATTCCCTTTTGGATGAGAGGTAGATGTTCCATGCACACGCACACACACAAGCGTGCACGCACGCACACACACACACACACACACACACACACACACACACACACACACACACACACACACACACACACGTATATGTATATATCGGTTCTGTAATATCTCAGAACAAATCGGATCTCGGAACGAATCTCACAGGTCTAATTAGGTATCCCGGTCCGTAAAAAAAAAAAGAAGAAGATTGGGGTTAGAGTCAACCTCCTTGCCCTGCTTGTCTCACTCGCCAGTCGCCACATTTGCAAAACGTCCCCACTCACCACCCCGCGGGAGAGACAGTGTCCATTACTGGTTTTCTTTAAAATATCTTTTTGATGTTTCTTGAAACTCAGCATAATGAGAATGCGTGGGAACCTTGTCACAAGCAGTCGCATAATGGCTGCAGTATAAGGAGGACCTCGACCTCCTAGTTGTCGCCTTGGAGCTTAATAAAGATTAAGGTGCCGGCTACACGGAGCTGGATATTTTCTTGACTCTCCCATTCAAGTTCAGGAGAGTTTGGACAAGGCAAATCAATTGAATGCTGCCTTCAGTTATGGCATGGAACAAGGGCATTTGTATTTCTTTCACCATAGTAAAAACTGCATTCATAGTCTAGAGAGGGCACTTTTTACAGACTGATAAAGGGGCAGGGGCTCAAGCCCCCTATGTGTGAGTAGTAATATAGGCACAGTTTTTTTTTCTATAAATAGCCCTTCTAAAAATAGCCCTTCTAAAAATAGCCCTTCTAAAAATAGCCCATAGGCATAGTTTTGTTCTAAAAATAGCCCTTCTAAAAATAGCCCATAGGCATAGTTTTGTTCTAAAAATAGCCCTTCTAAAAATAGCCCATAGGCATAGTTTTGTTCTAAAAATAGCCCTTCTATTAATATAGGATTATTAATAGTATTTCTAAAAATAACATTTGACATCTGTTAGGGTGTGTGTGGGGGTTAGAGGGGGAGGGGGGTTGTGATTGACAGGTGACAGCTGTGATTGACTGGGGGTTGTGTGCGTGCGTGCGTGCGTGCGTGCGTGCGTGCGTGCGTGCGTGCGTAACAAGTGGGGAGGTGACAATTCCAAGGTCAAGGTGGTGTATGCCATCATGGGGCATACAGTCAGCTCAATCGTTAGTGTATTTTGGATTCATGTCAATTTGTGTTTTTGATATATTTAATCACTTGAGCTGAGCCATCAAGTCTTAATAAACTACTTAATTTGCTATTTTGTCTCCCCTACATCATACCTCTTTGCCGAAAATAACCAATTTACAAGCTCACATACATTATGTGCATGTAGATCTGCTATTTTTGATATAGAATATTGGTCATCTGCTAGAGGGTCAGAGTTAGGGGCTGACAGATGAAGGGTGGATGTGGGGGTTGTGTGTGTGTGTGTGTGTGTGTGTGTGTGTGTGTGTGTGTGTGTGTGTGTGTGTGTGTGTGTGTGTGTGTGTGTGTGTGGTCTGTGAGAGGTGTCAATTCTCACGGTTAAAGGTGTTACCAGGGACCCCTTCAAACTTTTTCAGAGATTTCCTTATATTCCTTATTTTCATTATTTGACAGCCCAATCATCAGTGTATTTTGGATTCATGTCAATGTGTGTTTTTCAGATACTTGATGGAGACCACCATCAAGTCTTAATAAATTACTTAGGCTGCTATTTTGTATCCCCTACACCATACCTTTTTGCCAAAAATAACCAATTTACATGCTCACAACGTCTTGTTGTGCGCAATATTATGTGCGTGTAGATCTGCTAATTCTGTAGGTTTTCAGGTGTTTTACTGACTCTTGCATTGCATTGTGGATTTGCCTACTTTTAAAGCGGAGAAGGGAACTGAACTTAAGAATACAGATACACAGAAAACGGATTCTGTGATTTTGCTTTATACATATATGTGTTTATATTTAAATATTTAGGGGCATACCATGTGATATACCTGCACAGTTTTTGATGCAGGTCTTTTACTACCCTTTTACCCTAATCTGGTAGTTATAGGTGGTACTGTATACTGTACATATTATAGGCAAAACATCATAAAGGGTAGAACCGGTAGTGTACGTAAACAAACTCATTAAATTAATGGTTAATCCCTAACATTATACAGTGATTATTACTAACAACACTCATTAGTTGAGTTATCACACTCTTACATACATTTTTTTCCCCCTAATTATATATTTCAATAGATGATATGGTACATCATGAAATGGTACCTAAGTTACACAAAATGTCAAATTTCACACAGTAAGTATTGCCAATGCAGTTGTCAGAGAAGGATTTTCATCCTAACCATACCATGTATAGGGGTGTATATAGTAATTAGACAACTTATTGTTTTATTTCTTGGGTGTTCTGTAGGTTAAGTACGTTTCTAATGAACATGCTATTACTCACACCATGTACGTTATATTTGCAGTAAAACATGTATGCAAAGCTGACTATTTGGTGTTTTATCTATGACATTATTCTATTTCACTGGTCTAATAGCAGGGAGGTATGGAGGCTCAGCTATACAATGCTACGAAATAAACCAGTGCTACTGTACCTTTCTATTTTCCTCTCACTACATATTTGTTTTACACACTACAATTAAAAAAGCTCACCCAGTCACCCTCATACACATCTACAAAACCCAGTACATCAACAAAACATCAACACCCCTACACATTACAGCACAACAAAAGCTAAAACACATGACAAAATGCATAACATTAAACCATAAAGTCACAATATTACTAACAATGTTAATAACAATATGTTCGATAGACTAGTGTCAATAACAACCAGTAATCCTAAAGCATCCATTAGCTAGTGTGTGTGTATTATGAACAGGTGTTAGGTGACAGCGCAGGGAAGGGTTTATGTGGTGTGAGAGATGACAGCTGTACCAATAGTTATGGTGTTACCACAACCTTTTCAGAGATTTTCTTATAGTTTCATTTTTTGACAGCACAATCATTAGTGGATTTTGGATGTCAATTTGTGTTTTTTTCATATATTTAACCACTAGAGCCATTACCTAAGATAATTGCATTATACCCTACACCAAACCTCTTTGTAAACCAATTTACAAGCTCACAATGTCTCGTAGCATGCAATATTATGTGCTTGTAGATCTGCTATTTTCACTAGTTTGACTTACATCAACAAAACATCAATACTCCAACATATTACAGCACAACAAAAGCTAAAACACATGCAAAATGCAAAACATGAAACCAAAAAGTCACAATATTACTAACAATGTTACTAACAATGTGTTCAATAGACTAGTGTCAATAAACTAATAGTTTCAACCCTTAATCCTAAAACATCAACACTCCAACATATTACAGCACAACAAAAGCTAAAACACATGCAACATGCAAAACATGAAACCAAAAAGTCACAATATTACTAACAATGTTACTAACAATGTGTTCAATAGACTAGTGTCAATGAACTAATAGTTTCAACCCTTAATCCTAAAACATCCAATAAGACAGCAGGTATATGGCTATATATGTTATATTCAGTCTGAATAGTAGTTTGACTAATTGAATGAAAACATTTTGCATAGGAAAGAGTACACTGGTAACAGGGCCATAACAATTATAGATTTGCAAACTGTGTAAGGTCTATGACATTAAGAGGAAGATATCCATATTTTAGGATTGCATGCATCATATTGTATTGAAAATGTATAGATGTATTTATTTTTTTGAGTACAGGCTTATAGATGGGCTCTTTTGAGTCCCAAGGCAACCAGCTTGTAGATGTGTTGTTTTGATGGTAATAGCTTACAGATCTACTATTTTTACTGGGGTGGTGATGTAAGAGTATTATTTCCATAAGAGGTTGCATAATCTACTGGTAATATTGTATGTTTTATCATTTGGCTCGGTAGGGCTATGTATGTTGAATTCAAGGCATTAGTTGCGTTGTCAGTAGTGGTATTCCATCTGTAAGATAATACATGTAATTCTCATTAACATTACAAAATGAGAGAGGAACCAAAGTTATAGATCTGCTATTTTCACTAGTTTGATTAGCTCAACTACTTATAGTTTTATTGATGAGGTCCAATCTGGCCTCCAATATGTTAAATGATTCAAAAGATCTATCTAACCACATCTTGATCATAAAGTGTAACTTAGTAATACAGTAAAACTTAGTTGGGTTTGTCTGCCAAACCATTTGGTCCCCAGTCATGTTGGATCATTCATTAGGTGTTTTCACTGTATGTAGTGATATTGGACAGAATACACATGAAATTGTACAAATATTACAAAAATGATACAGTGTCAGCTTGTAGATCTAATATTTTGACTGTGATATATTCTCAGCATAAATATGATTGTATGATTGGTATATACCCTAATCAAATTATAACATAAGCACTAAAGCCATCATAATGTTAAAATTGGTAAATGTTCATCCAGTTACTGTTTTATTCATACAGTCAGATCATTTTATTACATGTCAATTCCCTATAGTTCTATTAATTCTTACCAGGCTACTGACTATCTCCACATTCAGTATTGGTAATCGAGGGGTTTTCTCTATTATTTTTTATCTGATATTAACCCCAACTATGGTCTCTGCTACAACTATATCGACCCATCCCATAAACATGTTACAATTATATCAACAAAGCGATGACCGATTAAAAATAACCTCATTTTAGTGTTTTAACCACTTGAACCATATTGGCAAAAATGACCGATCTACAAAGCTTTTAGCTATAATGCGACAGACCTGTTACAGGGTGGGGTCTGTGAGAAAATTAGTTTACTCTTTTTGCGTGAACAAATCTCAAAACAGCCTAAATACGGGGTCTCACTGTGTATAACTTTATGATATGCAAGGGACTAACCATGGTCAGTCAATTTACATTGTTTTCACTAAAACATCCCATTACATGAACATGTTAACATTTTTAAAGTTTGTGACATTAGTCCAATACACAGAAAACATTTATTTGTTTATTCGTATATTATCTATAGATGGATTAAAAGACTAGCTATTCCTTAAATTATACTAAATATTGCATGAAATCTAAAGATTTAACTTGAATGACAGGCGGATAAAAGATTAGTTCCCATACCAAGAGTTGAACCGGGGGGGCTGCCGGGGTGAAAACCATGAAATACTAATCGTTAGACCGTATGGGATGCAAATCGTACAAACTGTATAAGTGTACAGGCCAGACTACACAACACAACTATACAACATCAACATGCCTGCATAATATCAAATCAACTACTGTATATTCAGCACAAATATACATCACCAACAGAAATCAACACCATACTTACTACACATTACTAGTAGATCCACACAAAAACATAAAAAACACAACTTGTCCATTAACGTAAAGACAAAATACACAATATGTTCTAATAATAACCCATTTAGGCCTAACCTATAGAATAGGGCTAAATCAGAAATCAGCCTACAAAACAAATATTTTGCTACATACTGTACATGTACTGTAAGCCCCTCCCAAACAGCAAAATGTGTTCCCGGCCTGAATGGGATAAAGTGTTCAATAGAATAAATTGCGCAATGCACTATGGGACGTTGGAAAGTCGTGGATATAAAAAAGGAGAATGAGAAGTCTACTTCAGTCTCTTTTTCAAAAATGGATAATACCCATCAATTGGGGCTAGAAAAACAGGATTATGGCGAAGTAGCGACCAATGTATTGTATACCTTCGCTAAAGATGTAGAAGAATCCTTAGGCTTTAACGAGAAAGATGGAAAGCCCACAATCTTTCCCGGAATCATTTTTAAAGATGGAGAATATGTACCCACAGGCATAGATCCCTATTTTGATGGATTTATGCAAGGTCGAATTAAATGGATGAATGATACTAATGGAGGGAAAAATATCCCACCAGATGATCATTCAATGTACGCATCTGAAGCAGCTCTATGCGGCCTTCCACCACAACACGTGTCCAGCAGCAATTCAAACAATGATAGTGCTTTCAATTTTAAATCATCGCAGTTTGAGTGGTTAGGGGAACCGGCTAACATGGAGCACACAGGGGTAGGGAATAATCACCGCTGCGGAGTCTGTCACCTTCTGCTTTCAAAGTTTCTGCCAGGCGATAAACTTTTAAATCAGCATGCATTCTACAGCAGAGGAGAATGTCCGTATCTCAAAGCAAACTATACACCCGACCGGCTAAAGATTGCAATTGGTCAGGAGAGATTCCGTAGAGGATTTATTGCACATCCAAACATAATCACAGCCCCCGATGCATGGAAACTACCCGAAATGAAATTAACAAACAGGATATATGTGACACTGGCTACACAGGAATGGTGTTACTTGTGCGGACGTTCAGCTGGTAATCATGTGCAAAACTGTTACCAAAAAATGACAGAACTCATACATAGCCTTAACAACGGGCTTCTCGAATTCAAATTATAGTTAAAGTTCTTACAACCGTGATTATACGGTGACATTGTGAATATGTATACATTGGAACCCTTGTGTATTTTAGCTTTTCTGTGTGAGCACTTGCTATGCAAGGGCAAGTGCTGGTCCTCATACCTTTAATCATAATGAAAATAATGATTTATTTGCTGAAAGCTATGTCTAATTAGTTGATGATTGAGTATAATCCTGACTAATAATGTAGAATTGGTTTGAATAGTATGAAAAGAGATCTTACAGCACATGGATGGTTCTACAACCATGTGTACAGACTGCGTTCATAGCTACACCACCATGTCTTGATTGTACTTATTGTACTATTGTGTAAAGCTAATATTAATATTAGTTCACCTATGAAAAGAAGAAAAATAAATAAATAAAACACTATATCAATATTATGAGTTTTCTTTCTTCCAAATGTACTTATGATCAGCTTAAAAAATGGGTATATTACATATGCATATATGCATATTTGTTAAAATATTTACCACTAAACATTACTAGACATCACTGTGTAGTACAGTGGTAAACACAATTATACACAGGTATTATTTAATAACTGAGCATGAACATGAACACCATAGCTATTGAAAATGGTTCAAAATGCATGTATATCATTTTGGGTTATTAGAAGTGAGTTGAACCATACCATCTAGTGAAACACAAACTAATTTCAAAGCTAATACAGTAAAACCAACAACCAACAAGTATATCAGTATATATTTTATTAGTAAACAGGAACAAGTATTTACAAGGATATAATGATATACAATACAACTGACTGAATACACACACAAAACATCACTATGGAGTACAAAGTGATAATAATAATTTACACAGAGTTCATTAAATAATTGAACATGATCACCATAGGTGATTCACCATAGGTCTTCTTTCATTCTTCTCAGTAAAATATACATTATTGAGAACTATAGTGCAGTACATGTTTATGCAGCTGGTGATGAGTTACTCCAAAATGTAACAAATTCATTCAGCAAATCATCTTTCTTCATGTATCCACCCAAGACATGATCAACATTCATGTCATGGGTGGATACATGAAGAAAGATGATTTGCTGAATGAATTTGTTACATTTTGGAGTAACTCATCACCAGCTGCATAAACATGTACTGCACTATAGTTCTCAATAATGTATATTTTACTGAGAAGAATGAAAGAAGACCTATGGTGAATCACCTATGGTGATCATGTTCAATTATTTAATGAACTCTGTGTAAATTATTATTATCACTTTGTACTCCATAGTGATGTTTTGTGTGTGTATTCAGTCAGTTGTATTGTATATCATTATATCCTTGTAAATACTTGTTCCTGTTTACTAATAAAATATATACTGATATACTTGTTGGTTGTTGGTTTTACTGTATTAGCTTTGAAATTAGTTTGTGTTTCACTAGATGGTATGGTTCAACTCACTTCTAATAACCCAAAATGATATACATGCATTTTGAACCATTTTCAATAGCTATGGTGTTCATGTTCATGCTCAGTTATTAAATAATACCTGTGTATAATTGTGTTTACCACTGTACTACACAGTGATGTCTAGTAATGTTTAGTGGTAAATATTTTAACAAATATGCATATATGCATATGTAATATACCCATTTTTTAAGCTGATCATAAGTACATTTGGAAGAAAGAAAACTCATAATATTGATATAGTGTTTTATTTATTTATTTTTCTTCTTTTCATAGGTGAACTAATATTAATATTAGCTTTACACAATAGTACAATAAGTACAATCAAGACATGGTGGTGTAGCTATGAACGCAGTCTGTACACATGGTTGTAGAACCATCCATGTGCTGTAAGATCTCTTTTCATACTATTCAAACCAATTCTACATTATTAGTCAGGATTATACTCAATCATCAACTAATTAGACATAGCTTTCAGCAAATAAATCATTATTTTCATTATGATTAAAGGTATGAGGACCAGCACTTGCCCTTGCATAGCAAGTGCTCACACAGAAAAGCTAAAATACACAAGGGTTCCAATGTATACATATTCACAATGTCACCGTATAATCACGGTTGTAAGAACTTTAACTATAATTTGAATTCGAGAAGCCCGTTGTTAAGGCTATGTATGAGTTCTGTCATTTTTTGGTAACAGTTTTGCACATGATTACCAGCTGAACGTCCGCACAAGTAACACCATTCCTGTGTAGCCAGTGTCACATATATCCTGTTTGTTAATTTCATTTCGGGTAGTTTCCATGCATCGGGGGCTGTGATTATGTTTGGATGTGCAATAAATCCTCTACGGAATCTCTCCTGACCAATTGCAATCTTTAGCCGGTCGGGTGTATAGTTTGCTTTGAGATACGGACATTCTCCTCTGCTGTAGAATGCATGCTGATTTAAAAGTTTATCGCCTGGCAGAAACTTTGAAAGCAGAAGGTGACAGACTCCGCAGCGGTGATTATTCCCTACCCCTGTGTGCTCCATGTTAGCCGGTTCCCCTAACCACTCAAACTGCGATGATTTAAAATTGAAAGCACTATCATTGTTTGAATTGCTGCTGGACACGTGTTGTGGTGGAAGGCCGCATAGAGCTGCTTCAGATGCGTACATTGAATGATCATCTGGTGGGATATTTTTCCCTCCATTAGTATCATTCATCCATTTAATTCGACCTTGCATAAATCCATCAAAATAGGGATCTATGCCTGTGGGTACATATTCTCCATCTTTAAAAATGATTCCGGGAAAGATTGTGGGCTTTCCATCTTTCTCGTTAAAGCCTAAGGATTCTTCTACATCTTTAGCGAAGGTATACAATACATTGGTCGCTACTTCGCCATAATCCTGTTTTTCTAGCCCCAATTGATGGGTATTATCCATTTTTGAAAAAGAGACTGAAGTAGACTTCTCATTCTCCTTTTTTATATCCACGACTTTCCAACGTCCCATAGTGCATTGCGCAATTTATTCTATTGAACACTTTATCCCATTCAGGCCGGGAACACATTTTGCTGTTTGGGAGGGGCTTACAGTACATGTACAGTATGTAGCAAAATATTTGTTTTGTAGGCTGATTTCTGATTTAGCCCTATTCTATAGGTTAGGCCTAAATGGGTTATTATTAGAACATATTGTGTATTTTGTCTTTACGTTAATGGACAAGTTGTGTTTTTTATGTTTTTGTGTGGATCTACTAGTAATGTGTAGTAAGTATGGTGTTGATTTCTGTTGGTGATGTATATTTGTGCTGAATATACAGTAGTTGATTTGATATTATGCAGGCATGTTGATGTTGTATAGTTGTGTTGTGTAGTCTGGCCTGTACACTTATACAGTTTGTACGATTTGCATCCCATACGGTCTAACGATTAGTATTTCATGGTTTTCACCCCGGCAGCCCCCCCGGTTCAACTCTTGGTATGGGAACTAATCTTTTATCCGCCTGTCATTCAAGTTAAATCTTTAGATTTCATGCAATATTTAGTATAATTTAAGGAATAGCTAGTCTTTTAATCCATCTATAGATAATATACGAATAAACAAATAAATGTTTTCTGTGTATTGGACTAATGTCACAAACTTTAAAAATGTTAACATGTTCATGTAATGGGATGTTTTAGTGAAAACAATGTAAATTGACTGACCATGGTTAGTCCCTTGCATATCATAAAGTTATACACAGTGAGACCCCGTATTTAGGCTGTTTTGAGATTTGTTCACGCAAAAAGAGTAAACTAATTTTCTCACAGACCCCACCCTGTAACAGGTCTGTCGCATTATAGCTAAAAGCTTTGTAGATCGGTCATTTTTGCCAATATGGTTCAAGTGGTTAAAACACTAAAATGAGGTTATTTTTAATCGGTCATCGCTTTGTTGATATAATTGTAACATGTTTATGGGATGGGTCGATATAGTTGTAGCAGAGACCATAGTTGGGGTTAATATCAGATAAAAAATAATAGAGAAAACCCCTCGATTACCAATACTGAATGTGGAGATAGTCAGTAGCCTGGTAAGAATTAATAGAACTATAGGGAATTGACATGTAATAAAATGATCTGACTGTATGAATAAAACAGTAACTGGATGAACATTTACCAATTTTAACATTATGATGGCTTTAGTGCTTATGTTATAATTTGATTAGGGTATATACCAATCATACAATCATATTTATGCTGAGAATATATCACAGTCAAAATATTAGATCTACAAGCTGACACTGTATCATTTTTGTAATATTTGTACAATTTCATGTGTATTCTGTCCAATATCACTACATACAGTGAAAACACCTAATGAATGATCCAACATGACTGGGGACCAAATGGTTTGGCAGACAAACCCAACTAAGTTTTACTGTATTACTAAGTTACACTTTATGATCAAGATGTGGTTAGATAGATCTTTTGAATCATTTAACATATTGGAGGCCAGATTGGACCTCATCAATAAAACTATAAGTAGTTGAGCTAATCAAACTAGTGAAAATAGCAGATCTATAACTTTGGTTCCTCTCTCATTTTGTAATGTTAATGAGAATTACATGTATTATCTTACAGATGGAATACCACTACTGACAACGCAACTAATGCCTTGAATTCAACATACATAGCCCTACCGAGCCAAATGATAAAACATACAATATTACCAGTAGATTATGCAACCTCTTATGGAAATAATACTCTTACATCACCACCCCAGTAAAAATAGTAGATCTGTAAGCTATTACCATCAAAACAACACATCTACAAGCTGGTTGCCTTGGGACTCAAAAGAGCCCATCTATAAGCCTGTACTCAAAAAAATAAATACATCTATACATTTTCAATACAATATGATGCATGCAATCCTAAAATATGGATATCTTCCTCTTAATGTCATAGACCTTACACAGTTTGCAAATCTATAATTGTTATGGCCCTGTTACCAGTGTACTCTTTCCTATGCAAAATGTTTTCATTCAATTAGTCAAACTACTATTCAGACTGAATATAACATATATAGCCATATACCTGCTGTCTTATTGGATGTTTTAGGATTAAGGGTTGAAACTATTAGTTCATTGACACTAGTCTATTGAACACATTGTTAGTAACATTGTTAGTAATATTGTGACTTTTTGGTTTCATGTTTTGCATGTTGCATGTGTTTTAGCTTTTGTTGTGCTGTAATATGTTGGAGTGTTGATGTTTTAGGATTAAGGGTTGAAACTATTAGTTTATTGACACTAGTCTATTGAACACATTGTTAGTAACATTGTTAGTAATATTGTGACTTTTTGGTTTCATGTTTTGCATTTTGCATGTGTTTTAGCTTTTGTTGTGCTGTAATATGTTGGAGTATTGATGTTTTGTTGATGTAAGTCAAACTAGTGAAAATAGCAGATCTACAAGCACATAATATTGCATGCTACGAGACATTGTGAGCTTGTAAATTGGTTTACAAAGAGGTTTGGTGTAGGGTATAATGCAATTATCTTAGGTAATGGCTCTAGTGGTTAAATATATGAAAAAAACACAAATTGACATCCAAAATCCACTAATGATTGTGCTGTCAAAAAATGAAACTATAAGAAAATCTCTGAAAAGGTTGTGGTAACACCATAACTATTGGTACAGCTGTCATCTCTCACACCACATAAACCCTTCCCTGCGCTGTCACCTAACACCTGTTCATAATACACACACACTAGCTAATGGATGCTTTAGGATTACTGGTTGTTATTGACACTAGTCTATCGAACATATTGTTATTAACATTGTTAGTAATATTGTGACTTTATGGTTTAATGTTATGCATTTTGTCATGTGTTTTAGCTTTTGTTGTGCTGTAATGTGTAGGGGTGTTGATGTTTTGTTGATGTACTGGGTTTTGTAGATGTGTATGAGGGTGACTGGGTGAGCTTTTTTAATTGTAGTGTGTAAAACAAATATGTAGTGAGAGGAAAATAGAAAGGTACAGTAGCACTGGTTTATTTCGTAGCATTGTATAGCTGAGCCTCCATACCTCCCTGCTATTAGACCAGTGAAATAGAATAATGTCATAGATAAAACACCAAATAGTCAGCTTTGCATACATGTTTTACTGCAAATATAACGTACATGGTGTGAGTAATAGCATGTTCATTAGAAACGTACTTAACCTACAGAACACCCAAGAAATAAAACAATAAGTTGTCTAATTACTATATACACCCCTATACATGGTATGGTTAGGATGAAAATCCTTCTCTGACAACTGCATTGGCAATACTTACTGTGTGAAATTTGACATTTTGTGTAACTTAGGTACCATTTCATGATGTACCATATCATCTATTGAAATATATAATTAGGGGGAAAAAAATGTATGTAAGAGTGTGATAACTCAACTAATGAGTGTTGTTAGTAATAATCACTGTATAATGTTAGGGATTAACCATTAATTTAATGAGTTTGTTTACGTACACTACCGGTTCTACCCTTTATGATGTTTTGCCTATAATATGTACAGTATACAGTACCACCTATAACTACCAGATTAGGGTAAAAGGGTAGTAAAAGACCTGCATCAAAAACTGTGCAGGTATATCACATGGTATGCCCCTAAATATTTAAATATAAACACATATATGTATAAAGCAAAATCACAGAATCCGTTTTCTGTGTATCTGTATTCTTAAGTTCAGTTCCCTTCTCCGCTTTAAAAGTAGGCAAATCCACAATGCAATGCAAGAGTCAGTAAAACACCTGAAAACCTACAGAATTAGCAGATCTACACGCACATAATATTGCGCACAACAAGACGTTGTGAGCATGTAAATTGGTTATTTTTGGCAAAAAGGTATGGTGTAGGGGATACAAAATAGCAGCCTAAGTAATTTATTAAGACTTGATGGTGGTCTCCATCAAGTATCTGAAAAACACACATTGACATGAATCCAAAATACACTGATGATTGGGCTGTCAAATAATGAAAATAAGGAATATAAGGAAATCTCTGAAAAAGTTTGAAGGGGTCCCTGGTAACACCTTTAACCGTGAGAATTGACACCTCTCACAGACCACACACACACACACACACACACACACACACACACACACACACACACACACACACACACACACACACACACACACACACACACACACACAACCCCCACATCCACCCTTCATCTGTCAGCCCCTAACTCTGACCCTCTAGCAGATGACCAATATTCTATATCAAAAATAGCAGATCTACATGCACATAATGTATGTGAGCTTGTAAATTGGTTATTTTCGGCAAAGAGGTATGATGTAGGGGAGACAAAATAGCAAATTAAGTAGTTTATTAAGACTTGATGGCTCAGCTCAAGTGATTAAATATATCAAAAACACAAATTGACATGAATCCAAAATACACTAACGATTGAGCTGACTGTATGCCCCATGATGGCATACACCACCTTGACCTTGGAATTGTCACCTCCCCACTTGTTACGCACGCACGCACGCACGCACGCACGCACGCACGCACGCACACAACCCCCAGTCAATCACAGCTGTCACCTGTCAATCACAACCCCCCTCCCCCTCTAACCCCCACACACACCCTAACAGATGTCAAATGTTATTTTTAGAAATACTATTAATAATCCTATATTAATAGAAGGGCTATTTTTAGAACAAAACTATGCCTATGGGCTATTTTTAGAAGGGCTATTTTTAGAACAAAACTATGCCTATGGGCTATTTTTAGAAGGGCTATTTTTAGAACAAAACTATGCCTATGGGCTATTTTTAGAAGGGCTATTTTTAGAAGGGCTATTTTTAGAAGGGCTATTTATAGAAAAAAAAACTGTGCCTATATTACTACTTGTGTGCACATGCCTGATGGTGGCATTAAAGCTATACTGTGTAAGTTGCTCAACTAGTGGTCAGAGCTGTATAGCAAACCGCGGTCGCGTCCGCGTCTTTCGGCCGTTTTTCGCCGCGGACCGGGCCTCACACCCCCGCGTCTGCCTCCACCTCGCCGAGATCTATCTTTAGAGGGGTCCCTGGTTCCTGTGCGTTCAGGCATTCCGGAGAAACTGACTCCTTCACCCGAGTATGTTGTTGTTATGTTGAGGCAAGCTACTTCCTGAGAAGTCAGCAAGATGCGCCTGTGATTGGCCGGTAGTGTACCATGTGTTTATGATTCGCGATATGATTGGCCAACGTATACACATGATGCAGATGACGTCATTTTGCCGCGAAATTCTCCCCCCTCACGGCTCATAGAAAACATATAAAGAGAAGGCTTTAGAAGCTGAAATTAACGGAGTGGGGGTTCTAAAACTTTAGCGATTTAACAGTTAGGACAATTTTAAGATTTGTTTTATAAAAAAAGTTACATGGTATAACTTTAAAGCTCACCTGGTGAGAGAAGGGAGGTGAAAACGCCTCGAGCATGATCCTAATATCCCAGCTAACGAGCTAATGATAATAATCAGCTTAACTCTTTTACTGCTTCGGACGTTCCTGTTCGCCCCAATTTTGAACCAAGCGCGCTGCCAATACGGCTTGTTCTTTTTACCTCGTCTGATGACTGTAAGCTGATGAGGGGTCGCGCCGCCGTGTACAGTAAAAACATCTCCCGTAACGCTGCTCTCAAAAATCCACCGCACGTTATGGAGTCCCAAATCGCTGTTTTCTGTGGATCTGATTTAGAAAATGCATTTCTATGCTCTGAATGTATGGCAAGAGGAGCGGCCCAATTCACATTAATTCTTGCATAATGCTGCCCTCTGCCGCCAGTTTGGCTAAAGTACACATATGAGTGTCCATTGTAAAATGAATTAGTTTGGAAAGAATCAATAGATAATTTTCTATAACATCGCAAAGGTAAGCTGCTTTTTGCTGGCACCAGCCCCAATAAATAAATAATAACATCTGGCAGTAGAACTGTTAACGGGAGACGGCTGTTACTCACAGCACGTGGCTGCCCCTCTGCACATATAGATAGGGCTACAAGCACGAACACACACACACACACACACACACACACACACACACACACACACACACACACACACACACACACACACAAACACCTGATCACTGATTGTGATACCACCTCCTCCCATGCTCACCTCTGCTTGGCCTGCGATACTTACAGTTTGAAATGTTTCTGAAGCCTGGTGACAGCTTACTGTTCTCCCGAACAACCTCAGAGGTCAGTGCCTTCAGATCAATAGTAACAGTCAACCCAGGAGGTGTTGCCTCATACACAGCAGGATAACCACTTTTGAGGGAGGCAGAGAGAGAGAAAGAGAGAGAGACAGAGAGAGAGAGCGAGAGTTAGTTCTGCCTCAACTTACATTATATACCTCAACTATAATCTGCAGGGTTGTTGCGAGAGTTGTTGGAAGACACTTCTCAGTTCCCGCGTATGCAAATAAGACCACAACACCACCATCCGCACGGTGTGAGAAAAAATGCATACGTGTGTTTTTGCAGCATCCCCCAGAATCGCTTCTTCACCTCATACAAGTGTGTGACATCCCCGGTCATGGCAAATTATGATCTGGAAGAAGTGTTTCTCAGTAAGGTGAGCTGAGCGCACTGACAGATGAGGGAGGAAGGGAGGGTGGTAGAAAGAATAATTTGTTTCTTCTTATAGCGTCATCATGGCCACTGACAGTCCCTCGCATTTTGTGTGTTGCCAGAGGCTCGGCTGCACCACCTGGTTGAATATGCACTGCATCAGCTCCTCCACCCTGGGATAAAGAAACACTTTAACACATTTAGAACGGGTACACATTATTGTGAATCATTATTTTATGCTTTAACTATTGAAAAATAGCAGATATACAAGCTCACAGCGCGGCACCGAGTGCCGCGCTGCCAGCTTGTAAATCTGCTATTTTTGAAAAATCGTGAAAATTCAAATTTTGACCCGATTCTATGAGTGTCTTTTGAATCCTTCTTAAAGTCCTCCAGTTCTAGGCAACACAGAAGGGGGGGAACTTTTTTTCTATTTCCATACAACTCCTCTAAGGTATATTAATGATATATTTCAATATTGAAAATTGGTGGTCTTCCCCTTTAAGGTTTTTGGAAAAACCTATGTTTCTGTGTCAGCAATCTGACCAGCCATCGTCAAAGAAAAGGTCCTTTTCACTTAACTGGAGCTCAGTTAGTCTGTTCTTGAGAGACTACTATGTCAGTGGTTCTCAAACCTTTTCATGTGAAGGACCCCCAAAATTGTATGTATTTGGCCACGGACCCGCATCTCAAAATATTTAGTTCCAGGGACCACCCAGAAGCAAAATTTGAGTTACAAACGTTCGCTTTGAAAATACTGTACATATATTCAAAGATTAGCACACATTTTCACGACTTTTAAAAAGCGGCACTTGGTGCCGCGCTGTGAGCTTGTATATCTGCTATTTTTCACTGGTTAAAGCATTCAATAATTTTAGGCCTAAATGGGTTTTAATCAACCCGCCACAGTGGCTGTATTTTGACTGGCACGGAAATGCAGAGCTTTGGTTTGGGTACTTTACATTGTACCGGGTACGATATTCTATGCTAAAAATAATATATATATATATATATATATATATTTTACATTTAGCTGACTTGCACATCCAGAGTGACTTACAGCAAAACAACTGCTGAGTAAAGATTGCAGCATATACTCCAACCGAACACAAACTTTCTTCCAGCTTTGGCAGGTCAATAAGAAACAGAATTACATCATAATAACTTGGGAAGTGCCTTTTCGATGTTCTGCTTGGCAGTTCTTGCACCTCGAAGAATTTCTAACTTTCTGCCCGATTTCCGTTTTTGTTTTAAAGAGACGTTGGCTGAGGAGGTTAGAAACACCTCTATATTAGTATTACCATGCCAAAGCCCCTGCCCCCCCCCCCCCCCCCCCAAAAAAAAACAAACAAAAAAACGTTTGTCTTTGTTTGGAGTACACTGCAGGTTTTAGCCCCACTTCCCGGACGCCCAAAGGTGTAAGAAATCTATAGTGCGGTGTAAAACATTCAAGAGAACAGCGGCCGCCTGACAAGGCTCCTAGTGACCTATATATCCACCTCTTTCCGTGGGAATTTACTGGAGAATTCTTTGCTCCACACTTCCGGTTAACAGCAGACATACAAGCTCACGTCACGTCGCAGATGCAGCCGTTGTGAGCTTGTAGATCACACTCGGCTGCGGCGCCGGAAGCTCCTTGCAACTTCTGCGCAATGCACGATGGGATGTTGGAAAGTTGTGGATAGATCGTGAAATAGGAAAGAGCCAGAAACAAACAGCGTTGAGAACAAAAGCAGGGCGGGGTAGAATGAAGGGTTTTCTTTTTCGTATGGAGCAACTTGACGGATTGGTTAAACGGTAACCGAAGCACCTTGCAAAATGAGAGTACAAACTTTCCTTGGCTTCACAACACGGAGGGTTACACACGCGCAGAGGAGGATGACTGCACCGCAAAACACCAGCGGACAGGCAGTAGAGGTGTAATCAGTATTTATGCACTCTCCCCCGCTCTCGCTCTCCATCTCTGTCCTCCCCTCGGCCGTCCTCCCATCCTACAACTCTTTCTCCCGTCACTCACTCCCTCACTCTCCCTGACAGGGGTCCCGTTTCCATCCCCAGAGGTAAATAAATACCATTTAGAGAGGAGCGGGTGGGGGTGTGAGAGAGACATCCGCAGCTCAAGCCTCCGTTTTCTGCCCTGGGGTGGCCATTTATCCAGACAGAAATAGATTAATAATGTAGCTTATACCCGTCTCAAAGCCATGCATGTCTAACTACAAACAGCTTATATAGTGAGACTGTGGTAATTCTCGAGCTAATGCATGCAAATGGGAGCTGACCTTCAGGGATGTGTGCATGTTGGATCACTGTTTGAAAAATTACCTCCTGAGTAAGTATCGGGGAAAGCATAAACTAGTTTGCATAATCTGTGGAATATGAGGAATCTATAGAACATGGTTGTGTGTGTTAAATAGAACGGCAGACTCTCTCCCTATGCTTCTGCCGTGGTCTGAAGACTCACCTCTTCAGACTCCACCTTGGCCCATAGCACTTACCGTAGCACTTTAGATGCTTGGTCTACTTACGTTTTTTCTTAGAATACTATTTCTATGCATTCAAAGTATTCATGTTGATGTGTTGCCCTGTATTGATGTTGGTGTATTGATGTATTACCTTGCTAATTGTAAGTCGTTCTGGATTGAGAGTGTCTGCCAAATGGGCGCCCGCTGGCCTGGTGGTCAATCAGTGACGTCTCGATTGGGGCCAGATCACAGCCCATATGGGGATGATCTTGACGTCATTACCAGGACGTCATATGGACGTTTTTGTTTGACAGGATTTATGTTGGTTGAAATCAGGTGATATTCTAGGTCCTGGGTTCGATTCCCGCCGGGAGCGCTGTGGGTGCTGGGGGCGTGTTTCTCCCTCCGCGTCATCAGCGCCCGCACCCTAGGTGGGGTCGGTGATAGGGCCTTTCTGTGTGGAGTTTGCATGTTCTCCCCGTGTCTCCTAGGGTTGATACCCTCACAAAAACATGCAGTAATCCTGGTCTCAATAATGCCTCCCCCTGACCAGCCGGTGCGCCTGATGGAGGGGAAAGGAACTGGTTGGAATAACGTGTTCCTTCCACGCGCTACGTCCATCCCGGGGAAATCTCCCCTGTCAGGTGAAAAGAAACAACTTGGACTACTCATGCATTGAAGGAAGCATGAGGTCAGTCCGTTGTCTCCCCAGGCGCGGCAGAGGGAGAGCAGAGCCCAGGATTACATAGACAATTGGCACTGGGTGAAAATGGGTTGCAAAATCGTGGGATAAAAATGATATAAAAAAAAAAAGAAAGAATAATGTTTGAGAAAATAGATGAGGAATTAGCATTTGAATACGATGGCCGCAAGCATTTAGTTTTGGTGGGCCCTCCCTTAAATCCCAAAACTTTACACGCATTGCTGCATTTACAAGCATTACAAGCGCAAACCTGCGTGCCATATTACTTTCCACCGATGTTGGGGAAGGAGTGTTTTGGGAGAGAGATGACGTGTGTGGCTCGGAGTGACAGATCCATTTATACTTAGTGAAGTTGCCAGTGCGTGTCCAACTACGTCCTGAGGTGGTTTAAAAGCAATTGGATTTCAATCCTTCCCCATGCGTGCCTCGGGCGCATCGACTATCTGATTGCCCCAGACGCATTTTAATGCAATGTGTAAATGCAGTATAAGTTGTAGCGGTAGCGATTTGAGCAGTAGGCTACAATAATATTGTGCTGCTCGAAAAATAGCAAATACATCAAGAAGAAGCTGCTTGGTATATTTTTCCCATAAGATGAGAAATTACAGTATCAGCAGGTCGATGTCGGTGACTACAGTATACGTATCTCACACACCACAGCACAGCTTGTATCAGGGCATCCAGGTCTCCCTCCTTAGTCCCTCCGGTGAGTTCAGGTGTCCTCTGAGATCCTCTGCTCCCGTGCCAACTCAGTGAATGAACACTATAGGCTCCCGCTGGAGGTGAGCCCTGGGATGTGGTGGTATAGATGAAGGGAGGGGAGCAAGGCCATGGCTCGAGCCCCTTACATGGATTCTGGATCATGTCCTCTGTGGTGCTGATTTTACCGTCTTATCCACACAGATGCATCCAAATCCAAAGAGCATGCATGCGTGCTGCATATGTGCATGTTTGTGTGCGTGCGTGCAGGTTAGCTTAGGGTTAGGGGGCAGGTCAGCTTAGGGTTAATTAAGGTAGCTCAGAGTGGCCTGCTGGTTTGCACCAATTCAACAAAAATGCATTTAATTTCATGTAGCCTAAGAGGTTCACAACCCCATCCGCCCCCTGTGTCCGGCATCACACTGATTATCTCTGATCTCTCACTATTATTTTGGATAGCTTACTTCAAAAACACACAAAAAAGTAAAACCCATTGTGGTGATGTTCATATTAACATGCACAGCCACAACAAACTTGTTATTCAGCAGAACACAGAAGCACATTCTCTGTCAGGGATACGTAAAATGTGGCACAGGCTGTCAAAACAACAAGAACAACAAAGATTGAAAAGATTGTACTTTTCATTTCACCACTCCATCGAAACGATGCCAGATGCTGAAGTTGGAGGTCTCAGATCGGTCTAGGGGTGTCGAGTGTGTATAGGGAGAGACTGCGAACTTCCTTCTCGTAGCTGGTGCATGGTAACTGTGAGTGGATTGGAGCATTACCTACCAACCACCAAAGGCCAAAAAGTGCAAACTTTGTAAAAATTGTGCAATAAATTCACCCATTCACACACACATTCATACACCGATGGCAGAGGAAGCCATGCAAGGCACCAACCTGCTTACCGGTAGCAGCCAAGGGTTCAGAGTCTTGCTCAAGAACTCTTCAACACTAAAGCCTCGTACACACTGAGGGCGAATTGGCGAATAGCGAATTAGCGTATTATTCGCCTTTTGTTTAAAACCTTATAAAGTCAATGGAAGCATCCACACCAAACGCGAATTTCGAAAAAGCGAAAAGGCGTCTGTTTTTTATTCGCCCTTGTGTCGAATTAAGCGAACGTTCAAAGGCGAATTCCTCTCTCTCTCTGTATCAAAGTAAGCTCACTCTACCCTATTTCAAGAGAGAGAGAGAGAGAATGGTGGAGGGACCTTCACGTTACATTGAGGCCGAGGGGAACAGTGTCGTTCTCCTTTTCCGTGTCTCATCTGCGTGGCTGCTTGGAAAAAGTAGCCTACTCGAATGTCTTACCGGTAAAAGCATGGTTTATGTGTTTGTTATTGTCTACAGGCTACTTTATATCTGCAAAAAGACTAATGTTTAAAAATAAATCGCTGGGTATTAAATAGCCTACAATAGGATCCGAAATGAGTCGATTAGAAGGAAAGTACTGGAAATTCGACTCAAGTACAAATACCTACAAGTACAGGCTACTCAAGTAAATGTAGGCTACTTTTAGTTACTTTACACTGACTTTCTTTTTTTACAGACCGAAATCCTTTTATTTCCGAGAGACCCAACCATTTAATCATTATTAAAACCCTCTTTCATGCTCACTGCAGCCGTGCAGCGTGCGCTGTTAACTGATTGACAGGCAGAAGAAGGCTACCAAGGAATCTATAATATTAAGATCGAAACAAAAGCCAGAGATTAAAAGGAATACTTTTAGGCTATTTTCTAACTACAGAGAGGTAAGTCATGGTTTAACTTGTACGCGGTCGCGGCTGCTATCTCATCATCCTGGCAGCAGGCTACGCATCACGCATGCATTACGCACGCACCAATATCTTTTACCCCTGCTGTTAAACTGATCCTAGACCAGCATTATCATCTCACTGTTACACAGCCATTCATCTCGCTGCCTCACGGCTAACAGACCATGATCCTAGGTCAGGCCAGCCTAAACACACCACACACGTTAAACAGAACTCCAGTAGCCTAGTTCGTTCCTTATAGCGCACGCCAGCGCGCGCACACACACACATTGATTGATTGCTTTACAGTTTGCATAAAAAAGCAGAAAGTACACACACAATACGGGTCCTCTTGGGTCCTCTCGGGTAATACACATAATGATTGACAGCCCCGTATTCCGAGGGTGATGCGGCCATTCCGACCCGGCTATGATAAAACACTGACCGACCCTGTCTAGTGTCTACTCTGCCCCCGGCCGGAGCTGAGGGGAGGGGGAACGGAGAACGCGTGTTGTCACTTGTCTCTTCTGTTCTTTTTCTTATTTAATAGGCTAACAACCACGGCCAGGTCTCATCATCACTTGAGGATATAGTTTCCATTGTTTTATTTGTTTCCCTGTCTCCGTTCTCCTCTCCCCTTACCAAAAAGTAGTAAACTTCAAGTTTACTTTTCTAAGTATACTTAAGTCAACTTTGAGTATATTTCTTAAGTATACTTTAAGTACAAGTATACTGATATTTATGTACAAGTAGTATACTAACAAATGTACTAGTTAGTGTACTAGTTAGTATACTTACAGTATACCTACCGTACTAAAAGTAATCTGAATTGGCCCACTTTTGAGTATACTCGAGTAAACTCTAAGTTTACTTAAAGTATACATGAAGTATATATGAGTATACTTAAATGATTGTATTCATACACTAGAATTGTGCTATTCCCTTACTTAAAATAAACCATTCATATACTCAGATGTATACTTAAGTACACTACTTATTTACTTGAATTGCACTTCTCTTATACAAGAGGTATACTATGGTCATACCTGAACTGCACTACATTTAAATTTGAAGTATACCATTTATATACGTAAAACATACTATGCGTGAACTTAATGTACACTACTCTTTTACCTGCAGTGTACTTGAATAGCACTTTTATTGTACTTGAGGTATACTAAGGTCATATGAACTGCACTACTTGTAACCTTGAAGTATACCATTTATATACTCAAACTATACTATGCATGAACTTAATGTGCACTACTCTTTTACCTCTAGTGTACTTGAATTGCACTTTTCTTATACATAAGGTATACTACGTTTATATTTGAACAGCACTTTTTTCATACTTGAAGTATATCATTTATATAGTCGGAACATACTATGCATGAACTTAATGTACACTACTCTTTTACCTGCAGTGTACTTGAATTGTACTACGTTTACATTTGAACAGTACTATTTCATACTTGAAGTATAACGGTTATATACTCAAAACATACTATGCGTGGACTTAATGGACACTACTCTTTTACTTGAATTGCACTATTCTTATACTTGACGTATACTACGTTTATATTTGAATTGCATTCATTTTAAACTTGAAGTATACCATTTATATACTCAAAACATACTTGATGTACACTACTCTTTCACTTGAATTGCACTTTTCATTTACTTGAGGAAGACTTTGGTCATACTTGAATGGCACTTTTCTTTTACTTGAGATATACTATGGTCATAATTGAACTGCACTACTTTTAAACTTGAAGTACACCATTTATATACTCAAAACATACTATGCGTGAACTTAGTGTACACTACTCTGTTACTTGCAGTGCACTTGAATTGCACTTTTCATTTACTTGAGGTATACTATGGTCATACTTGAACTGCACTACTTTTAAACTTGAACCATACCAGTATATACTCAAAACATACTATGCGTGAACTTAACTTACACTACTCTTTTACTTGCAGTGCACTTGTCTTATACTTGACGTAAACTACGTTTACATTTGAACTGCACTATTTTCATACTCGAGGTATGCCATTTATATACTCAAAACATACTATGCGTGATTTTAATGTACACTACTCTTTTACTTGCAGTGCACTTGAATTGCACTCTTCTTTTACTTGAGGTATACTATGGTCATACTTGAACTGCACTACTTTTGAACTTGAACCATACCAGTTATATACTCAAAACATACTATGCGTGAACTTCATGGACACCACTCTTTTACTTGAATTGCACTATTCTTATACTTGAGGTATACTATGGTCATACTTGAACTGCACTACTTTTAAACTTGAAGTATACCATTTATATACTCAAAACATACTATGCGTGAACTTAATGTACACTACTATTTTACCTGCAGTGTACTTGAATTGAACGTTTCTTATACTTGAAGTATTCCAGTTATATACTCAAAACATACTAGGCGTGAACTTAATGGACACTACTCTTTTACTTGCATTGTACTTGAATTGCACTTAGCTTATACTTGACATATACTATGTGTATATTTGAACTGCACTATTTCTATACTCGAAGTATACCATTTATATACTCAACACATACTGTGCGTGAACTTAATGTTCACTACTCTTTTACCTGCAGTGCACTTTAATTGCTCTTTTCTTATACTTGAGGTATACTATGGTCATACTTGAACTGCACTACTTTTAAACTTGAATCATACCATTTATATACTCAAAACATACTGTGCGTGAACTTAATGTACACTACTCTTTTACCTGCAGGGCACTTGAATTGCACTCTTCTTTTACTTGAGGTATACTATGGTCATACTTGAACTGCACTACTTTAAAACTTGAAGTATACCATTTATATACTTAACACATACTATGCGTGTACTTAACTGACACTACTCTTTTACTTGAACTGCACTTGTTTTATATTTGACGTATACTACTTTTATATTTGAACTGCACTATTTCCATACTCGAGGTATACCATTTATATACTCAACACATACTGTGCGTGAACTTAATGTTCACTACTCTTTTACCTGCAGTGCACTTTAACTGCTCTTTTCTTATACTTGAGGTATACTATGGTCATACTTGAACTGCACTACTTTTAACTTGAATCGTACCATTTATATACTCAAAACATACTGTGCGTGAACTTAATGTACACTACTCTTTTACCTGCAGTGCACTTGAATTGCACTCTTCTTTTACTTGAGGTATACTATGGTCATACTTGAACTGCACTACTTTAAAACTTGAAGTATACCATTTATATACTCAACACATACTATGCGTGTACTTAATTAAAACTACTCTTTTACTTGAACTGCACTTGTTTTATATTTGACGTATACTACGTTTATATTTGAACTGCACTATTTTCATACTCGAGGTATACCATTTATATACTCAAAACATACTATGCGCGAACTTAATGTACACTACTCTTTTACTTGCTGTGCACTTGTCTTATACTTGACGTAAACTGTGTTTATATTTGAACTGCACTATTTCCATACTCGAGGTATACCATTTATATACTCAACACATACTGTGCATGAACTTAATGTTCACTACTCTTTTACCTGCAGTGCACTTTAATTGCTCTTTTCTTATACTTGAAGTATACTATGGTCATACTTGAACTGCACTACTTTTAAACTTGAATCGTACCATTTATATACTCAAAACAAACTGTGCGTGAACTTAATGTACACTACTCTTTTACCTGCAGTGCGCTTGAATTGCACACTTCTTTTACTTGAGGTATACTATGGTCATACTTGAACTGCACTACTTTTTAACTTGAACCATACCAGTTATATACTCAAAACATACTATGCGTGAACTTCATGGACACTACTCTTTTACTTGAATTGCACTATTCTTATACTTGAGGTATACTATGGTCATACTTGAACTGCACTACTTTTAAACTTGAAGTATACCATTTATATACTCAAAACATACTATGCGTGAACCTAATGTACACTACTATTTTACCTGCAGTGTACTTGAATTGAACGTTTCTTATACTTGAAGTATACCAGTTATATACTCAAAACATACTAGGCGTGAACTTAATGGACACTACTCTTTTACTTGCATTGTACTTGAATTGCACTTAGCTTATACTTGACATATACTACGTGTATATTTGAACTACACTATTTGTATACTCGAAGTATACCATTTATATACTCAACACATACTGTGCGTGAACTTAATGTTCACTACTCTTTTACCTGCAGTGCACTTTAATTGCACTTTTCTCATACTTGAGGTATACTATGGTCATACTTGAACTGCACTATTTTCATACTCAAAGTATACCAGTTATATACTCAAAACATACTATGCGTGAACCTAATGTACACTTGCTGTGTACTTGAATTGCACTTTTCTTATACGTGAGGTATACTACTTTCATACTTGAAATGCACTATTTTATTACTTGAAGTATACCATTTATATACTCAGAACATACTATGCATGAACTTAATGTACACTACTCTTTACCTTTCAGTGTACTTGAATTGCACGTTTTTTATACTTTACGTATACTACGTTTATACTTGAACTAGACTATTTTCATGCTTGAAGTATACCATTTACATACTCAAAACATTGAATTGCACTTTTCTTATACTTGAGGTATACTATGTTTATACTTGAACTGCACTATTTTCATTGTAGCGACGGGGTGCAACTAATTAATATTCGAACACAGTTCTGCATAGGTATTTTAATGGTTAAAGAAAGACAGTGTGAAATATTATAGCTTTGGAAATGGAGGACTGTATATTCTGGAGTTGAGGTTATGCGCACCACAGGGCTCCAGTCAAAGAGCAGTAATCAATGATGACACTTGGTGTTTTATGTGGTTTTTATAAAGGAGGTAGTTGGCGGACACAAACATACACAATGATGAATGGTATCTGAAAATATAGAAATAATACATAAGGATAAGGAGACAATAAACGATATGCAGTAGTAACCTACACAAACATAGCATATTACTGAAATGCCATGCACTCATGTGCCAGCTTAGACCCAGCATGCACTCACACACAGGTTAGACTAAGGCCTGTTAGCTTAGCCACTGAAGTTTAGCTAGCAAACACAATTACAAAAACAAACTTTTTAAACCACACACAGATCAATTCTGACACAATGAACTGTTACCACATGAACCATTATTGTTCTGCAGGACAGAACTCACTTCGTCAAGAACGCATTCTTATGTGCATATGTTTGTGTGTGGCTGCACTCATGCATGTAAACAGTTGGGGGAATGTTTGGTGTTGCTGAACTGTCTGTAGATTTCACTCTGAATGTGTAGTCTTGCCGGTCCCATTATACACCTACAAATGAACAGATAAAGCACATTAGTAATATACAGTAGTAATATACTTTGAATTGACAAGTAGAATACTCAAGATTTGTGAAGATAATGTAAAGCTGTTATTTGTAAAACCCTTACCTTTGTCTGTCTCCTCCTCCCAGGGTGGTGTTCGGGCAAAAGAGTTCCCTCCGGTAACACGCACACTATTTATAGTCCTGGGAGGGTGAAGCCAAGTGGGGGGTGGATAGAGGGGAGATTGAAAATGATTCTAATGCATTTAATAATGTATGGTGGGTGTACACATTTAGTGGGCATAGTGGTAATTGGAGATATGAATTAAAGGAGCATATCCATGTGCTAGTATTTTAAGTACTTTTGTATTATTAAATGCATTAGAATCATTCTCAATCTCCCCTCTATCCACTTCCCACTTGGTTTCACCCTCCCAGGACTATAAATAGGGTGTGTGTTCCCGGAGGGAACTCTTTTGCCCGAACACCACCCTGGGAGGAGGAGAACATCAGACAAAGCTATTATCATCACACATCTTGGCATTCTACTTGTCAATTCAAAGTATATTACTACTGTTGACTCCCATAACTAATGTGCTTTATCTGTTCATTTGTAGGTGTATAATGGGACCGGCAAGTCTACACATTCAGAGTGAAATCTACAGACAGTTCAGCAACACCAAACCCCATCACCACCTTTATTGTCCCCATTTAGAGCAGGCATGCCTCAGGTACCCTCTGATCAGGACCCAGGTGACACTTTAGTTGAGGCAGTTGTTTGGGCACCACTAGAACAGAGGACCCCAACTGTTTACATGCATGAGTGCAGCCACAAACAAACATATGCATATAAGAATGCGTTCTTGACAAAGTGAGTTGTTTTCTGTCCTGCAGAACAATAATGGATCATGTGGTAACATGTCATTGTATCAGAATTGATCTGTGTGTGGTTTAAAAAGTTTGTTTTTGTAATTGTGTTTGCTAGCTAAACTTCAGTGGCTAAGCTAACAGGCCCTAGTCTAACCTGTGTGTGAGTGCATGCTGGGTCTAAGCTGGCACATGAGTGCATGGCTCATTTCAGTAATATGCTACATTTGTGTAGGTTACTACTGCATATTGTTTATTGTCTCCTTATCCTTATGTAGTATTTCTATATTTTCAGATACCATTCATCATTGTGTATGTTTGTGTCCACCAACTACCTCCTTTATAAAAAACACATAAAACGCCATCAAGTGTCATCATTGATTACTGCTCTTTGACTGGAGCCCTGTGGTGGGCATAACCTCAACTCCAGAGTATACAGTCCTCCATTTCCAAAGCTATAATATTTCACACTCTGTCTTTCTTTAACCATTACAATACTTATTAATTAGTTGCACCCCGTCGCTACAATGAAAATAGTGCAGTTCAAGTATAAACATAGTATACCTCAAGTATAAGTAAAGTGCAATTCAAGTATGTTTTGAGTATATAAATGGTATACTTCAAGTATGAAAATAGTGCAGTTCAAGTATAAAGGTAGTATACGTAAAGTATAAAAAAACGTGCAATTCAAGTACACTGCAAGTAAAAGAGTAGTGACCATTAAGTTGACGTATAGTATGTTTTGAGTATATAACTGGTATGGTTCAAGTTTAAAAGTAGTGCAGTTCAAGTATGACCATAGTATACCTCAAGTAAAAGAAGAGTGCAATTCAAGTGCACTGCAAGTAAAAGAGTAGTGTACATTAAATTCACGCATAGTATGTTTTGAGTATATAAATGGTATACTTCAAGTTTAAAATTAATGCAATTCAAATATAAACGTAGTATACGTCAAGTATAAGAATAGTGCAATTCAAGTAAAAGAGTAGTGTCCATCAAGTTCATGCATAGTATGTTCCGAGCATATAAATGCTATACTTCAAGTATGAAAAAAGTGCCGCTCAAATATAAACGTAGTATACCTCATGTATAAGAAAAGTGCAATTCAAGTACACTAGAGGTAAATGAGTAGTGCACATTAAGTTGATGCATAGTATAGTTTGAGTATATAAATGGTATACTTCAAGGTTAAAAGTAGTGCAATTCAAATATAAACGTAGTATACGTCATGTATAAGAAAAGTGCAATTCAAGTAAAAGAGTAGTGTCCATTAAGTTCACGCATAGTACGTTAAAGTATAAACGTAGTATACCTCAAGTATAATAAAAGTGCAATTTAAGTACATTCAAAGTAAAAGAGTAGTGTACATTACGTTCACACATAGTATATTTTCAGTATATGAATGCTATACTTCAAGTATGAAAATAGGGCAGTTCAAGTATAAACATAGTATACGTCAACTATAAAAAACATGCAATTCAAGTACACTGCAAGTAAGAGAGTAGTGTACATTAGTGTCCATTAAGTTCACGCATAGTACGTTAAAGTATAAACGTAGTATACCTCAAGTATAATAAAAGTGCAATTTAAGTACATTCAAAGTAAAAGAGTAGTGTACATTACGTTCACACATAGTATATTTTCAGTATATAAATGCTATACTTCAAGTATGAAAATAGGGCAGTCCAAGTATAAACATAGTATACGTCAACTATAAAAAACATGCAATTCAAGTACACTGCAAGTAAGAGAGTAGTGTACATTAAGTTCACACATAGTGTGTTTTGTGTATATAAATGGTATACCTAAAGTATAAGAAAAGTGCAATTCAAGTACACTGCAAGTAAAAGAGTAGTGTACATTAAGTTCACGCATAGTATGTTTGGAGTATATAATAGTGCAGGTCAAGTATAAACGTAGTATACGTCAAGTATAAGAAAAGTGCAATTCAAGTACCCTGCAAGTAAAAGAGTAGTGTACATTAAGTTCACGCACAGTATGTTTTGAGTATATAAATGGTATACTTCAAGTATAAGAAAAGTGCAATTCAAGTGCACTGCAAGTAAAAGAGTTCTGTACAGTAAGTTAACGTAGAGTATGTTAGGAGTATTTAAATGGTATACTTCAAGTAAGAAAATAGTACAGTTCAAGTATAAACGTAGTATACCTCAAGTATAAGAAAAGTGCAATTCAAGTACACTGCTAGTAAAAGACTAGTGTACATTAAGTTCATGCATAGTATGTTTAGAGTATATAAATGGTATACCTCAAGTCTGAAAATAGTGCAGTTCAAATATAAACGTAGTATACAACAAGTATAAGAAACGTGCAATTCAAGTACAATGCAAGTAAAAGAGTAGTGTCCATTAAGTTCACGCACAGTATGGTTTGAGTATATAACTGGTATTCTTCAAGTATAAGAAAAGTGCAATTCAAGTACACTGCAAATAAAAGAGTAGTGTACATTAAGTTCACGCATAGTATGTTTGGAGTATATAAATGGTATACCTCAAGTCTGAAAATAGTGCAGTTCAAATATAAACGTAGTATACGTCAAGTATAAGAAACGTGCAATTCAAGTACAATGCAAGTAAAAGAGTAGTGTCCATTAAGTTCACGCATAGTATGTTTGTAGTATATAAATGGTATACCTCAAGTATGAAAATAGTGCAGTTCAAATATAAACTTAGTATACGTCAAGTATAAGAAACGTGCAATTCAAGTACAATGCAAGTAAAAGAGTAGTGTCCATTAAGTTCACACACAGTATGGTTTGAGTATATAACTGCTATTCTTCAAGTATAAGAAAAGTGCAATTCAAGTACACTGCAGGTAAAAGAGTAGTGTCCATTAAGTTCACACACAGTATGTTTAGAGTATATAACTGGTATGGTGCAAGTTTAAAGGTAGTGCAGTTGAAGTATGACCATAGTATACCTCACGTATAAGAAAAGTGCAATTCAAGTTTAAAAGTAGTGAAATTCAAGTATAAATGTAGTATACGTCAAGTATAAGAAAAATGCAATTCAAGTACACTGCAAATAAAAGAGTAGTGTACATTAAGCTCACGCATAGTATGTTTGGAGTATATACATGGTATACCTCAAGTCTGAAAATAGTGCAGTTCAAATATAAACGTAGTATACGTCAAGTATAAGAAACGTGCAATTCAAGTACAATGCAAGTAAAAGAGTAGTGTCCATTAAGTTCACGCACAGTATGGTTTGAGTATATAACTGGTATTCTTTAAGTATAAGAAAAGTGCAATTCAAGTACACTGCAGGTAAAAGAGTAGTGTCCAGTAAGTTCACGCACAGTATGTTTAGAGTATATAACCGGTATGGTGAAAGTTTAAAAGTAGTGCAGTTGAAGTATGACCATAGTATACTTCAATTATAAGAAAAGTGCAATTCAAGTACACTGCAAATACAAGAGTAGTGTACATTAAGTTCAAGCATAGTATGTTTGTAGTATATAAATGGTATACCTCAAGTATGAAAATAGTGCAGTTCAAATATAAACGTAGTATACGTCAAGTATAAGAAACGTGCAATTCAAGTACAATGCAAGTAAAAGAGTAGTGTCCATTAAGTTCACGCACAGTATGGTTTGAGTATATAACTGATATTCTTCAAGTATAAGAAAAGTGCAATTCAAGTACACTGCAGGTAAAAGAGTAGTGTCCATTAAGTTCACCCACAGTATGTTTAGAGTATATAACTGGTATGTTGCAAGTTTAAAAGTAGTGCAGTTGAAGTATGACCATAGTATACCTCACGTTTAAGAAAAGTGCAATTCAAGTACACTGCAAATACAAGAGTAGTGTACATTAAGTTCAAGCATAGTATGTTTGTAGTATATAAATGGTATACCTCAAGTATGAAAATAGTGCAGTTCAAATATAAACGTAGTATACGTCAAGTATAAGAAACGTGCAATTCAAGTACAATGCAAGTAAAAGAGTAGTGTCCATTAAGTTCACGCACAGTATGGTTTGAGTATATAACTGGTATTCTTCAAGTATAAGAAAAGTGCAATTCAAGTACACTGCAGGTAAAAGAGTAGTGTCCATTAAGTTCACGCACAGTATGTTTAGAGTATATAACTGGTATGTTGCAAGTTTAAAAGTAGTGCAGTTGAAGTATGACCATAGTATACCTCATGTATAAGAAAAGTGCAATTCAAGTTTAAAAGTAGTGAAATTCAAGTATAAATGTAGTATACGTCAAGTATAAGAAAAGTGCAATTTAAGTACCCTGTAAGTAAAAGAGTAGTGTACATTAAGTTCACACATAATATGTTTTGTGTATAAATGGTATACCTCTAGTATAATAAAAGTGCAATTCAATTACACTGCAAGTGTACATTAAGTTCACGCATAGTATGTTTGGAGTATATAATAGTGCATTTCAAGTACAATCGTAGTATACGTCATGCATAATTAAAGTGCAATTCAAGTACCCTGCAAGTAAAAGAGTAGTGTACATTACGTTCACACATAGTATGTTTTGTGAAAATACATGGTACACCTCAAGTATAAGAAAAGTGCAATTCAAGTACACTGCAAGTAAAAGAGTAGTGTCCATTAAGTTCACGCACAGTATGGTTTGTGTCTATAACTGGTATTCTTCAAGTATAAGAAAAGTGCAATTCAAGTACACTGCAGGTAAAAGAGTAGTGTCCATTAAGTTCACGCACAGTATGTTTAGAGTATATAACCGGTATGGTGCAAGTTTAAAAGTAGTGCAGTTGAAGTATGACCATAGTATACCTCAAGTATAAGAAAAGTGCAATTCAAGTACACTGCAAATAAAAGAGTAGTGTACATTAAGTTCACGCATAGTATGTTTGGAGTATATAAATGGTATACTTCATGTATGAAAATAGTGCAGTTCAAGTATAAATCTAGTATACCTCAAGCATAAGCACTACAGGTGCACAGTGTAGGGCAACTACCTCAAGCAGCCAGTGTGAGAAATATACAAGTATACACCCACAAGCCAGATACTGTATAAGAACACAGTACTATAGAATACAGGCTGCACTTGAAATGAAGGAAAAGTATACTTAAACTTTTGCTGTGTACTCGTCAGTATAAACTAAGTATACTTTTGTTAAGTATATTCCTGATAGTACATTTTAAGTAAACAGAAAAGTATACTTACCAAAGTATTAGTTTAGACAAAGTATACTTAGTTCATAACAAGTATACTCAGAGTATACGTAAGTATACTACTTTTTGGTAAGGGTCTCCTCTCCTCTCTCTCCTTTCTTCTCCTTTCTCCTGTGGCTATGCAGGCAGATATCGCCCCCTCGTTTTTAGGCGAATTAAACGAATATTATACGCATATTCGCGTAGCTTTTTGGTGTGTATGGAAAAGGGCGAATGGCGAATTCTTCGCCTTTTTGGTTCGCTTATTCACGTCGCTTTCGCTAATTCGCCGGTGTGGACAGAGCTTACCTCTGGGGGAGTCCAAGTTTGAACTGGGAACCCTTCGGGAACCCTCTGTGTTCTAATGACGGTTTCTCTACCCATGAGCCACTGCCGCCTCAAAGTGAGGTGCTTCCAGTTTTTTTTTTTTTTTTTTAGTAGCCAGCCTACTACTACAAGGGAAGGAACTTAAATGTTTTGACCTACAAATGTTGACGCACGTTTACATACATTTTTTCTTATGGGGGTCTCTGGCAAAAAGCATTTTCAAATGGGCGTCTGTGGCCAAATAGAGAGAGAGAGAGAGAGAGAGATGTTTTGTGAGTCAACAGAACAGATCAAATGTTTAACATTGATAATGTTAAAATGTTCTTTTTTTGTATTTTGTCTCTAAATGTACAAAGAATCAAAGGGTCAGACACAAGTCCTATTTCTTTGTTGCACCCTGACATCAGCAACTGAGCAAAAAAATAAATAATCTTGAAACATAAATACATTCATGACATGTTCTCTCGCCATTATTTTTCCAATTCACACAGCCAGCCATCTCCAATAGACTGCATTAATCAACAAGATTAGACCAAGAATGGGAACCAAATCCTGTATATGACTGCTGCTAATGCTGGATGAAATTGAACTTTATTGGTAATCATGCTTCTCATCGCATTTGCATTTTAATGCACTTTTGTAACTTCATATTTTTCGTTTTTTCGTTATCCTCCCGCCCTATATGCTTGTATTACCATTTTAATTTGATAGTCCCCATTGACAATGCAAACCCTGGCTTTTTGCTAAACTGCCAAATAGAATGCTTTGAGAAATGCGTTCACTGAACAAAGTTAGGCTACATATTTTCCACAACAGAGCAGAGAGCTGTTAAGATCTGAAACATTACATTCTTACATTTCACACCAATGTGAATAAGCTGCAAGCACAAGAACAAAAAAGTAAGTTTGCTTATCCTAAAACAAAATATTCACACACACACACACACATGCACGCGCACACACACACACACACACACACACACACACACACACACACACACACACACACACACACACACACACACACACACACACACACACTTGTTTTTAAATATAATTTTTATCCCACGATTTTGCAAGCAATTTTTCACCCAGTGCCAATTGCCTATGTAATCCTGGGCTCTGCTCTCCCTCTGCCGCACCTGGGGAGACAACGGACTGATCTCATGCTTCCTTCTATGCATGATTAGTCCAAGTTGTTTCTTTTCACCTGACAGGGGGGATTTCCCCCGGGCTGGCCAGGGGGAGGCATTATTGACACCAGGATTATTGCATGTTTTTGTGAGGGTATCAACCCTAGGGGACAAGGGGAGAACATGCAAACTCCACACAGAAAGGCCCTATCGCCGACCCCACCTAGGGTGTGGGTGCTGATGATGCGGAGGGAGAAACACGCCCCCAGCACCCACTGCGCCACTGTGACACACACACACACACACACACACACACACACACACACACACACACACACACACACACACACACACACACACACACACTCTCTCTCTCTCTCTCTCTCTCTCTCTCTCTCTCTCTCTCTCTCTCTCTATGTGGATCCAGTCAAGTTAAATTACTGTGCAGAATGATGCCTGAGGTCAGTGATGTGTCACTGAAGGGGAAAATAAAAGGGTCAAATCACTTTTCTGTCTCTATCACAAAAATACATGTATCTCTGTTTCTATTCTCTGTTTTGGGTGAAACCAAGCTGTATTCAACTACTAGTAACTAAAGAACGCAAGATGATATAAACTCACTGGTGAAAGTAGATATTCCAATCTTTATTTTGATATATTTAGCTTGAATATTCAGTGGTTCTTCAAAGATTAGTCAAAATGGGCAAACAGGCTGGTAGAAGCTGCAGCCTGTTTTCCCGGCGGTCCCTGATTGGGCTACGGGCTTAAACACAGGCTAACTAATTTAGCTGCATGGGCGGCCGGACAAGACCCCTGCTTTGGCCCAGTTTGACACAGAGAGGACCGATGGACAGAGCTGAACTGAGTGGTTGCAGGGCCAACTCTGTGAATATAATATATCACTAACAAGCAATGTTCATTTCGTCTATATATGTTCATTTCGTCTATATATGTTCATTTCGTCTATATATTGACATTTTAGTCGACAAATAACAACTAGAGTAGACTAAAATGTTAGGGAGGTACTTGAGGAGAGAGTAGTCATTTTATGCTTCCGAAAATAGCCGATCTACAAGCTCACAATGCGTCTATGACAGCATTACGGCCCGAACAAAACAGGCCCGCCAACATAAACTTTACTGGACTAAATCAAGTGTGGATTTAGTTGATGATTCCCTGAAGGTCAGATCTTATGGCATTTACGGTAGTCGACTAAAACTAGACGAGAACTAAAACATTTCAGATGACTAAAATATGACAAATAAAACTAAACTAAACTATATTCAAAAGACTATAACAAAAAAATAAAAAATAAATAAATGAAAACTTGCTGTCAGAATTAACACTGCTAACAATTCAACAGATTCAGTGTATTCTGCCCACACACAGCCTGCTATTCTTCTGGCATGCAGTCAGCTCTCCCAGAACGCTAGCTAGAAACCTAGAGGAGTATAATATCACTAATCAGAGAGAGGCAAGCGGACTTGGCAGAGTTAAGTATGAGGTCTGGGTAGAGACGGGTTGCAGTTGTGTACAGGATATTTTTCCCTCTTTGTTCATTCAAACAGCATTTCCTAATACAACGTGACTCAAAGTGGCATTCGGAAGCTCTGTGAATCATATGGCGCCCTGCTATTCCGCTCATTGGGGGAGAATATAATCTCCTCAATAATTCATAATCGCCTCTGGCTCTTTGTCATAGAGACAACACGGCGTATGTGGGCCAGCGCCAGGCAAATACTGACCTTAGTGTCACCCCTTCTTGAAGGGCAGCCACTGGAAGCAGGAGCGGAGTGATAAGCAGTGATGGGCCGACTGCATTCATAGACATGAATAACAGAATATGACATGAAGAGAAGAAGCCATAAGGCTGTAGTAGATTTTATGAATCCTCACTCTAGTATAGAATTGAATTTCCACAAGGTAGAGTGAATATGAATACAAATATATTTATTAAACAACAAATGAGAAAGCTCTTGAGGCAACACGCATGCATAGTGTTCCTCCCGACTGTCAGGCCAGTCCCTTCTTATAAGAAACAGTGTGACAAGAATAGCTGAAGGTGTGTCCAGTGGACAGAGGCTAAAGATACAGGTCTGTTATTACAGAAGTCTTACATGGACTGGTGACGTAGGAGAAAGCATGGGGCAGCTGTCCGGATGGACAGCTGCTGTCAAGTCAGTCATTTTGTGGAAAGTAACTTTAACTTAAACATAGTGACGATTGACAAATACACAATTGCACATTATATTGACAGTCACATACATTTCTACTACAAGGCATCATCTGAATCCATGTGAAGACAGAAAACCAAAGGTCAATAGTTTAACCTCCCATGCATGCATCTCAAGGGGGAGTGTTATTCAGGCCTGCGGAGAGTCTGATTACTTTAATAAAGTTCATTGTACTCGCATGGCCGTTCTCTCTGCTGGATACTATGCTGACCGTAGACATATAGAGCAAGTATTCCCATCCGCCGTGTATTTCTTCAGTATTCCTCTGCAACAATGTCTCTTTATGGTTTAGAAAAAAGAAAAGGGAAAGAAAAGCCCATGTGCATATGAAATTCTCTCATTTGCAACTCCAACTTGCACAAAGCTTAAGACTTTTCTCTTTGGGGTAGGTCTCGTTCTACATTTTAATCCTGAAATGTATTTCTCTCCCTGCACGTTTTCTTGTCTCTCACCCGGTAATAACAATTAATCAAGCATGACATTAACAATCACAAGACGTTTGCCGGTCGTGAGGAATGCAGAAAAGCTGGACTTATTCTGGCACCATTGTAGTGCTGTCTTGGAGAGGATCCCCCCCCCCCCCCCCCCCCAGCAGAACAGCGAGTTACGGAGCCACTCGAGCAGTCATAAAAATAACACAAAAGAACACATTTTCTCTCATTTCACACCTGAGTGGAGGGCAGGGTGACACAGTGATACCTTTGTTTTCTCTGGAAAACAGAGAATTTGATTGAGATCTCACATAAGTGAGTCTGTCTTTTATACCATTCACTAGTCAATACCTGGGGAAGCGTGCGCTCTGGTTATGTTGCTTAAACTTTGTCCAACAATTATCATCGACATTACCTGTCATCTACAGCTCGCTTAGAGGCTTGAGCTGGCATACATGGCGCCTTTATATTTTGTACATAAACAAATGCTCGGCTGTTGTTGAAGTGATTGATGATGACTGCTATGACATTTCTGGCAGTTGTTGATTACAATTTAATCCAAAATATATTTGGAGGCAATGGAGACGATTCACTTGTACATCTGTATGTTGTAATATTAAATGTGAGTGTAAGCCCACTAAGTTTGAGTGAGTACTGTTATTGCTGTTAATAGGTCCACATCATGGAATACATATTTGGGTACAGCTGACCCACCTAGAACTCCATATATGGAGCTGGCTGTCACATCTATCTGACATAATGGATTCCATATAAGGGCATGGTTGACTTCCAAGACCCTACTCCACCCCAAATCATTCAGATCAGCTAACATATATCCCAGACTCTCCCAAACTGTGGAACAAACTCCCCAGGCATTGCAGTCAGAACTGCAGACTCACTCCCAATTTCAGCTGTAATCTGAAGACTCACCTCTTCAGACTCCACCTCACTCCCTAGGCCTAGAGCCTCACTCTCCCTGTACCCCTTCCTGCCACCTTCTGTCTCGTTTGATTCTAGCGATTGACCAAGATATGTCTACCACGCAGGTATATTTTGGTCACTCGAGCCGTTTTTATTTGCTGGGCTCTTGACTGGCAAGTGAGTCAGTAGGCAGCTGTGTTTGTACTGCCTCGGCTCCCACTCCCACTATCGATGTAGCATAGTTAACGACAAGGACAAGTCACATCTTCATTGTCTTCCTGGAAGCTTGCCACCCGCAGAAGTTTACTCCCTCCTGTCGGAACTCACAGAAAGCCCTTTTTATAGCGTTTTTGGAGAGAAGGAGGTGAAAGCCGCATACATCACTGTGGAGTGGAGTGGAGTGGAGTGGAGTGGAGAGGAGAGCAGGGCAGGGAGGAGAGGGGAGAGAGAGAGAGAGAGAGAGAGAGAGAGAGAGAGAGAGAGAGAGAGATTTAGCGTAAGTGGTGAGGGAGAAAGCGGTACTTTATCCACTTTACCCACTAGCTCCATAGTGGCTCCATTCTGGGGCGACCATTCGGCAAAAATAGCAGATCTACAAGCTCACCATGTGACAACACCACATGCTGTGAACATGTAGATTCACCATTCAGCAAAAATAACAGATCTACAAGCTCACCATGCGATAATGGTGAGCTTGTAGATGTGATCTAGAAGAGATGTAAGTAGATGAGCCCCCCTTGAAAACAAGGGAGGGCCATGGTATAGACCCCTGGGGGATTCCGGGCATCTACATTTATAGGTGGTTATGAAGGGGGTTTGGAACATACAGTACAGTTTATGGTTGATTAACATTGCATTAGAGAGGGTGAAATACCTCTGAAAATAAATACATAAAAAGTGTTTGTGTCCTTGGCTGTCAAGTCTCCCCAGACTTGGGAATAACCTCCCACAAACTCTTTGGGAAATGAAATAAAATATTAGATACGAGTGAGGCAGACAGAGAGACACTTAGCCTACAGCAGGCTTGCATGACAAGCGCACTCAAACGCATGCTTTATTTGGTTATCATTAAAGAGTCCGCTAGATCGCATGATATTACTACATGTGCTGCCTTAAACTTCAAGGCATTGCTCAGGGCCACTTTCATCAGTCCCTATTCTGCCATATCATTATCACATCAGTTGAATGTTTTCAACTTGTCAAATTATTGCAAAATAGCAGGGACATTTTTTATTTTGGGGGTGAACTATCCCTTTAAAATGTTGCTATGTATACTGTAGGTAATTCATCCTCTGGAATGCCACAGTTTATTTTAACTACAATATCTGTGGTTGAGGTTTATGCAACTATGTGGCCAATGTTGACAATGGCGTAGTAACACTGTCGAAATATGTATAGTAGCCTACTACATGTTAAGTTGAATTATTGACTATGTAATATGTATCCTTCTTTTATGCATACCACATATACCCTGCTGTAAGCAGAAGATTAAAGCTGATGATTAATTTATTTAAACACTCTGTGCCGTAACATATTAAAACTATAAAAACTTTATTCTTATCAATCTATATAGTATGTTACAGTATATAACTACTCTGCTGCATTGGTTGGAGTTTGTCGGCTGACTCTTCCATTGAGAACATTTGACACTGGTGTCAGTACAGTATAGGACACCATGTGTTGACAAAAGATGCACATTAAATCTCTGCCAGGAGGCATGCCCTACCTCCCTCCATTCTTCTGTCTATCATGTGTTAAAGGCCCTGTTCAGGGAATTAAGCTATTTCTTTATAGAAACATTTTTCAAGTAGAATGACTATTTCTGAACCACTGTTAAAAAAATTGGAACTTTATATTGCAGCATTGTGATATAAGACTGCTTTAAGTTTTTTAATCATAACTGGGGTGTCATATTTTAATGCTTGTCACCGTGGTGCGCATCACAGTGATAGCTATTAATTAATTACTTTTGATAGGCTACTGAATAGCCTATGAGATCAGTTACTAGGCAAATTCATCCCTTCTTCCTGCTAGCCTGGTCGCTAACGCTAACGTCCACACACTGTAGTTGTTGCTGCTGCTCCTGCAGTGCTCTCTCCCCACCAAAAAATATAAAAATATATAGCCTACTCAAGTCAAAGTACCTCAAAATGATACTTAATTAGAGTACTTGAGTAAATGTACTTAGTTAGTTTTTTGAGTAAAAGTACTTTTTTAACACCCCTGAAAACGGAAGCAAATACTTCCATGAGTGGGTGTGGCTTCATGCTGTACATAGGCCACGCCCCTACAGCCCTTGGCAGAAAGGCCAGAAAAATATGTATTGGATCTCACACATTTTTGAAACATAATTTTTCAAAAGTTTAGATTTTTTCATCATTCAAATTGTGTCTGTTGGTTAATAATACATTACTCTGTTGTGTGACAAACTGGGAATACCCTTGTTATCATCTTTATTTGACTGAACACCCCCTTTAAGCTTAAAGCTATACTATGTAACTTTTTTAATAAAACAAATCTTAAAATTGTCCTAATTATTAAATCGCTAAAGTTTTAGAACACCCACTCTGTTAATTTCAGCCCCAAAAGCCTTTTCTTTATATGTTTTCTACTGAGCCCGTGTGGCCGTGACCGGGACTGTTTTTCCCGGCAAAATTACGTCATCTGCATCATTCCGTATACGTGTCTCCCACATCATACACTACCGGCCAATCACAGCGCGGATCATACACAACCGGCCAATCACAGCGCATCTTGCCGTCTCTTCAGGAAGTAGCTTGCTTCAACAGCAGTGTTTACCCATAGAGTTATAATAAGAATAGAGAGGACACAGATATCCCCGCCCGTCCACTTGCATTGAGTTTTGTGTTTACCCCACAGATATAAAAAGCTAGATACCTCCCCCGCCGCTGCAGTTCATTGGCGCGCCTGGTCAAGGAGTCCTGGCAGAAATGGCGGAGTGTGGAAGACAGACTGTCACTCAAAAAAACTGCTGGCCAATCACATCGCGTCTTTTCCGGGACTTTTCCCATTCAATTCAAAGGAGCTTTATTGGCACGTTTACATGGCCAAAGCAAGAGTCAATACCAGACATGGAGTTGGATCCAGGATTTGGTCACATTCCCGTCTACATTCATTAGACAGATTAATGAATCATGTTACTTACCTGTGGAAAGTGATTCCCAGCGTTCTATTTTCCAATGTGCATCTGTTTGTTCAACCCGGAGCTGTACATGAAACGACCATGTTTCTCTCTGGGAACTTATTTCACAAATCTCTGAGTGTTTGGTGACAGCTTCAGTTTTGTTTTCATCCAGTTCCTGATGTTGCGCGGCTCAGCGTTGCGTATGAGAAAACCCGCCCCATCTGCCTCTGATTGGCCGACCGAATTTCCGCTTCTGTGACGCACAGGGAAGAATTCCGTAATTCTTTTTATTTTTTTTGCCAGGAGTCTTGGACCAGCACCCCCCAGCCGGAAGAGGTGTCTACCTTTCTATGTCTGTGGTTTACCCCCCCTCATTCTCGGACGATACGGATAAGATGTTTCACGCATATGTGTGAGTCCGGCCTACGGATGCGTCTCGGCGAGGCAAGGCGGACGCGGTGGTCTGAAGGCCCGGTCCGCGGCGAAAAACGGACGAAAAAAGCAGACGCGACCGCGGTTTGCTATACCGCTACTGACCACTAGTTGAGCAACTTACACAGTATAGTATAAGTTCTATACTCACATTGACCCTTGCCAAAAAGCACAGATCTACAAGCTACAACGGGCCGCGATGCTGCACATTTTTAGCTGGCAGATTATAAATGAGGCATTAGAAACGCACTATATAATTGATGTTGTGTTGAGCAAGTTTGTCTGTTGAGGGGTCAGCAGTTTAAGCAAACAGAATGGTGTCATGTCAGTCTTGTGTAACTTGAGAGTTGTGACCCTTTGTTCTTCATTTGGAAACACAACTCTGGCACATGTTTGTTGGTGAAGCACTCGATAGACATCACTGTCAACTACACTGTAAAGTCCTATGTCTTTAAAGGTGCTGTAAGGGATATTTTCTGTTACAATAAGTGTCAAATAGCTCTATATTGTGATATTAATCATTGCTATAGAGCAGTGGTCGGAGTATGGCCTCAGGCTATTATTATTATCTTCTTTCTTTTTACTGAATGTCTATGACAGACTGCCTTATAAAAGATAAATTTGTGATGAAGAGAAATAAAGGAGCTGTGGTGGCATAATAAACTGTACAAACACTGTTTTCACCTTAACATTAGCGAATAATCGATGTATGGACTGACCAGGAGGAGCTGAACTCATTCTAATAATAATAATTAATTGACATAGGCTACTTTTATTCTCATATTTATTAACCCACCCCCTCACAGACATACAATGCATCTCATAACTAAGCATAGTTTATCATACATCAGCGTCGGTGTTACAGATTGCTAAACATTTAATAGGCAAGTTATAGGAAGAGAACCAGAATGCAAAAGCATGTGAGGAAAGTTGACAGGGTATTTAAAGAGGACAAACGGACAAGTTTGCTGTCCATGCCTGCATTCATCCTACCTGGTTGCATCAATGAAAAAGTGTTGGGATTCTGCAATAAATTAAAGTGTTGGCTGCTCGTTAAAACTTTATACGCACCACAAGACAAATCATGGCACTGCCACCTTCAAAGTGGTCTTTCCACCAAAGTTGGAAGTTGCCGACCCCGGCTATATTCTTTCCAAATACATTTTCAGGTTGGAATACCAATTTTAACCGGAGATTTTAATCAGGAGAGAGAACTCATGCAGGATACAGGATAAACAAGTACAATTGGAGTGCATGACACAAAGAAATGAGCAGACAAATTTGTAATTGGAACACTATCACAACAGCGTATCACAACATGATGTGCTACTTTCGTTGCACGTCTTCATGACAATGGCACAATTATACCTAGCCAAGTTGTTGCTGGAAAAAAAATTTTTGATTTCCGATTCTTACATTTTTGCATATTGTTCTAGAATCCACAGATTCCTTGTCGCCCCCACATCTTCCAAAGTTTGGATTTTAGATTTGATGGTGCGCTGTAGTGTCGGCTTGTTTATCTTGCAGAGCTCATGATATAGGTCAAGAGAATGAGAGGCTGTCGAAAGTAAAGACTTCAGTGAGTCTTCGACAGCAGGTACACATTGGTTGGTTAATAGGTTGCCAATGTATGTATAAAATGTGCTGCTATTTATGCCTTGCAGTCAGCAGGTGCTTATGTACAGTAGAAGGCCTATGTTAACTAAGTTACTGGAGGCTTGTTGTTTTTTAAGGTTAACTATTTTTTTTTCTCAATTGTATACACTTTCTAATTCCTCCAGTCTGAGTCATAGCCTCTTGTACTAGAATGGCTTACAGTAGAAAAAGAATGACAAGTTTCTGAAAGTAAAGGCATCCTAGTTTGAATGAACGGTTCAGGCAGTCTTGTTCCCTGTTTGTTTCAAACTGCCCTTGGTTGTCTTGCTTGCCATGCGCTTTAAGCACATACAGTACATGTATTGGTTGGAAACAAAAACTAAAATCATAAACTTTCACCCAACGCGTAGGAGGGTAGGAGGGAAGGATAATGGTTTGTCTTTTGCAATGGAGGAATATGATTTGACTAAAATGCAAATGGGAAACAATACTCACTTCATGCTATTTCCAGGAAACTAGAATGGCTACCCATTTCCTTCTCTCCTTAGAACCCCTTGCCAATTATTAACCACTCTTATTAAATGTTGATCTGTGTTTGCTTGAACATTGTATGCTGTACATTGTTACATACCTATACTTACATGTGTTATGTTACATAGGCCTATGACCCATGAGTCATACAGCATGTGTATACAGTACATGCTGTATGACTCATAGGCAGTGATGGAAAAAGTGTTTTCACATGTTTTACTTAAGAAAAATAATCCATACTGCAGTGTACTCTGTTACAATGAAACATGTATAAACGTATTGGTATGAAAATGTAGCCTACTTAAAGTACCAATAGTAGGAAGTACCCATTATGCGGAATGTCCCATTTATCAAGTTCAAAATGTATAGAAAATCTACAAATCTAAAAAAAAAAATGTAAAAGATCTACAAGGTCACAATGCGTCGCATTGTGAGCTTGTAGATTGTTTATGTTCAAATGGCAGAATTGTAATAGGTCTGAAGTGGTTACTGTATGTTTTGTAATAATAATTATCTGCAAGGTAACTAAAGTTTTCAAATAATTGTAGTGGAGTAAAAGTACAATATTTGCCTGGGATGTAGAGGAGTAGAAGTAAAAGTAGCCTACTCAAAATTGGAAATACTCCAATAAATACAGTTCTTGAGTAAATGTACTTTGTTACTTTCCACCACACGCTGAATAACTCATAGGCGCATGTTGCACGTTGGCAGAGGCAAATCATGCGCATAACTCTCAAAAACAATACATATATACATATATTATTTCACAGCTAAGTAAACAGTAAAAAAGGGTTCGCCTCGTCAATTTAGGGAACTGTAGGCTGTACACCAGGGTTCCCCAATAGGCGGCCCGCGGGCCATTTGCGGCCCGCGGGGGGTTACTGTCTGGCCCACACCAACCCCAGTAATAATGGTGGTGCAACAAGACTAGTATATTGTCGTTGTCGGGTGGAAATCTCGTATCTCCAAATGTGTACGTTCTTTCACAAATCATACAAGGCCATTGCGCAAAAGTAGTGAAAACAGCAGATCTAAAAGCACACAACGCCTTGTGGTGCGAGGCGTAAATGCAAAACGTGCTTGTAGATCGGCTGTTTTCACTAGTGAAAATAAAATTTAAAATGATAAATGCAAAACAAACTGATTTTCACCCGACAACGACGATATCTGAACTGTCGCTGGAGTAGCGAGAACGCCAGCGCCGCCCCCTGCAATGTTGTGGCCCTCGGCTTGGTACCCTATAGACAGAGAGAGAGAGAGACTGAGGAGCTGCACTTTCTGTCTGCCAGTTGGCAGATATACCGATATGTCAGACTCGAATTCCAAACATTGCTGGCCAACAATAACCTACCTGACCTGGTGGAGACCTGTGCTCTGAGGGGGACTTTTTCTAGTTTTATTTTGGTTTTTATTTCGTAAAAAAAAAAAAAAAAAAAGATTCTAGCTGCGATATATCTTTAATTGTCCATACATTTCCTACTTTTTTCCGCCCACACTTGCTTTGGCAATGTAAACATATGTCTCCCCTCCCAATTAAATTGAATTGAAAGAGAGAGAGAGAGAGAGAGAGAGAGAGAGAGAATAAATAAAATAAAATAAAATAAAAAGAAACTGAAATACGCTGTTTGCAATTTATTTCTCACCCCAATTAAGAGAACTAATGAGATCTCAGCAAATGTAGTTCACAAGTTGTATGTGTGAACTAGCTGCACGTCAGGACTTTTACACCTCTAAAAGAGAATGAGCTGCTATTAGCATAGCAATGAATACAACTTCTAGCAGTGAATCAAGTGAGATCACAGTTGGTTTACAAGCTTGATACAAAAGGAAACGCTGGTGGTGATCTGCGCTCTATGGAGTGCACCCGGGGACGAACGCACACTGCATTGTAGAGGCGGATCACATGGGAATGTCAGTATATTAAAGCAATAAGCCACAAGAGGCGAGTGGTTACCGGGGGAGTATACACCGGCTGAGAGGCGTTGGGAAACACGAGGCGCAGCCGAGTGTTTCCGACCCTCTCAGCCGGTGTATACTCCCCCGGTAACCACAAGCCTCGCGTGGCTTATTGCTTTTCTAAAACGGTTACAATGTTGCAACATGAAAACCATAGCATTGCATTATTTAAAGAAAAAAGTACACTTCTCCGCCACCAGGAAGAGACATTTCCTTGCATTTACCATGCAGCCACATCCAGGAAAGGGACTTACGGAAGCCAGTGTGTGTTTACAAAGTCACGTCATTCTTTTTGCCAAAAAAAATAGGGAAACAACACTTGTGTTAGATCAGTCTCATGTTAAGAAGTTAAGAACCATATTCAATCCATACACATATTTATTTTCATCCAGATTTAGCTCCTATGTGGTGAACATCACATCAAAAACGCTAGCATAGCAACCTAAGCTAAACAGCCGAGTGGTGCCTGGAGAATAGAGGGCGCTTGTTGCCTTTACAAGCCCCGCCCGGAGCCATTCAGTCACTGTCCTATGCATGCGGCTTAGAAGCACCCGCACGGCAGGATTTGAGGGGAAATCAAACGCTCGCTTCTCTAGTTCAGCCTCACGGCACAGTGGAAAGAAATGACGCACCTGGCTTTGATATAAACTGATTCAAGGTATGGGTTACAGTCTCAGGTATACCATGGCAACCAGCCAATCAGAATCAAGGAATGGAACTAGCCGTTTTAGAATATTCATTAAGTGCTGCTATTTGTTGTCTTTCTTACCTTGAGTTAACTGTCCAGTCCAGTGATAAGTTGGCTTATATTAGATGAAGTAGCCTATTCCTTGGTGCTTCTTGATAAACACATACTGTAGTGTAGAATGTGTTGGTATAAAATGAGTCATACACATTTCTCAGTTCATATGACAAGACTTGATGAAACTCACATGCCGCCCAGGTCAATGACACTAATCATTATGGCATGAATCGATCTAAAGAATAAAGTCTGTGATGATAATGTTGGCAATGCATGCTTATGGCTGATGTTAGGCTTAATCAGTAGCTATTAATTCTCTCGAGACAGAGTAGTAGCGAGCGGAGCGACCGAACTTTTCCTTGATGATGGCTAGCCACATTGGTAGCTATTTAACATAACAAATGAGGTGTTGGGTGTTATAGTTATGGGGCATATTAGCCAATACAGTGTATTCATTTTTAAATCGATCTGAGTCAGTTAAAATGGCTCTATAGGTCCAGCAGCCAGAGAGCGATTTCCTTATACAGTATTCCTCTGCTGTTTACTTTTAATAGTCAAATATAGTCAAATAGTTTAATATTTTTCCAATGCATGCCAGTCCTTGTTGACGGATTTGGAAGAGATTTCAAAGTTCTGGGTCCAAAAAGCGATGCGCAGTGTGTTGACATACATCCTCCATGCTGACAGTGAATGACTGAGTGACGGGCTCTGACAGAAGTCAGCTTCAAAGCTTGACGTACATAGCAACAGTAACGAGGGCAGAGAGGTGTGGGCGCGGCCTCCGGGAATCATGGATTGCCTTAAAGTTAAAGCTCCAAACAGCCCAGAACAAACTGATTAGGATCGTGCTTGGTCTTCCAAGCATGTCCACACGGGGTGGGGTGGCTGAAAGTAGCTGACAGAGTACAGCATCTTGCAATGGGCCTTGTGTACAAGATACACTACACCTCAAATATACCCATGTACCAGACAAACTACTTCCTAAAGGTCCACTAACACCAGAGGCAGCTCCTCTAATCATGTTCAACCTAGAATGTTTCTGCTTTTGTAATTGATGTTATCCTATGTAAAGTACTATGTTCTATCCGTCTGTCTTTCAATGTTATCTGAGATACATGAAGTGGTTCCTGTGTAAATAAGCCGTAAAGCTTACTAGGATCTCCTTTTAGTTGACCTTGTGTCAGT
>NC_137828.1:55258475-55333475 GCF_963921795.1 Nannobrachium achirus | reverse complement strand
ACCCAGACAAGAGGGAGCTTGTCTTCTTCCCAGCTAAGTCTTGCCCCATGCAAGAACTCACTATTTCCATAGATAATGCATTGGTGACTTTGGTTCCAACTGCTAAAAACCTTGGTGTCGTCCTGGACAGCCAGCTATCATTCAAGGCACACATTGCATCAGTCACCTGGTCCTGTAGGATCACACTCTATAACATCCGTAGAATCAGACCCTTCCTCACCCAGGAGTCAGCCCAGCTCCTCATCCAGACATCTGTCATATCAAAACTTCACTATTGTAACTCTCTCCTCACTGGCCTCCCGGCATGTGCACTTAAGCCTCTCAAACTGATCCAAAATGCCATGGCACGACCAGCCACAATCTCAAACCAGCCACAATTCTCACGTCTCCCCCCTTCTCCGCTCCCTCCACTGGCCCGCACTGAATACAAAACACTGAAGCTGGCCTTCAGACAAAGGCACGACTCCGCTATACCTCCCAAGCCTGATCAACCCCTACAACCCCACCCGTTCACTCAAATCAGCCAACACAGGGATGCTGACAGAACCCTCGGCCTTGCTAACAAAAATCCACTCGTCCATAGACAATTTGCCCTCCTGGCCTCCAAACTGTGGAATAGACTCCCTGTTGCACTAAGAACAACAGACTCACTCCATAGCTTCCATTGTGGCCTGAAGACTCACCTCTTCAGACTCCACCTAGGCCCATAGCACTTACTGTAGCTCACCTAAGACTATGATGGAGGGGGGGGCTTAAGACTGGGAAGGGGGGGAACACCTTTAAGACAAGGATGGCCCCTGTCACACCCCTGCCTCTTTTGAGGGTAGTGTGTAAACCTTTTGCACAACCAGACATTAAATCATGGCAATGCACTCATTTTGCATGCCTTGATGCCAAACAAGTGCAAGTGCTGCATCTTCACATCACTTCACATCCAAGCACTGCTCGCCCCCTCCCCCCTCACTGACTACTTCATGGCTCAACTCGTCACACCTGCTCTCCTTCACCAATCTTCGCACCTGTCCTCCATTCTACAATCAACTGCTGCCTCTACAAAAGCCCAGTCTGCACAGCACTTCACGCCATAACTCCAACTTGTCTACACATACGGTAAAGTAATGGCCAGCTTACAGTATTGTTTAACCAAGTTGCAAGTTTAGTCTTTAGATTCACACAGCTATTTTCAAGGCTATAAAATTAAAAAGAATCTTCAAAGTATGTATTTCATCTTGAGTGGAAGGAGGCGTTAGGTTCTCCAGCGTAGGTCACAAACCAGTGCGACGTGGTCTGAGGGATGGGATACACTGGGTAGGGCCTGGTAGGCTGTTCAACTTCACATAGTTGTTGCTCCTGCTTTCTGTTGTTTTCAATTGGTGGTTATGTTTCACTGACCCTGCCTCTCCTCTGAGTCCTCTCCTCACCAGTTCTCCGGATTCCCAAGCTGATGTTGAGCCAACGTGCAGAGCCACCAATCCCCACCAACCCCACTTTTCCAACCAAAAGACTTGTTTCAATAAATGTGCCCACGGGCTTCATCTACCTACTATGTCTCCTCTTTGCTGTGCGCTTGAGTCAAACACACCAGCCTTTACAAGTGTTAACTTGTTAATCACACTTAAGAAAGACTTGAAACACTGCATATAGCCTATGTATATATTTTTTTTAACTACAGAAACAAAGAGCAGTCATAACATTTGACAATTATACTGTTTTTACTATAGAAACCTATATGAAATAGTATGAATTCATAAATAAATACATAGTTATCATACACGTCACATATACAAACTATACAGTATATGGTCATAGATAAAAAGCGTTTTTTTATACCTATAAGGTAATATTAATTGGCTGACATAACAAACTTATAAATCTCATATAAAAGAAGCTTACTTTTCTTGTACATTATGCATACAAAATACATATATTTAATGGTCTTTATTCATATATGAAAAGGATATATATCATATAATTAAGAACTACAAACATGATATGGAACATGTAAGGAAAATACAGTTTGCCATACATTTAACTCATATATCACATACATGTTGTTTACTTGATCATACATAAATCGCTGTTATCTCTTATATGAGGTTTATATGAAAGGGGTCTCTTTCAAGAGTTTGTGGCGATCTGTCACTCTGCCACCGTTGTTTTTAACTGTCACCGAACCTGTCACTCAAGTCACAACACGCGCACACATGTTCACGCTCATCCACTCACCCGCATCAATCAACGTGATGGTCCGTCCCATTTTATGAATGGAATCGGCGCGAGTCAGGGCTGCTGCTGGAGGAGGAGGCTATGGTGGACGCTATTATTCCAAACGTAGGAGACGGTGTTTGAAGGAGCGCTTGTTTTATGGTTAGGCGTCACAGTTATTGTCCACGACATTGCAAGCGGCGCGAAGGCCAGCGGACCTTGGTCCTGCTCTTCGCGCCCGAGCGCGGCAGGCGCGAGTGCCTGCGAAGAGCATCGGCTGCAGACTGGCATGGACGTCCTTTCCCCTCACGATCGCTGGCTGGAGGAGGAGAGCTGCTAACAGCGCTACACCTACTCTGTCACACACGAGCCGCCGTGCCTGCGGTGTGTGTGTGCGTGGCTGCGTGCTACAGCTACATGGTGGGTGCGTTCGGAAACCCGCACCGGGTGTGTGCTCAGTGTAGTGAGTGCAGTCGGCGTGACGTTGGAGAGTGCGTTCAGTGTGGCTTATTTACGAACGACCAGTTTTAACAGGCAGCTGTGTGCTTTTTCACTTCTGAACTCTGAAGGTAAACTTTCTGAAAAGCAGCAGTTGCTGCTGAGTATGCTAACGTAACGTTGCTATTAGGAGATGTATGTAGGTCTAATTCACAACATTGGCATGTTGTTGATGTGTGTGAAACTATCAAGCCCAAACGACCAATTAAGCTGCAAGTGCTGTATTTTGCGGTAATTTCCTCCATTGTTCACAGCTGAGAAGCATTCGAGACACATGAAAACCAACCAATCAGAACACCGCACCACACCACCACACCGCCAAACCCCATCTTCTGAGTAGGGTTGGTGAGTGCGTGCACTCAACACACCAGTGCGCCGCGCACTGGATTTCCGAACGACAACGCACCAAGTGCACCGAATAAACGGAACGACAACATGGCACACCAGTGCGTTGAGTGCGCATTTCCGAACGCACCCGGTGTTTCCCTGTGTTAAACTGGAGCGGTGACAGCGTGAACGCACGTCTCGATGGCCAGGATTCCGTGACAACTCATACAAAACCTACAGGTCGGTCTGAACTAACACCTTATTCCACGAAGAGGAAACCTGAAGTGCGTTTTTTTTTCTTTATTAAAGGGGAAGTTTCGTTTTTGTTTTTCTTTGTTTCCTTGAGTTAAAGGAGAAGTTTGAGTTTGATTTTTCTAATTTTCTTTTGTGGGGAACCGTTTCTATTTGCTATTTTGCTCTGAATGGAATGACTTGAACTAAACTGAACTTATCTCTGACCCCCCCTGAACTGAATACAAACCCCTCAAACTGGTACGGTTGTGTGTGTGGTCTCCTTATTATTCTCATTCATTGTTGTGCATATGTTTTTCTGCTGGTTTATGGTTTATGAAAAAAAGGTTTATGGTATTAACTGGGTTACTTCTGAGTTTGGAAAAGGGTCCATACTTTATATGTATGTACGCTTTGTAGCGCTTTTATTATTATTGCGCTGATTATTGTCAGGCTACGCCTGACTGGCACCCCGCACGTCATTTCAGAGCTGTCTAACAAACCGCTACAAGTTCACATATAAGACTCATATAGTTATCATACACTTCACATACAAAAATAGTCATAGATAAAAAGTACATGTTTTTTATACTTATAATATTAATGGGCTGCCATGTAACAATCTTCTATGAATCATATTGTTGTGGACTTACTTTGGACACACTTTGTGTGATGATGGAGGCGCGTGGGTGCAATAATGCCACAACAAGGATTATCCCAGTCAGGACGTTTACTGGCAGAACGGCAGGTTACACTTTCACAGGATGGCAATAATAACAGGACTTCACAGGTTGGCGACATACAGCAGCAGTACAGGTAGGATAACTCACTCATACACTTTGCAATAAGTCTTTGTGGCTGATATCCGAGGTCCCTGGCATAGGCGGAGGATTATCACTCTACGTCCATACTCTCTGGGATCCGGAAAACAACTAACTTGAGTTGGCGGGCTGAACCAATCTGCTCTACCTGAGAGCCAATAAGAACACACTACATCCAGTAAACACACACACAATAGGCTGTTGTTAATACAGGCACAGGTAATAGGCTGGCATTTGTTCCCGCGTTACAATATAAAAGAAGCATCCTTTTCTTGTAAATTAAATGCATACAAACATACACTATACTTGTGTATAATGGCATTTATATTCATATAAGAAAGGGATAGATAGATCTCATATAATTAAAAACAACAAACATTATATGGAACATGTAAGGAAAAGACAGTTTGCCATGTACTTACCTCATACATGTTGTTTACTTGATTCATAAATAAATCACTTTATTCATACATAAATCACTTTATTCTCTCTTTTGAGAATAATATGAAAGGTGCCACTTTCAGTGTTTGCATATAAGACATACATATAAAATGTAATGTATACATTACATGACATACATGTAAAGGCAACAGGACATAATATATGTTTCTTATACTTCTACTACTTTTTTTTCCCCATATGGGAAATACCAGGCTTTAATTCCTCCGAGGTGGAAAGTCTGGTGACACGAGGTTACTATCATGTAGACTGAAAATGGGTGCATGTTATCCTTTAACCTAGCTCCCACAGCCAATCGGGAGCCTGACGTGGTATACCTGACTGCATGTATAAACAAGCACGGGCGTCACACCAAATTCTGGGCCCTGGGTACAAGGATGCACTGCGGGCCCCATATGAATGTTAACTATTAAAAAATAGCAGATATACAAGCTCACAGCGCGGCACCGAGTGCCGCGCTGCGAGCTTGTATATCTGCTATTTCTTTTAAATCGTGAAAATGTGTGCAAGTTTTTATGTCAGTGGTGCTCAAACCTTTCCATGTCAAGGACCCCCAAGATCATATGTATTTGGCCACGGACCCCCATTTAAAAATATTTTGTTCCAGGAACCCCCCAGAAGCTTAAAAAATACATATTTTCAAAGATTTTCACACATTTTCACGACTTTTCAAAAATAGCAGATCTACAAGCTTGCAGCGCGGCACCGATACCTGCTATTTTTCAATAGCTAAAACTACTAGGGTCCCTCCACCTTGGGCCCTAGTAACTCAGTCCCACTTCCCCCCCCTTGTGACGCCCCTAGGAACAAGGCTGTACAACTATCTCACGCTACATTGCTCCAGTACACCCACCCTCACCAGCACACACACACCAGCTGCAACCATACTGTGGTGCACCATTCGCCTGAATGCACGTACTGATGAAATGTAAAATATGTAGTGTTGACGGCAGCGGCTGTGACATCTCTATTGTGTGCCTTTCTCCGAGTGGCAGGTCAGGTTGCCTGTGTGCTGTGTGCCCTGCATTGGCTGTTGATATATTGTTACTTTCGGGCAGAATCCTCTTATCTCCATTAAGGCTGGGCAATATCGAAAATGTACCTTCATCGAGGTATCAACATGCGAGGTTGTTACATGCCCCAGTCTAGGGGTATAAGGATATGCAACATTAATAAGGCAAAAGGTAGGTGGAAGAAGTATTTTTATTTATACCTTCTTTTGTTGAGTATTTAAGGAACAGTTTACAAATAATAATTGAATGCAAAAACACAAAGGAACAACTTTAACAATAACTCAAATGAATAACTATCCTGCAAAGAAAAGAAACAATCAAAATGAACTAATCCTAAACTTATATATTAACCACTAAATAACTAAACTAGACCAAATCAAAATTACATGAGATTACTAAACTAACATAACTACACTATTCTAAACTATCAAAACATGAGCGATTACAAAAAGCAGGCAGTGGTAGCTACGTGTTAGCTGAAGGCCACAACCTAGTTGTGGGTTTAAACAAAGTCAAGTTCCCAATGTTCTCAAGACTCACAGAGGTAAGAATGCTATAAGCTAAGCAGTTTCTAAAGCTACACAGAGCAGAGGGAAACTACGATAGAGTAGCTCCCAGAGCAGCAGCATGTGAGTGTCATGTAAGTTGGGCAGGATGTTCCCCCATGGGCAGCAGGGAACAAACTGACGAGGAGCTCTGGGCTGGCAAGGCTTTTGTAGGGAGGCCCCGCAGGTGAGTGGACCAGGTGGAATCAGGGTGTAGCTCTCCATCAAGCTCAGCTCACTCAGGTCTCCTCCAAGTTCAGGTCTCGTCTCCTCCCACTCCAACACAAGGCCAAGACCTAAACTGACACTAGTATGAGTATATGGACTCCAACCAATATTGGGAACAATAGTAAACTAATAATAATAAAGATAAACTAGAAAATAGTAATAGAATAATAGGAAATACATAGGGATGTAACAGAGGTATACATACCGAGGAAGACGGCTTGAAATGAGGTATTGGTGTATGTCTGTGTCAAATGAATTAATTGACACACTTTGCATGCACGTAGCACATGCAAAAAAGCAGTCCATCTGTAACCACATGTGGTTATTTCAATAAAACCATTGTTGTGAAATGGAAATAAGGCATTTAATTTCTTTATTCTATGTGTACTGTGCAATGTGCATGCATGGATATGCTATTCATTATCTGGGTTAGGCAGGCAGTGGACCCAAAGCAGAAACGCCAATAAAAACTGTATAATGCAATTTTTTTTACTAATATCATGAGTAATATCGATATTGAGGTATTCAACACTGTTATCGAACATTGAAGGTTTCCCTAATATCGCCCAGCCTTAATCTCCATTATTTTAACTTTTGTGTTTTTTCGTAAATGAATGCCCTACTTGATCATACTACAGCGTCACACAAAAGCATCGAAAGTAGCAGATGTACAAACTCGAAATCCACTTTGAGGCCATCAATCTGCTAATTTTGCAAGTTTGGGAATTTTAATCTTGAAAAGTTATACTTGGACATCTGAGGTTTCCACCCGACAGAGACGATATACGTGCTAGTGTCTCACAGAGACAAGGATATTTTCCCCCACTGTGAATAAAGTTTGTTTCTGAACCCTGACTGACAGGAAAACGGTCTATATGTGGGCTGAGACACTACACTATAGTAATGGTGTCAGACACACGATTACAAACAAAGTTTTTTCTGTCTTCAGAGACTTACATTAATATGCTAAATAATACATTTGCTTTTAAATTGTACCAAATGTATTTGGTGACTTATACACTTTGAGATAATGGGAAATTAGTTTGCGTAAAACGTACAAGTGTTTACTTTAAAACTACATTAAGGCATGTCAAAAGAATAATTGCATCTCTGTGAATTCACTGGAGGGGTTCTTGATGGAGGCTGGGCAGGTATTCTGCCATGCTGCGGTAGCCAGGTCCTCAGTAATGTATTGATCCTGCATGAATCCTAAACACACAATGTGTGTGATGCTTTCTTGAATGCTATGCAACAGAACAACATAAATATATTCTAAAACTGAATTAGCCACACAGACAGGCCATCTGTCTTGGCCATACATGGATTCTGTTAGTGTGGTATGTGGCCTCCATATATGGGCATTCCCATATGAAGTCCTGTTAGATATGGGCTTCATATTGATGACATCAGGGAAGTCCATATATGGGCATAAAAGGGATTCTGTTAGTGCGGTTCCCCTGACATCACAGTGAAGTCAGAGTGTGACGTCAGAGCGGCAAACCCATTCTGTTGCTTACCTTGCTTGTAGAAGGCCTACTGTAAATCGCTCTGGATTAAGAGTGTCTGCTAAATGCCTAAACTGTACATTCTAAATTGTAAAGAGCACGATTGAGCAGGCTTTAGTGATGCAAGGTTGGCATCCGGGTATACAGTCTGTGTGGAGAGCAAAAGAGGCTTTAAGCCCCCCCTTACTCCCTACTTTCCCTTACTCATATCTCCGCCACCGTTGCCCCTATCCATGCCAAACTTTGCACACACACTCCTTGGCTGCTAAATCACAACCACTCATGTTTCACATGTCCCTCTTCCAACGCCACCATGAGGCCGATTTTAGCAAAACACATTTTTGGACACTGCTCCTACAGATTTTGCCCTAAAATCATGCAGAGCGCTACACAGTATCTCTAAAGTCATGTCATCAACATGGATCTGTCCCATTTCCCATATTCCCTCCTGATTGGCTACCATTGCCTTTTAAAGCTTGTGTATGCGACCTGACGGTCGCTTATCTCCCGATTAGGGAGTCTCACTGGTATGAATGTACAGTATATATTATGTGTATCTAACTACCTCCCTGCTGTCCATCTGTCCTCTACAATGTCTACGCATGTTCACATAGCTGAATCAAGTGGGATTTTGAGTCACCGCGTAACAGACCAACAAGTAAACATACTACATTTCCATATCCACAACACACCAATCTGTGCCAGAAAGAAAGGAAAATCACAGAATACCTTCAGACCACAGCCCGGTTGCTCAATTTATTCTGACTCTTCTCCCCTCACCCTCGCACCTCTCATACAGACAGATTGGTGCTGAATTAATGCGGTTATTTGTGTTAAATATGCATGAGAACTCCTTGCATAAAGTGAGAACGTGTTGAAGAAGTTTTCAGCCTCGTTTAAAAATACTTTAAGTTTCCACGCAAATTGTTTCAACTGGACGACAATTGAAACAAGGTGAAGTGAGCTCACCTGCAGCTTTTGAGAGAGAGAGAGAGAGAGAGAGAGAGAGAGAGAGAGAGAGAGAGAGAGAGAGAGTGATATTCGGTCATTTTGTATGATTTTGAATTTGTTTCAGCATGCTCAGAGATAACAAGAAGAAGAATGCCTAATCCATGCGCTTCTGCCCTTTATTAACTAGGCTACATACAAGAAAATTAGCTATTTGTGCTGCTCACTGCTATTTGTCTAAATCAAAGTCCTTTGTGAATGATGTTTTCACCGTTGAAGCATGTTGTCGCGATTTGCTGTCAAATCCGTCATCACGTCTATTTCACTTTCTTTAGTTAGAAGAAAGCTTTGAAATATATCATAATAACTTCCTGTGGTTGTAACTTTTAAGGTAATTTTCCCTCAAGTTTCTGCTCGTAAGGCATTGCACATTATTTCAGAATGTCTTGAGGAAAATAAGATTAGAAGTTAAAGTTCTAAGTAATTCCATAAATAAATAATACATAAAATCTAAGAAATTCCATAAATTAGAACATAATTATATAAGAAGTAGTGAAAATAGCTGATCTACAAGCACACAACACGTCGCTTTGCGCTGCATTGTGAGCTTGTAGATCTGCTGTTTTCACTATTTTGGATCACAGGCAAAATGTATAATTTCTTGTTTGGGAACCACTGGTAGAGACCACATTGCTTAGCAGAGTAGAGTGCAATGCAAGTCAAGTGATGAAAATGAAGGCTATAAGGTCATTAATGGGAGCCCAACTAAAAAGTAACTAAAAAGTTAGTTTTACAGTAACACATTTCTTTTTGGTGTAAGTAATTAGTAAAGCAGTCTCTCGATTACAGACTTCAAGTGCAAAGGACCGACCTTTTCTTTGACAATGGCTAGCCAGATTGTCATTAAAGTAACTGAGTTACTTTTGAAATGAAGTAACCAGCAACGGTAACTAGTTACTGTTTTTCAGTAACTAACACAACATTGCTCAAAGTGTACAGATCTCCTCTGCCCTTTTCCTCCTCAGTGTGCTTTGAAGAGCCTTTGCTTGTAGGTTTTCATGTTTAGTAAAAGTTCATTTGCAAAAAACGTTTTTATAAATGTTCACAAATCCATTTTTTTTACTGTGCACTCAAAGTAATATCAATCAAACTGAAGTTGGGTGGATTTGACTAAGTAAAAATGACTTAACAAAATAGATGTATCATAAAAAATGTAACTTTATTAGAAAGTAGTTTTTGTTTTCATTTAAACTTTGTTTTTTGGCAAAAACAGATAACTCCAACAGTCATTTTTTTTCAAAAACAGATAACTCCACAATTGATGTTTCACCATTGAATGTGGCCATATCGAGGACGCAAAAAGGATTTCCAGAATTTCACAGGAGAGCAAAAACAAAGTTTTGACAACATACTTAAGCAGTCTGTACTTTTATAGGGGCCACATGTAGCCACCAGGGGGCACAATAGAGGACAACTCAGGGGCCCCTGGGGTGCTAAAGGTGCACCGTTGCTCCAATCGGCACCAAACTTGGCACAACCACTGTTCAGGGGTCTACCATGACAATAGTCACACCCGGGGCCACCTCACAGGCCACATATCAGTGGCCCCTGGGGTCCCCAGGTGCCAAAGGCACGCTGCTGCTCTGATCTGCACCACATATGGCACACACACTGCCCATGGGTCTACCATTACAATAGTCACACCAGGGGCAACCTCACAGGACTCTTCAGGGGCCCCAGTGTGCCATATTAGGGGCCACTGGGAGCCACACCCCACATGGGGCCACATGGTAGACCCTCTGAACATTGTTTGAGAAAATGTTGGTGCATAATGGGGCAACAGTGTGCATAATGGGGCAATAGTGCGCCTATGGCACCCAGAGGCCCCTGGGGGCCACACATGGCCCCTGGGAGCCACACATGGCCCCTGGAGTGACTATCTTCATGGTAGACCCCTGGAACAGTGTTTGAGACAGGTTTGGTGCATAATGGGGCAACAGTGCGCATAATGGGGCAACAGTGCGCCTATGGCACCCAGAGGCCCCTGGGGGGCCACACGTGGCCCCTGGGAGCCACACATGGCCCCTGGTGTGACCTTCTCATGGCAGACCCCTGAACAGTGTTTGAGACACTTTTGGTGCATAATGGGGAAACAGTGTGCATAATGGGGCAACAGTGTGCCTATGGCACCCAGAGGCCCCTGGGGGCCACACATGGCCCCTGGGAGCCACACATGGCCCCTGATGTGACTTTCCTCATGGCAGGCCCCTGAACAGTGTTTCAGACACTTTTGGTGCATAATGGGGCAACAGTGTGCATAATGGGGCAACAGTGTGCATAATGGGGCAACAGTGCGCCTATGGCACCCAGAGGTCCCTGGGGGCCACACATGGCCCCAGGGAGCCACACATGGCCCCTGGTGTGACTATCTTCATGGCAGACCCCTGGAACAGTGTTTGAGACAGGTTTGGTGCATAATGGGGCAACAGTGCGCCTATGGCACCCAGAGGCCCCTGGGGGCCACACATGGCCCCAGGGAGCCACACATGGCCCCTGGTGTGACTATCTTCATGGCAGACCCCTGGAATAGTCTTTGAGAGAAGTTTGGTGCATAATGGGGCAACAGTGCGCCTGTGGTACCCAGAGGTCCCTGGGGGCCACACATGGCCCCTGGGGGCCACATATGGCCCCTGGTTTGACTATCCTCATGGCAGAACCCTGAACAGTGTTTGAGACAAGTTTGGTGCATAATGGGGCGCCATCTTGGATCACGTGGTCTAAACACGCTGCCCAATGGATTTATCTGTTTCTGCAAACAAAGAGCTATGTCACTTGTCTGTTTTTGCTACAAAACATGATCTTTGAGGGCGTTTAGAATAGGATATATCTGCCTTAACAACAAAATTGATTTTATATTCTAATAAAACTCTAACTTAACTGTTATTTCCAATAGTCAGCTCATTTTTTTCCAAAATGGCTTTTATCTGTTTTTGCAAATGAACTCTTCTTATACTGTTGCATTTCTGTATTTTGTGCGAATGTGCATTTAAATAAAAGACAGCCGCAGTCTCTGTGTGTGTGTGTGTGTGTGTGTGTGTGTACATTGCCAGATTTACAGTAACTATTTTTTTAAGTCGGTTATTTCTCCACGCCCTGCGGTCGCTTCTTGCCCTTAAGGCGTCTTACTTGTGCCTTATGACTATTTTTTATAATGCATTGTAACAAAGATGAGAGAAAGGTATGTGCTCATGTTGAATTGTCCAAATGAAAAAAAGGTGAGGTGCGTAAGCCAAACAAATACTCGCACACCAACATAACAAAAGGAATGTCCTCAGAGGTTTGGCAGTTGCAAAAATATTTTTATTTCAATATGATCCATGGTGACAAACCAGAAGGGAAAAGAAGAAAAGGAAGACCAAAGACCACCTGGAGGCGTACTGCTGAGAAAGAAAGAAAAGAAGCAGGATGGAAATCATGGTCTGAAGTCAGGACTGCAGCAGCCGACCGTGGAAAGGGGAAGCACTCTGTGAAGACCTTATGTGCCTCAAGGCACGAAGTGGATGTCTAACAGGTAATGGTGACAAAATAAAAAAATACCGATTCGTGTTTCGGTAAAAAAACAAAAAAAACACAAAAAAAAAACACCCTCAATGTGTCTTGATAGTAGACTCATCATTAACTCTTTTACCGCTTCGGACGTTCCCGTTCGCCCCAATTTTCAACCCTGCTCGTTGCCAATACGGCTCGTTCTTTTTACCTTGTCTGATGGCTGTAAGCTGATGTGGGGTCGCGCCGCCGTGTACAGTAAAAATATCTCCCGTAATGCTGCTCTCAACAATCCACCTAGGGTTGCCAACTCCCAGAGTTTCAAATACGGGACATCTCTAATGATTACTGCGACGCAGAAGGCGCCGCCGAAAAATCGAGTATTTTCGGTTATAAAGTTGGCTAAAACGGGTATTTTCCTATATTAAATCATATTTTTCCTTTCACAATATTAATTCGGGTGTCTTTGGGCCACCTAACCTATTAAAATCGGGTATTTTCGGTTATAAAGTTGGCTAAAACGGGTATTTTCCTATATTAAATCATATTTTTCCTTTCACAATATTAATTCGGGTGTCTTTGGGCCACCTAACCTATTAAAATCGGGTATTTTTGGTTATAAAGTTGGCTAAAACTGGTATTTTCCTATATTAAATCATATTTTTCCTTTCACAATATTAATTCGGGTGTCTTTGGGCCACCTAACCTATTACCTTAAAATCATGTAGTGTAGTCCTATATTATATTTCTCTAAATTTTCCAAAACATATAGCCTAGGTCTACATGGTTCTTATGTGCCCACTCTCTGGTTACCCAACACTAGTTTAATCATATTGGCATACAGTAATAACCATTGGGTTTTAAAAACAAAATCAACGCATGCTTATTCACATACCAGCCTGTCTGGGGTCGCTTTAGTTGGCAGACAAAACTACTGTAGTGCTCCCAGGAATACCATCCCATGATGGCTGATTTTCTGCTTGCTTGCCTGCTTTTTCACCTTGTTGTTTAGGCTATCACCAATCATGGATTCATGTGTATTCTGCTTGTACACAATCTTCTGTCATCTTCAGAACATTAAACAATGTTCTGAGCCGAGCACTGTCGTATGCTGCTCGCTCGCACGCACTCCCGTATCGTCTCTCGCAGGCAACTGTGGACTGAACCTACAGCCCATGGGAAGGGATTGTGTAGGGGGCGGAGACTGTGTCTTAGCAACACTGTGTTAAGCCAATTAGCTGCTTACAAACAGCGCAGCGCCCCTCACAGCAATGGGATGCAGCACTTGTCTCAGAGGAGAGCAGAGTGGAAGCTCTCTGACAGGCAGAATCGCTGTCATTTCTCAATTAAATCATCCCGTCATTCATATTTATCCCCCAATCTTCAAATACGGGAAAAGAGCGTCCTGTATCAGTTCAATACGGGACACGTCTTTTAGTTTCCAAAAAAGGGACGATCCCGTATTTTACGGGACGGTTGGTAACCCTAAATCCACCGCACGTTAGCAATAATGGAGTCCCAAATCACTTCCTGGCTGTTTTCTGTGGATCTGTTCTAGAAAATGCATTTCTATGCTCTGAATGGATGGCAAGCGAAGCGGCCCAATTCACAGTCATTCTTTGCATAAGGCTGCCCTCTGCCGCCAGCTCGGCTAAAGTACACATATGTAGGGTTGCCACCCGTACCGTATAATACGGAATCGTTCCGTATTGGACAATTAAAAGATGCGTTCCGTATTGAACCAATACGGAACGCGGTTTGTTCCGTATTTAACCAAATGCCCCATAAAGGCCTGTCACACAAACCTCAACACAGCATTTAACAATAATGAATGAAATAAAACACAGGAAATCCTCTCTGCCCGGGCTGCCCGGCCCCTGTCTGCATAATGCGCTGCATGTCGCTGTCAATCACCGTTACCTAGTTACAGTCAGTGATCACTGAACTTCCTCCTTCCACCAGGCAGATGCACACCGCACGCTTTAAAAGCAGAAAAGAATTAGTGCTCCATGGTTAATCGTTTTCAAACCGAAATCGCGATGTGAAATCCCGCGATTAGCGAATCGCAAAGGCCACGGTTTCTCTGCGAAGTAGTCTTCCCAAGCAACATGGAGACGTTTTAATTTTTAAAATCCCTTCATAATTGACTAAAGCAATGATCAAATCAAACTGTGATGACTTTCTTTGCTTCCACGCATCTCCACAGCACACTGCTGAAAGACAAAGTGAATGTGATTTTTTGGCACAGTGGTCACTGTGCAGGAGCATGGGAACAGCATGGGAACTAGGGATGCTGCAGGTGTTACAGCACCCCTATGGGGAAGTTCTCATTTTTGAGCGGTGGTTACACCGTCTCCTATACGTGGCCGTGTGTGTATGCGTGCGTGCGTGTGTGCGTGTGTGTCTGTCTGTATGTAGCCTGCAGGCCTGCAGTACCTTTTATGGCCACACATGTTAAGGGAGGGGCGCTGTTGTTCAGGCCAGGCCAGACCAGGCACACACACACACACACACACGCACACACACACACACAGGGGGGAAGGGGGGGGGGGAAACCACCGCTCAGTTCACACGGGTGTGATTTTTTATTTAAATAAGAAAAGAACAAATCAAACATAGCAAAAATACAATATAGGTTATATCATGTTGTGTGTTATAGTTATAACTATTCTATGCATTTCATGGGTTTGGGACTGCATTTCTTCGCCGGCCGGCGGCTGTGCCACGCGCACGGAACGCACAGAACGCACGCACCGCGTGCCCGGAAGAGGTGTTCCTTATTTCAATTTCTGAAAGGTGGCAACCCTACACATATGAGCGTTGTAAAAAGAATTAGTTTGAAAATATCAATAGATAATTTTCTATAACATCGCAAAGGTAAGCTGCTTTTTGCTGGCACCAGCCCCAATAAATAAATAATAACATCTGGCAGTATAACTGTTTAAAGAAGAATTACTAATTCAACTGGATCCCCAGACCCATTTCAAATATGATTATTTTGAGGGGTCCACGTTAGGCGGGGGCGGCAGTGGTTCAGGGGTAGAGAAACCGTCATTAGAACACGGAGGGTTCCAGAAAGGTACCCAGTTCGATTCCGGGCTCCCCAGAGTTAGTGTCGAAGAGTCCTTGAGCAAGACTCTAAACCCCTAGTTGCACCCGTTGAGCAGGCTGGTGCCTTGCATGGTTTCCTCCACCATCGGTGTATGAATGTGTGTGTGAATGGGTGAATGTAATGCACAATCTCCAAGTGCCTTGGATAAAGTCGCTATATAAATGCACCATTTACCATTCATCACATGTTCTATTTACCGCATGGGCATTCATTGTTTATTGACATTCTAGTGGAGTGGTGCCTTGTATTTATGGAGCCTTGAATTTATGGAGATGTTTTTGTCACATTCCGAAGGCAATCATTTGATGACCGTCGGAGTCTCCAGTAGGAGCCTTGCAGAGTCTCACACTGCAGGGGTTCCCAAACTGTTTTGGCTCAGGGCACCTTATGGCATATTTTACATATTTTAGCATAAGAGTATGATCTAACAATTTATTTTACATAAAAAATATTACACTTTTTGTTATTATTTTAAGATGATGACAACATCTGAATGAATTTGTGTTTTATTGAGTAAATCATATTACTTGGCACCAGCGCTGCATTTGATAACTTCTCTGGGCAAATGGAGGCATACTGGTTAGGGGCTTGTAGCATAAATTCAAAATATTATCACATTATCTCGCGGCACCCCTGGACTGCCGTTATGGCACCCCAACTAAATAATCAAGCCTTCATGGGGTGGGTAAATGATAGAAAATAAGTATTCTTTTGGGTGAACTACTCCTTTATTAAACACATTTATAAAGCCAGAGATTAAGTGTCAAGTTCAACACAAGCCATGTCAGCCTGCTTCCCATCATCCTGGCTGTTCTGGCCTGCAGTCACCTGGGTTCAACACGATAACATGCAGTGAACTGGAGGACAAGCCCTCCATAGACCTGTCCAAAGGCTCTGTTCTGGACTATGGAGCCTTCGTAGCATGCGGCCTTAGACGTAATAATAATAATAATAATAAATGAGCCCAATGCCATCGACATGAGCTGAATTTACTGAACTGATCTGTATAGGCGACTTTGTCTGGCGGATATCATCTCATATTGAGGTCAAAGTGACACTGTGGTTGGGCTGTTGGTGGCTCTAGCCTGGTTCATCAAGACAGAAGGAACAGTGTTTGTCCGGAATTTCATCTTATGTCACAGATGTTCATGGACATTGATGGTTATGATTGGCATCTTTGTTGGGCCAACCGTGGTCATCTACTGTACATCGATATCAGAAAAAAAGATCTCTACTTTTATAGCCTATGCAACTTTTGTTTTTGTTCAGTAGGCTACATGTTTCAAGGGAAGCAATGTCAAGAAGGAAATACATTTGGGTAGAGCTGTTTTTGTTTTGTTTTATAAATCACCCAACAGCGGAGGAGTTGCTCATTTGCATATCAGCCTGTGGGCTATCCCTCAGAGATGGGACAGAGAGGAAGGGTACCAGACATACTTGTTCTCATTATTCCAATTGTATCCTAACTGTCTAGGGAACAACCTTCGACATTGAATTCACCACAAAATAAGAAACTGATACATTTAACTAATATAAAATGAGTCGCCTCAACTTGTTTTGAACACATTGTATTCACACGCATGCACGCTCACACACTTGCCCAAGTTCAACAGAAAGGCAAAGGGAATGATTTCGATCATTCGACGATTCCTTCTCTCTTGTCAGAGAGAGAACGCCCTTGCCCCTCAACATATACACGCCTATCCCCCTAATAATTATGCACACTGGCACAACACACACAGGCAGACACACAGCACACACACAGACGCAGAGGGAACCCAGCAGAGCCTCAGCACGCACAGACACGCACACACACACACACACACACACACACACACACACACACACACACACACGCGCACGCACGCACGCACACGCGCACACGCACACATGCACACAAATCACATCAGCACTGAGGTGGTAAATCGCCCTTCAGTAGCCTTCCTCCAGGGAGTCAGCAGTTCAGCGCTTATCGAGCCGCTATCTGATTACTAAAAGGCTGTCCCGCGTTATAAATGAACCCGCAACATGTGTGCGCTACGGGTAACGCCGGGGCGCCCTGGGAGTGGAAAAGCCATTACAGGGAGGGTGGGGGTGTTATGAATGAGATTAAAGGAAGCGGGGGAAGCGGGTGGGGAGGGGAGGGGAGGGAAGGGGGGACCTCGGAGGCCGGAGGGAGCAGCTGCCACTTGCACTTGTGTTCGGTTAGCGGTTGGTGTCATTGTTGTGGTGTTGGTGGGCGGAAGAGGGGAAGGTACGAGGGTGGGGGTTAGGGTAGGTGATATCTGTGTGTGAGCAGAGCTGAAGAAGAGGCATGAAAAAAAAAACTGTGTCTGGCTGATACATACAGTATGGCAGCACGTGCGACTCGTGCGAGGTTCAGCAGGTTTGCACGAATGTGCGCCTTCGTTTTGAAGCGAGACCGCGATACGCACACAAAAAGAACATTTATTCCGTATTGGTGAATTGCGTATAATTACTTGAAAGCTCCCTAACCACTCTAGATTCACACGATGATTACAGTAGTTGTATAAAGGACCAAAGCTATAATTCTATCCAACGTGGAGTGGACATGCACGCTGGATGTTGCTGCACGATGCTCATTTTGTGTTCCTCGCAGGGCCTGCTCTCCTGACGGGAAAATAGGAGGCAGCAAAGGTGATAGCCTTAAACGGTGTGATTTTAAGAGCATGTTTTTACAACAGCCACACAATGGCCCTGAACAAAATAGCTCTGTGATCCTGCTGGTTGCTAGCGATTGAGAAGAGGATATAATGTTACTGCCAAGACAATTTTGAAATTATGAATCTGTTTTGAACATGTTTTACGATTTACAATGTAGGCATTTAGCAGACGTTGTTCAGCCATTGCAACTTACACGACGACATTAAATATGGAGTGATACATCAAATGACATCAAAAATCTATAATCTGCACATTGAAACTATACACACTCTACGATGCCAGGTTTGCAAACGACCTGGCATCTGCCTACATAACATGTTTTAGCCTTTGCATAAGACTGCAAGGTCGTCAAGGCTAGGGCAAGTGCTACGGCAAGTGCTATGCGCTAAGGTGGAGTCTGAAGAGTTAAAGTAGAAGTGCTTACCAACAATTTTAACTTAGGTATTTAAGGACCATTGGAATAAGCTGCATTCACTCAAAGTTTGAACTATTTGTATTGGAAAGGAGTTTTAATCATTTGAAATTGGTGCTATGACAGGAAAGGTTCGTGTAGAAAGGCTTTGGTCCTCTATATTGGTATGCAATAATGCAATACAATTAATTCATTACTACTACAGCAACCAGCATGCCTTGCACCTGGGGGGGGTTGGGTGTTTACCAAAGGCTACCAACCCCACTATTTCCTGGCAAGAGACACCGCATAGCCAACACAGTCAACACATTATCATCCCAACTCAAATATGGACCTGGTGCCCCAGGCATACATTTCTGATGGTGTTTGCCCTGTGGCGTCTCTAGACTCCAGCGGTGCCCCAACCTAAGTCTATAGACATCACACTGTGTCATATATTGATGCAATAAGAGTCATTTTTTTTAACATAGGCTATTATTATTGTCTTGAATGCTTTATAGCCCATAGCTTTTACACTATGTCATTTTTGAGCGGTGCTAGCCGCTCCAACGCGTGACTTCATGTGTAAGACTGTGTGTATATGCAGTGTTCTTCAAATACTGACGTCGTATCTCCCTATCCGCATTCCGCACGTCCCTTTTCTGATTGGACAATATAATGACGAGCACATATCTATGTATCATCATCATACATCATCATTATACTGTACTTTTGCCCAGTATTTATAATCTTCCTTCAGTAAAGCTGGTTGCACACTGCTGCGTTTTTCGGGCCGAATATCGGAGTGAATTTCGGAGCCCGCAAATAAAAAATCAACCTCACGTTATGTCAGTCACGTTTGCACACTGCCGCCCGCTTCGCGCACCATTCGGTCCCTTGCTCTCTCTATCTCTCTCTCTCTCCTTGCCCTGAAAAACGCATTTCGCAACGAAAAACGCAGCAGTGTGCAACCAGCTTAACTTTGCAATCACAAGAGAAAGTGTTTGATTTCAAGAGTTTCCGAGTCCACACATTAATGTCTGTGGGCTAAACTGCACACAGCATGCACAGCATGTTTAATACTGTATATCGTCACTGTCGGCCAGAAACCTTGTATCTCAAAGTTTCAAAAGTTCTTTTCGTAAAGTAAAGCCCTGCGTCACACAAGACTAGTGAAAATAGAAGATCTATAAGCACACAACGCCTCGCGATTGTGTGCTTGTCGGCTGTTTTCAGATAAATATTGTGAAAATAGCAGATCTACATGCTCACAACGCCTCGCAACGCGAGGCGTTGTGAGCATGTAGATCGGCTATTTTCACAATGCTCGCCTCTTGCTTACTTAATATTTGACAGTTTGGCAAGTCCTGTAGAATATTCGACTATAAGAATACTTTGAGGTTGAATAGTTCGAATACTAAAAATCACTATTCGTGAATGCCCTACTGGTGACATTCACTGGACAGCTCCCAGCATTGCGTCATCATTTCCAGATGACAGGTCATTCAAGTAGAAACTATATAGGTGAATGGTTGACGATCATATTTTTCTGGAGTTTCACCTTTTGGGAAATGCCAGAGTCTTCAGAGGTGAATGGAAATCCTTGTTTTTATTAAAATGACATTCATTTCATCTACCTCCATTAAATCATGCAGCTCTGAAAATCCCCACTCCACTCGTAGGCCCAGCGTTCCAATAGAGGGGGGTATGTGCCTGCATAAAGTGAATGGCAAATCAAGCGGCATAATAAAAACTGTTTTAATCTAAGCAGCGCTGTTGCAGGGAGTGAGGGGTGCAATTTTCATGTTTAGAGAAATAATCCATTGGGCACTGTGGCTGGTGAATGGGTTGTGTACATATGTGTACATTTTTAAGGCAAATTTGTATTTAGTTTCGTCATAGTCTTTTGAATGAAATTTAAGTTTGAGTCATATTTTAGTAATCTGAAATGTTTTAGTTTTAGTCGAGCAAGTAAAGATTTTAGTTGACTGAGTGTACAGTTGATTTTGTCAATAAAGAAATACTTTGGCAGGCCTTAATGGTGTCGTAATGGCAGATTTGACACTTGGTTGCATGCTGAAAATAGACAATCTACAAGCTCACAACGTGCGTTGTGACCATGTATATCGGCTATTTTCAGTCTTATAGTTCTACTGGATCTCTTCTCCACCAGTCTATTTTAGTTTAGTTTTTATTTGTTGACGAAACTGTCTATTATAGTCTTAGTTTTTGTCATCATAGCTTTTTTTTTTCTCATAGTTTTAGTAAACGATGTGGCGTCTGTGGTTCGGTTTAGGCCGGAGCCATGTGTTGCACCCTACCTATCTGTCTCTCTGCACTTTCCTACTGTACCTAATAAAACAAAAAGGGAACACGTGATGATCAAAGGAAGGCAATTTTGGGGACATTAAGGATGCTGGAACAGCTTTGAATTGCACTTTGTTACACATTGTTTGTTTTTTGTTTTTTTGGCACGCCAAAAAGGGAAATAACTAGCACACAAGTGGGTGAATGGGTGGTGTGCCAAATATGGTAAATAAAACAGGTAGAACTGAACCTTAGATGCCAAACCATATTTGGCACACCACTAAATGTAGTGGTGTATGTCCCACTAAATGTATTGTCCTGACTCTCTGTACCTAAATAAAGCAACAATGACCTTCATCAGCAAAAGGTGAAATAATCCATGATGATCGAAATAAAGCAATTTGGGAGGACTGGCCAAGCTACTGTCCCTGGACAGTTTGTTGCCTGCCCCGGGCAATCGTTATTGTCGAACCCTGATTAAAGAATCAAGGCAGACAAATGAGACAATAGAACAGCTTTTATTGCATTGTTTGTTAAACATCGTTTTTTTTAGGAGCTTAGCAGCCAAAACAGGGACACAGTGACGATGACAAACTGCTGTATGACTACTGCACTGTACCACCTTCATCTTATGACCAACCCTAAACTCAGCCCAGCTCAAGAGGCTAAAATTCATGTTAAGCCTTACTGGGTTAACTGGGTTTCTTGGCAGGGACGTGCTGGCCACTGGGGAAAGTGGGACAATTCCCCAACGGCCAGTACCAGGCCGTCCGTGAAAAAAATAATAACAATAATAATAGGCCTATATACATTTCCAAGATCCACCGCAATTCTATTTTAACAAGGTACAGTAGCAGCCTACTGTATATGATAATGTCTCAAGGCAACATGCACAGCATGGTCCACACACACACGCACGCACGCACGCACGCACGCACGCACGCACACAGCCTTGAGTGCTGTGACAGGCTGGCCAAGTTGAGCACAGCTGGTCGTCGCTGCCCCTCACTCACACTAGCCTTGCCTTGAGTCACACTGACACACACTCTCTCGCCTTGCTTGGATAGACTGTATAAGCCTCTATCAGAGTCCAAGGTGAAGAGCTATTCACCGCAGATTTTAGGTGTAAAGCTATCCACCTAAAGTGAGAAAATAAGTGGAGGCCATCATAGTCAGTCACGGTGAAGTCCTATCACTGTGACTGACTGGTCTAGATCGACCAATCAGTGAACGGGGTGATGGGCCGATCTGTCTGATAGTAAAAACAGAGAGATGTGTCGGGGTTCGCCTACTCACCGCGAGTAATGACGTAATGTTGTAGTTTTATGACTTAAAAAAGACTACACTGTGATGGATAGCTTATCACCGTGGTGCCTACTATGAACTGAAATGAACTGCAGCTGTAAACATTTCTGTCCCTGGCATCATCAGTGTGCATGTGTGCGTGCGTGTCCAACTGATGGTTTTCTGTTATATACTTCCCAGAAGTCTCTCATGAAACTATACTTATCCCCAAAACCAAAAGGACAATTGTATTTCCATCCTGAAAGAAGTAGCAGGCCTAATATTATTATTGGATTAGTTTATAGCTACCTAGTATCAGCAATAACACAAATGAAAGTCAAAGTTCAGTTCATTATTTTGCCTTTTGTAAGGCTCGATATTTGTTTTAATTTCTTGAATTAATATGTCTTTAGTTTGCAAAAATTAACCTGAAGCAATATGACATTAAAACTATAATATACCGCTACACTGCATACCGTACTTTAGGACCTAAAGTGACCTAAAATGTGCTCGTTGGCACGCAGCCAAAGCTTTTGGCTCGCCAACACGGCCTTCGGCCACGCGCTTAGAGGGCCTCTCCACCTACAATTAGGGGCCCAGGACATCGTGCAGGACGGAATTCGCACAGGACAGAATTAATTTGCAAATGTGATTTGAGTTGCAGCAACCACACTGGTTAATCTGACACAATATGTCCATATATGGGCATTCCCAATTATGGGCTTAATATTGATGGGCTCAAAAGGGATTCTATTAGTGGTTGCCCTAACAGGGCATCATCTGGGAATCAGATGTAGAGGCAGCTCCATATATGGAGATCTAGGTGATGATCCAGTAGTCTCTATATGGATATCCAGGGTTTGATCTTTGGTGAGGTGATGTCACAACAATGTGATGTCACAATGTCAACAAACAGGGCAGCAGCTATACACATTGAGGCGATACAGAGATACGTACGGACAAGATGTACCGGTTTTCATAGTTAACTGCGACCTACGGTCGCAACAACATCTTGTTTGTTCAAACTTCCACTTTATGTAGCAGATTAGTATATTAACACATTGTAAACAACGGCAATAGAAATTGTTTCCTACCTTTTACAAGAGCAAACTAATTGCATTTTGACAAATAATTCCAGGGCCTCAATTAAAAAGCTACAAAAATCTAACAAAGTGTAATGTTTGGCATACGTGTGGTGCTGGGGAACAGGCCTTGGGGTCACCAATATCAATATGGTCCATCTCCAGGGGAGCATGAATGTGTTTTATGTATTCTATTTGTTTTAGAGAGAATAGAATAGAATGGTGAATAGATTTGCGATTCAACATTCTTTCTCAGGGTCCCACAGTGACGCACTTCATAAGCACAGGCCGTAAGAGGAGCTGTATGAGTCATACTCACATATTTACTGAGTAGATTCAAACTTACAATTGTCACAATAAGTGTGTCAATGCACACAGAGTGCACTTTTCAACGTTAGTGGTACATTTTTTGCAGGCACTCGTGTAATGGCGGTTGCATTTCACAACACATGCAACCATACAAAGAAGAAAGAAGTCACACACATGCACGCATGCACAGAAAGAAGATGAGAGAGGACAGAAGGACAAAGAGGGAGAAAAAAGGAAAGAAAGACATATTTAGTGAGCGAGAGAGAGAGAAATAGGAAACAGACTATGGCATTGTTTCCTGACTTGGTCTACTCCCCACACCAACAAAAGATAAGAAACATGTCTGGACCATGATGAGGAGCTCTGGCGAAACTACACACTGACGGCGTGGATCAATCTCAGAGATTGGGCCCTCGCATCCACGCTCGCGCAGGATGACTCATAACCTTCCCCCATCAGCGCCCGCCGGAGCCAAGCAGCTATCACGGTCCCGTTGATTAATTACAGGTGTTTGGAGACTCATCAATGGAACAGTGGCTCGTAATTGGTGTTTTCGCCGGCGAGGGTTGCTTTCGAGTTGCAGGTGAGAGGGAGAGGTGGTGTGGAGGAGCAGAGAGGGGACCTGGACACGTGGGGACCCGCTGGCTTATTACAAGCTGTCGAGAGCGGCGGGAGAGGATGGAGGAGGGGGGCAAAGCTGTTTCCTTTCCTCGCGTGCAGGCAGGGACGTGCTGGCCATTGGGAAAAGCGGGACAACTGTGTTTCAAATGTGTAATTTTTTTCGCAAAGCAAAGCCCTGCTTCATCATACAAGTAGTGAAAAGTAGTATCTACAAGCACACAACGCCTCGCGGTGCGAGGCGTTGTGTGCTTGTAGGTCGGCTGTTTTCACTAGTTTAAATCATTTTTAAAATGATAAATACAAAACAACGGTTTTGGACAAGGTTTCCACCCGACAACGACGAAATATAACTCATGTAATTAGCCCACTGGCGTGTCACTTGTCATGATCTGAAATGGCAAATCTTTGAGTAGCAGCAGCAGCGCTATAGAGAGAGATCTCTCTCTATAGCGCCTCTCCAACTCTTTTTTCCCGGGCTGAATCAGGGGCCCAGCACGTCCCTGCGTGCAGGGGCTTGTTTTTCTCTTCATTACTTTGTTGCTTTGGGGGGTGGTGGCTGATCGGCCCACTCTTTTGACCCTGCCCCCCTCACCCCCCTTCAGCTTTAATATAACACTGTAACCCCTAACCCCCCTCCCCTACACACACAAACACACACACACACACACACACACACACACACACACACACACAAACACACATACGCTGCATCCAATAAAGCAGGGCCGAGGGCCAATTACAACGGCAGCGAGAACGAGAGAGAGAGAGAAATAAACTAATTACAGTGAAAAGTCAGGGAAGCGCTACAGGTCTGTCAGTGGTGGAGGAGGTACAGTAGGGAAAGAGGGAAATGGGCCTAAGGGATGGCTGACGGATACTCCTAATCTTCCTTCCCCATCCACCGAGGGCTCGGCGGTGTTAGTCTGTGTAGGGGATATGAGTGCTGTTGGTTGAGAGGAGGAAGGGAGTAATGGTTGGGGTTGTGGGGGGGGGGGGGGGGGGGGGCAGGGATGAGGACCGCAGACTAAAATGATCTGTGACGGATGTTGCGCGAAATTGGATTCAGGTGACAGATTCGGTCACCTGCCGAGGCGGCGCGGGGGCCGCCGCAGTCTGGCCCTAGTTCTGCGTCGGTGTAATTAACGAAGAGCTCTCTGCCTAATTACTCTTCATCAGTCAGAAAGAAGGCAGATGATATACTATAAATACTGGATATGAGCTAAAATAAACCTGTGGATTTCATACCTCATGTCACTTTTGTGTAGTTTATACTGTAAGAAGCAATTAGCAGGAGAATCACAGCCCGGTATCATATACCTTCTGTCACGCTCGACACCTGCCTCTCTGTAGTCTGTATGAGAAAACATCCGCTACAGTATATATATATATATATATATTGTGGAGACTGAACCCAAACCAAGGCACAAGAGAGCAAAGACAGTGTTGCCAACTCGGGCATTTATTGAACAGTTCTTATTTTACAACAGCATTGTAATGCAACGTAGCATGAATGAACAACATAAATGTGAAAAACTGAAATTGTCTTTTAATAAATCAACACAAGGTTTTCCCCGGACGGGGCTGTCGTTTCTCCTCTTCGTGGGGGGGGCCAGGGGGGTAGGTAAGAGTTACTTTAAAGGGGTTTCCCTCCACAGGAAACAGGCCAGTATAATTCCAGTGTATAGTCTCTCTTCCCCACAGGCGCTAGGCGAGTATAGTTCCTCTCTACAGGTGACAGGTAAAGTATTTCTTTCCCATAGGTAATAGGTGAGTATAGCTCTTTTCCACAGGTGACAGGTAATAGGTGAGTAGGTGCCCGCTCTTACACAAATCCGTCTAATTCTCTATCTTCTAAATAAAATGAACACGGGGTATAATGGGCCTGGGGCCAGAGAATTTCCGGATACTAGTATGGTTTTAAGGGAAGTGAGATATACTCAACAAAATAGGAATAGGGGTGGCTCGCTGGGGGTCCGGAAGGTAAGGCTGTGGTCTCCTTTTCCAGGTCCTTCTCCTCAGCTCGCCGAGTACACACTCTCCAGTGATAGGTACACACTCCACAGTGAGTCAGGTTTGCGCTCCTCATTGATCCAGGTACACACTCCTCAGTGTCAGTCCGCTCCCAGTCCATGCCTAGAAGTAATGAGTAGAAGGAACATTACTATAATGCACTTTACACAGTAACATGCGGTGGAGAGGGAAATATGGTGGCTCTTACCGCCTGTCTGCCCATGATCAGCTTGTCAGAGACTCCCAGCACAGACTGAAGGGGAGAGCGAGCTCAGTACTTATGCACCCCTGTGTTGGGTGGGGCCCACAGGTGCATACGCTTGTGCCTGATGAAGCGTGTGGGCCGGCAGGTAACGCCCGTCAATCACTTGGCCCACACAGTGTGTTGGTCTGCTAGGGCTCGCTCTCCCATCCAGGGTGCGCTTCTTTGACATGCAGGGCCTACCTGGCGGGCGGTGTCCGAACGAACCACCACACACCCCCCCCCCTTAAGTTTGCTACTGGTTCGCAAACTTGCCGCTCTTCCTCATAGAGCCTGGACAGGGCATCGGCATGGGGAATATCCTTCCCTGGTTTATGCTCCACCTCAAAGTTGTAATCCTGCAACTCCAGAAACCAACGTGTTATTCTCTTATTAGTGTCCTTACTTTTAGCCATCCATTTCAATGGTGCGTGGTCCGTTATGAGAGTGAAACGCCTTCCCCACAAATAATAGCGTAGGTGGTGTATGGCCCACTTAATAGCAAGAGCCTCTTTCTCTATCGTTGCATAATTAAGTTCATGCTTTAAGAGCTTTCTGCTAATGAAGACTATTGGGTGCTCTTCGTCATCAATGACTTGCGAGAGCACGGCCCCGAGGCCTGTGTTCGAGGCGTCGGTGTGGAGTAGAAAATTCTTACCGAAGTCCGGGGTTTTTAGGACCGGCTCATCGCAGAGCTTCAGTTTGAGGCCTCGGAACACGGCCTCGGTCTCCTCTGTCCAGCGCAGCATATTGGGCCGACTTTGTCGGGTCATCTCGTACAAGGGAGCTGCAAGGGTAGCATAGTTATTTATGAACTTGTTATAGTAGGACATGATTCCCAAGAATGACTTTAACTGCTTCTTGCTGACGGGTTTGGGCCATTCGCGTATACGCTCCACTTTGCGTAATTGGGGTTTTACGCACCCGCGCCCAATAGTGAAACCCAAATATTCGGCCTCATACAGACCTATTCGGCACTTCTTGGCGTTGGCGGTCAGACCCGCTCGTCGGAGAGCTCCCAGGACTGCTTCGATGTGATGGAGGTGATTCTCCCAGGTGCTGCTGTGGATCACAATGTCATCTAAATATGCGGCGGCATAGAGATGATGGGGCCTTAATACTCGGTCCATGAGTCTCTGAAATGTTGCGGGGGCACCGTGTACCCCGAACGGTAAGACAGTATATTGGAACAGCCCTTCAGGGGTAGAGAAGGCTGTTTTCTCTTTGGTTTCTTTTGTAAGGGGCACTTGCCAATAGCCTTTTGTCAAATCGAGGGTGCTTACAAATCGAGCGGGGCCCAGCCGCTCGATTAATTCATCTACCCGGGGCATGGGGTAAGCATCAAAATTTGAAATCTCATTTAATTTACGGAAATCATTGCAGAACCGGATTGTGCCGTCCGGCTTGGGGACCAGCACAATGGGACTCGACCAGGCACTGTGTGACTCCTCTATAACTCCCAGTTGTAGCATATTTGTTACCTCCTCTTTTACGGCTCCTCGCCGGGCCTCTGGGATACGGTACGGACGTTGTCTCACTATTTTCCCCGGGGTTGTTTGGATGTCGTGCGCAATAGCGTGGGTACGGCCCGGCAGTTCTGAGAACCGGTCCGCATTCCTGCTCAGAAGCTCACGTATATCTTGCGCCTGAGCTGGGGACAGATCCTCTCCAATAGGGACTGGAGGCGGGTTCTGAGAGGAGAGAGTGGTTAGTAGGGCCGGGAGAGCGACAGGAGGCACAACGTGCCACTTTTTCAGCAGATTAATATGGTAAATTTGCATAGTTTTCCGCCGCCCTATTTGGCGCACGCGGTAGTTGACCGGGCCCAGTTTCTCCATAATTTCGTATGGCCCTTGCCATTTTGCGAGAAATTTACATTCGCTCGTGGGAATGAGCACCAGCACTTTTTCGCCCACCTCAAAGCTCCGCAGCGTGGCGCCTCGGTTGTACACCCTGCACTGGGCGCGCTGCGCTTGTTCCATGTGTTCACGAACGAGCGGCCAGATCTTCTTGGCTCTCTCCTGTAATTGTTCAACATGGTCAATGACAGAACGATGTGGGGAAGGTTGGCTTTCCCATGTTTCCTTTGCTATATCCAACAGCCCCCGTGGCTGCCGTCCATATAGCAATTCAAACGGGGAGTACCCCGTAGACGCTTGAGGCACCTCCCGTATGGCGAACAACACCAGCGGAATCAAGCGATCCCAATCTTTGCCATCTATATCTATCAACTTTTTTAACATCTGCTTTAAACTTTTATTAAAGCGTTCCACTAATCCGTCCGATTGCGGGTGAAAGATAGAGGTCTTTATTTTATCTATTTTAAGCCATTTATAGAGTTCGGTGATGACGCGAGACATGAAACATGTGCCTTGATCCGATAAAATGGCATCGGCTATTCCGACCCGGCTGAATAGCATGAAGAGCTTGTGCGCCACTGCTCTGGCTGTAGCGGCTCTCAGGGGTATTGCCTCGGGGTACCGAGTTGCATAGTCTAGTATTACCAATATATATTTGTGTCCCCGAGCCGATTTGGGGAGGGGGCCGACTATATCCATACCAATGCGGCTGAATGGGGTGGAAATGATAGGCATAGGTATGAGAGGGTTACGTTGGAAAGGACGGGGTGCGGTGAGCTGGCATACACCGCAGCCTTTGCAAAAGTCCTCTACTGCTCGTTTTATGCCTGGCCAATAAAACCGTGCATTGATGCGATCGGTGGTTTTCTTCACGCCCAGGTGCGCCCCCAGCTGGTGCGTGTGGGCCAAATACAATACTCTGGTGACATATTCTTTTGGCACGAGCAGCTGTTCTATCACGTCCCCAGTGTTGTTCCGCCACCCTCTATACAGTAAATCCCTCCGCACAAAGAAATAGGGGGAAATTAATTCACTCACCCCTTCACATAGTTTCCCATCAATCGCGCTGACGTTCCTCCGAGCATTTTCCAGGTTCGGATCGTTCCACTGTTGTGTGGCGAAGTCCCCTCTGAGCGGAGAGCTCTCATCCTCCTCTTCGGGGAAGTCAGGCCACGCCACCGGCTCTGGCTCTTCTGACGAGGTGCCCCGCGGCGCTTCCTCCGCCTCGGGTGCATCTCCCTGCAGCTCCTCGTCTGGAGAGGGTTCGCTCTCTGGTCCCTCTGATTCGGCGCGGAAGACCGGGCACGCGGGCAATGAGTTCCTCCAACGGGGGCCCGGCCGGATCTTTCTTCTTCGCCGCGGCCGCGGCGGTCCTCTGCCCCCCGGGTTCCAATGTCTCTCAAACAGCACACAGTCCGTGCCGATGAGCAGGGGGACCGGTAGGTTAGGTACAATTCCAGCTTCCACTTCGACATCTCCTTTGGTGGATTGGACGCGTATCAGCGTCGTTGGGTAGGAGCGCACATCCCCATGCACACAGCTGACCGGCATACGGCTGGAGGTGGGACGCCCGGCATGCTCAGCGTGTACCAGCGTGACGACGCTCCCCGAGTCGAGAAGAGCCTGGGTGTCCACTCCGTCAATTCTCACCGGCAGGTTGGAGTGGCGCCGCCGCTGGCTCCCGGAGTGAAGGCAGGGGCGTCGGCCGTCGGAGGCGGCGGTGGCGGATGGCATGGATACGTCCCGGTCCCGGTCCGGGCAGGACCATGCGATATGATCCGCTTTCCCGCAGACGTAGCACCGGCGTGATGTCTGCGGTTGGCTTCGGGCAGTCCGCTCTGTGGCGGCTCGTCTCGTAGTAGTAGGCGACAGGGAAGTAGCCGGAGGCCGCGAGCGGTCCCGGTTGTAACGTGCCCCCTCTGGGAATCTCTGACTTTGTGCTTCTCATCATCTCTGTACTCACTTGGTGATTTTCCAGGAGCGCAACCAGGGCCTCCACGGAATTTGGGCTCACCTGTGAGGCATAGCGGCGGGCATCAGGCGGCAGGGAACGTATACATTTGTCTATGACAATTCTCTCAATCAGTGGCGGGTCACCGGCCGTAGTCAGCCACCCATGAGTTAGGCGGAGGAGAGCGGCTATTTGGGGCCGAGGCGGCAGCGCCGCTTGCATGTTCCACCCATGGAAGCGCTGGGCTCGGGCCGGCATACTATAACCTTGACTAGCCAAGATAGCTGCTTTCAGGCGCCTATATTCACGGGCCTCTGCCAGGGGTAGGTCACGGCACACACGTTGGGCTTCTCCTGAGAGGAAAGGAGCGATGATGCTGCCCCAGTCGGGGACGGGCCATCGTTCCCGGGCAGCGGTGCGCTCGAACACCTCCAGGAAGGCTTCAATATCATCATCGGGGGACAGTTTCGTTAACACTTCTCCAGGCGGACGTGTGGGATTAACGTTTTGGTCAATTTGGATTTTCTCTATTAATTTAGTCACCGCTTGCTGTAATTCGGCCTGGCTCTGTAACAGAGCGTTTAGGGCCGGTGTGGTTGTCATATTGCGTCTAGGTGAGGTTCAGTACCCGTATTCTCCACCATGTGTGGAGACTGAACCCAAACCAAGGCACAAGAGAGCAAAGACAGTGTTGCCAACTCGGGCATTTATTGAACAGTTCTTATTTTACAACAGCATTGTAATGCAACGTAGCATGAATGAACAACATAAATGTGAAAAACTGAAATTGTCTTTTAATAAATCAACACAAGGTTTTCCCCGGACGGGGCTGTCGTTTCTCCTCTTCGTGGGGGGGGCCAGGGGGGTAGGTAAGAGTTACTTTAAAGGGGTTTCCCTCCACAGGAAACAGGCCAGTATAATTCCAGTGTATAGTCTCTCTTCCCCACAGGCGCTAGGCGAGTATAGTTCCTCTCTACAGGTGACAGGTAAAGTATTTCTTTCCCATAGGTAATAGGTGAGTATAGCTCTTTTCCACAGGTGACAGGTAATAGGTGAGTAGGTGCCCGCTCTTACACAAATCCGTCTAATTCTCTATCTTCTAAATAAAATGAACACGGGGTATAATGGGCCTGGGGCCAGAGAATTTCCGGATACTAGTATGGTTTTAAGGGAAGTGAGATATACTCAACAAAATAGGAATAGGGGTGGCTCGCTGGGGGTCCGGAAGGTAAGGCTGTGGTCTCCTTTTCCAGGTCCTTCTCCTCAGCTCGCCGAGTACACACTCTCCAGTGATAGGTACACACTCCACAGTGAGTCAGGTTTGCGCTCCTCATTGATCCAGGTACACACTCCTCAGTGTCAGTCCGCTCCCAGTCCATGCCTAGAAGTAATGAGTAGAAGGAACATTACTATAATGCACTTTACACAGTAACATGCGGTGGAGAGGGAAATATGGTGGCTCTTACCGCCTGTCTGCCCATGATCAGCTTGTCAGAGACTCCCAGCACAGACTGAAGGGGAGAGCGAGCTCAGTACTTATGCACCCCTGTGTTGGGTGGGGCCCACAGGTGCATACGCTTGTGCCTGATGAAGCGTGTGGGCCGGCAGGTAACGCCCGTCAATCACTTGGCCCACACAGTGTGTTGGTCTGCTAGGGCTCGCTCTCCCATCCAGGGTGCGCTTCTTTGACATGCAGGGCCTACCTGGCGGGCGGTGTCCGAACGAACCACCACAATATATATATATATATATATATATATATATATATATATATATACACACACACACACACACACACACACACACACACACACACACACACACACACACACACACACACACACATTTCCTGGCTGCAGTGGCGGCTGCAGACAGGAAGGTCAATAAAGGTAGGGGAAAAAAAAGTGAATTTGGAGAAATGGAAGATTGGATGGTGTTGAATTAGCAAATTCCCCGGTGCATTGGGGAATCCCTAACGGTTATGTCTCCCTAACAGCTACTGGTATGTCTCTATAGCGTGATGTTTTCTCTAGGCAAATTACAACCGAGTTATAGAAAAGAAGACAACAGGTAAATAAGATATGTAGTCTAGATGGACAGGGGGTCCGCGCGCATAGGGTGGATTTTTTTTCGCCACCTATTTTTTCTTAATCCTTGAAGGGTATATTTTAAGATTCTGCCAGGTACCAAGCTGAAATATATTCTCATGGGGTTCATTTTTTATGATTTCTTGCACCTACCCATTCACTTACTATACAGGAAAAAAGACCTCCCAAAAAAAATCTTCTTTAAGTAGCATGTGAGGGGTCTAACTAGGGGTTTTTCATGATTCTGAATCCATTGCAAGCATTTGTTTTGCACAAAAAACATTCCTCAGGCTAAACATTTACCCCACAAAACGGTGAAAAGTGATGACTCATCACTTTTCATCACAAAACCATAGTTTTGTAGGGCCGTTTTCAGCCCAAGGAATGTGTTTTGTGCAAAACAAATGCACCCTACGCGCACGGACCCCCTGTCCATCTAGACTAATGTCCCTCTGTGATACAGAGGCCACGATCGCTCACCGTCCAAGGTGACCTATATTATCATTCAAAAGAAAAATAAACCATGCTTGACCATTTCAGATGCTGTGAATGCCCTCTAGCATGACATCTTAGATGTCTGTGGTACAGTATATACAGTATACTACAGTGTGTGTGTGTGTGTGTGTGTTTGTGTGTGTGTGTGTGTGTGTGTGTGAGTGACTGTTTGTGTATTTATTATCTACAGTACACTACAGTAGGGTTCTTGTGCTGCTTTCGCTGGGAGCGCATGTCACTTCTCATGCTTTTTGCACTGCATGACCAATGGACACTTTTTGTCTGGCACTGCGCTGATGAAGTATAAGTATTGTGTTTATGTCGAGATAACGTCCACAACTCAGATCTGAGCATAGTAAGTATAAAATGAACTATATAAGAAATGTGTTTGGTTTGGCAAGCTCTTCTGAAAGCCGGGGGAAGGAAAAGTTTGGTGACGTATCCTGCAGCCTCCAAGGCTCCATATGTAGCCTACTGTACACGTGGTGCTACATTGCAGCTTACAATAGCTGCTTTAGCACCATAAGAGGTTTGGTGTGAGAAAAGAGAACAGAATATATCACCCTGCATCACACATTAGCACAATTTAAGGATGTTTTCCATTGGTAATTTCTTTCATTCTTTCATTCTTTTTTTTTTTTTTGTGTTTTGTCCCCAACAACTTGCCCAGTGGATGGTAAATTTAGATCAGACAGATAGAGCTCATGGATGTGCTGCCTTCAACAGCCTCTTCTACACTAAATATAAAATGTTATATCAAACCGCTGATGGTGTGAAGAATGAGTCAATGGCCATTTATAGTATCTGAACAATCCTTTTTTATACTCACGCGCACACACCCACACACACAGCCCTTGCCTTAAGGTGCCGCTCCAGAAGCAGCACCTTAATTTTTGTTTCACCTGACCACAGATGTCCTCTAGAAGGCCTTTTCTTTGTCTATGTGATCAGCCGCAAACTTCAGTCAAGCCTTTAGGTGCCGCTTCTGGAGCAAGGGCTTCTGCGTTCCAGCAGCTTCTTCATTGCAGACCTGCTTTTTGGTGGTTCTAGGTTTACTCTTGATCATCCTGACCAATTTTTTCTCAGCAGTAGGTGATAGCTTGCGCTTTGTTCCTGATTTTGGCAGTGACACAACCATCTTCAGCCGCTTATCCAGAGTCGGGTCGCAGGGGAAGCAGCTACAGAAGCTACAGCAGAGAGCTCCAAACTTCCCTTTCCTGAGCAACATTAGCAACTTCGTCCTGGGAGATTCCGAGGCGTTCCCAGGCCAGTGTGGAGATGTAATCGCCCCATCTGGTCCTTGGTCTTATACTTAAAAAACAATTGCTGCACAGTTGCTTATTTGATTGACACAACTTTCTACGTGGCCAAGGGACATTAGCATTGCTGAAGGTATATTTTCGACCCAGCGGATTTGGTCAAAGTTTCAGAAAACCCATAATAAATTAATGAAAATAAAAGAAAGAGATTTTTTTGTGTGACAAAGAAGTACTTGCTCTAATCAACCTATCTCATAAAAAGAGGGAAGCTAAGTCACTGTACAGTACGTACTCCTACAGGCTGGGGCTGTCAGCAGGGAGTGTTGGGCGGGAGGAGTAGGACGAAGGCTCTACATCCTCCTGGTGGGGGCTCCTCACTGGCAGGTCAGTAGGTTACAGCAGCAGTAACAACATACAAATGTGTGTGGGGAGGAATTAATTTACTAAATTGGGGAGGAAAAGAGGTAAAAAGCTTAACAAAAACGACAAATAACATGCAGACTACTTGGCAACAGGTTTTGAGTAACGATTCTTCCTCAGGCAGCAATGTTAGATCCCTATCCTGTTCTATCCTGAGGTCTTCTGTGTCAGATGGTCTTTTTGACAATTACTGGTGTAATCGATAGGTAATAAAGGTTCTTTCCTGATTTTGAGCACTTGCCAGTGACACCCTATTTTGTTTTACCCTTCCTGATAGCAAGGCTTTCCCCTTTGCTTATGTTAAAGGAGTAGTTCACCCCCAAAATACTTAATTTCTATCAATTACATACTCCTTGAATTCATGAAGATTTTGGTGTTTTTATCGCATCGGCATTCCAAAGTCAATGATTTGATGACCGGATATCCGGTAGGAGACAAAAGAGACTCAAAGTGTCTCCTATATATATATATATATATATATCTGGTCATCAAATTATTGGCTTAGGAATGCGGAAAAAAAGGCTTTGTGGCTTTGATAGAAATAAGTAGGCTAATTTATTGGGTGAACTACGCCTTTAAGGGTATGTTTATCCATAGTTTTTGAGAGGTTAGGTTTAGGCATACTTTTTGTGCGGTTATGGTTAGGTTTTGGCAGGTTACGGTTAAGGTTAAGGTTAAGGTTAGGGTTGAAGTTGCAAAAGCGCAACAAAATAACTCCACCATTACACTAGACTAAACAAGGAACGACTTCGGCACACACTCTCACATGTGGCGTGGCCATGTTCTCTGTCAGAAAGCCTTGACGAGAGATTTCTCCCCGCTTCCCAGAAGTGACAGCTCCTTGTGACAGCCCCTTGACACGCCCGAGCGAAGACGTGCCTTTTCTTTCCGATTCAGCGGCATTCCAATTTACATATCAATGGTGTTGGAATCGTCTGTGATCTGATATGACCTTGTCAAAACGGCACACAAAAGGCCCTCGGTGACGAACGCGAAGGGTACCTGACCAACTATCAACATGACCAGTTAGGAGTGAGAATGTGTTGATGCCATGATGACAGCAGCATGCTAACAACAAACATCGTCAAACATGTCATTTCTGCTGTGTTTATTTGTGAGATGTCCAAGTCTCCCAAAACGCATGCACGCACGCACGCATGCACGCACGCACGCACGCACGCACGCACACACACAAACTAACATAGCAAGCCAGATATCATTGCCAGGCGGCTCTGCCATGGCAACCATATCCCCAGAGAAATGAATGGACTATTGCAGTGAGGCGACGTGTTATCTGTGAAATCATTGCAACCCACTCAATGAGACCGCGCTGTCAATATGGCGTATGGTTGTGTCCCAAATTGAATCATGATGATGATCTTGTTGTGCACTCCCTGGGTCTCTCACACGTGTACTGTATGTGTGAGTGTGTGTTTGTGTGTGCGTGCGTGCATGCGTGTGTACGCGTGTGTGTGTGTGTGTGTGTGTGAACGACAGCGGTGCAGTGAAATGGGCTCTAGGCTCTAGCGCAAGTGTACACAGTAAAATCCTCAGTGTTAATTTAACTCAGAGTGTACAAATGTAATCAAATTGGTTACATTTGCACACTTTCTTTGTAGACCTACATGTTATGCAAGGTAATGTTTGCATATCATTATGGTAAATGGAGGTTGTCAGCATTAGGCCTATATGCTTTTGAATTCTCCTTCCCCTCAGTAGGCTATACAATACAAAATGTAACCCAATGGAAGGGTCCAATTGGTCACATTTGCACATTGCCTTTTGTACACTTTGTTAGCATTACAGTATCAGTGTGGTAAGTGGAGGTTGTCATGCAATGGCATATACTTAAATGTAAGTTATGTAACCAAATGGAAGGGTCCAATAGGTCTCATTTGCACACTTTCTTTGTACATGTCATGCAAGATAATGTTAGCATATCATTATGGTAGTGCAGGTTGTCAGCATTAGGCCTATTATGCTTTTGAATGCTCTTTCCCTTCAATAGGCTTCATACAGTAGCTTACAGGGAGGGGTGGACTGGGAACAAAAATCATAGGACCACTATTGGTCGACAATGGCTATTGTAAGGTCACATTACAATTTATTATCTGCTCAACTGTGGCTTTCTGTTATAGTTCAACAGTAGAAGGTTTGGTACTCATGTGATGAAAGACCCAGACATACCCCTTTAATGCTTATTGTACAGTATACAGGAGGGTATCACATATATGTTTTCAAGTGTTGGCCGTCTACATGCCACTGGCTTACATTGAAAAGGAATGGTAGATTGATGTTTTGTAGCAGCTATAGTGTGAACACAGAATAAGTAAGTCGTTGCCATATCTTCTCTTGTCAAAACAGATTGTGTGTGAAACGTGTGCAGTTCATAGACAAAATTGTGTGCACATCTCAAGTAGGGATGGTCCGATCAGGTTTTTTGGAACCGATCACCGAGCACCGATCACAAAAGTTTGATCACCCGATACCGATCAATCACCGATCCGATCAAGTTATTTTTTATATATTATTTATATTTTCTAAATGTTAATGTTTTAACTTTAATTAATTAATTCACTCATGAATTCATTTATATATTTGCCTTATAGTTATTTACCAGCATTACTATGTATTTATTATCATAGCAGTAACTAATTATTCCTTCAGCACTGTGGAAATCAATACCCTAAAATGGCCTCAAGTGGGCATACTGAACGGCTGGTTGATCGGATGCACCGATCGGATCGGATCGGTGAATTTACCTTTTGATCGAAACCACTGATTATCGCCGATCACGCTTTGATCGGCCCGATCCGATCCATTGCAGATTGATCGGTAACATCTCTAATCTCAAGCCTATATTCAGGCCAGGTGCTGGACATCAAGGTATCAGATAATGGAAGGAGAAGAACGCCCGCACACTGTTTATATGCTCCAAAAACTTACTTTTAGGAGCATATAAACAGTGTGCGGGCGTTCTTCTCCTTCCATTATCTGAAACGTGTGCACCCATCCCTCAACCACATGAAATTTGTTCTTGTTTTTGTTGCCAGTTGGCTCAGGCAATAGTCAGTCACTTCTATTTTGATAATTCTTTTCGCATAGTTTAATTTCTTTTCGCATGTGTAGTACTTTCAAAGACATCTGGTAGGCTACTACCACATTGCCGTGGTTGCCTGCATCTAACTCTGAACACAGTGCAGTGCCATGTGACAAACACTAGTGGCTCCGTTTGCGGGAGAAGTAGAACTGATTTTTTCCCCAGCTGGGAATACGTTTGCAGGAACACCGCGAACACCGTGAACAAAAAAAAAAAAAAAAAAAAAGAAATCTGGGTAAATTCACACGGCAGAAGTCTCACCTTTCTAGGCACTCTCTGCCTCATATCGCGCCCAGACTTTTCTCTTCGCAGATGAGTAAGCCTGCCTACGCGAGGTTAGGTTGGACACAGGTGTTCCTTTAAGTTAATTTAATGTTTCCTCTGCTCTCAGCTCACCATAACCCCTGTGTGTCCTTTTTGTACATTCCTCTCTCTCTCTCTCTCTCTCTCTCTCTCTCTCTCTCTCTCTCTCTCTCTCTCTCTCTCTCTCTCTCTCTCTCTCTCTATCTCTCTGTGACCCAGATAGCCATAAACCATGACATTTCAATCTCGTATAGAAGCAAATTCCACTCACTGATTGGTAATTGATTTGACTGACACAGCCTGTCGCTGATTGGAAGCTTCTCGAATTAATAGAGCCATTAGTGCTCGTCTTTGTGTCTGCATTTGAGATGGTTATCACAGATGACACATGATTGACAGAGAGATGAATGCAGTGACTGGCTAGACAATGTCTGGAAATTCGACTGTGAACACAAAGCCTTGTGTGTGCAAAACCCAAATAGCCACAGTGCAGGTGTAGGCTATATACACACACAACGCATGCACGCTAATACACAAACACGCATATTATCTGCGGAGACAAAGGCCCGAATTGCTTTTGTTTGACCATTCGGTTTTATTTAACTGCTTTGGCTGTCACCCACACCCGCGCACGCACATATCTTATATTACCATATACGTGGCCAGACATTCCTTTTTTTCCTATTGAGTTGACACACAAACTCTCTCTCTCTCTCTCTCTCTCTCTCTCTCTCTCTTCACAGTGTGCTTGTGTTGGGTTGAACTCGCCCCCACACACACAACTCCCCCAACCCACATGTCTCCTTGCTTTGACTTTTTCCATCACCGCTTTGGCAAACATTAAACACCTCCCCGTCTGTCTGCCTGTCTAGTCTGTCTGTCTACCATCCCTCTCTCTGTCTCTGTCTCACACGCACGCACGCACGCACGCACGCACGCACGCACACACACACACACACACACACACACACACACACACACACACACACACACACACACACACGCACACGCACACGCACGAGCACACAGCCCACCCACTGCTGTACACGTGTCAACCCTCAAAGCAAACGGCTATCATTCAATGCCAGTAGAGGCTGCGACCTTTACAAAGCCTTGGCACAATTCATTTGATCTGCAGGTCTGGTGTGTCAGGAGGGTCTGTGGCAGGCACATGCACACATCTAGACATCAAAGGGGGCTTGAGCCTCTGCCCTTTTACCCGTCTGTAAAAAAACTGCCCTCTCCAGACCATGAATGCAGTTTTTGGCCTTGTCCAAACTCTCCTGAACTTGAATGCAGCATCTTATGTTGAAAGATTTGCCCTCTCTGTGTTAGAAATCCATGCCGTTACGCCACATCTCCAGTATTGACGTGATTATGCTTAGTTCAGTGTGGTATCAAGTACCAAAAATAGCCGACCTCCAAGCTCACAATGCGTCGCAGCACATTGGAGGTCTGCTATTTTCAATATTTTCGCCAAAAGGCCCTTTTAGAAATGTCAGCCCCTGCACCTCTAACATTCTCTGCACATCACTGGTCTGTGGTACCCTTACACCATGGAGCATCGTTCAGTAGAAACCCAGAGTCCCAAGCAGTGATTGATTGATTGATTGATTGATTGATTGAAGAGTTTATTTGCCGTTTGCAATAGAAAAAAGTACAGTTTCGGCACAAATCACTGGTACACGGTCAACTAAAAGGAGATCCTAGTAAGCTTTACAGCTTTTCTTTTTCCTTAATGCATTGCCGAAAGTTCGGATCGGGAAGGATCAGGATCGGGAATGGGAAAAATATGTGATCGGGATCGGGAGCAAAGAAACGTGATCGGGACATCCCTAATTCCAGTGGCCCCATGCCCTATTCCGACCCTATAAGACCTCAAGGTTGCCACATGCTTTACAAATTCCACTTTTGCCTCTAGGGTACAGTTAAGTATGACTATGTTGACTATGGTTCCCGGGAGCAAGAAAAAACACTCACACCGTGCTGTGTCGCTAAGCTATCATCTCCGTTTGCTTCATGCCCAGCCAATCAATAATGCACTTTCTAATTAAAGGCCCTACTGTTAGCAGCTCATTCAATCACTGGAGCGGAGACAAACTGGGATTAAGGAACACAAAATAAATAAGTAAATCCCATCCCGTGAGACAATCACATCTCTAACCAGACCACCGTTAGGGACGTTGTGGGGAACATGAAGATATGGCTAATGGCAGCAGAGAGGAAGAGAGAGGCGGGACTACAACAAAGATTATGGGGAGGAAAAAAATGTATTTGTGTCTACAGTAGAATGTGTTGTGATTGATTACATGTGATGTAGAGCAATTAGCAGAAATTAACAATTTGCATTTTAATAACATTATTATCATCAGTTAAGTGAATTCATTATTCTTGATTAGTTTGGTACCAGAATGACAAGTATGGCTCGATAGAGCGTGATGACGCTAATTTAAGGGAGAGGAAGGCAGCGGAGTCGTCTTGTGTCAGGGGAGGGGAGAGGAGAGGAGAGGAGAGGAGAGGAGAGGAGAGGAGAGGAGAGGAGTGGAGAGGAGAGACTTGGAGGGTGTGGGCATGTATGCTGCTGTGCACAGCATAGAGTAGATGGCTGGGCCATAAGAATGCATAGCAAAATGTATCATGTGTGCTCAGCAAGTTCTCACATTCCATTATTGAGAAAACTGGTGCAAAGTGACAGGGGACGGGGGACGGGGGACGGGGGACGGGGGACGGGGGGGGGGGGGGGGGGGGGGGGTAATGCTAGTGACTGTAGTGTAGAAGTGCTGGAGCCTGGAGGTGCAGTATTATCTACTTCAACGCTGCGCAATATTTGTCTATTTGTAAGTATTGTTATGTTCTACATTTACCGTAGAAATAAAAAGCTAAATGTCAGGATCTGTCTCCTTGTGTTTTACTTTGGTGGAGATATTTTAGTGTCTCCTGTTTTTAGTGGTGTACTTAGGTTTTACTTTACTGTTCCTAATGTATGTTCCTAATGTTCCCTGTCTACCCTAGCTACTGTCTTTAGTGCCTTCTGTTGTCTTGCCAGTTCTCTGTTTGTGTTCACCTGTGCTTTTAATATTTTACATGTTACTCTTATTTTTCATTCTTATGCCTCATTCACACTACAGATATATAGTTGAACGTTTTGCTTGGTAATTCAATGTAATCTCAATGGAAACCAGCTTTAAAGGCTGGATTCCAAGGACAGCCGACATGCCCAGCCTTTAAAGCTGGTTTCCATTGAGATTACATTGAATTACCAAGCAAAACGTTCAACTATATATCTGTAGTGTGAATGAGGCATTAGTTTTGTTATTTATTTAATGTAACTGCAATGTGTGGACATCTTGCACAAATGTATACATGTATACATGGTGACAACAAACTTGAAGTTGTATATATGAAAACATAAGAATAAGAAACAAATATAGTTTTATTGATTGTTTCTGTGGTGGATGAGTGCAAGGAACAAGATGTTAGTGTGACAATAATATTGTCACAGACATTATTATGTGAAAGCTGATACTCCAGTTTCACCTCAGTTAACTCATAGCACTGGTAAATGGTAAATGGTGCGTTTATACAGTGCCTTCGGGAACCCGGTGTGTTCTAATGACGGTTTCTCTACCCCTGAGCCACTGCCGCCCCTGTTACTGTGACTGTGACATTTATATTTTTAGTTTTTTTTCCCCCCTACCTTAGCGAAGGTTTTAAGATATCAGAGCAAAAGCAGCACACACTGAGGGGGGAATATGTGAACTGCTGTGTTAAAATGAAGCATGATGTCAGAGCGGCAAACATCATAGTGATGTCAGAGCAAGATGTCAGAGCGACAAACCCATAGACCTGTGCTGTCACAGTGATGTGTCAGAGCAGAGGAACCACAGTGTCAGGCGTGACCCACAGAGATACGCGGACAAGATGTGCCGGTTTTCATAGTTAACTGCAGACTACGGTCGCAATTATACAACAACAGCTGTGGGCGTGGCTAACACAAAAAATGGGTGGTGCTAAGATGAAAACCGTGTATACTTAGTTAAAGGTAGGGTAAGTGAAAGACTTCATCCTAGTTTAATCATAATACCTGCTGATCATGTTTTATGAGGGATAAAAGTCATGGCACCCTGTCTTTAAGGCACTTGCCATGAAAAGCAGGTGTAGAGAGTAGGCTACTGTATAATTTACAGGCCCAACAGCTCCTCATTAGTTGGGAAGATGGTGGGAAGGAAAACTCCTGTCTAATGCACAAAATCTGTGTGCCTGACTCGCGCATAACCAGAGGACCGTCCAACCGATATCGACCTAAGACTTGCCATGTGAATATCGTCACTGTCGGGCAGAAACCTCGTATTTCAAATTTGTATACATTTTTCTTAAATTAAAGCTCTAAAGGTTTTGCACAAAAGTTGTGAAAATAGCAGATCTACAAGCACTGCATGCCTCGCAGTGTGAGGCGTTGTGTGCTTGTAGATCGTCTATTTTCACTATATTAAATTGTTTTTAAAATGATAAGAAAAAAAGTAAGGTTTTGTTGGGAAATGGATAGTCTGTCGAATCAGTGGTCTCTGCAGTCTGTTTGTCTGTCTTGTGAGCTTGTAGAACGGCTATTCATCGTCAGGGTTGTTAAGTAACGGATTACATGTAACGGGATTACGTAATCAGATTACAAAAAACAGGTAACTTGTAAAGTCTCATTTTAAAGGTTACATTTTAAAATGTGTAGTCTGGATTACAGTAACGGATCTGAATGATGGGGGTTACATGCTGGATCACATTCTCCCCTTACCCTCATAAATTTTACAAATAAGTTATAACGCCAAGCAATGAAATAATCAAGTCGAATCAGCGTAAAGTACTGCCACTTCGCTCAAGTAAAATTCTGTTTTCCTAATTTCATTGGCTCAATATTCTTGTCTAGTTATCAATGGTAAAACTTGTTTTATTTAATTAAAGAGTTTTGCTAAACAGTAATCCAAAAGTAACTGAAAGTAACTAGTAGTTACTTTTTAAATTGTGATAATCAGATTACGTTACTGACTACATTATCTTTGCAAGTAACTTGTAACTGTAGGGGATTTCTTTTTAAAAGTAACCCTAACAACACTGTTCATCGTATGATAAGTATGTATAGGCCTGGGGCATAAGTGGTTAACATGAAAATCAACTATGTGTGTGTGTGTGTGTGTGTGTGTGTGTGTGTGTGTGTGTGTGTGTGTGTGTGTGTGTGTGTGTGTGTGTGTGTGTGTGTATGTGACCCCTACAACTCCTACATTTTGTTAGCTGATTTTGGCCGGCCTGTTCCCTGTGGGTGTTTCCCACTGTGTCGGGTTTAGCTATAATTAATGATGTCAGGAAGAGTCGCAGGCTAATTGTCTTCACTGATTACCATCAATTAATTAATGGGCACTTAATCAGGTAAGACAACAGTAGTCTCCGTATGAAGAAATGAACCTAATGATTATTCATGCGGCGCAGCGGTTGGGGCGGAAATACCATTACCACTCCAGAGACTGGTGTGAATGGAGCAGACCATCTGACACACAGCATGGAATGTATCTGTTGCAGCGTGCGTGCATGGCGTGCATGCGCGTGTTCCAGGGACATGCTGGGCCCCTGATTCAGCCCGGGAAAAAGAGTTGTAGAGGCCCTCATTGCGCGCTATAGAGAGAGAGAGATCTCTCTCTATAGCGCTGCTGCTACTCAAAGATTTGCCATTTCAGATCATGACAAGTGACAAGCCAGTGGGCCAATTATGAGTTATATTTTGTTGTTGTCGGGTGGAAACCTTGTATGTCCAAAACCGTTTGTTTTGTATTTATCATTTTAAAAATGATTTAAACTAGTGAAAACAGACGATGTACAAGCACACAACGCATCGCACTGCGAGGCGTTGTGTGCTTGTAGATCTGCTGTTTTCACTACTTTTGTGCGACGGCCTTGTATGATAAAGCAGGGCTTCGCTTGGAGATACGAGGTCTCTGCCCAACAGTGACGATTTACTTTGTTGGCCGCCCAGTCCCCAAAATGGAACGAAGGCCGACATTTTATTTTAATTTTTTTCCTAATGGCTGGCCTGGACCGGCCGGGAATGAACCGGCCGTTCGGGAGTTGTCCCGCTTTTCCCAATGGCCAGCACGTCCCTGGCGTGTTCTTGGCGTGCGTGTGTGCACGTGCGTGTGTGCTGTAATAATCTAAATCAAACAGATGTAGTGCTGTAACCCTGTAAATCTGTGATATTTAACCTACTGTACAAGAGGGCAGGACTCAGACCAGGAAGCAAGCAACGCTTTACCCAATGAAATGTAGTGGCCGCGATTTACGGGGGCTTTGTTTTCCGCTATCGACTGGAAACACATCGTAAAATGCTGTATTGAATTACAATTATACACTCTTAGAAGAAAGTAAAAGCATAACTTTATTAATGAACATGACCACCAACATGTACACCATCACTCGATATATATATATATATAGATTTTTTTTTTTAAGAATCTGCTCGGCCGTTTTTGCCGTATTCATAGTCTCGGCGGCTTCATTTTTTGATTATATCATTTTTTTTGTTTGTTTTTATCTTGATATTGTATATTTGGTTGTCTTAATGATGCTCTTACAAGTTACAAGTCTAATTTTATAAACCATGTCTGCCATATAAGCTATATTGTGAAATTAGCATCATACTACTAGTAAGACACCTCAGGGTGACATGCGACCTCGCCCTACTATTAACAGCACATAAAACAACTTTAATACATCTGGCCATAAAATAAATACATTAGTTAACAGCCCAGTTATTCAACAAAAGGTTTATTATACAGAGAGAAGCATACAAACATTGCTTTATTTATTTTTATGTAGAAAGTGCAGTAGCTCTAGGTTTTATTTTATAAATAAAACAATGTGCCTGATTTAACAGTTATTTCATAGCATAACATCATTATCACCCGTTATTTTTGTGACACGTCAATGGCTTCACATTTACGACAAATTTTAAGCAGGGGTGCGAGCACGACTCCAACTCGTTTCAACAATACTAAACTTCTTACCGGGTGCACAAGAACATTCTCAAAGAGAACACCAGCACTCACGGAACAGTCCTTTTAAGGCACTTTTTATTTTATATTGAAAAGTAGGCATGGCCAATAAAAGGTCAGCAAGGACGGTGGCTGAGGTAACATAGTCGGTGTCTGAGGAGACATGGTTGCGCGTTGCTTTCGGATTTCGTCCTCCCTGCAATAATATGCCCGGGGAGTCATTAGTTCGTTTTAACTAATGGTTGTAATGGATTCAGCACCCCCACAAACCCCTAATTAGACATCACATAATATCTTTCCCATTTTTCACAGCTGGCTCTCAACTTTCATTGACTCCCCTCAAAGTTTTTGGAGTTGAACTGGAACAAATTGAGGTTGTAGACACCTTTATGAACACCTGTCAAGATAATTATTGGTAATGGCAGTTTGCAAAAAAAGGTGGCATAATACTAATTGGTAAAATGAGATAATTATTGTTATGACAGCACTTATTTGCGACCAGCATGCCACAGGTACATGATCACGTTAAGAATAGTTTCATTATGATCCTTGACAGTTGACACGCAAAACATAGGTCTAGACATCTTGCTCCAATATTGGCTGAGTGAGATACAGTGAAAATAGATTTTTTGATAACTGCGGCACTAATTTGCTCGTCATTTTGTACACATTTCTTCCAATCTAGAAACATTTATTCAAAGTATATTTCAGGAGGGTGCATGCACATCCCCTTCTTCCCACTCTACTAAAAGGTTTCCATAATTCAAAAGAGATCCTTCAACACAAACGTACATTATGAGCCATAACTTCAACATCCCTTGACTAGAAAGGGTAAAAAAGACCCAAGAAGAGAATTAAACTAAAACCAGTACAATATTTTTGTAGTGATCTACTTCTAGCTCAGGTTGTATGTTATTATAGATTCCAGGTTCATTTGTTGACCTGGCATCCTATAGTTAGTAGTTTCAATTATTATGTACAGATTATAGCCTACATTTTTATATTATCTGTTTAGTAATCCAAGATTACTATCTCTATGCATTTGATTTATTACTTTGTGTTTACTTACTGTAAATCACTCTGGATTAACTCTACTACTGCCAGATTATTTATTTATTTATTGGGTCTGGTGCCATCAAAAAGCGGCTTACCTTTGCAACGTTATAGTAGATAGATAGACATTTATTTATTATTTATTTTTTTTTTTGATTGTGCAACAATGCACTTTGGCAGACCAGGCAGCAGAGGGCGGCGTCATGCAAGAATTAATGTGAATTTGGCCGGTATGGCTTGCCATACATTGAGAGCAGTCTCTGGCCACAGAGCCTCAGGGCCAGAGAAAATCAACACGGAAGAGAATTGGTCTCCGTTGATGTTAACGCATAATGGATTTTTAAGACCATCACTGCGGGCGATGTGATTACAGTACACGGCGGCGCGACCCCTCATCAGCTTACGGACATCAACAAGGTAAACGAACAAACGGCCGTATTGGCGCGGCGCGACCTCGAGAATTGGGGCGAACGGGAACGTCCGTAGCGGTATAAGAGTTAAGAGTGTCTGCTAGATCAGGGGTTTTCAAAGTGGGTGACGGGGCACCCTGGGGTGCCGCAACGGCAGTCCAGGGGTGCCGCGAGATAATTATAATATTTGGAATTTATTTGAACACTTGAAAAAATATTTAGTATCATTTTAAACTTGAAGTACAAAGTTATTTTCAGTCAGTTCTAACCAAAATGGCTATTATCTCAACGTTTTCCTCGCACAATAATCACTAAAATATCGTCACTGTCGGGCAGAAACCTTGTATCGTGATGTAATGTAAGTTTCAAAAGTGTACGTATTTTGGTAAAGCAAAGCCCTGCTTCATCATACAAGACTGTTGCACAAAACTAGTGAAAACAGCCGATCTAGCACTGTGCTTCTAGATCTGCTGTTTTCACTAGTTTAGTACATTTTATAGATGATAAATACAAAACAAATGGTTTTGGACATACAAGGTTTCCACCCGACAACAACGATAGGCCTATGCTATAAATATAAGATGCTGGGAGTGAAAATTATAATGTAGGAGTGCCTCGGATTAAAAAAATATTTATGGGGTGTGTAGCAACTCATAATGTAATAACGGCTCATAATGTAATAAGGGCTCATAATGTAATACAAAAAATGTAATAAAAACTCATAATGTAATAATCAGCTCATAATGTAATAAAAAAACGAGTGCATAACGTAATAACCGATTTTTCAATAATGTAGTAATGTAATAATGTGTTACATTAAGAACCTCCACATAGGAGGCTCATAATGTAATAAAACTTCATAATGTAATAATGTATTTTTATTACATTATGAGCTGATTATTACATTATGAGCTTTTATTACATTTTAATTATTACATTATGAGCTAGTTTTTTATTACATTATGAGCCGATTATTACATTATGAGCTTTTATAACATTTTTTATTACATTATGAGCTGTTATTACATTATTGGTTGCGGGTAACAAACCTTGCCAACTTTGTTGATGAAGAATGGAGCAACTATCTGCTAAACATGCAGCAAATGAATACATATAGGGATCATTTAAAGGGAATACACGATGAATTTTCATTTTTCCAATTTTTATGTGTTTTTTTTGGTGTCCCCACCAGCAGGTTCTATCCTCACAAAGTCCTATTTCTGACCATTGTGTCTTTCTCAGTTTATGGGCAGATCTATGTAAGCAGGTTTCAGAACGGGCTATCTGATTTTAGGTCCGATTGTGTGCTGAGTGGGGGTTGGGGAGGGGTGGGCAGGCCTGAGAAGGAGGCAGGAGGAGCTGGGAGAGGGTTGGGAAGGGGTGGGCACTGGGCAGGCCTGCTGAGCAGGAGGTGGGGAGGAGTGTGGGGCCAAAACTGGTTCAATAGCGCAGTCCTCCCACTCAGGACAAGGTGGTACTGCAGCTGAAAATGCTCTGAAAGCCAGGCAGAAATGACAGGGGCTCTGAGTGGTAATTTAGCCTCAAACCTTTTGAAAAACGCAAACAATGTTATATTATTTTTAAATTATTAAGTTATTTTTAAAAGCATGGTGTAGAACCATTAACTGTACAAAGAGCATCCACAATGTTCAACGTACAGTTCGTGATTGTATCGACACTGAGTATTGATGCAATATCGATAATATCCCCATGTGGTCAGTATGACGACAGTCTGCCATTGCTAGTTCTGGGCCACTTTGCCGAAGGTCATGGGGACCATTATGTAAGCCTTGATGGACAAGTCACACACTTGATTCAAAGAGTCCAGGAAGCAGAGGAGAGCGCACCACTTCTATCTGTCCCTCACTCTGGCCCTAAGTCTGGCCCTCACTCTGGCCCTGACCCTGTACCTCACTGTGGCCCTGACCCGGTACCTCACCTTGGCCCTGACCTGTACCTCACTCTGGTCCTAAGTCTGGACAGATCGAAGTGGTGCGCTCTCCTCTGCTTCCTGGACTCTTTGAATTAAGTGTGTGTTATCGATGTTGCATCAACACCCAGTGTCGATACAATCACGAACTGTATGTTGAACATTGTGGATATTCGTTGTACAGTTAAATGATCCCCATAGGTATTCATTTGCTGCATGTTTAGCAGATAGTTGCTCCATTCTTCATCAACAAAGTTGGCAGGGTGTGTAGCAACCAATAATGGAATAACGGCTCATATATAATAAGAGCTCATAACGTAATAAGAAATGTAATAAAAACTCATAATGTAATAATCGGCTCATAATGTAATAAAAAACAAGTGCATAATGTAATAATTAAAATGTAATAAAAGCTCATAATGTAATAATCAGCTCATAACGTAATAAAAAATACATTATTATTGTAATAAATATTATTATTTATTACATTATGAGCCTCCTATGTGGAAGTTCTTAATGTAACACATTATTACATTATTACATTATTGAAAAAGCTGTTATTACGTTATGCGCTCGTTTTTTTATTACATTATGAGCTGATTATTACATTATGAGTTTTTATTACATTTTTTTTATTACATTATGAGCCCTTATTACATTATGAGCCCTTATTATATTATGAGTTGCTACAGGGTGCCCTGAGACAAAAAGGTTTGGGAACCCCTGTGCTAGATGCCTAAACTGTAATTGTACAAAGTAGGGTGTGCTTCTATAGAGCTTCTACTGGCTCTACTGAGTGAAGACCAGCCCTCTCTGCCCTTCCGGCCAATAGCATTCGTTTCCGGTTGCTTTTCGGGGACGGAGGTTCCAAGACGGTGGATTTGAATACGCCGGAAAAGTGGCTTCAAAGCGCATCTGTAAAAACCCATGGGTGACGTCACTGTTCCCTTTGTCCATATTTTTGACAGTCTATGCGACTGACCAGCAAGCAGGGACAGATTAAACCTTCGTGGTGCCCAGAACTACAACCTGGGTGCCACCCAGGACAGTTTTGTCACCAGGGGGTTTGCTGAACAGTGTGGAAAATAGAAGCTTTGCGGATCAGTTTCACCGTTTTAGCACTCCTTCTGCAGCCATTGCTTACAAAATGTCGGTCCGCTTGCTGCGGTAGTTGAGTCTTCTTTCCCCCCAAGGTTGGTGCCCTGTGCTGCAGCACCTAAAGCCTTAGCTTCCATTAAGCCCCCACGAACCATTAAGGTCACGAACCACCTAACCCAGGGCAGAGGGAACCCCCAAGAGCCACGGCAACCACGCACACGTGCACACACACTCACGCACAGGGGAGGCCTTAGCTATGTTTCACCAGTTTCAATTGAAACGGGCCTCAGCCACCAGGGGGCCTCCAAGAGCTAGCCAGCAAGCCTTGTTCAACTTGCAACACACTTACTGTATAACACTTTTTAATAATCATATATCCTTGTTAATATAACACCATTTAGGTCAATGCTATAAGATTATGTAGTGATATAATAATAATATATAAATAGCAGCCAGTCATTGACTATATGTCAACTTCTGTGTGCGATTGTTGCGTGGCTACTGTGGCCTCGGTGCGCTGGCGGCGGCGCGGGGGGGCCTCATCAATAGCTCTTGAAACGGGCCTCCAGATTACTAAGGCCGCCCCTGCTCACGCATACACGCTGGCATGCATGCACACACAACAAAAAAGGGTGACTTACTGATCAGACCAGACCAAACAAGACTTTAGGCTTGTTTGGTCTGGTCTGATCTGGTCTGATCAAGAACAAGGCTTTAGACCAGCTTGGCCAGTCTATCCCCTGACCAAGCTGGTACTAAATTAAATCAAAAACAAAACATAAAGTCAAGAAGGGTACTGAAGGATGACTGCTGGATTACACAGTGCCTCCTGCCAAAACCAGGTCCAGTTGACTCCCAACCAAGCAGCACGCAAAACAAACACTTTGATCTCCTGTTAAAGGAGTAGTTCACCCCCAAAATGACTTTTTCTCTATTGACCAGTAAGACTCCCTAATCGGGAGATAAGCGACCGTTGGTCGCTTATCTCTACAAATAGGCCAAAAATTAGTTGTACCAAAATCGTCCTGATGGTGGCGCTAGATGGGACAGATGTGTTTTGATTACATGACTGTAGAGATACTGTGCGATTTGCGCGATTTTAGGGCAAAATCTGTAGGAGCAGTGTCCAAAAATGTGTTTGAAAAAATCGGCCTGATGGTGGCGCTATATGGGACAGGTCCATGTTGATGACATGAGTGTAGACATACTGTGTACCGATTTGTGTGATTTTAGGGCAAAATCTGTAGGAGCAGTGTCCAAAAATGTGTTTAAATAATTCAGCCTGAAGGTGGCGCTATATGGGACAGATCCATGTTGATGAGATGAGTGTAGACATACTGTGTAGCGATTTGCGTGATTTTAGGGCAAAACATTTAGGAGCAGGTCCAAAAATGTGTTTTAAAAAATCGGCCTGAAGGTGGCGCTATATGGGACAGATCCAAGTTGATGACATGAGTGTACATACTGTGTACCGATTTGAGTGATTTTAGGGCAAAATTTGTAGGAGCAGTGTCAAAAATGTGTTTTGCAAGAATCGGCCTCATGGTGGCGCTAGAAGAGGGCCATGTGAGAAATGAGGGACGGAGGGCGGACGAATAGGTACCGGCCCCGGCTCTCCCGGTCGCTCCTAGCCCGAGTTACGGCATTTTATGTGCGCTGCAGTGGCAGGGGGTCCTCCACTGGGGGCGCCACCACTTTTGCATCCGTTCTGGAGCACCAGGAGTCGGTGGTCCCCGGGAATTCCCCGTGAGCAGCCCCGTTGGGGTGGTCATTTGGTCATTTTTGCACATTTGGTAATTTTTTACACCTGGGGGTCCCCCAGGGACCTGGGGGTCCCTGGAGCTCCGGGGGTCCTTGGAGGTTGTAGTTTGGCAGGCAAGGAGTGTGTGTGCAAAATCTGGCATGGATCGGGGCAACGGTTGCGGAGAGATATGAGCAGGGCAAAAGTGTGACGTGTGACGTGTGACTAACAGACTGACGGACTGACGGACTGACGGACTGACGGAGGGAGGGACTGACAGCCGGTGGAGGTTTGGATAGTATAGGAGTGCAAGTAACTTGCCATGGAGAGTAGAGTTCAGTTTTTTGTCACATTCCTAAGACAAACATTTGATTTGAGTAGCTTTACGCAGATGTGACTGCTAAATGCACCCCCATTGATTCCGGATGGGGAACGAATGGGGGTAAATTTATTGTTATCACATTTTTGTCATTTTGGGGGTGAACTACTCCTTTAAAACAGCTTCATAATTCATAATTATTTTTTTTATATATTTTTTACCAGAGGCAGGGACGCTAAATTACGCCATCGCCATTGTGATGATGATGATGCAGACAGCGTTAAAAAAATAAATAAAAAACTGCACTTTAATTCACCACATGGCACACAGCACTAGCCTGGCTCCAGCCAATAGACCCGCCCACTCTCTGAGTGAACTGCATCTCTTGGTCTGGATGTGTCATATGACGCGTCTCTTGATACGGTATCTTGGCCTACCGACCAATGAAATCAATGCAATACGGAGGAGGGGTGCGTCTAACTTTTGAAAATCAACAGAAACAGTGGAGGGAGGGGTGGCTCACCAGCGTTCTTAATTGCCTCCTTTGATCTTCAGAAAGCTGCAACTACAAGTGTCGATAGCTCGTTAGTGATTCTCTCTAATCAATGAAACATCAAAGACAATGACCTGTTTGGTGCATGTCATAGAGGGGAGGGGGAGGAGGGAATGTTTTGTGTGCAAAAGTCAAACACAACCCCTCCCAACAGATCTCTTGTGATTGGTAATTTTAAATCCCCTCCCCTTTTCAATCAAATAGAATGGAGACAACTTCAGACTCAAGCCCCAGCGTAGAGTCTGAAATCAGGCTAACACAGCACTGACAGACATAAGGAGTGGACGTGGTCCAGTACCACTAAAAGAGTTAGTGCTGAAAGGACATCAGCTCCGCCTGTCGAATTCCACATTCAACCCGTCATGAATAAATGTTCTCTTTCTCTGAAGATTTTAGGATTTCATTGCAAGAAATAAATGTTTTGTCCCGTAACAGTCCTCAAACGTATTTTCTAGATCAGTGTTTCTCAAATGGGGGTACTACTCAAGAAACTGTACCCCAAAAAGAAGAATAGAGGTATAAATCATGCTAATATTGTTCATAGTTAAATAATTGACTACAATTGAATGAGGAGGGTAAAAAACATGTACTGTTATGTTTAATGATGACACATGGAGAAACTTGATATGAGCCTGAGTTGCTAACCCACATTACATGGTACCAGGCAACTGGGATGGCTTTTAAAGTTGAAGTTATTGACATGAAAACCGTTTGATTTTTGGATGGGGGGCTTAATATATAGTGTCATATACCACTATTTATGTATACTATTTTGCAGTTTTATAAGCAAAATGTTGTTGCCGGGTAAAGGGGGTAATTGGATTCAGAAATCAGGGAAAGGGGGTACTCAAGCCAACAAAGATTGAGAAATACTGCTCTAGAGCAGGGGTTTTCAAACTGTCTTGACTCAGGGCACCCCGGCAAATAACTTTTTCATCCACAGCACCCCTGAATTACACTGTTTAAGTATTTGAATCCTATATCATATTACACTAGGTAAATATGTACATCTTTCCACCTGAGATACGGCAGGCTATGTCACAGAGAAATATCTGTTTCCATCAGAACTGACTGAAAATAACTTTATACTGTACTTGAAGTTTTAACCCCAGCATCCCTATTCAGGGTTCACCAAAATGAATACATAAAAAGAACACGTCATAACGCTGGGATGCGTTGTGAGCTTGTAGATCTGCTATTTTTGGTGAAAAGAGTTGGTGAAGAGAGTTGGGGTAGATCAGGGGAAGGCAAACTTTATGATCAAAAGAGAATTTTTTTGGGCCAAAAACTTATTAAAAATATGTTTGGAGCCACAAAAAGATGTTTGCTTTATATATTCATTTGTGCTTTTTCTGGTCTTTCAATATTACTTTTTTACTGTTATTTATTTGTATTGTTTGCTAACTTCTCAAAGCAGATCAAGTACAACAATAAGCAAGCATGTGTTGGTGAAAGCAAACAACATATCCAAGCATTCATATATTCTTTATTTTCCTTCAATAATTAGTTTCTTATGTTTATCTGGTCTCTAGGCAACAATTGTTTTGTGAGAATGTCAGATCAGTGTTTCTCAAATGGGGGTACGTGTACCCCTAGGAGTACACAAAGGTACTACTCAAGAAAATTACCCCAAAAAGAAGAATAGAGGTATAAATCATGCTAATATTGTTCATAGTTAAATAATTGACTACAATTGAATGAGGAGGGTAAAAAAACATGTACTGTTATCTTTAATGATGACACATGGAGAAACTTGATATGAGCCTGAGTTGCTAACCCAAATGACATGGTACCAGGCAGCTGGGATGTCTTTTAAAAATGAAGTTATTGACATGAAAACCGTTTGATTTTATATTCTTTGGATGGGGGGGGGGGGGGGGGGGCCTTAATATATAGCGTCATATACAACTATTTATGTATACTATAATTGCAGTTTTATACGTTTTATTTTGTTGCCGGGTAAAGGGGGGACTTGGATTCAGAAATCAGGGAAAGGGGGTACTCAAGCCAAAAAAGATTGAGAAACACTGTTCTAGATCAAATGCAAATGATTACTTTTTATATTCAATGAATAGTTTACTTTCTTCTCTATGGCATCAAGTTAAACCGATTCCTCTGCAAAGTCACCTTGCTAGTCTTCTGAGTACTTCATTTGAAGGCTTACTGCTAAAGAATATTTCATTTGCCTTTAGGGATTGGGTAGTGTTAAGAAATCCCAACACTGGTCAATTTCTAATGTGCATGATTAATATGCATCTAATTATGCTACAAGTTTACCAAGAGTTACATCAGCCTGCTTTGTGCATTGCACCGTGTGTCATGTCCTCACCCACACAAGCACAAAGGTACGCATGTAGGCCTACGCACTAGGGGTGTAACGATACATTTTAATAGCGATTCGATACATATCACGATACATGGTTGACGATACGATACATGGACGATATTGGTTAATTCATGGCGATACGATACGATTCGATTCAAAGATTTAAAATCGATATAGTAACTATTTAGCAAAGAAATTAAATATGTGTGAAAGGTGTGGATAGTGCAGGTTTTTAAGGGAAACATGTACTATTATGGTTATAAATAAGTAAACACAGTGATTATCCGCCAAATACATGGTCATTGTATATTGACAAACCTGCACCTTGACATGAACCCAGAGATTACACACATTTATCGATAGACCAGAGTAGCTATATGGAAAGGAAAAGTAATTAAACCACTCCTTTTAATTTTTTCTTCTTAAAAATGCTAAATACAATGCACAAGTAGGTAGTATCGATACAATCGATTCTTTGCACTGCCGATTCGATACGATACAAAATAAAACGATTCGATTCGATTTTAGCTGTTTTCATTCCGATATACTTCGATTTTTTAAGTTAAAAACGATATTTCGATACAGTTACTATATCGTTACACCCCTACTACGTACACATGCATACAGTGGTGTAAAGTAAGTATATATTACTCAAGCGCTGTACTTAAAGTACAACTTCACCACTTTTCAACCTATGTTAATTGGTTCTCTCTAATAAAATGGCAAATATAATAATAATAAGGGTAATAATAATAATAATCAAAGTCGTGTACACTGTAGGGAGCTACAATGGAAAAAACTATGGCTCGTGTACCAACCGGTGACTTTGTACACGACTTCGTACATTTCCCATAGATTCTATGGGACTTGAACACTTGCTCCTGCCCTTCGTGTACACGGTCTGTGCCGTCTATAGTTTCTCAATGGGGGGCAGCAGAGAGCCATATGTACACAGGCCCTAGGTGGTGTTCACGACCAGTAGTTTTACATGAACCCTCAGAGGGACACTGTGGGCTTATCAAGTGGTCCGTGGTGGTTCTCAAAGTGAGGTCGGGGGACCCTCAGAGGGACACTGTGGGCTTATCAAGTGGTCCATGGTCGGTTCTCAAAGTGAGGTCGGGGGACCCTCAGAGGGACACTGTGGGCTTATCAAGTGGTCCGTGGTCGGTTCTCAAAGTGAGGTCGAGGGACCCTCAGAGGGACACTGTGGGCTTATCAAGTGGTCCGTGGTCGGTTCTCAAAGTGAGGTCGGGGGACCCTCAGGGGGACACGGTGGGCTTATCAAGTGGTCCGTGGTCGGTTCTCAAAGTGAGGTCGGGGGACCCTCAGAGGGACACTGTGGGCTTATCAAGTGGTCCGTGGTGGTTCTCAAAGTGAGGTCGGGGGACCCTCAGAGGGACACTGTGGGCTTATCAAGTGGTCCATGGTCGGTTCTCAAGGTGAGGTCGGGGGACCCTCAGAGGGACACTGTGGGCTTATCAAGTGGTCCATGGTCGGTTCTCAAAGTGAGGTCGGGGGGCCCACAGTGTCCCTCTGAGGGGACACGGCACAGACCGTGTACACGAAGGGCAGGAGCAAGTGTTCAAGTCCCATAGAATCTATGGGAAATGTACACAGGCGTGTACAAAGTCACCAGTAGTTTTACATGAACCCTCAGAGGGACACTGTGGGCTTATCAAGTGGTCCATGGTCGGTTCTCAAAGTGAGGTACATCCTCAAAGTCCCTCCTTCCCAAACAAAGACGAACCAACCAAGGGTGCACAAGGCAGCGGTGTGCGATGGACTAGAAATATCCATTTAAAACTATTGGTCATGTACACACAAACTAAGGCTCCTGTACACAGTGTTTGGTCTCAATTGTGTGAGCAGCTAAAGGGCAGACAATGGCCTAGAACAACCTAATGGTGCCTATTAAGACTCTAGTACACCCTTTGGCCTCGACAAGCCTGATCATCCTACTATAGCTAGTACCCCCATCACCAACTTTGTGCTCCCACTTGATAAGCCCAGTGCCCCTCTGAGGGTCCCCCGACCTCACTTTGAGAACCGACCATGGACCACTTGATAAGCCCACAGTGTCCCTCTGAGGGTCCCCCGACCTCACTTTGAGAACCGACCATGGACCACTTGATAAGCCCAAAGTGTCCCTCTGAGGGTCCCCGACCTCACTTTGAGAACCGACCATGGACCACTTGATAAGCCCAAAGTGTCCCTCTGAGGGTCCCCGACCTCACTTTGAGAACCGACCATGGACCACTTGATAAGCCCACAGTGTCCCTCTGAGGGTCCCCCGACCTCACTTTGAGAACCGACCATGGACCACTTGATAAGCCCACAGTGTCCCTCTGAGGGTTCATGTAAAACTACTGGTGACTTTGTACACGCCTGTGTACATTTCCCATAGATTCTATGGGACTTGAACACTTGCTCCTGCCCTTCGTGTACACGGTCTGTGCCGTGTCCCCTCAGAGGGACACTGTGGGCCCCCCGACCTCACTTTGAGAACCGGCCATGGACCACTTGATAAGCCCACAGTGTCCCTCTGAGGGTTCATGTAAAACTTAAAACTATTGCCCGTGTACACAGTGGTTAATCGCATATGCAAGGATCTACAGAGCTGGCTGGAGCATGGAGCAGCCTGGTGGAGTCTGGTGCAGTCCTGTCTACCCTGGTCTGGCCTATTCAAGCCAGATCTGGACAGTAATGGCCTGGTGGAGTCATCTAACTACCCATTTCATTTCCCCGGTCTATACTCCTACTCGGCAGGACTGGGCTGGACTTAGGTTTGCTGGACTCTATTGGGCTCTGGTAGGCTGTATTGGGCTCTGGTGGGCCGTGTTGTGCTGTGCTGGGCTCTGTTGGGCTACACGAGGCAGTACAGTACTAAAGCCTAGACATGTTCATGTAAAACTATTGGCCGTGTACACAAAGTCATGTAAAACTATTGCCTGTGTACACAGTGGCTTTTTCCTTGACCTTTCGAGTTAGGAGTGTCGTAGAGACACGAGACCGGGTTTGTTGGATTCAGCGTCAAAAAGTAAGTCAGAATAAGTGTCTTTTATCCGAAAGAATGTGTAATCGTGTTGGTGGCGTGCAAATGTCGTGTCTTTTTCGCAATCATAAAGGGTTAAAATTGTCGGAGAGACACGAAACCCATTCCATCGGATCAGGCATCCTTCAAATATGAAAAGTGTTTCCTGCGTAAAACAAACAGATTTTTTTAGATTTTTTTATTGATTTTAAGGACAAAAATCCGGGTTTCGGTGTCTTTTTCGCAATCGTAAAGGGTTCAAAGTGTCGTAGAGACACAAGACCGGGTTTTTTGGATTCAGCGTCAAAAAGTAAGTCAGAATAAGTGTCTTTTATCCGAAAGAATGTGTAATCGTGTTGGTGGCGTGCAAATTTCGTGTCTTTTTCGCAATCATAAAGGGTTAAAATTGTCGGAGAGACACGAAACCCATTCCATCGGATCAGGCATCCTTCAAATATGAAAAGTGTTTCCTGCGTAAAACAAACAGATTTTTTTAGATTTTTTTATTGATTTTAAGGACAAAAATCCGGGTTTCGGTGTCTTTTTCGCAATCGTAAAGGGTTCAAAGTGTCGTAGAGACACGAGACCGGGTTTGTTGGATTCAGCGTCAAAAAGTAAGTCAGAATAAGTGTCTTTTATCCGAAAGAATGTGTAATCGTGTTGGTGGCGTGCAAATTTCGTGTCTTTTTCGCAATCATAAAGGGTTAAAAGTGTCGGAGAGACACGAAACCCATTCCATCGGATCAGGCATCCTTCAAATATGAAAAGTGTTTCCTGCGTAAAACAAACAGATTTTTTTAGATTTTTTTATTGATTTTAAGGACAAAAATCCGGGTTTCTGTGTCTTTTTCGCAATCGTAAAGGGTTCAAAGTGTCGGAGAGACACGAAACCCATTCCATCAGATCGGGCATACATATTTTTTTGATTTTTTTTATTCATTTTAAGGACAAAGGGCCTGTTTTGACGCCTAAAACGACCCTTTTCCTTGACCTTTCGAGTTAGGAGTGCCGTGTACACAGGATCTACAGAGCTGGCTGGAGCATGGAGCAGCCTGGTGGAGTCTGGTGCAGTCCTGTCTACCCTGGTCTGCCATTACAGTCACTGTAATGGCCTGGTGGAGTCATCTAACTACCCCCCTTCCCTGGTCTATACTCCTATTGGGCAGGACTGGGCTGGACTTAGGTTTGCTGGAGTCTATTGGGCTCTGGTATAGGCTGTATTGGGCTCTGGTGGGCCGTGTTGTGCTGTGATGGGCTCTGTTGGGCTACACGAGACAGTACAGTACTAAAGCCTGAACATGTTCATGTAAAACTATTGGCTGTGTACACAAAGTCATGTAAAACTATTGCCCGTATACACAGTGGTTAATTATTATAATTGAATTTAAGGACACAACTGTTCAAGTGTGGAGAGCTACAGAGCTGGCGAGAGCCTAGTGCAGTGTTCCAGACGGATCCAGCCTCATATACTCCCCTTATAAGTCAGTGGTTCAACTATGCTGCCCTACAAAGGCAGAGTGCAGTAACTACATTTTGGGACACACCGACTTATTTGTGTCGCCCAACGGTCAAATTAGCCTTCTTGATATTGGGGGATGAACAATTACCTCAAGAACAGATGTACAATCAGTGTAATATCACTTTTATATCTTTATCTCATTTGGCTGATAAGCTGTAACACTTTTAAACCCATTTTTTGGTGAAATTCGAAAACGTAGTTACTGCACTCTGCCTTTGTAGGGCAGTATGGGACCCCTAGAGGGGTCTCCATACTCCCCTTATAAGTCAGTGGTTCAACTATGGGACCCCTAGAGGGGTCTCCAAATGATCTTGGGTGGTCCCAAATGTTTAGCTTAATGTGAAACATTGTTTTTCCACTCAACAGTGTACAGAGGCTATCTGCACATTTCTAAAGAGACAATTTAAGGACTTTTTAATACTTTTAAAATGATAAATTAAATATTAGGGGCAGAAATTGTGAAAATATCAGATCTACATGCTCACGCCGCCCTGCGTTGTGAGGTGTTGTGAGCATGTAGATCTGCTATTTTCACAAGGCCGTGTTTTACAAAATGTAACGCCTCAACTCTTTGTCCAAACAGTGAGGCATTGTGAGCTTGAAGATTAGCTATTTTCGCCATCTGTTGGAACCAAGTCAAATAAATGCAAGGCCTACAATTCTCTGTCTGTCTGTCTGTCTGTCTGTCTGTCTGTCTGTCTGTCTGTCTGTCTGTCTGTCTATCTATCTGGCAATATCCTCAGGGTGTCCAGTCAAAACACCACAAAACTGACATTCAAGGAGTAGTTCACCCCCAAAATGACTTATTTTTTCAATGTATTACTCACGCCATGGAGACTTGAGTTCAATAGAAAAAAAGTCACTTTGGGGGTGAACTACTCCTTTAATGAAATGTTTTTCTTCTCTTCACCCACACCAAATGATCACCACTCTGTTTTGTTACACACGTGTGGTTCTAAAGATGAAAGAAAAATGCAGGGCATTCACAAACAAGAGTTAGGCCAACCTAACTCTGTCCCTGGCATGTGCGAGGCGCTTGTAGATCTGTGAGGTGCTTGTAGATCTGTGAGGTGCTTGTAGATCTGCTGTATTGGGTTTTTTAACTAGTTTGAAGTGTTGGTGCCGTGCTGTGACAGCTTGAAGCAGGGATGGCTCCCCACAAACCCAATTGTGATGAAAAATATTTATGAAATAAATAAATGAAATTATATATATATATATATATATATATATATATATATATGTATATGTATATGTATATATGTGTGTGTGTGTGTGTGTGTGTGAAAGACAACTGACTTTTATGTAAACCATACTATATGGACAGTTTGTTCTGCATGTCACTATGCTGGAAAGTGTCCTAATCGGGAGATAAGCCCTGGGGGTCCCTGGAGCTCCAGGGGTCCCTGGAGGGGTGGAGGTTGTGGATTGGCAGGCAAGGAGTGTGTGTGCAAAGTTTGGCATTGAGTAATATGCTGGCTGTGTACACATGTTCACAGCGGCGTCAGTTCAGGAAAGGCTAAGGTATGGCAACATGACTGGTGTCTTGCAAGACACCAATCATGTTGCCATAACTTAGCAACAGGCACGATGAAAAGTACATTTAATTATTTCCCCCCTGTAGCCAAGGTATGGCAGCTGCCATAGCTTGCCATACCCAATTGACGCCCCTGCATGTTCACCTCCAGTAGGTTGGGAAAGTAGCCTGCCACCCTGTGGAAATAGGCTTGAACTGCAAGATAGGACCCTAAAACAAATAAAATGGAATAAAAAAGCATCCGTAAGACGGATGGGCGAACAAGTGGTGTCCATACGTAGATGGGGTCCCAGAGGACATGTAGAGCCCACCCCCTTATTTTTCACGCCCCCAGGGAACACACAGCGGGGTTTGGAAATTTGTCGTGTACACCAGCCCTAGGACCTCGGCTTCGTGAACCGATTTAACGATAGGGGTAATAATAATAATAAAAATAATAAAACCTATTCTGCCCATGCACAGCCCTCTTAAGAGGCACACAACTAGAGTAGAAAAAAAGAGTGCTATTTTATTGTGAACATTACGGAGGACCAATTATATGAAGGTAGATTGAAAAGTATGATTTTGAGATACTTTTACTTTCAAAATGTCTATACTTTTACTTCTACTCCATTACATCTCAGAGGAAAATATTGTCCTTTTACTCCGCTACAATAATTTGAAAACCTTAGATACTAGTTACTGTAGATTGTAGATTTTTATTCTTATTACAAAACATACATTAACCACTTCAGCCCTATACATTTCGGCCATTTGGAAATAGCTGATGTACAATCGCAGCACACTGTGAGCTTGTAGATCTGCTCATTTTAAAAGATTTTTCATACATTTGAAAACCTGAAATGGGACATTCTGCATAAGTATTTTCTACTTTTGGTTTGATTGATTATATAAAAGTACACAATGCTGTACCCCTCCAACTGTACAGTATGTTCCCCATTTTTTCCCCCAACTGTTTTTATTTTACTTGTAACACTTGCTTTGGCAATGTATACGGAGATGCCAATAAAGCTCCTTAGAATTGAACATTGAAATTCAATTGATTGATTGATTGATTGATTGATTGATTGATTGATTGATTGATTGATTGAAAACTATATTAGAAGTTTGCATTGGAATACGGTTTCATGATAGTACATTTCACTGGTACAAGGTCAACTAAAAGGAGATCCTAGTAAGCTTTTCAGCTTATTTACACAGGAAACCTCTCATATAACACTGAATGACAGACGGATAGAACACAGTACTATGCAGTAGATATCGTCAGAAGAAAACTAAAACAGTGCAAACAATAAATAATGATATTTACAATAGAATCTAGGTTCAGGGGGAGGGTATGGCTAGGCTAGGTTTATTTTTTACCTAATCTGAGTTCCCAGAAGTTCTTTTGTCGAGCGGCTTCCACCTGTAGGTGGTTTTTCAGGGCGGTTTTAAAGGATGTTAGGGATTGGCCCAAGGTACATTTTGATACCAATACTTTTGGACTTTTACTCAAGTACATTTAGAATTCCAGATTTGTAATTGTAACCGAGTATTTCTATATTGCAGTATTGATACTTTTACTTACGTAAAATATTCATGTACGTACACATCTTAGTATATGTACAGCATGGGGAACCGTTTGTAGTATAGTTGCATGCGATTAGCAGAATGTCCTCTCGCCCTCTGATAAGATGATTCCAAAGTATTTCACCTACAGGACTGCAACCTTGACAGTGATGCTCTGTGACAAGCCAAATGCTGCAGCAACAGCTCACACTTCCGGGCCTTTAACCCGCATAAGCATAGCAGGTTATCTCATTGGATCGGGGTACTGGCCTCCTGGGAAAAGAAAGTAATCCCTATCCCTAATCCATATCGAGCTTACAGTAAGGGGGCCACGTGTATTGCAAGCCCTCAAATGTGAAAGCAAGCCAAATTCTGGGTCTGTGTGTTTTGGAATAAAATAGCTGAACAAAGATCAGTTAACATTACTCCTGTCCGGTACCAATAGTGACTTTGCCAGTAACACTCCCTAATCGGGAGATAAGCGGCCGTCAGGTCGCATGTATACACAAATTGGCCTGTAAATCCGCTGTGTGTGATTTTTAGGCAACATCTGTAGGAGCAGTGTCCATTAATATTGTCTGCAAAAAGCAACCTCATGGTGGCACTAGAAGAGGGGCATGTGAGAAATCAGGGGTGGAGGTTGTGGTTTGCCAGCCAAGGAGTGACAGCCAGTGGAGGTTTTCATAGTAACTTGCAATAACTGTTGTCATGCCGCTTCGCATTGGATACTTTCTAATACAATCTTCCTTTATTATTCCTTTATTTTTAGTTTATTTTGTTTTTAGGCTATAGTGTCACTCCAAAATTGTACTCACAAAAAAGAAGGGGGAGCTTCCATGGTACAACATGCGTGGAAGGAACACATTATTCGAACAGGTTCCTTTCCCCTCCATCAGGCGCCCATGCAGGGCAGGCTGACAAGGGGGAGGAGGTATAAAGACCAGGATTACTGCATGTTATTTGTGAGGTTACCTACCCTATGCGACACAGGGAGAACATGCAAACTCTACACAGAAAGGCCCTATCGCCAACCCCACCTAGGGTATGGGCACTGATGACGCAGAGGAGAGAACACGCCACGGCACATGAGACTGACACAGTATGTCCATATCGGTATATGGGCATTCCAAGACTTGGGCTTAATATTGATGACATCAGGTATCTCCATATATGGGCATTATTTTATTAGTGAATATATTTTCCCCATTGACCTGAATGGGGAAAATTCAAATGGTATTGACGGAATCCATTTGCAAGTGTGACTCGTGTCACGGCAATTGCATCTTTCTAGTTACGGTATACCATCTGAAAAAACCTAGACTACAACACTGCCCTTCTGTAAGCAAGTGACAAGCTCGGAGAACAAGATGACAACAAGATAGTGTCACACAACATGTTCTGATCTTTATTAAACACATAAATCTGCAAAAGCCACATTACGTGACTGGAAGTTATGCCACATAAGCAGGGCCGTAGCGCGTCTAATCGGCGCTCTAGGCGAGCCCCCGCGAATGCCCGTGATTTTTGCCCGTTTTGGGTCAGGTTGGGTGGATCATTAACTGTTCAACAACATGATGCAAGCCAGCCAGCCTGCTGGAAAAAAGATCACTTACCCAACCGTCGATGCTTCAGGGCAGGCAATTCACATACTAATGAACAACAAGGTAAATCCGTTGCGATTCCAGGGCACTGGTAGGCCTAATTATTAGTAACTTTACAAAACAGTGACGCTTCACTTCAAGCTCCCAGCCCTGTGCTGTGCGGCGCCCCTTTTGATGAAGAGTGCGGGGGCGGGGGTAGTACCAATCTCATTCACCTCGCCCTGTTACGGCCGAGCCGACTCGAGTGAGTGCACAGGCAGGCAGCAGGCTGCAGAGTGCAGACACTGAGAGCTCTGCCTCTGACGCTCGAGTTTTTATGATTGATAAAAAAAAATTGACTCACATAGTAAGCAACTGGGTCGTATTGGTGAGATAATACCAATAGAGGGGGCGCCGAAATGTTTTTTTCTTTTTCTTTTTTATAATATAAAAAAAAAAAACACTCCATTTCGGCAGGCGCCGCCTTGAGGTCGGCGCTCTAGGCGACCGCCTATACCGCCTATAGCTAAAAACGGCCCTGCACATAAGTATGAGGCAGAAACAGGAATAGACAGGAACAGACAGATGCCGTATAACTGATGGGCATACATTACAGATATATGATATGGATAAATGAAAACACATTCTACAGCAGTGGTTCCCAAACATTTTAGCCCGTGACGTAAAAGTGAAATGACACATTCGCCCGGGACCCACACTAGTGAAAATAGCAGATCTACAAACTTGCTTTGCACCGGGTTGAGAGCTTGTAAATCGGCTATTTTCACAACTGTTATTATATTTTAGTTATGGAATTTCTTGGAAGTGTTTTTTTGTTTGTTTGTTTGTTTGTTTGTCTGTTTGTTTGTTTGTTTGAAAATTTATATAATTCTTATTTGTTTTTATTTCTAAAAATTAGAATTGTATATTTAAAATGATTTTTCATCTTTTGAAATATATATTGAATTTTTTGTTGTAAAAGAATATGGGATTTTTGCTCGAGTCATGACCCATAAAAATTGGTCTGTGACCCACAAATGGGTCACAACCCACTGTTTGGGAAACAGTGTTCTACAGTATATGATTATTATGGACAGATACTGGGATAGGTCAAGCCTTATGTTAATTACAACCGTATGCGTCCTATGCGTGGAGTTTGCATGTTCTCCCTGTGTCTCCTAGGGTAGGTAACCTGACAAAAAACACGCAGCCCCTGTCAGGTGAAAAGAAGCAACTTGGACTCTCCTCATGCATAAAAGGAAGCATGAGGTCAGTCCGTTGTCTCCCCAGGTTGGTAGAGGGAGTGTAGCGCCAAGGATTACATTAGATAATTGACACCGGGTGAAAAATGGGTTACACAATCGTAGGATAAAAGTTTTGCAAAAAACAACAGTATTCGTCCTTGTTTTGCATGCATTTGTTTCAGTGGCATGTGTGTGCATGCCTGCATGGTGTGTGCATCTGATCTGAACTTAATATGTGGATTTATCTGAGAAGTGTTTGTATATATACTGTAGGCTATGCTTTTTCTTTGACTGCTCTGCATGTGATGTGTCTCTGAGCGAGTGTGCCTGCACATTATACACACACGTACACGCATGTCTCATTAGACAACAGAGTCTCGGTTTGATCGCATGCCATCAATCACGCTGTGGTGACTCACAAGGAGAGCGCACAGAAGCTTCAAAGCCACGCACTCCCTCTTTAACAAAACGCAGAATTACGAATCCCTATGTCGCTGATTGATAGCGCGCCCGCTTAGCACCGTGCCTCGTCAGAAACCATAAAGGGCTGATCGAAGAGTTAGTTTCGGATGGCAAAGACCAGCCCCCCCCCCCCCCCCCCCCCCCGCGAATGCCCGTGATTTTTGCCCGTTTTGGGTCAGGTTGGGTGGATCATTAACTGTTCAACAACATGATGCAAGCCAGCCAGCCTGCTGGAAAAAAGATCACTTACCCAACCGTCGATGCTTCAGGGCAGGCAATTCACATACTAATGAACAACAAGGTAAATCCGTTGCGATTCCAGGGCACTGGTAGGCCTAATTATTAGTAACTTTACAAAACAGTGACGCTTCACTTCAAGCTCCCAGCCCTGTGCTGTGCGGCGCCCCTTTTGATGAAGAGTGCGGGGGCGGGGGTAGTACCAATCTCATTCACCTCGCCCTGTTACGGCCGAGCCGACTCGAGTGAGTGCACAGGCAGGCAGCAGGCTGCAGAGTGCAGACACTGAGAGCTCTGCCTCTGACGCTCGAGTTTTTATGATTGATAAAAAAAAAATTGACTCACATAGTAAGCAACTGGGTCGTATTGATGAGATAATACCAATAGAGGGGGCGCCGAAATGTTTTTTTCTTTTTCTTTTTTATAATATAAAAAAAAAACACTCCATTTCGGCAGGCGTTCCCTTGAGATCGGCGCTCTAGGCGACCGCCTATACCGCCTATAGCTAAAAACGGCCCTGCACATAAGTATGAGGCAGAAACAGGAATAGACAGGAACAGACAGATGCCGTATAACTGATGGGCATACATTACAGATATATGATATGGATAAATGAAAACACATTCTACAGCAGTGGTTCCCAAACATTTTAGCCCGTGACGTAAAAGTGAAATGACACATTCGCCCGGGACCCACACTAGTGAAAATAGCAGATCTACAAACTTGCTTTGCACCGGGTTGAGAGCTTGTAAATCGGCTATTTTCACAACTGTTATTATATTTTAGTTATGGAATTTCTTGGAAGTGTTTTTTTGTTTGTTTGTTTGTTTGTCTGTTTGTTTGTTTGTTTGAAAATTTATATAATTCTTATTAGTTTTTATTTCTAAAAATTAGAATTGTATATTTAAAATGATTTTTCATCTTTTGAAATATATATTGAATTTTTTGTTGTAAAAGAATATGGGATTTTTGCTCGAGTCATGACCCATAAAAATTGGTCTGTGACCCACAAATGGGTCACAACCCACTGTTTGGGAAACAGTGTTCTACAGTATATGATTATTATGGACAGATACTGGGATAGGTCAAGCCTTATGTTAATTACAACCGTATGCGTCCTATGCGTGGAGTTTGCATGTTCTCCCTGTGTCTCCTAGGGTAGGTAACCTGACAAAAAACACGCAGCCCCTGTCAGGTGAAAAGAAGCAACTTGGACTCTCCTCATGCATAAAAGGAAGCATGAGGTCAGTCCGTTGTCTCCCCAGGTTGGTAGAGGGAGTGTAGCGCCAAGGATTACATTAGATAATTGACACCGGGTGAAAAATGGGTTACACAATCGTAGGATAAAAGTTTTGCAAAAAACAACAGTATTCGTCCTTGTTTTGCATGCATTTGTTTCAGTGGCATGTGTGTGCATGCCTGCATGGTGTGTGCATCTGATCTGAACTTAATATGTGGATTTATCTGAGAAGTGTTTGTATATATACTGTAGGCTATGCTTTTTCTTTGACTGCTCTGCATGTGATGTGTCTCTGAGCGAGTGTGCCTGCACATTATACACACACGTACACATGTCTCATTAGACAACAGAGTCTCGGTTTGATCGCATGCCATCAATCACGCTGTGGTGACTCACAAGGAGAGCGCACAGAAGCTTCAAAGCCACGCACTCCCTCTTTAACAAAACGCAGAATTACGAATCCCTATGTCGCTGATTGATAGCGCGCCCGCTTAGCACCGTGCCTCGTCAGAAACCATAAAGGGCTGATCGAAGAGTTAGTTTCGGATGGCAAAGACCAGCCCCCCCCCCCCCCCCCCACCCAACAGTGATTTCCTCGAAGAGATCCCCGTCCTCGGAAGATATCGCTGACAATTTGATGCATTATGCACATCTTACAGAGGCACATTTTCCTGCGAGTTTGAAAATGTGCCTGTGCAGGTTACCCGCATAGATCTCTCACTGACATCACTTTGCACTTTGTACCCCCGATGTGACGCTGAGCGAGACTGAAAGTTGCCACACTTGACTGCTCCAACGTCTACGTATAGCCTATATGTGTGTGCACCCGGTGTGCGATAAGTACACCGTCGCCGGGGTCGGCCCTTCCACTTGTCTGTCAGCCTAAGTGCTGTGTGTGTCTGTGTGCACATCTGCGCAGCATTGGCGGAGTAGCATGTAGTGCAGTCGTGTGTGCGTGCCGTGCGTGTGAGCGTGCGTGCTTATAATTTATCTGCCTGCCTGCAGGTTCACAGACCCGTGTGTGGGTGGAGGTTTCTGTGGCTGTCTAATTGCTGTTTGAGTGTATACTGTGTGTTTTTGTTCACTGTCTGTAGCAATGTTTCCATAAGCCTATTCAAAAATAGGGAAGCGAATTATGAGAAATGCGTATTTACTGCCATTTTGAAACATCTCCCATCAGGGTTCCCCGCCAGAAGCCTCCATTGACTTCAATGTAATTTATAGTGCACGGATCATGCACGCCCATGCACAGATGATGCACCATGTTTGTGCAGTTTGTTCACAGCTTTCAAACAAAAAAGTCAGATTGGAAATCCGTTCAGGCATTCTTGAGATAATAGCCATTATGTTTTACATGTTATGTAAGCAAAAATGGCCGCCCTGTTTGAAAGATGGGGTTGTATGGGGGTTGAACATGCAAAATCGCGATTGAAATCATGCTTACTAGATTTGATGTGGTCCAAAAATAATTAAAAAAAAAAAAAAAAAAATTTTTTTTTTTTTTTTTTTTTTTCCAAACTCGTCATACTAGTCATAGGCAGTAAATGAGTTAAGACAAAATGAATTTAGCCCGGGTTTGCGGGTGTCATTCGAATTAGCGACGGTCGCATGGGTTGATCGGGCTGATTTTTTCAGACCGAACCGAGACGGGAGCACTGCACGACACTGCACGTCTGACTGCTGTGTCTCCTGCAAGTTTCAGCGTCCTCTGGAAGGTGGACGATCTGCAAGCTCACAGCGCGGCGCGGAGATGTGGATGCAAGCTGCTGTTTTGTATGTAGATTGGCCACTTTTGGCATGCAACACTGTGTGTTGAGGAAGGGTTAGCCACGGATGGCTTGACTCCGGGAGGTGAAAACGGGAGGAATTTACACACGGTCCATGTCACTCTGTGTCTAACAAACAACCGGTTTGTTTTGTGGGCTATAAACGCTATACAATGGACATTAAGCGGTAGGGGAAAGTGTTAAGTTGGCGGACGATATGGACCCAGAACTTCATAATGTATTCGCATTTAATGTCTGACCCGTTTCCATTCACAAATGCGCATTTAGTTTATTCGATAAAGCCTCAAAATCCACCTCCTCCAAGCGGATAAATATTTTCGCAGATAATGAAAGTTAATTCGCAATTTGAAGTGTTTCCATAAAAAGATTTTGCGAATAAGCCGTAAATGCGCATTAAGAGGCTTTATGGAAACGCCACTTGTGAGAATAATATATTATGTTTGTACATGCAAGTGCTTGCATGTGAAAGTGTGCATGTGCACACACATACCGTACAATCATACACACATGCCTTGGCTTTTCGTGCATGTATAGAAGTGTTTGTGTCGCCACGTGGGTGCTTGTTGGATATGTGAGTTAAATTGTTTGTGACCGGCAGGCCAAACAGGTGCTTCACCCTAGAAGGCTGGTCTGCATGCGGGGAAGGGACGGGTAGAGAGCACTGGCCTGGGAATACAGTACCTCTCCACAATCAATAAACAACCTAACCAACTATGTCACCACACTCTCTCTTGGGGTAGTCTCTCTCAGGCCATTCTGAAAAGGCCAAGATTTCCGACCAGTTGCAGTGACCAGCCTGTTGCAAAAAAAATAAAAAAATAAAATACCATTGCTATACAGCCAAGCCTCTCGAGGTGCTGCAGAGAGTCAGAACCGTTACTCTGATGCATGTGGCAAGAAGTAAATGAATTTTGCCGGGTTGAAGGAGCGTTGAATGGTTATTTAGTTAAATGTTGGCTATGGGAGGGACCAAATCAAGCCATGATTCACCATTGTGTTTGGATTTGTTGGCGTCAAGGGGATAATGTTATGACAAATAATATATACATACCGGTATATTTACCTTGGAATGCAGCTGCCCGATACAGTATTTATGATGTTCTGTTTGTGTGACAAAAAGTTGCCTTTCAAGGGAGCGTTTCGCTGTTACTACGTGTCATCTGTTCGACACCCAACTCTAACCCTTACCCTAAACCTAACCTCCGTGGCGTGAGTTGCTGACCCTCCCGACGCTCCTTTGTCGAAATGACGGTCGTTCGAAAGAGCGAGATTTCCCCGCCTTTCAAAACCTAGTTCTGCTGTTACAGCCAAATTGGCATTGAGAGATGCACTCCTCAATTTCTAAACTCCCCTTTAATGAGATCTCAACCCCTGTCCATACTCTCCCACCTTGCCAGTCAGAGCCGATGATCAGGTTATTTCATACCAATTCACAGACACCACAGGACAGTACAAATTAAAGATTCACCACCTGTCAAAGTCACGCATGATGTGTCCTTTCCTCCTACGCATGGAGTGTTTAGCGGGCGCCGCAAATAGATTGCGCCGTATGCATGATTGACGGTTAGCATCCGAAGGACTCTAATTATCTCGTGGATTGAATAGTTTTTAATAAAGATGCCCTGGTGCAGAGACTGTTTCAAGGGACTGCTCTCAAGGATCCAATAAGCAGATGATAATAATCATGATGAACGGTATGTTATCTCTGTTTGACTTGACCTGAGGAGTCGTCCAAGCATTTTCACAGACAAAAGCAGTGGTGAAGAAAAAGTATCATTACTGCAATGTAGAAATACTCTGTTAGGGCACAGTCACACCGCACTGATATTCTAACTACTGTATGAGAGTGGATTCTGCCAATGCATTTCAATGGGAATGGCATGGTTTGGTGGTCTTGCGCAGCTTGCGCCGTGCCGCACAGACCCTGCGTTTATGCAGTGTTATGGAGCAGATCAATTCTCGACACAGATTCTGCTTTTCCGCCTCTGTCCAGTCGGTTGAGCCGAAGGCGGACCGTCCCAAGACTCAGGAAGCGACAACGACAGACTTTCCACCTCGGAGTGACAACTGGTTGTAGCAACGCGTGTTGCGAGCTTTGGAAGTGCACAGACTAGGGCGAGGCTCCCCTGTCTCTCTCTGTCTGCTGTGTAGTTAGATATTTCGCCACATACGTGTGTTGTCTAGCTACAGGGAGGGTCCTGAAAGTGAGTGACAGGTGCGTCACTGGTTATTGGAACATACAGAATGCTACTGCATGTTTTTTAATCCACTGGTACACAGCCGGCCACAGAGTTTATCAGCTCAGCTGGCAGCCATACTTTGATGTGATCATGCCCTTACAAGTGAAAGTCTGGAGTTCAAAATGTACTTGAGTAAAAGTACAAAGGTATTGGTGTCAAAATGTAACAAAAGTAGTATGAAATACCTCAGCATTGCACTTAAAGGAGTAGTTCACCCCCAAAATTACTTGTTTTCTATTGATTACTCATGCCATGGAGACTTGAATTCAATAATATTGTTAGTTTTTTGTCACATTCCTAAGACAATAATTTGATTTTAGTAAATGTACCTCTATTGATTCCGGATGGGGACCCAAATGCATTTGGTCCCTATCCGGAATCATTGGGGGTAAATTTATTGTAATCAAATTATTGTCTTAGGAATATGACAAATATAAAAAAAGAAAAGGTGCAAATTGGCCTCTTTTCACACCAGGCAAATCAGGCACGACAAAGGGAAGGAGAAAAAGGTTTTCGGGGGAAAAGATGGGGAGAAGTGAAGAGAAGCGTGAAGAGGTCAGATGTCGTGTCCGTACATAGCACCTCACCCAATTTGCTCATGATTGAATGGCAGGACCTTTTGACCATAAAGATGGCTCCTAATGGCTGTGCAGTTATTAAGGCACGTGTGAGATGAAGTGTGGAGAGTTAACAAGCTTCTGATCCTTGATCCTCCTGTTCCAGCCAGCCTAACCCTGCAGCCACAGGACCAATCGCTGTGGTGATGCCAACAGACCCCTCTTAAGCCCCAGGGGGGTCCAGGGGAAAAATCCGCCTAAAATGTATGCCCAAATTGGAACAGTTGTGGACACAAAACTACCATGATTGTGGCTACTCTTGACTCACCAAATGTCAGCTAACCCCTGAAAATTCACAAATGCAGTGTAAAACATCACATTTCTCTGACCAAATTGTCCTGCTGTGATCATTTACCAAGGAAAAGATGATTGAAAAAGACCTCCGCCTATGGAAATTTTGCCTTCTGAATAGTGAATGAGCCTCAAGACCTCATTTAAAACATATATAGTGAATAGAAAAATTGTTCACCAAGGTGTCACCAATTGATAGGCAAAATTGTATGAATATATTGCAAACTATGTAAACTCTACAGATGTTTTAGTGAGAGTAGTGCTGTAATATTAGTAATGTTAAAGTATAGGGTGAAAAATGATAAAAACGAGTAACAATAAGTAGTAATAATACTGTAATAGGAGTAATGTATGGATGAAAAGTACAATGGCAGCTGATTACTATGCTGTAGGACCACTGTAACAATAATCAACAAAGAAATTGTAGTTTGATTTGGTCTCTATTGATTTATTGACATTTATTGACAGCTGTTCAGAGGTCGGGGGCAATGGGGCTAAAAAAAAAAAAGGTCTGTCACAGGTAAAGCGCAGCCCAGGGGCGTCGCACCACATTCTGGGCCCTGGGTACAAGGATACTGCATGTACAAGCTTGTAGATCTGCTATTTTTGAATACTTCAAATCTTTCTAAGGTTTTTTGAAAAAACTATGTTTCTATGTCAGTGGTGCTCAAACCTTTTCATGTGAAGTACCCCCAAAAATATATTTATTTGGCCACAGACCCCCATCTCAAAATATTTAGTTCCAGGGACACCCCAGAATCAAAATTTGAGTAACAAAAATTACATAATATTCAAAGATTTGCACAGATTTTCACGACTTTTAAAAGATAGCAGATCTACAAGCTCTACAAGCAGATCTGCTATTTTTCAATAGCTAAAGTATAAAACAATTAAGGCCCCCCTCCACCTTGGGCCCAGTAACTCAGTCCCCCCCCCCCCCCTCCCCCCCTTGTGACGCCCCTGGCGCCGCCACCACCACTAAATCCAGGTTCAAGTTCCCGTTAAAAAAATCAAACGCATATTTATTCATTTCAAGCAGGGCATAGGCCTATTAAGAAAAAAAGAACAAAAGTTGGCCCACACATAGCGAGGGAGGCAGCGAGTGCACCGAAAGATATACCGCAGCATAAAGGTCACGTCAAATGAACTCGCAGAGATACATCAAAATGTAAAGTGTGGAAAGTGAGAATGGTAAACAGGGGGAAGGGGGGCAGCAGGGGCAATCCTCTGACCACGTTTTACTCCCATGTGAGGAAAAAGATGAGAATTTCAGGCCTTCAGGAGACCTGAAGCAATTTACAGTTTACAATTTAAGCATTTAGCAGGCACACTTAATCCAGAGTGATTTCCAATAAGCAAGGATGGCACAGTGTAATAGATTAAATGCATAGAAATAGTAATCTAGGATCATCAAATCAATAATATGTACATTGAAACTATACACACTATAGCAGGGGTCTTCAACGTTTTCAGGCCAAGCCAAGGACCCCTTATTTGAGAGAGAGAGAGAGAGAGAGAGAGAGAGATGAAGCAGGGACCCCCACAACCTTTTCATAGATTCCATATAGTTTCGTCATTTGACAGCATAATCATTTGTGTATTTTGGATTCATGTCAATTTGTGTTTTCAGATATTTAACCACTTGAACCGTCAATACTTAATGAACTTGACCTTTCACTCTGTACTAGCCTGCTCTTTTTCCCTCTACACCAAAGCTATTTGCCAAAAATAGACGATCTACAAGCTCACAACGCCTCGCAGCACGAGGCGTTGTGAGCTTGAAGATCTGCTATTTTTGGCAAAAGTTCTCAGAATTGGACACTATAGGGTTCAAGTGGTTAATATAAAAAAGAAGAAAAAAGTTTCTATAATTTGGATGACCTCCTATAGTAACTCTGAGGACCCCCTAGGGGTCCCGGACCCCCTGTTGAAGACCCCTGCAGTATAGGATGCCAGGTCAACAATGACCTGGCATCAGACTAGCCTGCAAGACTGTCGAGGCGAGGGGAAGTGCTACAGCAAGTGGCTTCAAATTCCAATTGCAACCAGTGAGCCTACAGTAGGCCCACTGGTTCCAAATCCTTTTAGCTCGAGACCCAGAAGAGAAATTGGCAGCTACCCAGGACCCAAGCTATATAGGCCTATTAGTCCGGGAAAAAAACAGTGATTTTTGGCTGAACGTGGTTTCGTCGGTAAAAGTTTTTTTCTCAACTGATTCTTGTAGCTTGGGGTCACCTCTTAAGGATTCAAGAGGATGACCAGTGATATCCATTGAGCATTTTTTATTATTAACCCCTTAATGCCTGAAACATGGGCTCCCATTGACTTTCTATACAGGAGGAAAATACCCAGAAAAAGATTATTTTTCGGGGTATTTAAGGAGGATCTGAGGGGTCTAACTAGGGGTTTGTCATGATGCTGAATCCATTGCAGGCATTTGTTTTGCACAAAAAACATTCTGTGGGCTAGAAATAGCCTCAGAAAACAATACACGTATGGGTGAGTATTCATGTTAGTCGGAGGCCTTAGGGTTTTTTTTCTCATGCTAATCAGTCTAAAAGTGCAAAATTTTGCACAGATGTAGCTCAGGGCTTGCTCTAATGATTTAGCTAGGGCGCCCGAGTCTGCGACATTCGGGGGCGCCACAGCGGCCAAATCAAGTTGGGCTCCCATCGACTTTAGTGATGAAAAGTGATGAGTCATCACTTTTCAGAGTTTTGTGGGTGTTGTGGTGACCCCGAAGGTCGCCGACCTAGCTAAATCATTAGAGCATGCCCTGAGCTACATCTGTGCAAAATGTTGCACTTTTAGACTGATTAGCACGAGAAAAAAAACCCTAAGGCCTCCGACTAACATGAATACTCACCCATACGTGTATTGTTTTCTGAGGCTATTTCTAGCCCACGGAATGTTTTTTGTGCAAAACAAATGCCTGCAATGGATTCAGCATCATGACAAACCCCTAATTAGACCCCTCAGATCCTCCTTAAATACCCCGAAAAATAATCTTTTTCTGGGTATTTTCCTCCTGTATAGAAAGTCAATGGGAGTTTCAGGCATTAAGGGGTTAATAATAAAAAATGCTCAATGGATATCACTGGTCATCCTCTTGAATCCTTAAGAGGTGACCCCAAGCTACAAGAATCAGTTGAGAAAAAAACTTTTACAGGCAAATCCACGTTCACCCCCATTTTTCCCGGACTATATTGAGGATCACAGTGGCGCAGTCGGTAGTGCTGTCGCCTCACAGCTAGAAGGTTCCCACCGGGGACGCTGTGTTCTCTCCTCCGTGTCATCTGTGCCCATACCCTAGGTGGGGTTGGCAAAAGGGCCTTTTTTGTGTGGAGTTTGCATGTTCTCCCCG
>NC_137828.1:55195975-55253475 GCF_963921795.1 Nannobrachium achirus | reverse complement strand
TTACCTTACCTTACCTTACCCTACCTTACCTTACCCTACCTTACCTTACCTTACCTTACCTTACCTTACCTTACCCTACCTTACCTTACCTTACCTTACCTTACCCTACCTTACCTTACCTTACCTTACCTTACCCTACCCTACCTTACCTTACCTTACCCTACCTTACCTTACCTTACCTTACCTTACCTTACCCTACCTTGCCTTGCCTTACCTTACCTTACCTTACCTTACCTTACCCTACCTTACCTTACCCTACCTTACCTTACCTTACCTTACCTTACCTTGCCTTGCCTTGCCTTACCTTATCTTGGTGCGATTTTTTCTGAATTAAACTGAAAAATAGCCATAATGAATGTGTATGGGAGACGGTTCTGGGCACAAGCTTGACACGGAAGTGGACATCTTTGACGGGGATTATTTTCCAAATCCAGGACACCCGTGTGCATCTTTTGAGGGCTCCCGCAAGCAGCACTTTGGTTTAGATATTGAACTCCTTGAGTCCTTGCTGTTACCGCCCTATCGTTCCCGTGTACATGATCCCAATGGCTCGGAGTAGGTTGGGAGGAACATAATAGGCCTTGAGTATTCTCAACATCATTACTCTGTGGATAGCGTCGAAGGCCTTCCTGAAGTCGATGAAGCATAACACCGCCGCCAGGATGTTCTATCATGAGTTCTACTATCATGAGTATTAGTGAGGACCAATTATATGAAGATGTTTTGGTATTATGAGTGCTGCTATGTGCACATTTGGTACACATCTTTCCTCAATTGTGACTCTCCTGCTATCCTGTTACAGGCTGCTGGGGTTGCTCCCTCGGGTACAATTACAATGCCATTCATCCGAATTTACCCTTCGACCAATATTCAGTTTGGTCTCTCTGAGTTATAAGTCTAACCTCATGCACTCCTAAACCCAAGCTATAAATCACTAGTAATTAGGACGGTGAAACAACTGCCATATTACACTGCCAACTCTTACGTAAAACAAAACCTGTTTGGATCCTGTTCCATAATCACAGCTACTCCACAGAATTATAAAGCTCTCAGCCGAAGCACAATGCATGTACAGAGTTTCGTGCTGGAATCATCGTCTTTGACAATTAAGTCATTCCATAATAGTATGTTATAATCAGTGTTTCGGAATGTGTCTCAACCTTTTCAGAACGTGTTTCCCCCAAAATAATCATATTTGATCTGCATGGGGACCCCCCATATTGCATTACATTTAGTCCACAGATAAATATTGTGAAAATAGCCAATCTACGAGCTTGTATATTGGCTATTTTCAAATGTTTGCCTTTTTCTTTTATTAATTGACCAATTGGTCAATGTTTCACCAGATTCTATAGTATAGTTTGTTGATTACTTTTGATTCAGTAATGGTCTATTAAGATTCATAATCTTTTAGGTATTACAAAGGTCTTAAAAGTCCTTAAATTGTCTCCTTACTGTCATTTGGGGACCCACCAAAAATCAACTCCCCCCTGGGGGCCGACCCAGAGGTTGAGTATAACCTGCCGATGCTGGTGAGTAGCTAACCTGCCGACACTGGTGAGTAGCTAACCTGCCGACACTGGTGAGTAGCTAACCTGCCAACGCTGATGAGTAGCTAACCAGCCGACGTTGGTGAGTAGCTAACCTCAAGGTTCAAGGGTTTTTATTGTCACATACAGCATCGAAATGAGCAGTGAAATTAGGGCCGCAGCCACTCCAAGACTTTGCACATAAAAACATAAAACCAACAACATAAAAACAACAATAACAGTGACAGTAGAAGCATAGCAGTCCATAAGTTAAAGTTAAAAGTGCGATCCAGTAAAATTCATACCCTAATACTAGTTAAAAGTTTTAAGATCATAATAAATAGCAGCAATTAATTGTACACTGTACATACACCATCTAATTGGCATTTCCAAGTGCCCTGATGGCCTGAGGAAAGAAACTATTCTTCATCCTCTCTGTTTTTGCGGCTAAGTGTCTCAATCTCCTCCCAGACGGCAGCCACTTGATCAAGTGGTGGCCTGGGTGAGAGCTGTCCTTCATTATTTTTGTTGCCTTCGCTCTGCAGCGTCTGGGGTAGATGTCCTCCAGGCGGGGCAGGGTGGTGCGGGAGGTCCGCTCCGCGGCCTTTATGACCCGCGTCAGTCTCTTTCTGTCTGTGATGCTGCAGTTGCCATACCAGGCCGTTATACTGCCCGTCAGCACTGACTCCACTGTGGCAGAGTAGAAGGCTTTCAGTAGGGCTGGGGATTTAATGTGCTTCCTCAGCCTCCTCAGATGGTACAGTTTTCCTGCCGTCTTCTTCACCAGAGCAGAGACATGAGCGCTCCAAGTCAGGTCCGAGCTGATGTGTACTCCCAGGTACTTGTAGCTGTCTACTATTTCCACTGGGGTCCCACTGATAGAGATCGGTAGGTGGGGTGTCCTATTACTCCGTCGGAAGTCCATGACCATCTCCTTTGTCTTGGTCACGTTCAACAGGAGATTGTTGTCTTTGCACCAGGATGTCAGGTTCTCTACCTCCTCACGGTAGGCTGTCTCATCATTTTTGGAGATCAACCCCACCACCACTGTGTCATCCGCGAATTTCCCAATGATGGTGGAAGGGTGTGACGCCACACAGTCGTGGGTGTAGAGGGTGTAGAACAATGGACTTAATCCGCATCCCTGTGGAGCTCCGATGTTCAGGGTCCGAGGGTCTGTGAAGTTATTGTTTCCCCACCTCACCCTCTGGGGCCTATCTGTGAGGAAGTTGAGGTACCAGGGGAGGAGAGATGGTGTGATCTCCAGATCCCTGATCTTCCCAATGAGCCTCTGAGGCACAATCGTGTTAAAGGCGGAGCTATAGTCCACACACAACCACCTTACATAATTCCCCTTGCCATCATTTAGATGTGAATTTGTGGCATGGAGCAGGTGGGAGATTGCATCCTCAGGGCTTCTGTTCTTCTTATAGGCAAACTGGGTGGGATCGAAAGAGTCAGGCAGCTGTTTTAGGATCATGTTCTTCACCAACTTCTCGAAACATTTCATGAGAATTGGTGTTAATGCTACCGGACGGTAGTCATTTATGGTGCCTGGCTTGTTGTTTTTAGCTATAGGAACAATGATGGATTCTTTCCATATACGGGGGACAACACCCTGCTCTAGCGAGGCCTTCCAGATGGTGTGGACTACTGGGGCAAGTTGGTCAGCGCAGGCTTTGACCACCCGGCCTGGAATATTATCTGGCCCGGCAGCCTTCCTGCTGTTCACACCTTTCAGTATTAGCCGCACATCATGTATAGTGAAGGTAGGTGTCATGCTTTCCTTGGCTAGAGCTAATGCTGGGGCAATAGCCTCCTGCAGAGAGGTGATGTCGGCTGGACTAACACTGTCCTCAAACCGTGCAAAAAACTCATTTAGTTCCTCACCTAGAGCAAGATCATTCACAGCCACATTTGCTTTTGTTTTGTAATCTGTGATGATATTTATGTTTTTCCACATATTTCTTGTGTCTCTCTGGTGCATTTGAGTTTCAACTTTATTGCCATAGCGCTTTTTAGCTGCTTTTATGGCTGCTCTGAGTTCATAAGAAGCTACTTTGTATGCTTCATTATTTCCAGTTATCAGGCCTTCCTTATATGCCTCTGTCCTGGACTTCAGAGCTGATCGCACTGATTTGTCCACCCATGGCTTCTGGTTGGGATGGACTTTCACAGTAACCATGGGTACAACATCTTCTGTGATTTTCTCAATGAATCCAGAGAAGCCACTCACGAAGCTGCTGACGTCATCAGAGGGCGACCCAAATACACTCCAGTCTACGTTGTCTAGCGCGTCGCGCAGCTGCTCGTCCGATGTCGCCCCCCATCGCCGTGTTTGTATCACAGCAGGCGGCGCACGTTGGGTGAGTTGTTTACATCTCGGCAGCAAAAGGATAGCAACATGGTCGCTCTTTCCAAAGGGAGGTAGAACGGACGCCTTGTAACCCGCCTTGTATAGAGTATAACAATGGTCGAGTGTCCGGTCTCCTCTCGTGGCGCACGTAATGTGCTGATGAAAGTTAGGCATAACCTTCTTTAAGTTGGCTTTATTGAAATCTCCCAAGGCGACGTTAGCTGCCCTGGGATAACGATCAGAAAATGTATATATCAAATCCTGTAGCGTAGACCTGCCGACACTGGTGAGTAGCTAACCTGCCGACACTGGTGAGTAGCTAACCAGCCGACGCTGATGAGTAGCTAACCAGCCGACGTTGGTGAGTAGCTAACCTGCCGACACTGGTGAGTAGCTAACCTGCCGACACTGGTGAGTAGCTAACCTGCCGACGCTGATGAGTAGCTAACCAGCCGACGTTGGTGAGTAGCTAACCTGCCGACACTGGTGAGTAGCTAACCTGCCGACACTGGTGAGTAGCTAACCAGCCGACGTTGGTGAGTAGCTAACCTGCCGACGTTGGTGAGTAGCTAACCTGCCGACGTTGGTGAGTAGCTAACCTGCCGACGCTAAGTCAGACTAAGGAGAGGTCGGAGTCATGAGCAGTCCCCGAGTATACTGTGCTATATCACGCTGGTAGCGGTTTCAATTCATTGTATTACATTTTTGGGTTGTTTGCATTTTTGGAGGCTTCGTGGCCAGGTGTTATGATAGACCTTTACCATGAGTGGAGGCTTATACCGGTCCAACAGTGAGTTCTGTCAAAATGTCACCGCACACGATATTCAGGGGCCCAGCTGCTCCAACCGTCAATCACCCTGGATACAAATGTCAGCTCAGTTACAAAATATGTAAAGTCATAGCTCATTATCCAACTCTTATGCTATTGGTGCTGTCCATCCGTGGCACAGCAAAAGGTTGAGCAACAAGTACAGTACTTAAGTAAATGTACTTAGTTACTTTACACCACTGCCCATTAGCCTATGCAAACTGTATGCGTAGTGCAGTATATTTCCTAGCTTGTGACCACCTGCAATGGTTTCCCTCGAGGGATGTCAATCTTTGGCTCTGCAGGTGTGCTCCCTGTAGATAATACAGTATCTGGCTTAAAGTCCTGTTCGCAATTTGGTGTTAGGGGAGTTTCTCACCTGAACTGAGTCAGTGGGTCCCTAGACATGAAAAATCACTGAGGTGCTCGTCCGCCATAGTGCCACGAATGGCGCAATGGCCAAATCAAATATGGCTGCCATCGGCTATGATGAAAATCCAACTTTTCTGTTTCTGGGTGTATAGGCACATGTAATACCTCTATTTGGACTACTTGTGGTGTGGGGAATTCATTTCTGATATTGTTTTGACCATTTTGGGTGATTTGGACCTCAAAAGGTCATGGTCAAGGTAATTTTGCTATTCCGAAGACCGTGGGCCATAACTTGGCCATTGTTAGGAGTAAAAACAGGTGCAGTAGGTCTAAATCAACTAATGCTGACATGTATAATTCATTTCTGACATTGTTTTGACCATTAAGGATCATCTTGTCTTTGAAATATCAATGTCAATGCCATTTTTCAAAAACGATTTTGTTCATTACTTGCACTTTTATAGTATTTTTTGTAAGTTTGTTACTATTTTATAGTAAGTTTGTTTTGTTTATAACAAAAGACATACTAGTGAGAAATACAACAAGTAAACATCCACATTTAACTTTAAAGGGGGGTTTAAAATGGGTGTTTAAATGAGCAAATAAGACTATTTACGAATAAAAGTGACAAATACAATTACACAACAAAATCACACCCAAAATTAAATAACAATTTCCCTCAAAGTGCACCATATTATGATTGTGTGCATGCAAGTTAGTATGAGGTGTTTTTACAGGATGGATTTGTCATTGTTCCATGGCAAAATATGATGCACAGAACTCCATCAGTGTCGAGTGTCTTGCTTCAGACATGGCAGGAGTGTACTAAAGTCAAAGTGCTCCTTCCATCCATCAGAGCTTGACATTGACTTTTTGAGGCAGTTGTCCTTTGGACAAGTATATTTCCCATTCACTTGTCCGGGGTCAAAAGTCACTTGTCCGGATAAAAATGTCATACATTGAAATAATAACACAAGGACGGCTAATGACCCCCCTTGTCCCTCCACTCCATAGTATGGGCACTTGTCCCGGACAACAGGACAAGCCTTTATGTCATGTCATGCCATGTTCCATGTTCCATTGGTTCTAGTCTTTCCTCAGGTTCCTTGGCTGTTGCAAGCAGGTGGCAAGAAATGCGCTAGAAAGGTGCCTTGTTGGTCTCAGCAGTTGTATTTCTCTGCTACCAATACTGTGTCTTGTTCTGTCAAGGTCTTTGCCTCCAAAGTTTGTAGATATTGTACTCGGTCAGAAGCCATAACTGCATGTTTAATCCTCACCTGGCCAATGCAGTCATCTCCTGTCTATAAGGCATATGTGCCTTGATCACTGTCTTGGCTAGTGGTGCTCCAAGATGAGACTGCTTGATGCAGTGGAAGTGAGTCTAACCAGTGCCATACTGCTGCCAGCTCTCCTTCATCCCCAGTGCTTGGAAATATGGGGTGTAGTATAGCAGTAATGTGAAGGAGACAACAACTCTCTGGGGTCCGCTCATAGTTCTGACATCCCATTATTCTGACCATTAGGTTAGTGAAGGTTAGGGATAGGCTTAGTTATAATGGAGGCTGTACAGACACCAGGTGTCAGCCTCCCCAATCCTATTCAAGATGTCTGCGATCTCTTCTCCACTAGCGACATCATCAACAGAGACAACAGCTGATAATGGTAAATGGACTGCATTTACAGTATATAGCGCTCTTCTCCAAAGCGCTGTACAATGTATTTCACATTCACCCATTAACACACACATTCACACATACATTCACACCATGAAACCATGCAAGGTGCTCATCTGGAGCAGTTAGGGGTTCAGTGTCTTGCTTAAGGATACTTCAACAAATAAGCAGGAGGAGCCAGAAATCGACCCTGGAACCTTCAGATTCCAAAGCAGCCGTTCTACCTACATCTCCACAAGCTTGAATGGACACCACATTCCGAACACACAGCTGGAGAGCTGTTTGTTCTCCTCAGACAACCAGAATTTGTAAAGTTGATGAGGGATGGGTGTGTCTGTCGACTCTGTTATCTCTGATGATAATGAGTGGCTCCCTGCAAAAGGGGCTGGAGGTGAAGAGATCCCAAAGATTGAACTAGATTGAGGAGGCTGTCACCAAGCTGTTGGTACATGTGGAGTCAACTGGCCCTATTATAACTAAACCTACCCATAACCCTAACCTAATGGAGGGAATAATGGGTCGCCAGGATTATGAGTGGACCCCAGAGAGTTATCGTAGTGATACTTCCAAGCACTGGGGATTAAGTAGATCTGGTAGCAGTATGGCACTAGGTGTGCAGCGGCACATGCTTCTACAGCATCAAGCATCTTGGAGCACCACTAGCCAAGACAGTGATCAGGGGACATATGCCTTGGAAACTGGAGATGACTGGGGACTAAGCATGCAGCTATGGCTTCTGACCGAATACAATATCTAACAAACTTTGGAGAGGCAAAGACCTTGACAGAACAAGACACAGCATTGGTAGCAGAGAAGTACAACTGCTGAGACCAACAAGGCACCTCTTGCCACCTGCTTGCAACAGCCAAGGAACCTGAGGAAAGACTACAACCAATGGAACATGAATGGATGCAAGGAACACTTCGACACTCGAGGATATGGCTGCCTTGCTGATGGATATCGGTGCATCATATTTTGCCATGGAACAATGGCAAATACATCCTGTAAAACACATCATACTATCTTGGATGCACACAATCACAATAAGGTGCACTTTGAGGGAAATTGTTATTTAATTTTGTGTGTGATTTTGTTTTTTATTTGTCACTTTTATTCGTAAATAGTCTTATTTGCTCATTTAAACACCCATTTAAAAACCCCCTTTAAAGTTAAATGTGGAAGTTTACTTGTTGTATTTCTCACTAGTATGTCTTTTGTTATAAACAAAACAAACTTACTATAAAATAGTAACAAACTTACAAAAAATACTATAAAAGTGCAAGTAATGAACAAAATCGTTTTTGAGAAATGGCATTGACATTGATATTTCAAAGACAAGATGATCCTTAATGGTCAAAACAATGTCAGAAATGAATTATACATGTCAGCATTAGTTGATTTAGACCTACTGCACCTGTTTTTACTCCTAACAATGGCCAAGTTATGGCCCACGGTCTTCGGAATAGCAAAATTACCTTGACCATGACCTTTTGAGGTCCAAATCACCCAAAATGGTCAAAACAATATCAGAAATGAATTCCCCACACCACAAGTAGTCCAAATAGAGGTATTACATGTGCCTATACACCCAGAAACAGAAAAGTTGGATTTTCATCATAGCCGATGGCAGCCATATTTGATTTGGCCATTGCGCCATTCGTGGCACTATGGCGGACGAGCACCTCAGTGATTTTTCATGTCTAGGGACCCACTGACTCAGTTCAGGTGAGAAACTCCCCTAACACCAAATTGCGAACAGGACTTTAAGCCAGATACTGTATTAAGATGCACTCTCTGGGACACAAGCTTTTACTGACACGCACACACACACACACACACACACACACACACACACACACACACACACACACACACACACACACACACACACACACACACACACACACACACACACACACACACACACACACACACGCATGCATGCATGCATTCCCTCTCTCTCTCTCTGATTCTCTAGTTTCTTCTGACAAATTATGCGAAAGTGTCAAAACATACAGTATACACATACACAGACAAGTGACAGAAAGAAAACATACTCTACTGTAAATGTGCACACACACACACACACACACACACACACACACACACAAACACACACACACACACACACACCCGCGCACACACACACACACACACACACACACACACACACACGCGCACACACACACACACACACACACACACACACACACACACACACACACACGCGCGCATACACAATCAACAGACAGCCTGTCTGACACACCCAATTGTACTCTGTTTTGTGCTCTGTCTGCAGTCTCTTACCCCACTAAAATCCAAAATTTACACACAAGCACTTGCTTTGCAGGCAGTAGCACTGCACAAATGCATAAATCTGCACGCACGCACGCACGCACACGCATGACGCATCGTTGATGTGGTCTAGTCCTTTTTTCGTGACTCAGACATTGCAGGAGAGCATGCATTCAATGCTCGCCATGTCCACTGAATTGGTTCTCATTTTAGGAAAAAAAAGCAACAGTTTGGTCTGTGAGCCAACAGATGGTGCAGTGAGGAAGACACTCATCTCCACGCACGCACGCACCAACGCACGCACGCACCAACGCACGCACGCACGCACGCACGCGTCCCTTCATGCATTTTGTTTCATATACTGAGACAGCGGAGGTGTGTCACCCATTTCGGATGTTATCATGGTATACAATGGCCGGTTATCACGTATTATCAGCCCATATAATCGTGCCAGAAGAGCCATTTTCTGCCGCCTGCCGACTCAGAATGCTCAGAATGCTGTCATCAGCCCATTGTTGTTAGCCCATTCATAAGTAATGCAATTGTACCACTATACAGTAGACCACTAAATCTAGTGGTAAAAAAAAGAAGGGTTTCAGTAGGATTCGAACCCAGTAGGTAGATACACAGACATTAGGGTTAGGGTTTAGTTTAGGTTTATGCATAGTTTTACTGAGGTTAGGGGTTGGGTTACGTTTAGGCATAGTTTTACTGAGGTTAGGGTTTGGGTTATGTTTAGGTATAGTTTTACTGAGGTTAGGTTTGGGGTTTGGGTCAGGTTTAGGCATAAGAAACACGTTGTCAAAGCAAAAGCACAAACAGGGGGTTTGGTCAGCTGCTGGGTAGCTCAGTGAGTTGAGTAATGTGGCTGCAATCAATATGGTCCGGGTTCGTCTCCCGTGGAGGGGAGATAAATATTCGAGTGAAAATGCGTCGGCGCATGCGCACTAAACACTCTGCCATCTCAGTCGGCAGAGCATGGCCATCCTGGCCCATTACAATGAGCTGATAACAAGTGATAAGCGCCCATAGGATGTGATGATAACGGCAGAAACGGCTGGGTGTGAGTGTGTGTGTGTGAGCCTGGGGGCTGCTCGACAGCGCCACTGGTCACCCAGCAGTATTGCAGCTCATGCTAGAGACAACGTTACACACAAACAAACATACGCACGCATAGGAGACTCCACCGCTCAATAATGATCTGGTTTCATTGTCTGCTGCTCTCTGTGTCTGGTCAAATGTGTGCTATTATCCCATGATACATGCTTGTGTTTGCATTGGCATTATGCCCAAAACACACAGCCCCTCCTCCTCCATCTGCAGGGAAGAAACAGTCACAACAACGAGCCTATTGTAAATATCTACCACATTTAACCCCAACAGAAAGCCATTACACCACTGAGCCCCGAATTAAACCGCAATGACCGACCAGAGACAAACAAGGACGTCGCGAGGATCATTCCAGTAAACACATAACAAGATGTTTTTGTTTCCAACAAGGGCAAATAAGAAGAAGCTAAGCAGACTTTCATCAGCGCACTTTAAGAAGTCAGATATATTTGATCCATACAATTCCTTCCTGTGTGTCTTCTCTGGGGATTCTTCCCTTTCTTCCTTCCCTCTCCCGTCTCCAGCAATCACGCGACGGGGGAGCGAGAAAAGTGGTGAGAGAAGGAGCCTTATTACTCTCCCATAATTGGAAACTGCTGAGTGGGGGTCACGTGCGAGCTAGTGTGTCTCCGTGAGTGAACGCATATGTGTACCGTATACACATGCATGCCTACAACGTCTATGGCAGTGTGTGTGTGTGTGTGTGTTGGGGGCGGGGGGGGGGGGGGGGGGGCATGGGGGTGTTGCTCGTATTCGGGAGCGACTACATCACATTTCCATTTACAATATTTACGGCTCAATAAACATTTTCGTTTCATCCTCTGTCCTTCACGGCTGCGAGCGGCAGATAACGACCAGGGGGTTAAACAGGACATTAAATGTAAATTGGCTCAAAGCCGAGTCATATACGGTAGTAAGGAGCTGAACTGAAGGATCGCTTTGAGGTTTTTCGCTCACCCACCTGAGTTTACCTCCAAATGTTATTGGGGCGTGTGTGTGTGTGTGTGTGTGTGTGTGTGTGTGTGTGTGTGTGTGTGTGTGTGTGTGTGTGTGTGCGCGTGCGTGTGCGTGTGCGTGTGCGTGTGTGTGTGTGTGTGCGTGCGTGCGTGCGTGCGCGTGTGGCTTGAATAAGTTGAATTAGCAATTAAATACAGAATGGGGAATAGGATCAGTCTCTACGGCTCCCGGGGATGGTTGTCGTGGTGACAATGATGCTGATTGGCCGTGGAATGAGAGGCCTAACAGTGGCCAGTGGGTCAGTACATGGAGAGGTAGGCTATGAGCACTGGACTCCTTCAGGAAGCTATACTAGGGATGTGACCTTATCAATACATCACAATGTGATCATATCGTGACTCCAAGTCCACGATATGGTAATTCTCGCGATGTTTAAAAACTAAACTAAAATAATTCTGTTCCAAATGTTCACTTATGCTCAGAATTGGGATGCTATATGGTTCTTGTGATTAATGGGAATGTTTGCAGTGGTGTAACGACACCCCTTCGGGGCCCCGCCGCAAGGTTTTCACCACGGCCCTCCCTCCAATGATCAAACTATGCAGAATAATGGAAATGATTTGCTCAGGTACACAGCCAGTTCACAGAGGCAATTCTGGACTGGACACCTTTTTTTGTGTTTTCATTCATTCATGGGCCCTTGCGCGTCTGGGCCCTGGTGCAGCAGCAACGGCTGCACCGGCAATATTTACGCCTGTAGATGTTTGAGACTTTGTGCCACTTTAGTGTGTGTCTCTCGGTACAGAGCTGGCAGCACTGTTTGACTAAAGCTGAGTTATAGCTGCTAACTGAATGGCGAGGCTATGTTGTTCAGCCGAGGGCAGTACGTGCTCACTGCACGCGTTACTAAGGCGTCCCGCCAGTCTTTTACCCGTGAGGGTGTCTAAAACAACCGTGTATAGATCAAAAACAACCAAATCAGAACTCTTACCAAAGCTTACAAAAGCTGACGAGTGTCAACAGTGTGAATTAACGTAAGAATGACCCTGGCTGGATATTGTGTGACCTGCTAAGTCCTGTACTGTACACAAGGTGTAGGCACTGTCGGATGTTCTGAGCAGTCCAAAGAGAACGTTTGGATAAAAGATGCATTAACTAAATTACAGAGATGTGATGTCGGCAAGGTACAACAAAAATGTTTCTAACTATTTATGCACTCCTAAACCTAAGTCAAATTTGTCATACATTTTAAAAGTAAAATGCATGCGTGACATCATTAAAATTGCGTCCCACCAGTAAGAAAAAGCTCCAGTTTTTCTTCAGAATAAGTAGGACACTGATTAATTAAAGTTGTACCATGTAACTTTTTTTATAAAACAAATCTTAAAATTGTCCTAACTGTTAAATCGCTAAAGTTTTAGAACACCCACTCCGTTATTTTCAGCTTCTGAAGCCTTCTCTTTATATGTTTTCTTCTTAGCAGTGACAGGGGCGGGATTTCGCGCCAAAATGACGTAATCTGCATCATCTGTATACGTTGTGTATACGTTGCCCAATCACATCGCCGATCATGCACACATGGTACACTACCGGCCAATCACAGCTTATCTGCTCTGGTCTCCAGGAAGCGCCTCCGCTTGGCTACAGTGTTTACAATGGTGAAGGATTTTAACCTCTTAATCCACAAATCCTGGCCAGAAAATTACGTTCTACCATGCGTTCTACCCCTCCACGGATTACTATCGGTCGCGGTGGTTTGCGGCGCCGCTCCGGTGGTCCGCGGCGGTGGTCCGCGACGACTCCGGCCGAAAAACGGCCGAAAAAAGCAATAGCGCTACTGACCACTAGTTGAGCAACTTACACAGTATAGCTTTAAGGCAAAAATACTACAATTTTAAAAAGACAAAGAAACTATGACACATTAGGTGTCCACCAGTATAAATTTAAGGCTATAGGTCAAATATGGCCACGGCAAAAATAGAATCTGACAAAAATGTCCATCGCAAGCCGGTTCAGACAACCACAACGAGTTAGAAGTTCAGCTAAATAACCAAGTGATCAACAAGAGTCGCTACAAAGTAGAGGCCGTTTCACTCTGCTGCTGTTCAGAAAATAACATTTTCGGCCTGAATAGCTAGATACCATCATGGGCCCACAACCATATTGATACATTCAACGATAATTGCGACCGTAAGGTAGCAGTTTAGTATCAAAACCTCCACCGGCCGTCCGTCGGTCGGTCGGTCGGTCGGTCGGTCGGTCGGTCACACGTCACACGTCACACCTTTGCCCTGCTCATATCTCCGCATCAGTATGACATCACACCACATGTGTACACAAACCTTTGTGTACGTTGCTGTGGCAACAGTCTGTTGTTGCTGGTCTGTTAGTGTACGTTAGCAACCACCTTAGCAACCATGGTTTTACCCTAGCAACCAACTGTTTACCCTAGCAACCAACTGTTTACCATAGCAACCATGTTTTTTTACCCTAGTCTCAATATATTGAATCCACTTTCACGATGTAAAGTCCAGTTCAACATTTCAAACACCAAAAATGGTAAAATACCAAACAATACAGGTTCTCAGGGTTCTTGAAGATCAAGAGTCTTGGTCAAATACTTCTGTTGGTTTCTGCACTGATCATTTATACAATTCAGCTTTGTTTGCTCGTGTCATCATGATGAGGTCATAAATCAGCCATGCCCAAATATAGATTTTACGGGTTTACATGCTTACTCAGTTATTCGTTATGTGAAAGTCCTATGACGTCTATGATATCTGACATCATCATACATACATTCCCTTTTATGCCCATAAATGGAGATCCCCTCTGTAGAACCAGCCACTGACATCACTGTAATGTCAGGGGAACCAAATCCCTTTTATGCCCATATATGGAGATCCCTGTGATGCCAGGGGAACCAAATTCCTTTTATGCCCATATATGGAGATATGGAGATCCCCGTGTTGCCAGGGTAACCAAATCCATTTTATGCCCATATATGGAGATCCCTGTTAAACAGTTGGTTGCTAGGGTAAAAAACATGGTTGCTAGGGTAAACAGTTGGTTGCTAGGGTAAAAAACATGGTTGCTATGGTAAACAGTTGGTTGCTAAGGTAAAAAAACATGGTTGCTATGGTAAACAGTTGGTTGCTAGGGTAAAAAAATGGTTGCTATGGTAAACAGTTGGTTGCTAGGGTAAAAAAAACATGGTTGCTATGGTAAACAGTTGGTTGCTAGGTGACAGTTTGCCATGGTTACATATTGAAGTTGAATCTCCATATATGGAGATAACCTACGCATCACACTAAGTCTGACCTCACCAGCCCATATTTGGGCATGAGCAACTTATGTCTCCATATATGGAGATATGATGACATCACACAGTCCTCAGCCGATGATGTGGCGTGATGTCATACAATACACAAACGAGCCCTACAGTATAAAGGGGCAATTCTTGCCAGGAAAGAAGCATTTCTTCGACTCAGACCTTATCGCCAGGGTTGGCTTATAGCAGCTGTCGGTAGATAATGCCGGTCTTATATAAGGGTCATTTGACATCAGTATGACATCACACCGTACACAAATGACACTTATATAAGACCGGCATTATCTACCGACAGATTGTGGAGATAAGCGACCAACGGTCGCTTATCTCCCGAGTCTTACTGGTATTGAGATATTGTGGTTATTTCAATATCACGATAAAGCAATATAAGGAGAATACCAACCAGCTGCGATTCGTATGCATGGCTAGCCAGCCACACCTAGCCATGCCCTGAGGGACACCGACAAGCAGGCAAGTGTAGCCTACACATAGTTATCAAAAAGGCCATGCCTTAAGGCTTACTTGGTTTGTTGACAGAGACAGTGAGACAACTGATGATCCAATCAGTGTGGGTTGATTGGCCTTTTGAATAAGTGGGGAACAGGGCAGCGGTGACTGCACTTACAATGTTGAGGTAGGTTTTATTTCACTAGAATATTTCCAGTCTTCAATACACAGCACGCACAAATTCTACTGCACTACATCTCAGAGGCAAATATTGTACTTTTTAGGCTACTCCACTAGAGTTTGGGGAAAACATTTGTTATTAGTTACTTTGTAGATTTTGATTATTATTACAAAACATGCATTTACAAACATACACTAACAGCCCTATTTATACATAAGCTATTTAAAGGTAGCTGATCTACGTGCTTGTAGAACAGCTACAATCACACTCCGGCCTCTTACTGAAGTGAAGACACTTTACTTTTGAACACAAGATAGATTCTTACACGCACGCACGCACAGTGAGTCTGTAACTCACTGTCCGTGTTGCAGTGCATAGTGCGTGGAAGTGTATATGCATCTCCATGGCGACAGTGTATTCTCAGGGTGCTTGATAGCATCGCCAGCCACCGAAAGGCCAAGGCCAATCAACCCACACTGATTGGATCATCAGTTGTCTCACTGTCTCTGTCAACAAAGCAACTCAATCATCTGATTCCTTAACCACTTACACACAGTGGTGGAAAAAGTACTCAAATGTTTTCCTTAAAGGAGGACTTCACCACTTTTCAACCTATCTTCGTATAATAGGTCGCTCACTAATGTTCATAATAAAATAGCGCAATTTTTTTCTACTCAGTCCAAGTCTCCTAGGAGAGCTGTGGGAAGTTCAGAATCCATCATCTTGTGACATCATCTTTCCCCCCCCCCCCCCCAAAAAACAAATCATAAATATATATATTTTTTTTTTTGATTTTTATTATCGCGAGAACAATGGCTTCCACTTTAACATTGCAACTTTTCAGGAATAGAAAGCCTGCAGTTTCTATTAGCTTGGGTTCCCAATCGATGATGTCACAAGACGATGGGTTTCTGACCTGCCCACAGCCCTCCTCTGAGAAAAAAAAAGCGATTTTTTTAGTGAGGACCAATTATATGACCCTAAGTCCTCCTTTAAGTAAAAGTATCAATGCTGCAATGTAGAAGAAACGCTCTGTAAGGACATGGTCACAAAGCACTTGTATTCTACCTACTGTGGATTGTACCAATGCATTTCAAAGGGAATGGAGCAGTTTGCTGCCATTTGCGGATTTCTTAAATGCTTTGGCAGAATCCGTCCTCTTACGTAGAATAAAAGTGCAGTGTGAAAATATATTTAGAAACAAAAGTAAAAGTACTCATTAGGCAGAATGTCCCATGGCCATTTCACAAGGTATCATGTGCAATATATAAAATGTGTTTACTTTAAATCTTTACGTGCAGTACTTAATTTCCACCACTTACATATGGTCCTGCAAGATTCTATATGAGGTCCACCCCTTTTCCCCCCGTGCATGTCTTTGACGAAAATAGCTGATATACAAAGCTCACAACACATTGCTTTACAACGTGAGCTTGTAGATCTGCTATCTTTCGCTGAACGTTTGCCCCAGAACGGGGAAACTAGGGTTGATATGTGAGTATAGGCTAAACTTAAAGCAATTAAGCCCGACAGCTTCTGTTGAGTTATTTGAATTGGTTTAGTGGACGTATAATGGAGACCAAAATGAACAATTCAGGGTATTTATTTGCAAGATAAAAACAGGGAGAAAAGCTATCAGTCAGGAGACCGACATGATTCATGCATTGGCCCATTAGTTGAGGATAAAGAAAATTAAGTTTGGTGATGAGCAATCCTAACGACTGCCCCGAGGCTGTTCACACCGATCGTTGTTGTCGGGTGGAAACCTTGTATGTCCAAAACATTCCTTTTTCGTTATTATTTTAAAAAACTATTTAAAGTGGTTCAAATAGCAGATCTACACACAACGCTTGTGCTTGTAGATCTGCTGTTTTCACTACTTTTGCGGGACACTTTTGTATGATCTATGGCAGTGATTCTCGAATGTTCAAATTTCAAGGTCTCCCCTTTACTCTGACAGTATACAAATAGAACCAAATGAACCCGTTAGGGTTCATTTGGTTCCATTTGAACCCTGTCAGAGTTACAGACCTGTATGGGTCAATTTAGACCCACCCTAAAGGAACCCACAGAGTCCCTGGAATCCATTTTGAGAACCACTAATCTATGCTGTACTGTAGGGCTTTAATTTACGAAAAGAAAAACACACATTTGAAACTGGGAGATACAAGGTTTCTGATTGACAGTGACGCAACGTATTTACTGCATGCTCAGTCTAAACAGTCAGCAAAATGATGGAAGAGTGGCTCACACACGCCTGCACTGTAGAAGTTAAATGGACCCTTTTTGTTCCATTTGTACACTCAGAGTTAAATTAACAGTCAGGATTTGACCGTGTTAGTGCTTGCTGAGCAGTGGCATGCATCCACCACCACATGGAGGATGAATGCGTTTAAACAATCGTTAATCACACATTGAATTCTCTAGTTCAGTGTTTCAAGAGGGTGTGCTAGTAGGAATACCAGTCTGTTCGCCCCAAAAAGTCGGTGTATGTGTATGTGTGTGTGTGTGTGTCTGTGCGTGTGTGTGTGTGTGTGCGCACGCGTGCGAGAATGAGGGTTGGTAATACATGTCTTAATTTGGTGTGTTGAATGCAGTGGTGGAAAAAGTACTCACATTTCATACTTAAAGGGGAAGACCACCCATTTTCAATATTGAACTATGTCATTAATATACCTTAGAGGAGTTGTGTGGAAATAGAAAAAAAGTTCCCCCCCTTCTGTGTTGCCTAGAACTGGAGGATTGATTTTGGGGTTTGTATTAAGTACAACGGTGTGTCATCAAGTTGTACTTTACAATACAAACCCCAAAATCAATCCTCCAGTTCTAGGCAACACAGAAGGGGGGGGGGGAACTTTTTTCTAATTCCACACAACTCCTCTAAAGTATATTAATGACATAGTAAAAATGGGTGGTCTTCCCAGTATTGCAGTATCAATACTGCAATGTGGAAATACTCTGTTAGGCTGCAGCCACACCAATGGTTGCCAGCGGATAAACTATTTTTGTGTGCGGCTGAAGAAAAACGCAGAGAGCACATTCTGTCCCAAAGCCAGTGCCTCCCCATTCCACCTTCGACTCACCCGATTGGACAGAGGGGAAAATCCATTGAATTTATCTGCTCCAGCACAAATGCAAGGTCTGCGCGCCACACAGAAATCCTCTGCTGGCATGAAACTTCTCCATTCCCTATGCGTGAAAAACACACCAGCAGGGCTTGATGGGTTGGTCAGATTCAATGAATATTGAAATAGGGGCAATTAGCTTGTCATTAAAGAGGGATTTATTTATAGTATTTTGTATCAGAAACAAAATTACCATTTAGCTACAAAAGGCTAGGCACAATCCTGCTACATTATTGAAGCGTGTTTGGAATAGTCTAATAATTATCACTCAAAGATGTGGAAAAGAAAATTATTTTGATTGATAATGAGTAGTATTGCAGTTTGTTTTGTCCCATTAGTATTCACATTAGTATTCACATCAAGGTGAAGTCTTGTACATTAAAAATAAAAGGTACTGTACTACTGTACATCAATCAATAATATAGATTATATATATATATATATATATATATATATATATATATATATATATATATATATATATAGTCTATATAATAGGCTACTGAGAAAATGTACTTTTTGTGACAGGCAGTGGTGTGAACTAAGTACATTTACTTAAGTACTGCACCTAAGTTTTGAGGTATTTGCACTTTATTTGAGTAAGTCCAATTTCCAATACTGTTACTTCTACTCCACTACATCTCGGATCCAAATATTGTTCTTTCACTTCACTACATTTATCTACTTCATATAGATTTACGAAACATACATTAGCCGATCTGCAAGCTCACATAAGTTCTTTTCCTTTAAGTACATTTTGATACCAATACATTAGTACTTTTACTCAAGTTCCAGACTTTTACTTGTAGCAGAGTATTTCTACATAGCCGTAGTGATACTATGGTTTATAACAATAATAATACTTATTAGTCTCTCTCTGAGTCTCTCCCCCCCTCCCCCTCTCTCTCTCTCGTGCACACGCGCACGCACACACACACACACACACACACACACACACACACACACACACACACACACACACACACACACACACACACACACACACACACACACAGGGCGAACGGCACGGCCGTGTGTGTGAAAGGACTGGGTGAAAGGCGAACGTCAGTAAGGTTGGTGAAAACTCATGGCGAATGGACAGCTCCTGGGCGAACGGACAGAAACTAACATTAGGCGAATGGCCAGGAGGGCGAACGGATTGGTTACCGCTAGTAGTACCCCTATGGGGGTGCTTTGGGGTACTCCTAGGGGTACTCAGAAAGCATGATTACATTGGTTGTGAGCAATTTATCCCATGTTAATTAAATAATTTAACTATGCATGCACATATAAAAAAAAATATATATATGTAGGCCTACTTTTAACAGGCCTAGCTACGGTGACCAAGCATCTCGGTTTGGCTGCGATTGTCCCGGTTTCAAGCTGGGGGTCCCGAGTCCGGACAGTTATTGGTAAAACTCTCACATTTCACTCAAAAAATGCCACGGATTTCAATATTCAATTCGGTTTTCGCCCCAATTAAAATAATAATACTTGTCTTGAGTACTCGCAAAGATGTTTTAAGTGGTAAATTGATTGTCTTCCATCCCAATGAAAATGGCCGGCAAAAACAAAAAAAATCAAAAGAAAAGAAAAATAGCTCATGGTGACTGATCTACAAACTCCCATCACGTTGCGATGCATTGCGATATGAGCTTGTAGATCCACTATTTTCGCTGCATCTGAAATGTGGGTTAAGTGGTTACAGGTCCAAAGCAGGACTGGAAAAAAAAAGAAAAACAAAAACAAAGAAGAAACACTAAGACGTTCATCTTCAGTAGCAGGCAGACTGCTTTGTGCAGTTGAAGGAGGAGGTACTCGGCTGAAAGTTAAAGGGGGCGTGACACGGCCAAAACAGCTAATTATGGCTATCAAATTAGCCAATTTTTTTAATGATGTCATGTACCCCCATGTTAAATGACCCAATCAAATTATTGTATTGTAGTTACTGTACTGGAAGTAGCCAATCGCTGGAGCCAGTTTTCACGCCAACATGCCCATGCCCTAACTGACCGTGTCAGTTAGTAGTGAATCCACCTGGGCATGTCGGCCCCGCCTCCTTTTCAGACTGTTTGAAGGAACTCCACGTGACCTACTGTATCAAATTTCGGCCGGTGTCGACACTCCTTTAAGTAAAACAAGTTTGAGATCCACTGCTCCAGTTAATGGACTGTCAAAACAATAAAACAAACGGCTACCGTCTCAGTAAAATCCAGAAAGAATTTCTGTCTTCGCATGCTCTCTCTCTCTCTCTCTCCCTCTCTCTCTCTCTCAAAGAATAACACAATACAAACACACCAAAAAAATGTGGGATCAATAGAGACGGCTGCTGACTTGGTTCCATTTGTACGCCCCCAGACTAACATGTTCACTGTACATGTGAGGAAGCAAGTTGTCGCCACTGGCACTTACAGAAGAATGCCCTCTGAGTGAAAAGGTCAAAATAGTTCACCCGTGAGATCATTCCTGGCTGCTGAAATGTCCTTGGGCAGCAGGCTGCAGAGCTAAGCACGCATGTACAGTGTCTGCTCCAAGAGTGCTACACTACACTATAGAATCAGGAGTGTACATTTCACTCAGAGATTAAAAAAGATCTTATACGGATCAGTTTGTACACCCTCTGAGTTAAACTAACTGTCCAGATTCCGTGTACCTTCCGGCTGCCTTCAAGAAGCTGAACCTTCTGTTGGAACAGCAGTTTTCAAACTGGGGTTTGGCCGGGGACCCTCAGGGGAGGCAAACGTTTGAACTAGTGTTATTGATTTGAAGTTATATTATCACCCAGCCCTTGTAGACAGTTTTTCGCACAGCATAGCACATGGTATTGTCGAATAAGGCAAAAAATTCATAAATAGGAAAGGAAATAAAAACAAGAAAATAATAAAGAAATGCATGTACTGCAATACCACTGTACACATGCACTGTATTTATATCTGTGGGAATATGCTGAGAAACAAGCTCATTATTGTGTAGTGTGTACAAAATTTTCTCCTGTTTTAGTCAGGTTCGCTATGTTAATAAAGGTTTATTCGTTGGATTTTTTTGGAGATTTGTAAAACTATACATTTTTGGAATCTTCAGAGCATGGGGAATCCAAAAATCTTTGTTTGCATTTGCACAGACACCTGCAAAGCCTCCATTTTGGACGTTCAAAATGGCCGACATAAAATACACATTCTACCACTTTTTCTAGTCACGTGTTCAAATACTGGATTGTGATTGGCTTAAAACAGTAGTAAATGAGGCCACAATAGCCGGAATGTGTGAAATGCCCGGATGTACATGCAAATGAGGCACATTTCCGAGATCAATACGCGATGAACGCATCCGGGGACTTCAGGAGGGAGTCGGAACGCTATGGTCGGAACACCTTTCCCCCCACCAACAAATGACGGTCGCAGCGGTCCTATGTTTACCAACGTGCGTACTATCGTCGCCGATTTATTTGGATCCAATGCAATCCGCCAACTTTAAAGCCCCTTTTCTCTGAACCTATGCCTTTCTGGAAGCGAACAGCCTCTATTTACGGCCGGAACGGTGCTTTTAACTGACGTTAGCTTAGCTGTAAGCTAGGCGACCGAGTATTTCCCGGTGAATCTGTGCGCAAAGGTGGGGGCTTGGGAGTGTGGGGGTCTGGGGGACACGCACCACCACTGACTATTGCTGATGATGGAGAGGTTCTATAGCTTAGCCTTTATGTATTGAAAATGAGAGGCTCTCTTGCCGATTTAGTAAGAGACTCGTCTCCAATTGCAAGATATTTAAAAGTTATTTGGGGCCATGATGATGATGATATCCTTTTCTTCCCACAACTAGACTAAGGATTTTATATTGTCTGTGTTATTGTTTACAACCACTGAACCACAATTATTCACGTGTGGCAAGATTCACTCGTTTTTAGTAGGCTATATAGTGTAGGCTTAGAAGAAGCCTTTTCAGAAGTTAATTTAATGATTTCCATTTAATGATTTCATTTATCCTCATCTAATGCACCGTATGCACGCTGTTTAAAGGCCGTGTAGGCTTTTCAGAAGTTAATTGAATGTTTTCCATTTGCACTAATGCACGCAACTGTTTTCGCCAGGTTTTAAGGTCTTATTTTAGTTGTTTCTCATAAGCTCGCAACCCTCCTTGCCCATCGGCCCCCACCTTTGCGCACAGATTCACCGGGAAATACTCGGTCGCGTAAGGCGACATCTGTCTCAGCATGGAGTTGGCGCCATCTGGTGGTGAGTAGAAGATGTTGTTTGTGGCACTATTTGTTGTTATGGCGGAAGTTTTATAGGCAATAATGATTGTAACTTAAGATCCTTGCAAGTTACAACTATGTGTTTTCTTTCATGTATATGGGAAAAAGTGGTAGAAAAGCTATTTACCACTCGGGGTCGGACATTATGCTCTGATAATGTCCTGTGTTAGGGGGTTATCGGACTCGGCTTCGCCTCGTCCGATCACCCCCTAACACAGGACATTATCAGAGCATAATGTCCTCTCACTCGGGGTAAATTGCTTACATTTGTGCTATCTTGGCTTCTAGACAACCTAGAAACGTAATTAAACATGCTAATCCTATGTTTTCTGGGTCAAGGAATCGAATGAATGAATGATGGATGTAAATTGTTCTGGAACCCCACCCCCTTTCTGGAGGTTATCTATTTTGGGACCTCCCAGAACAGTACGCTAGCCAGTTAATGTCCGATTTTCATAATATTAGAGTTGTTTTGTAGGTTTTAAAACATCCCGAGTTAATTTATTAGACTTTTAAAGCAGCCAGAATAACCTTTCTGACTTTTGGTTGGGGTCTTTCCTCACCTGGGACCCCCTAGACAGACCCCTGTCTAGGGGTCTGTCTCAGTAATCGCTCTGCTACTGCTCCAGAACAATGTTAATTAGATCACAATTGAAGCATAAAAGTTGTTGTAGCTGGGCTCTGAAAACAAAAATGAGTAGTAGCAAATACCAGGGGTCTTCCACAGGGGGTCCGGGACCCCTGCTGGGTCCTCAGAGTTACTACAGGGGGCCCGCCAATCTTGATGGGATCCTTTTTTTTCACATTTGAAACTGAAACTTTGAATGTTTTATGTATCCTGGGTTTATTGCGGCCATAGGTCGCAGTTTGCGACCATAGGTCACAGTTTACTATCAGAACCGTCACATCTTGACCGTATCTGTCTGTCTATCTGGACGGGTAACGCTTTTTTGTTGATTGACTCTCACACTCTGGCATCCCGCTCTGACATCACTGTGATGTCAGGGGAACCAAATCCCCTTTATGCCCATATATGGAGATCCCTGTGACGCCAGGGGAACCATAAAAGGACAACTAGATAGTCATCCGGCAACAGCTCACAGCTGTGAAGCCAGGAGGAGTTCAGATTGACAATCAGGTTCACAGGAGGGGAGGGTGCGAGCAAAGTGTGGTAGAACAGGGGAAGGGCAAGGGCCAGACCCAGAAGTTGACATAATGAAAGTATTGCAACTTCTCACTTGTGCAGACTAACGTGTCCATTTATTGCACTGCACTCACACTGACAACACAACACACACACATACACACCGCTTTGTTATTGTCACCCCAAAACCCTCACCCTATCCTCATAAAGAGCCCATGGTCAATTATGCCCAAAAAGATTCACTACAATGCAGTCATTTCAGACATGCAGGATCTATTGTCTTCATCATTGTCATCTTCAATGTCCAACCTAATAGTGTTGACACAGTCTCCACCATGGAGTGAAAGGCAGGTTACTTGAGCAGCTGCACCGTCCCTTGCAGCCATATTTGATGAGCTCAAGTACTGCCTTTGGAGCAGGGAGGGCAAGACACCTGACTGGAAAATACCCTCCACTCTCTGAATTCCATCTATTTTCTTCGATTGGTGGAAGCTCAGGGCAATTTGTCAGGTATGATTTATCCTGCATTGTGACGTAGTTGGCACGGATGTGGTAGCAGTGCAGCACGAAATAGTTCCCATCTGAGTAATCGCAGGGTTGTTGGACCTTTTGAACTGTAAACATGGCATGCAAAATGCTCCAATGACTGCAATGTTGATGGAAGCTCACCAATAATAAGCTCAGGAGGAATGGAACCCTTTAAGGTCCTTGAAGTGGTTAATGACTTGGTCATCATCACCAGGCTTCAAGTAGACATTGACCCATGTCTTTTTGGAGATTCCAACAAAATTCTCTTCCCCAGCCAGCACCAGAAAAATCATGTAGGCCAAGGAACCCTTGACATTTGTGACATCCAATAACTTGAACTTGCTTGAATATGTGTGTGCACTTCCACAAAATCATGTCCCTTGATGAAGGTATCGTATTATGATGCCTACTTTGTCATACCTGACAAATTGCCCCAAGCTTCGATCAATCGAAGAAAATAGATGGCATTTAGAGAGTGGAGGGAATGTTCCAGTCAGGTGTCTTGCCCTCCCTGCTCCAAAGGCAGTACTTGAGCCCATCAAATTTGGCTGCAAAGCAGGTTTCCCTGCAAATGCTATGGTGGAGACTGTCAACACATATGTCTTGCAAATTAGGGAGGACATGTACAGTATTTTAGTGAATCTCTTTGGGCATAATTGACCATGAGCTCTTTAAGAGGATAGGGTGAGGGTTTTGGGGTGACGATTAACAAAGAGGGGTGTGTGTGTGTGTGTGTGTGTGTGTGTGTGTGTGTGTGTGTGTGTGTGTGTGTGTGTGTGTGTGTGTGTGTGTGTGTGTGTGTGTGTGTGTGTGTGTGTGTGTGTGTGTGTGTGTGTGTGTGTGTGTGTGTGTGTGTTGTCAGTGTGAGTGCAGTACAATAAATGGACACGTTAGTCTGCACACCCAAAGTGAGAAGTTGCAATACCTTAATCCCTGCAGTAACACCTTTCAACCATAACTGTCTAACACAAAAATTGTATAAATAATACTGAGAATACTAATAAATCATCGAAGTATACATAAAAAGATACATAAAAAAGAAAATCCTTTCCCATTAAGATTTGGTGGGCCCCCTGTAGTAACTATGAGGACCCCCCCAAGGGTCCCGGACACCCTGAGGAAGACCTCTGGTATTTTGCTTACTCATTTTTGTTTTCAGAGCCCAGCTACAACAACTTTTATGCTTCAATTATGATTTAATTTAACACTGTTCTGGAGCAGGAGCAGAGTGATTACTGTGATAGGCTCATGGGTCTGTCTAGGGGGTCCCAGGTGAGGAAAGACCCCAACCAAAAGTCAGAACTGTTATTCTGGCTGCTTTAAAAGTCTAATGAATCAACTCAGGATGTTTTAAAACCTACAAAACAACTCTAATATTATGAAAAAGACATGGCTAGCGTACTGTTCTGGGAGGTCCCAAAATAGATAACCCCAAGAAAGGGGGTGGGGGTCCGGAACATTTTACACCCATCATTTACTCAGTCGATTCCTTGACCCAGAAAACATAGGATTGTCATGTTTAATTAAGTTTCTAGGTTGTCTAGAAGCCAAGATAGCACAAATTATGTATTTTATGTTGGCCATTTTGAACGTCCAAAATGGCGGCTTTGCAGGTGTCTGTGCAAATGCAAACAAAGATTTTTGGATTCCCCATGGTCTGAAGATTCCAGAAATGTATAGTTTTACTAATCTCCAAAAAAAGCCAACAAAAATACATAGTGGACCTGACTATTTTGTCGACTTCAAAATAGCATTTGACTCATTTTGGCATGAGGGCCTACTGTACAAACTGCTAGAAAGTGGCATTGGGGGAAAAACCTATGACATCATAAAATCAATGTACACAAACAACACCTGTGCTGTTAGGATTGGGAAAAAACACAGACTTCTTTCATCAAAGCAGAGGAGTTAGACACCACGCATCCCTCTAGCAATGTCTACTATTCGCAGATGATCTGGTGTTACTGTCTCCCACCAAAGAAGGATTACAGCAGCACCTTGACCTCCTGCACAAATTCTCACATAAGTGGGCCTTGACAGTAAATCTAGCCAAGACAAAAATCATAGTATTTCAAAAAAGACAAAACCGCCTAAACCAACAATTCTTTCTAAATACCACAGCACTAGAACACAAAAAAAAACTATACATACCTTGGCTTTAACATCAGTAGCACAGGAAACTTCAACAAAGCTGCAAACGACCTGAGAGAAAAGGCGAGAAGGGCTTTCTATGCCATCAAAAGGAACGTTAAGCTAGATATCCCGATAAAAATCTGGCTAAAGACCAAGAATTTGAAAAATGGGACAAACACCAAACTGAGACTCTGCACGCAGAACTCTGCAAATCTATACTCCACACCCAATGGAAAACAACAAACAATGCTTGCAGGGCAGAATTAGGACGATACCCACTCATTATAAAAGTAAAAAAGAGAGCACTTAAATTCTATAATCACCTAAAAGAAAGCAACCCAGACACGCTCCATAGCATAGCCCTCAACCATAGTGAAAACCTACAGGGTTGCCCCCTCAGCCAGTTGGCCCAGGGACTCTGTGCACAAACAGAAGCCCAACTACCAAACGGAAAACACTCTGGACCAAACCAGATTATAAGAAAACAAAAATAAAACTACCTAACATACTGGAAAGAGACAACCCAAAACCAAAGCAAAATGGAATGCTATCTGGCACTAAAAAGAGACATTAGCAGAATATCTGAGCACAGTAAAAGACCCAAAACTTAGGACAGCCTTGACTAGGTACAGACTCAGCGAACACAGCCTTGCAATAGAGGAAGGCCGACACAGACAGACCCCGCTCCCAAGGGAAGATAGACTATGCACCCACTGCACACAAAATGTGGTAGAAACAGAGCTACACTTTCTAACCACCTGCCCACTATACCAAGACATCAGAGACACATACTTCCCACAGATTGCACACACCCGTAGTGAATTTGAAAACTCGACCAATGATGAAAAACTTCCATACCTACTGGGAGAAATACAACAATGCGCGAACACAGCAGCAAGATTTGTGAACTGTTGCGACAAAAGAAGGCTAGAAACACAACCACCCTAAGGACTACAAACCATGGATTGACATCTAGACCTACTGCACATGCACATACAGAAAACAGAGCTGATACCTTTAAATGCATTTTGAGGAAAATAATGCTGCTATTTGTACCCTGTATATAAAATGTCACAATGCGACATAGCTCTGTTTACACAATGCTGTACCCCCTCCAACTGTATATATGTGTCCCAATCTCACGGACGGCTAGTCATTGATTTTTTTTTTTTCATTTTCATTTTTTCATTTCATTTGAAAGCTGGGGATCATAGCAACAAAATGATATATTGGTTGTGGAGATTGACCCAACAGTTTTGAAGATATGTCTTATAGAATGATGCCATGCTGAAATAGGACTTTTAAGATATTCAAGTTTTAAATAAATTTCTAACCTGCAATGACCTGACTCCGCCACATGGGGAGCAATCTTCAATTCAATCTTCAATTCAAAGAAGCTTTATTGGCATGAGAACACAAACGTTTACACAGTGGTGGAAAAAGTACCTACATTTTATAATTAAGTAAAAGTATCAATTCTGCAATGTAGAATCACTCTGTTACAAGTAAAAGTCCAGAATTAAAAATGTACTTGAGTAAAAGTACAAAAGTATTGGTATCCAAATGTACTTAAAGTACCAAAAGTAAAAGTACAAAATGTTTGAAAATAGCAGATCTACAAGCTCACAACGCGTCGCACCGCAATGCGCTGTGAGCTTGTAGATCGGCTATTTTTAAATAGCCTTTGTATAACATAGAGCTAAAGTGGTTTATGTATGTTTTAAACTTTAGTTATTGCTTTGTAGATTTTTATTTTAATAGTCCAAATTGTAGCCTATACACATTTTGGCCATTTGAAAATAGCTCACATTGTGAGCTTGTAGATCTGCTATTTTAAAATATATATTTATTTAATACCGGACTTCTACTTGTAACAGAGTATAAATTGCAGTAGGCAACTGCCTATAGTATTGATACTTTTATGAGAAAAGGAAAGTTTTCTTCCTATAGAGGCACAAAGTTCTATGGGGCACAGTTTTCGTCTACTCTACGTTGCTCTACGGGAATGCACGTGCGCAACACCAGAACTCGTGCCCTATCGAAATTGGGATCGGCTAACTGTGCTAACTGTGCTTTGTAACATCGTCGAGTGTTTGTGTAACTTCAGTCAGATTGAAGGATCATCTGACTCTGATAATAAACCACAATCTACAGGCTCGCCTAACATACGTGGCACTACATTAACGGGATAAATACTGTGGTTTGCAACGCCAGGTAATGGAGTCCCGATTTTTCCGCATTTGACTACAAAGGGCTGACAAACTGAGGCTTGATTAAAAATAAACAATGCATTGTAGCTACATGGCTGGGAGGACCAACAGAATTGTCCCGATCTCTCACATTAATTAAAAAAAAGTCTTATTTACATGCAGAGTTAAGCTCTGGCGTTTAAGTAAAATGTAGCCTGAAATTTATGAAATGCTTTAGTGGCTTTATCACATTTTAGTGAAAAAAAAAAAGGTATTTTCAGTCCCTGTCTAAAGCTGTACTTTCCGAAATGACTGGATCCCAGCCAAATTGGGACACATTATGTTCCCCATTTTCAACTGTTTTTATTGTATTTGTGATACTTGCTTTGGCAATGTAAACGTATGTTTTCTCATGCCAATAAAGCTACTTTGAATTGAATTGAATTGAATTGTGTGTCTGAATTGTTCCAAAATTGTCTTTTGAGGAAATAAACAAACCCTAATAAACTAAACCATCTGCTCTGCAAGCCGCTAAAGCACACACGCACATTGGTGTGCGCGCACGCACGCACGCACGCACGCACGCACGCACGCACACACACACACACACACACACACACACACACACACACACACACACACACACACACACACACACACACACACACAGACACACACACAGCTGCTCAAGAAATGTTAAAATGTGTGCACATGGGGCGAAGGGGACGGTGTGGGGACTGAATGTAAGTGGGACGTTGGGGCATGGAGGTGGTAGAAGGGTGTGTGTGTGTGTGTGTGTGTGTGTGTGTGTGTGTGTGTGTGTGTGTGTGTGTGTGTGTGTGTGCGTATGTGCGCAGAGCATGGAGTGTGGAGCGTGTGTGGGTGCTGTTGATGCATAATGCATTTTGTTGCATGATGATGTGGATGCTGCTGGTGTATTAAGGAGGAGGGGTGCTATACGCAGCCGTAGCATCTGCCCAGCCATACGACGGGATAAATCTGTGCGTGCTGTAATGCATCTTCATTACAGTCATCACTTACCACCTCACTGCAACCTGCCAAAACCACGTCGTAGACAGATGCTATGTTAAGGCATTGTTTTTTAGCGGATACTGTGCTTAAAATTTTTTTTTTGTATCCTCTTTTGGAAAGAGAGACATGGAGACAGACACTGGCGGCCTCTTGGGAGAAGGCTTTGATGCCAACGCACGGCACATTTAGACATCCATCTTCGTCAACTTTGACAATTACCTGCCAACATGGTAATATAGGCATGGCGTGAATTGAGACTGAATCTCTGTGGTTTATCATGACTGTGGATGGCAGCCAACAACAACTACAGATGTCCACTTGGACAACCTTATTTTCCTGCACTGATGATTATGTGCTATAGACTGCAGCAAGGCCTTTAATTTCTAAGGCGATTGAGGAGTGATGCTGATATTCTAAAGAAGGGCAATCCAGGAGAGCATCATTAGACGTGGAAATAATACAGCATGGGTTAGTAACTTACTGTAAAGGCCTCTTCTCTTCACAGGGGAACCCCTGTAAATAACTTTTTTAATCCACGTCACCCCTGAATCACATTACATTTATGTCATATTACTGTACGTAAATATGTCAATCCTTCACAAAGAAAACTTGAGAGAATGTTCGGTCCCATCAGGACTGGTTGAGAATGACTTTAATAAATAAAGCGCTATATAAATGCACCATTTTATCATTTACCTGGACTTCACTGCACCCCAGGTGCCACAGCACCCACTTTGAGATACCCTGAAGTTTTTTTTCTCTCCGCCATGTCCGTCAAGTCGTCATGTTGCAAAGTTATAGTCAAATATGGGTTAATAAAGTGGCACTAAATACGTAACTTTTTTATGGATACATTTTTATTTTATCCAATCTGTATGGTAGAGTATGTTAATAAAATATAACTCATACAATTGCGGTGGTTGTATTTGTTTCCCCTGCTCTTCTATTGAGACACTTAGCTTGAGTCAAAGGTCATGTCTCACCTAGACACAGGAGGATCTGACATGAATTTGACCTGATGATGGTCAAGATTACATTTCTCCCTTGAGCAAGCAGGCAGGCTCTATTAGCTCAATGGTAAAAATGAAAAAAGTGCACTTGTGCAGGAGGGTTCAAATCCAGGGTAGAAGAGGAAAGTTACATGCATGTGAGCCAACTCCCTAGCATCGAGTCAAACGCTTGTCATGTTTTCTTAATATATTTTTTCACATGGAGCACTGCATGTGCCCAAGATAAAATTTCCCCTCTGGGTCAGTGAAGTTACACTTACCCTTACAGTTGGAGCTGTGTTTATGCATTACCTTACCGACCCCTGCATCAATACTGCATTAGTACTATGGTTTCAGTCAGTACCTGCTGACTCAAAGTAAGATATTTGTGTTAGAGCATACTGCACATGTATGCTGCATTAATATTACAGTGGTAGCCAGTATGTATTTGCCATTGCTACTGTGGTAGACATGATAAATGTCTTCACCATGATTTCCACCCCCTCTATTTTCTCAATCAGTAACCACTTTTTCACAGTGGTCGGTTGGTCGGTCGGTCGGTTGGTGCATTAAGTAGGCCTACAGGGGCGGCATAGCTGAATGGTTAGGGAGCCTGCCTGGGGAAACAGAGCCCCTGGTTGTCCCAGGTTAGATTCCAGGCCAGGTTAACAATGTCGATGTGTGTCCCTGAGCAATACTCTTAACCCCTAATTGCTCACACGCTCCTTGTGGGCAGCGAATCAGCTGGGTTGGGCTGAAAATACTTTCAATACTTTTACATTCATTCTCCTTCACATTTTGACTAATTCTTTGTGTCGGCTAAGTGAAAACAATCAAACAAACAAACCCCACTCTCCTTCCTGCCCCACACAAACCACATCACAAATCGCCTTTTTCCACCAAGGATTATTGCCTGCTTCCAGCCCACTTTGTCTTTCTCCAATGCACTGGCACTCCAAACACTCATTCACACTTTCATTACATCCCGGCTTGACTATACTACAACCGAACACTTCATGGCATCACCTCTAAAGTCTTCAATAAACTCAAATGTTTTCATAACTCAGCTGCTCGCTTGCTCACCTGCTCTCGAGAGTACATCACTCCAGTCCTCCAAAAACCCTCACTGGTTTTCGGTCAAACAACGGATCAACTTCAAATTACTTCTCCGGACCTATAAGGCCCCTCAAAAACAATTCATTTTTGCACCTCGGCCCGTGGGATGAAAGATTGTTCTGTGAGGTTGCAGAAGTGGTCTTACTCAACGCTTACTTGAAGCAGGGCAAATAGAGGTCAAACGAAGGCCCTGCAGAAAGATGCCAGCAGAGAGCAGCGGCAAAGTGTACAGCTTTCTGAACGCAAACTCTCCCATTGCTTGTAGGCTGGTGCAACATTTCAACAACGTTCAATGTTCAACAACATAGAAAGGAGATGGCATTCACTCACTGCTGCCATGTTTTGCCTTTTTCTACCTTGCACAGTACATACAAGTGTTTACTCTTTTATTTGTGTTGATGATATTGTGTCTTGGTGTTCTTTGCATGCTATGTTGATTAATTGAATACATACTGTAGGACCACAATGGAAACTTTTAGCCCAAATGTCTGACTCTACCCGGTGCTGTTTACACTTACACCTGTCTAATGAAGTATTCAATCAATCATTCAAAACAACAGGGCGTCGGGGCTTGGCTGCTCACAAGTTTGGGGCAAGTTTGAGAGGAGCGCAGTGAGCATAGTATAGGATCGAGTGCTGGTTCACATCTGATGAAACGGTGACCTCTAGGTGCTCTGCACAGTAAAGTCCTTCCAGTATCCCCCCCGAGTTGAATTATCACTCTGGGTTTCACTGTGTATATTAGGTAGATTAAAGCAGCCCAGATCACAGGGTGCAGGGTGGAAGGGGGCAGCGCTGATCAAGGATGATTTTCGCCTCAGAAGTGGATATCTCTGCAGAGACACGGCTCCGACTCTCCCATGATCACTGTATTTGGTGATTGACATTTTATCCGCCAGTCTTGGCTCATCATGCTGTTTTTATAGTCATATCATGCAAGCGGTGAAGGCCACTGACATTTGTCGCTTACTTGATAAGAGGGAGGAGTTATATAAAAAAGGTATGCTGCTACTGTATATCATTGGTTCTCAAACTTTTTCAAGTCAATGACCCCCACAAATAAAACTTCATAGACATGTACAGTACCTATATGTATTGTTCCATTATCCGTGAGTATAGTAGTTTAACCCGGAATGATGGTTTCAGCCCTGTTGTCTCATGTTGATGACGGAATGCAGCACACGCCAGAGTTGAAAGACACAATGACACAAACACGCTCAACATGATGAAAGTTCTATTATATACACTATACTAAGTCACAGTAAGAACAGAAATATCACACTTCTTGTTAATACCCGGCGATGTGCCCCGGGGATGTGCGCAACCCAAACTAAATGCAGATTTCTGGGACCACGTTGCACCGTTGAGCCAGCTGTCTGTCGCTGCTGATATTCTCTCTGACAGTGTGTGTGGAGACTGTAGACAACCGTCTGTCCATGCAGCTATGGGACTGCGACCCAGGCACGTGCACACAGAGACATCAAAGGGGGCTTCATCCCCAGCCCTTTTACCCGTCTGTAAAAAGTACCCTCTTTCCAGACCAGAAATGCAGTTTTTACAAAGGTAAAATAAATAATTATAGGGGAATACGATGAGAAACCAGCTCATTATTACAGCACAGTGTGTACCTGCATTGGTGACTGAAGTTGTCTAAAATAAAATTATATAAAACATTAAACCATCTTCTCTGCAAGCCCACAAAACTACGTAAACCAAACACACATGCACACACACACACACACACACACACACACACACACACACACACACACACACACACACACACACACACACACACACACACACACACACACACACACACGTGCGCGCACACATTATACTCTACTTCAATCATCTGACATCTCTCGCTCCCTAAGGCACGTACGTCCTGCTTTAATAATACATGAGCTCAAACCTCTTTTCTCAGTCAAATTATATATACAGTATATTGTATGCACTGCACATATTAACTTATGGGTGAAGAGCCTTTTCATAGACTGTGACTGTACGGTCCATGACCTACAGAACTCTGCTTTACACCCTTTCTCTCACGTCTCCTGGACAATCACTTCTAGCCGTGGCTCTATTACCACCCCCATGGCTGCATTTAACCAACATGAATAACTTATTAAAGGGGAACTAGACAACCTTCAGCCACTAAACAACACCTCTGTTGCATAATGTTCGCTATTTACCTGTCACCTTGTTGCAGCAAAGGCAGAAACAATGTGGTCCGCAACATTATAACACGATGGCTGCCTTTAGGGTAATAACCAAACAAACGAAAACACATTGTTAATAGATATAGATAGATAGACCTTTATTGATCCTGCGGGGGAGATTCTGTTGCCAGCGGCAGCAAACATTAGAACACAGGGCACATAGAGGAAAAAAGACAAAAGTAGATACAGCTACCGTATATGGGTAGCAACACGATAAAAAAAAGATGATATAGAATGATGCTCTGTGTTGTCAGACCAGTTCAGTGACTTCTTCATGTGTATGCCTATATAGTAAGGGAAGGTTAGCCGAGTGCTGGACCAATCTGGGAACTAAATCATTACCATTAGCTTTCTTCACAAATGTGTTCATAAAGGTGTCTACTATCACCTCTGAACTTTTTCAATCACAACTCCCTTGATAAACTTTGTGTGAGCCAATCAAAGTTGGGGGTATCCCGAGGGCCTGGCATTAACCCTTTTTGTGCCTATCCCGGACAAGTTCGGCTTTATTTCAATCCAATACAATGTTTTTTTTGCTATTTTACTTACCCTGGGCTGCTTGTAGAGATGTGGGTGGTCCTGGCTAAAAATCTCCGTTCGCGTCTGACCGTAGACGCAGTAGGCGCTCCCAAAGCGTCGCATGGGTGAAGCAGAAAGCGAGTTGGGAACGTGTCGGGAGGGTGAAGCAGAGGGGGAATGGGTTGACACATCATATGCTCATATTGCCCCCCCCCCCCCCCCCCCCCCCCTTTAATCCCAGGTCCCCGGGATACCCCCAACTTTGATTGGCTCCCACAAAGTTTATCATGGGAGTTGTGATTGAAAAGGTTCAGAGGTGATAGTAGACACCTTTATGAACACATTTGTGAAGAAAGCTAATGATTAGTTCCCAGATTGGTCCAGCACTCGGCTAACTTTCCCTTACTAATAGGAACGTGTCAGGTTATGGCTTACAGATGTAGACATAATCATTCTGGAGTTGTTTTTGTCTCCACCAGCCGAAGGCTGAGGGAGAGTATGTTTTCCCCTCCGTCCGTGTGTCCGTCCGTGCGTGCGTCCGTCCGTGCGTCCTCGCAGTTTGTGAGCGCCTAATCTCAGTCGCCGTTGGCCCGGTCGCTGCCAAAGTGAGCACACACATTCCCTGGATGCCAATCTAGAACCTCTGCCCTAAATTTTTCATATGGGCCTTTTCTAGCGCCACCTAGTGGCCGATGTTCGCAAAACACATTTCAGTGCACTACTCTTACAGATTTTGTCCAAAAATCCTACAAATCGGTAGGCAGTATCTTGACAGTCATGTGATCGACACGGATCTGTCCGATTTTGCATATTCCATCCTGATTGGCTAAGATTGGCTTCCAAAGTTTGTAGGATTGGGCCGTTTTCAAAAAAATGCCTCAAATCACAAACGCAAAGTGCAATTATCATGAAATCGCACACACACGTTCCCACTAGGCAGAGGAAGAAATGCAACTTATTTTTTTTAAATCAGCCTCATGGTGGCGCTATAACAGGCTGATTTGTGGTTTTACCTATAACTCCACCGATCAGTTTCAAACTTTGTAAGCGCACTCCCTAGAGGCAAAGGATAAACCTTTGCCCTGCATTTTTAACATCAGCCTTTTATAGCGCCACCTTTGGGCCGACTTATGTAAAACACATTTTTGGATATTACTCCTTGAGATTTTATCCAAAAATCACGCAATTCGGTACACAGCATCTCTATAGTCATGTGATCAAGTCCGATCCGTCTGATATTTCATATTCCATCCTGATTGGCTAATATTAGCTTCCAAAGTTTGCAGGATTGCTCCGTTTTTTGGACAAAATGCCTCAAATCATCAACGCATCTTGCGATTACCGTGAAATTTGCCACACATTTTCCCACTAGGTCAAGGAACAAATACTTCATTTTTCACATTGCCCTGCCACCAGCAGGTAGACTTTAGCAAAACACATTTTTGGAACACAATGCTTCAAATCATGCATGCAGCGTCCGATTGCCATGAAAGATCTAAGGTGAAGAACATAATATGCCACCCTTTTTACATTGGCCTATTATACAGTAGCACCACCAGGACGCACGGCCTGGTGGAGACCTGTGCTCGGAAGAGCACTGCTTCTAGTTTTGTTTGTTTTTTCGTCATGGTTATGTATATTTATCTGCTTGTTGTATTTATCTGTGACGATTCTGTGTACATTGTACATATAGTAAGTCAAATATCCATGGAAATGCATATGGCAATGAAGGCATCTCTGATTCTGTGTGTTAGGAGGGGACGCATAACGCTTGGTGAAAATAACTGGCTATTGCAGGTTGTTAAACCTGTGACCCAATATATTCACGAGGGAGTATTTATTACTTTGATCGATATGGATTGTACAGCAGGGACCAACGACTAACGAGCATGCTCTCTCTGGCCCTATAGGGCTGTAAGGTTTTGCTCACATTTGCTATTAAAAATGATTCTGTGCAAGGATAAACTTCCATGCCTGCATTCCATTGCATTCCAATCGTAGGGATTATTCTTATTTTGTATTGGTGACAGAGACCGATGTTATCTACAGTATATAGAGTTGATGTGTTGCAAGGGGCAACCCAACACATTGAGGTGTAATCATGAACGCTATCATCGACAATCAGAATGAGAAACCCCTTCATTGTCAGATACTGTACATTATTATTGGGATAGTACAGATCAAGCTAAGCGTCATGAGCCACAGCTTGGCTCATAAAGCATAACTGTAGCCATCAATGCCAAAGTCATATTTTGAAGGTTTTCAGGAAAGAAGAGATGAAAAATTGACCTACAGTAGGCAAAACCATTCTATTCCCATTGAAAAGCAGAATCCACCTTCATAGTTAGATTTAAACTTCAAAGTCAGAGAAGGTCATAAAAATAGCAAAAATAGCTGATCTACAAGCTCAATGTTCTGCAAATCTCCTGAAAATCTACTGTCCTGCCAATGGCAGGACATGTGAAGTTTTTAAATGGCACATCTGTACATCTGCCTATAACTCGCCTAACACTACAGATTCATTTGCCGTAATTGCTGGACTACAAGCCGCACCTGCTAGAGCGCCCCTAGTGGCTGGTTAGCTGTAAAAATCTATAGATTATCCGCATTGTGGTATAAGCCGCAACCATGGGAAAAACAGTCACAGCTTATAGTCCGGCAATTACGGTAGCCTTATTGCCTATGTTCTCAGAATACTTGTTACATTCAAAATCATTTCCGCTTAAGTCAAAAAGTTAGCCTCGTAGCATAATTGCCACGAGGAAATGTAACAAGCATTCTGATAGGCTGAGTACATAGGCAATAAGGCACAATGATGCAGCAGTGTTAGGAGAGTTAGGCAGAAATGTAAATTTTGCCAAATAATTACTTACTCAATTATTATGCTGTGAGGCTAATGATAAGTTAGGCTCAAGTAGCCAAGAACACCAGTCAGAGCTAAATGCCTAAAATACTGCTGGCCAGCTGCTGTTCAGTGTGTACTGACGGTATCCACCTATATCTAACCCAGTCTATGTGTTTGCTGTTTGCCATGGAACACAGTGTAATGTAACATGAAAACCGTCAATCCCTATGGGGTTTAGTTCCATCTGTTTACAAGCCGACCCTCAGGAGGCATGTTAATGTGAGGTAAAGGCCCTGACAGTCCCTGTGTAAATTGGCAGCGAGGCAGAGATGTGAGCCTGGTGTCACGTTTGTCCACTTTACCATTGACTGTATCAATAATGCATAGGGTGATGGAATTTTCAAATGGATAATCTATACCACACGCGTAGCACCCCGATGAGACACGCTCAGCCGTTGCGCTGACCCTATTGGACAAGGTCAACCGTCTACTGCCACCAGTGTTTGCTCAAACGCCTGGAGATCCATCACATTATAATTCAATCGAAAAGAAGAAAAAAAAGTGAAGTCATTTTGCAATTTAACAGGATTCTCAAATGAGTATCTGAGGGGCGAGGTTAAGATTAAGTGCGGTTCAAGTTCAAAGCCTCGTTTCTATCTGTATTCCCCGTGACGATGGGGGAAAACGAGGGACAAAACTGTCAGTGTCAGTAGAAATGTGCACATTTGAGCAGTGGTCGTATTTGTGGCAGCGCAGTGGTGAACAAATAACTTGGTAACTCAGGCTTTTGATGTCCATTATATCATGCATGACAGACACACACACACACACGCACACACACACACACACACACGCACGCGCACAAATCCCAGTTAAAGCAGTTAAAGGAGATTATTTTGGAGAAATATAGAAATGAAAATGTAATGACTTAAAGGAATTAAATAATTACAATATTACAATATATAGTGTGTGTGTGTGTGTGTGTGTGTGTGTGTGTGTGTGTGTGTGTGTGTGTGTGTGTGTGCGCGTGCGCGTGCATGTGCGTGTGCGCGTGTGTGTGTGTGTGCGTGCGTGGACAGGGTGGCTGGGAGCTGTTCCGCAATCAAGAAAAATGCTGAAGTGGTGGTACATCCGGGAGACCGAGCCAATAGCTTTGGACCAATCAAGGTACTTCCGGGCAGTCTTCCGGGTGCAACTTTCATTGAAATGAAAAGCTGGGGCAGAGCAGTCCTCCCTTTCGTTTATATTATAACTCCATGGTGTAAAGGAGCCATTGTCCAGTAAATTTATATTAATGAACAATTGAGAACCTGATTTAGTATTTAATTCAATGGCCATCGATGTCTTCCCCATGGCCCCTCTCAAATAAGGCCCGCAGCACCCCGCCGTTCCTCCTCAACTTCCTCAGACCACTGTTGAACTGTTACAGTATAATGTCCATGGTTTACACCATCTGGAGCTAGCAAAGACTGCAAGCCTCTCTTCTTACCTCTCCGTTGATCCCTGTTGAAGCCGTCTGGTTCAAATAAACAGTCTGCTCTGTTTCGATTCAGCCACGGCCTCCCGTCGAGCACAACACAATGGACACCTGGTAGTACTCACGTTGGTCTTTCATCAGGACCGATAGCTCGTCCGTATTGTTGGCCTGCGATCTCACATTCCACATGAATACAGAGGGCCGGTATAGGGTTGGAATTTCCTTTTCTCCTCCTTCTTTCCCTCACGATCGCACCGGCTCTTGTGCAGTGGCGTCAGTTCAGAAAAAGCTAAGGTATGGCAACATGACTGGTGTCTTGAGACACCAGTCATTTTGCCATACCTGAAGGCACGCATGCAAGACATCAGTCATGTTGCCATACCTTAGCAACAGGCATGATACATTTATTTTAAGAAGTACATTCTATTTTTCCCGTTTCTACGGTTTCTTGGGCTGGATATGGCAGCCTGGAAACGGCTGTTCAAGTGTAGCTAAACTTAGCATGTTAGTAAACACAATTAACAATTAACAATAATGCTTTGCACCTGTGCAGCTGACATGCGGAACCTGGGAATATACCATTTTGTCAAGATAGGGAGAATACAAGTGTGGAGAATATAATTATAATACCTTGTTAAGGTGACCATTTTGTTAAATTTTGCATTTGTAGTGATTTTACTGTAATTTAACAACATAATAACCAGCACAGACAGACAAAGAGACATTCATGGATTTATATTTAAAAGTAACTTATTTTCCCCCCCTTGACCCAGGGTATGGCAGCTGCATACCCCTGCCATACCCAATTGACGCCCCTGCTCTTGTGCCCCGGCTTATCTCGGCAGGTACTGTAAATCTTTCGGTGGTGCCGTTACTCTGTCCCCATGGGCAAGGAGAGCATTCACACAACAATAGATTATTTTACCGTCTGCCAGGCGTGTCCATTGTTCTACCTGGACTTGAAACTAACGTCCGACTGACTTTAAAAGGACTATGAAAAACTATTGACGTGTGAGTAAAGAAGCTTATCGTCCCCTCCACACACTCCACACTCAATGGGGCTTTACAGCTTCATAAAATGGAATTGGCCATATAAAGATTACTATCCGTGCAAATATATACATTTTTTAGAATCCCACTAGTCCCAATCCCTCAAGGGCATGCCGCCACCACACGTACATGTGATGTGTAGAGTGAAACAGATCCCTTAAGCTTTACAAAGCATCAGCATGCAATGTGTTGTGGGTTGATGGTAGGCATACAATGCACACATACACGCACGGTACGGTTTGGGGCTGGTTTTTGAGGTGTGATTATGAATCGGCACGTATTGATGTGTGAGCATTATTGTGTGTGTGTGTGTGTGTGTCTGTCTGTCTGTCTGTCTGTCTGTCTGTCTGTCTGTCTGTCTGTCTGTCTGTCTGTCTGTCTGTCTGTCTGTCTGTGTGTGTGTGTGTGTGTGTGTGCGTGCGTGCGTGCGTGCGTGCGTGCGTGCGTGCGTGTGCGTGTGCGTGTGTGTGGCGTTTGCGCACGTGCGTGTTACGTTACAGTCTCACATGGCCAGCCCTCCAATCTCACGCAACTCTGAAATCAAGGATCCCGGGGGGGCAATTATTGCTTCTCAATCCTGGATTTTATGAGCATTCTGGGATTTCTTGGGGCACTTGTACCCATTGCGCCCACACTGCTTTAGTGCTTTGCAGTATAGAGCTGAACAGCAGTGTGGTCTTCCGGGTGCAACTTTCATTGAAATGAATAGCTGGGGCGGAGCCATCCGCCCTTTAGTTTATTGCGACCGTAAGGTCGCAGTTACTTGCACCCCTATACTATCCAAACCTCCACCGGCTGTCAGTCCGTCCGTCCGTCCGTCAGTCAGTCAGTCTGTCAGTCACACGTCACACTTTTGCCCTGCTCATATCTCCGCAACCGTTGCCCCGATCCATGCCAGATTTTGCACACACACTCCTTGCCTGCCAAACCACAACCTCCACCCATCAATTCTCACATGGCCCTCTTCTAGCGCCACCATGAGGCCGATTCTTGCAAAACAAATTTTCGGACACTGCTCCTACAATTTTTGCCCTAAAATCACGCAAATCGGTACACAGTATGTCTACACTCATGTCATCAACATGGATCTGTCCCATATAGCGCCACCTTCAGGCCGATTCTTTCAAACACATTTTTGGACACTGCTCCTACAGATTTTGCCCTAAAATCACGCAAATCGCTACACAGTATGTTTACACTCATGTCATCAACATGGATCTGTCCCATATAGCGCCACCATCAGGCCGAATTTTTCAAACACATTTTTGGACACTGCTCCTACAGATTTTGCACTAAAATCACACAAATTTGTACACAGTATGTCTACACTCATCTCATCAACATGGATCTGTCCCATTTAGCGCCACCTTCAGGCTGATTTTTTAAAACACATTTTTGGACACTGCTCCTACAGATTTTGCCCTAAAATCACGCAAATCGCTACACAGTATGTCTACACTCATCTCATCAACATGGATCTGTCCCATATAGCGCCACCATCAGGCCAATTTTTTCAAACACATTTTTGGACACTGCTCCTACACATTTTGCCCTAAAATCACGCAAATCGGTACACAGTATGTCTACACTCATCTCATCAAGTGGATCTGTCCCATATAGCGCCACCATCAGGCCGATTTTGGAAAAACAAATATTTTGGCCTATTTGTGGAGATAAGCGACCAACTGTCATGTACTGACTCTGGTGTACCTTTATTGTGTAGTGATGTCCTAGTGTTTCCTGTTTTACCTTGTAACCGTTACCTGTCTTGTCACACCTCACTGATTAGTCATGTTCACCACCTGTGTATTGTTAGTCTTTCAGCCAATCATGTCTAGTCAGTGTCTATTTAAACCTCCTGTGTTCAGTGTACCCTTGTCGGGTTATAGTCAGTGTTACTGTGTGTTTCCTGCCTTTGTTCATCCTGCTGTAAGCCTGTTAGTTAATGTCTCCTGTCTTTCCCCTAGTTTAGTATTTCCCAGTATAGTTAGTGTCCCAGTCTACTTCCCTGTGTTTGCTGTTAAATGTTTAATAAATACTGGACTTGATCTGCCTGCCTGCCGTGTTCTGCTTCTGGGTCCTCCACTTCTGCCTCACACCGTGACAGTATAACCCGACCAAACATGGACCCAGCAGAACTCCAGGAGATCGATGAGGACCTCCTAGCTATCAACAGCTATGTCTGTGCTGTTAAAGAGACCACATGTGTGAAGCAGCAAGAGATGGCTCTCAGGTTGGCTCTGAAAGAAACTTTTTGTTTTATGAAGAAGCATCCACAATGGGCACAACGAGTGGATGGAACAGCCAGGGAAGTAAGAGCTTTGTTAGCATCTTTGCTAGCCAACAAGCCTGAACCAGTCACTCCAGCTTGCCCTGCATCCCAGCCTGCTCTCCTGTCTGCTACTCCCCGGCCTACTAGCCCCCAGTTGGCTAGCGACCAGCCAACTCCTACTCCATCGGTTCGACTTGGGTTCATGAGCCTGGAACCCACCTGTCCAGACCCTGTGCTCCCTCAACCCCAGGCCAACAGGAGAAGGCGTGGTCGCTCCCACCGCCACCAGTGCGTCCAGAAGCCCTCACTGCCTCCCAGTGCACCAGTGCTTCAGCCCAGCACTGAAAAGGTATCGCCGCCACCGGCCAGCGACGCCGGAGAGGCCCAGCAGCGCCGGAGAGGCCGCGTCGCCGGCCAGCAGCGCCGGAGAGGGCGCGTCGCCGGCCAGCAGCGCCGGAGAGGCCGCGTCGCCGCCCAGCAGTGCCGGAGAGGCCGCGTCGCCGCCCAGCAGTGCCGGAGAGGCCGCGTCGCCGCCCAGCAGTGCCGGAGAGGCCGTGTCGCCACAGCTCACCGCCGTCACGCCCACGCCACCGCAGCTCAGCGCAGCAGAGGCCACGCCGCCGCAGCTCAGCAAAGCAGAGGTCATGCTGCCGCAGCTCAGCGCCAAAGAGGCTCCACCTCTGCCTTCTGCTCCACCAGAACCTATGTTACTCAGCGCTCCAGAACCTACATTGCCTAGCTCTCCAAAGCCCACACTGCCCAACGTCCAGGAGCCCCCACTGTCGCCCAGCGCTCCGCCCTGCACCACAGAGGCTGTGCTTCAGCTCGGTGCCACAGAGACTGTGCTGCAGCCAAGTGGTGCTGCAGATACTCAACCCTCATCAGCTGATAACCTGCCAGAGCCCTCGTCTTCCGTCTTTGTGGACGGTCTGCCTGTGCCCTCTGTGCCCTCATCAGCCGACCGCCTGCCTGAAGCCCAGTCAGTTTTCTTTGCTGACGCTCCTCCTGAACATTCAGAACTGCCACCGGTCGGACTCCAAAGGTCGGCCCCTTTCCCTGACCCACAGGCTGTTCCTCCATTTGTCAGTTCCCCTGTTTCTAAGGTTGCTAGCTCTCATGTTGCCCAGTCTGCTAGCCCTCTAAGTCTAAGGTATCCTGTCCTGCCTAAGTGTTTGTCTGCCTGTTTGCCTGTCTGCTAGTCTTTTTGTTTGTCAGTCCACTCCCCGGTCATCTAGTCTTCTGTCTGACTTCTCTACCTACTTGTCTTTATGTCAAGTGACTTGTTTGGCTGCCTGTCTCCCAATATGTCAGGTCACTTGTCAGATCCTTGCTTTGCCTTCTTTTTTCTCTGTCTGTCTATCTGTCTGTCTGTCTGCATGTCTGACTGTGTGCTTGCCTGCATGTTTGTCTGTGTTTCTCCCAATCCGTTAAGTTTGTTAGATTTGTGTAATATATTCCACTGTGTTTAGCTAAACCAGTCCAATGTTTTGTTCTGACTTATTAATGCCAGTCCAATATTTATGTGCCCCGGTTTCCCACCGTCCGACTCCCCTCCACCCACCCTGCTTGACATTCTAACTTTATTTTTGGGGATGTCTGGGATCCATCCCTTAAAGGGGGGGTACTGTCATGTACTGACTCTGGTGTACCTTTATTGTGTAGTGATGTCCTAGTGTTTCCTGTTTTACCTTGTAACCGTTACCTGTCTTGTCACACCTCACTGATTAGTCATGTTCACCACCTGTGTATTGTTAGTCTTTCAGCCAATCATGTCTAGTCAGTGTCTATTTAAACCTCCTGTGTTCAGTGTTCCCTTGTCGGGTTATAGTCAGTGTTACTGTGTGTTTCCTGCCTTTGTTCATCCTGCTGTAAGCCTGTTAGTTAATGTCTCCTGTCTTTCCCCTAGTTTAGTATTTCCCAGTATAGTTAGTGTCCCAGTCTACTTCCCTGTGTTTGCTGTTAAATGTTTAATAAATACTGGACTTGATCTGCCTGCCTGCCGTGTTCTGCTTCTGGGTCCTCCACTTCTGCCTCACACTGTGACACCAACGGTCGCTTATCTCCCGATTAGGGAGTCTTACTGGTAATTATACGTCTATGGTGTGAAGGAGCCATATGTCCAGTCATTGAATATGAACGAACAATTGAGAACCTGATTTAGAATCTAATACAATGGCCATCAATGTCTTCACCATGGCCCCGCTCAAATAAGGCCTGTAGCGCACCCTCTGTTTCTCCTCAACTTCTTCAGACCCCTGGTGAATTGTTACAGTTCTATGTCCATGGGTTACACCATCTGGAGCTAACAAATACAGCAAGCCTTCTGCCTCTCTTCTTACCTCTCTGTTGATCCCTGCATGTTGAAGCCGTTTGGTTCAAATAAACAGTCTGCTGTCTGGGACATATGCAAGGACAGCGGCAGGGTGCGGCCTTTATTTTGATGCTCTATAATCACACGACACGTGCACATGTTTTTTTTTCTCTACCTCAAGCACAATACATTGTAATAAATGTGCTTATTGTGCTTGACATGGCCTAGACAGTTCATTGTTCAGGAGTAAATCAATTTTTACAACTCTGTGAGAGGCAATGGCAGAAACCTTTGCGGAAACCAAATATGGAGTCTTACATAATAGATAGGTCACAGATCGACACTGTTATTCGACCCTGATCCCCATTCCTGTAATGTTTTTCGGTCTTCTAGGTCTGTATAGTGTGTTGCCTTGGTGTTCTGTATTTTGTTTTGTAGCATTGTTTTCCTTGTTTCCAGTTTCAGTTTGACTTGACTTTATTTTGTTGTATTGCTCCCAGTGTTTCCTGTCTGCCTTGTTTGTTGTTACCTGACTTGTCTCACCTGTGATTGGCCCATGTTTTGCACCTGGGTCCCTTTTTCAAGCCTATTATATCCCTGTGTTTATTGTCAGTTAGTTTCACCTGTGTCTATATGCCCCTGTGTTTTCAGTTCTTTATCAGTTCGTTGTCGTATTTTGTTGTGGTAAGACCTATGATCCTTGACCCTGTGTATTCTAGTCCTTGAACTTTTTGTATTTCCTGCCCTTAGTTTTCCCAGTTTAGTTTGTCCCTGTTGCTTGTTTGTCCTGCGTTGTGTAAATAAAAACCCTAGCATCTTTACTGTTCTGCCTGAGGCCGCAATCACATAAGCGTGAGACATCTTTTCACTCACAATCAAAACATTGGATCAAAATAAGAATCCATTTCCCACAATGCTTCGCGGGACGTGGGCGGTTACAGGAGAGACGCAAGCTCGGCCGTGTAGTTCCTAAGGAGTTGGTCTGTTAAAAAATATATAGGCCTATAAATAAATAAAATAAAATGCATGTATCATAGTCATAGTCTATATACCGGTAGGCCTACGGAACCTCCAGTTCAGTGCGTTGCTGTGCTTTCCAGACCAGTGCTAGGCTAGTGTCACCCTGGCACTGCTAATACAAAATGAACATGGCATTCATAACTTTATTGTACAACCCACAACCTACCAAAGCTTTAGAACTATGATGCAGCATCCTTTGTGTGTAAGCCCTGGTGTTGTTTCTTTGATCTTTGTGGTTATGTGTTCGGTTAACTCTATTGATTTTTCTATGCAAACGTCTAATAAAGTCTTCAATCAATCAAACGATAATGTGGCAATTCTTGACGTGGAAATAACATCTAGCGTGAGGGGGAACGAGATTTCCAAAACTCCATGACACCTGAATTGTTTCATGGCTTTGATATGCATAGGCCTATATTTCTGGATTAGCTACAGCTAAATGACACAATGCACTCACCTTGGGTTCTAACGCATATACAGGGCCAGGGCTCAATTTATTCCGGTGATGCATTTATTTTATTTATGTGTGTTTAAAAAAAGAAAACTAAAATAAGGTAAAAAAAATAAAAAAGTGATGTGTTGTGTTGCTTTTACATGACAGTTCTGCCAAGGTAGGCTATAATATATATAGGCTATGATACAGACAAATTAAACTGTTTAGGTAGAACTTTTCTTTAGTAGCCTATAGAGTAGCGAAGTCATGTCGTCATTTGCGCGTAATGTCGCCCTCTACGGGGTACATGCTGGTATTGTTTTTAATTGAAATCGCCATTGGGGAATTTGCGATTGCCTCATATAAGAACTGTGTTCAAAAAATAAACACACTATGCTCTCGTTTCTGTCAGGGAGGGGGTTCTGCATAGTTTATGATATTCATTCATATTTGATATAGCCTGTTTCTGTAGAAAATGTAATACACTAGAGGTTCGCGGCCCTTCGGGCCGCTCACATCTAGAGTCCACGCCCGCTTCTTTACTAAAAAACTTTTTTTTTCAAAAAAAAAAAGTTAAAAAAAAAAAAATAAAATAAAAAAAAAAAGTTAAAAAAAAATAAAAAAAAGAAAAATTAAAAAATTAAAATTAAAAAAATTAAAAAAATAAAATAAAATAAATTAAAAAAAAAAAAAAATTTGGGGGGGAACTATTGTGGCGGAACTATTGTGGCGGAACTATTGTGGCGCAGCGCACGTTTCCGGTCGGACATATTTGACCGCCGGACGCACTTCCGGTTAAGAACTCTGTGTGCCACGTGATCAGTCCTAGCCAAGTGGTGTATACGGATGTTACTGCGATTGAGGTGAAAGAGAAAAGTGGAAAGTTGTGAGCTAACTATTAGCTATTTTTGTGTGTGTGTGTGTGTGTGTGTGTGTGTGTGTGTGTGTGTGTGTGTTCTGGCTACGCCCCCCTCGGTTTAAATTGGATCCGCCGGTCCCATAGCTGGGAATACGAGCCAATGGACGGCGGTCACCATGGCAACGGGGGGCCCATGATAGAGTTATGGGCGGTATTCCTTACGTTCTAGCACCTACCTATGAGTTGAAGTCGATGTAAAGGGGGCGTGAATGGGCTTGGAAGTGGGATGCGGCTCTTAGAGGAATGTATATATAAGATTCTGCCTTAAATGTCGGAAACTACAATTCCGTTCTGAATCACGGTCGCTACTATAATACTGTACGTCATGCTCCACCAAAACTTTCCTGAGATTATTTCATGCTGTGTTGTCAGTGAGGCTTATAACTCTATGCAGTGAAACATGATTATCGAAATATCAAACGTTAATAAACATGGAAGCAGTGGTTTGAATTAACTAAGCACATTTACTTAATTAATTACTGTACTTAAATCGTTTTGAGGTATTTGTATTTTACTTGACTATTTCCAGTTTTCAGTAATCTTACTTCTAGTCCATTACAGACTACAGAGGCAAATATTGTACAGTATTGTAGCAGTCACAACGTCAAACATTTTGTACTTTGATACTGTTACTGTAACTTGTAACAGTATCTATATTGCAGTATTGTGTATTGATACTTTTACTTGAGTAAAACATCCGAGTAATTTTCCACCACTGCCTGGACGTTTTCATTTTGCAAAGAAAAAAAGCGTTTTATAACGCTGTCAAACTTGTTTTTTTGACACGATATACAAAGAAAGCCAACCGTTGCTTTGTGCACACATATACTGGACAGTGGACACTGTATACAATGTGTTATTTACACTACGGAAACCAGCTTTTCTTTAGCGCAACTACTAGGGTGACACAGGTTGAGACTCACCTTGTTCTGGGCTGACTCTCGCCGGGGCTTCATGCGGCCTAGAGCCCTAGACGTCTGTTTTCATTGATTATATTATACTTTAAAGTTACTTTTTTAATCAACATGCCTGCCCATATAAGATGTGTGTAGTTAGCGTCATACTATTAAGAGGTAGCATACACATAAAACACACTTTAATACACTTATCTGTGCATAAAAATAATACATTAGTTAACAGCCCAGACATTCAACATTTTTATTATCAACTAGAAGCTGGGCCGCCCTTCGGGCGGCCCAGCGTCTAGTCGGCGACCTGGCCAACTCGGAACAATGTAAATAGGGAATGAATGCCCCGCCCTTTAATGCAAACCCCATTATACCTGTTTTCATAGGACCCGTTTTGACCATCTGTCTGCCTGTGTCCATTTATGCCCATATATGGAGATATCTGTATCTGTCTGTCTGTCTGTCGGCGTCCATTTTATGTCCATATATGGAGATCACTGCAGTTATAGTTCTGGGTCCATTTTATGCCCATATATGGAGATATCTGTCTATCTGCGATTCTGCGTCCATTTTATGCCCATACATGGAGTATCTGTCTGTGCCTCCAACACAGTGCCGGTTCGCCCTTTAATGCAAACCTCATTATACCTGTTGTCATAGGACCCGTTTTGAACATCTGTTTGCCTGTGTCCATTTATGCCCATATATGGAGATATCTGTATCTGTCTGTCTGCGTCCATTTTATGCCCATATATGGAGATCTTTGACCATCTGTTTGCCTCTGTCCATGGGGGCATTCATTTTATGCCCATATATGGAGAACGCGCGTGCCCGTGGGACGAACGGTTCTCGAGATACGCGGATTACATACATACATACACACTCACAGAGATTTTTTGTTGACTCATGTGGCGTACGTGATGTCAGAGCCTTTTATGAAGTGATGTCACAATGAGTCAGAGCTTTCGCCGATTTCCTCCGGAACAGCCTGATGTCAACAATCAACCCCGCATAAGGAGATTCCGAACGTTTCGCGCCGGTTCGGGAAAACCGCGCGTCGGGTCGGGTCGAGACCCGGCACTGCACTCCGTGCCGCGGCGGGGAACGCGCGTGTCGAATCTGAAGCCGGTGGGACGAACGGTTCTCGAGATACGCGGATTACATACACGCAGACAGACTTAAATCTGCATCATTCAAGTCATCCTCCCAGTCCCACGCTTTGTCGCTTGTCTTATGTTTGTCTTTGTCTCTTTTATTTTCTTTTTTGGAGCGGACCCCATGAATGCCCCACCCTTTAATGCAAACCCCAATATACCTGTTGTCATAGGACCCGTTTTGACCATCTGTTAGCCTTTGTCCCCACCCTTTAATGCAAACCCCAATATACCTGTTGTCATAGGACCCGTTTTGACCATCTGTTTGCCTTTGTCCCCTTATGCCCATATATGGAGATCTCTGCACACACAGTACCGGTTGCGGAAAACTCTGATGTCAGACATCAGCTCCCCATTCGGGGATTCATTTTATGCCCATATCTGGAGAACGCGCGTGCCGGTGGAAGAACGGTTCTCGAGATTCACATACATACATACACATTCACCAAGATTTTTTGTTGACTCATGTGGCGTACGTGATGTCAGAGCCTTTTATGAAGTGATGTCACAATGAGTCAGCGATTGTGCCGATTTCCTCAGGAACAGCCTGATGTCAACAATCAGCTCTGCATAAGGAGATTCCGAACGTTTCGCGCCGTTTCGGAAAACCGCACATCGGGTCGGGTCGAGGCCCGGCACTGCACTCCGCGCCACGGCGGGGAACGCGCGTGCCGAATCTGAAGCCGGTGGGACGAACGGTTCTCGAGATACGCGGATTACATACACGCAGACAGACAGACAGACAGACACGCAGAGACTTCTCGCATTTATAGATAGATGAGAATCATACAAACATTTAAATAAATAAACATAGAAAGTACAGTAGGCCTACTGTAATGAATGCAACTTAGCTGTAGGTATTATTTTATAAATAAAACGACCGGCCAGATATAACAGTTATTTCAAAGCATAACATTATCAGTTATCACCCTTATATTGTGACAAGTCGATATCTTGACAAATGGCTTGCATGGACTTCTACTTCAAACAGTATTTCTACATTGCAGTAACGGCTGACATTTCAAGTAAACACGTATTATGCATTGTCTGTCTCTTGTTCTGCTTGTAGCTGAAATATACGTTTATATACAGTATACAAATTGGCTTAGTTGTTTAAACAGTGCTGTATGCTGATAGTTATAATTTGCATTGTTAGACAAGAACACAAAAGAACCAGGACAGTGTATGATGGCCGAGTAAGTTCCACCGGAGGACCGGGCTGGGCATCTCGCAGCAGGACGACTTGTCCTGGAAGAAGCTTCACTGACTGGATAACGTTAGAGACAACAGTGTGTTCAACTGTCCTGGTTGAGTGCAGACTAGAGTAGACGTAGCGTCGTAGCCTCCGTGCTAAATGTAGCCTCTCCTCTGGAACAAAGCACCGTACCCTGCATCGTTTGTACCGTTCATGTTTAAGTTTTACAAAGCAACGTTAAAACGCAGCCCCAACACTAAGTAATACACGGTTCTCTGCTCCTCTAATACTATTACTTATTATTATTATAACTCTATGCTCCTCTGAGTCCGCTCCCATTACAAAACAAAGCAAAGAAAGCATGAGCGTGACGTATGTTATGCACGCCGAGCTCATAGGCAGGGCATCAGTCGCGCTGATGGGAAATGTAGTTGTTGCATTCCGTTTGACTCGTTTCTAGCGTTTATTGTGCTACTCTTTGGGTGAATCTGTACATTTCCAACTTAGTCGATGCTTCATATCCATTTGAGTCAATTCGAGAGCATGGTGTGTTTACTTTTTGAACACATTTCTTATATGAGGTGATCGCAAAATTTCCCAATGGCGATTTCAATACAAAACAATACCAGCATGAACCCCCTAGAGGGCGACATTGCACGCCATTTCACGCTAGTGACATCACACTTTGCTGGAGTATTGCGGATTTGCGCTTTCGACTTAACAATGACAGAATATAGGCATATAGCCTACTGTAGCCCAGGACAAAAAGTAGGATATAGACTCAAATTCTATTAACACACACAATATTTACACATTCAATCAATCACATCTGTGTAGTTTCACTATGTAGCCTATGACATGTAAAAAAAAAGAAAAAAAAAGAAAGAAAGAATGAATACATATTAGACCGTTTAAAGCTTGTTCTAATCACATACTTTAAATCATTTTCGCTCTGAACTTGGAGCCCAGAGTGGAGCCCAGAAGCTGTAGTGTAGACTAGTAGACTACAAGTTAAACCCCGCCCAGTGGGACAGCCCTTCTGTCCTATTTGTTGGCGGTTGAACCATGACCTTCTGTCTCATTACCAATCCTCCTTGCAGCTTGTCTGCTTCGTAGCATCTTGCCTACAACTTGTCGTTGCCGTGTCTCTTGCTCAACCGAAGGCTGTCTTTTGGCCAAGAGATTTGCAAGAGACAAAAAACCACGTGACCTCCATTTACAATGAATTGGCCCCTCCCTCCTCCCCTCATTCTCAAACGATACAGGCACGATAGCTGTCGCAAATGTTTGGACGGCACCTGAGACTGTTGAATCTGCACCTCCGTTTCCACACCTTGACGACATAGGCCTATTCATCATAATAAAGTATACACACAGTAAAGTCTACTGCCCATATTGTATTTATGACCATGATCTAGATAGCTTAAGTGAAGCACTTACATTTGTTTCTGCACCTCTCTATTAGCCCCAATGAATTGGTTCAGTCTCCAACGTAGGTTGTCTGGTTTGGCACACAGCAACACTAGCCCAGACTGTCATTGGGCTTCAGAGTCAGGTTTTTATAACCAAATAAAAGCTTCTTTCAGCCTCAGCAGAAGAAACAGGCACAGTAACGAGCAATCGTACAAATGTCTCCATTTAAGCTTTTGAGCAAGTATATGTGCTGTGACTTTGAGTACCTAGAAAAGCACTATAGGCACTATGTATTATTTTTTGAATGGATATTTAACTAACTGTAATGATACACTGACTGCAGACAGAGGACATGAGCCTGTTGTATCCACCACACCCCTGAAAAATGTAATTTGCCTCCAATTAGTTTACATGGAGCAAACTGCTGAAGATCAAACCAAATTAATCGAGGCATGTTACTCAGCACCTACAAGTAGCGGAGTTATGAGCGTGCATATTTCGCTCCCGGCATTCCTTGTAGCAAAACTGAGATATTATGTCTTGGTAATCCAACTGGGATGTTCACACAGTCTCTCCTGGGACACGGTAGTTTCAACATTGGGAAACTGTGCTCCGAGCCCACATGCACTGGTGACGGGGGATGCTCAATAGAATTCAAAGAGCAGTCTGGGAATATTCCTTTCGATCCTTTAAGAAAACACACTATTTCCAATGATGTTTTGGTTGCCTTGGGCACCATTAACATGCAGGATGTGGAGCTGGGTGTATAGAGAGCAGGATTACTGCATGTTTTTTTTGTGAGGGTACCTAGCCTAGGGGACGTGGGAAGAACATGCAAACTCCACAGAGAAAGGCCCCTTTTGCCAACCCCACCTAGGTCCTAGGGTATGGACATGGAGGATGGAACTCAGGACCTTCTAGCTGTGAGGCGACAGCACTACCGACTGCGCCAGGGCTGGGGAACATTCGCCTAGTGGGGGAAGAGGGAAAAAAATGGAAGGGGAGAGGGGGAGAAGGGGGAAGAAGGAAAAAAAGAGGAGAAAGAGAGGAAGAAAGAGAAAACAAGCGTAGAAAAGATGGACCGGACAGTTTGTGCATCTTCCCGGGTAGCGCCACTGTGCCCCCTGTTGAATTTGTTTTTAACTTGGGAATTCTGAATTTTGGGGGAATTCTATGAAAATCTTTTGGAAATCTTTTGGAAATCTTTTGGAAATCTTTTGGAAATCTTTTGAACATCTTTTGAAATAATAATTAAAAAACAAAATGAGGCAAACCTAAAATAAAGGGGTATTCACTCAAGAACCATAGAAATGTATCTGTGACCCACATATGGGTGCCGACCAGTGTTGCATTGGTCCGGTCACGCGTGTACACTACACGTTCGTCCCGGATCTTTACTGACTGTGTCACGCCTCTCACGCGCACGGGCATGCATCAACCCCCAAGTTCACACCTCAACAACGTTTAATGTCGCAGCAGGGTGATTTAACAAAGGGACGAGCCTGTATGCATATCAATAGATACACCATTCGAATGTGTGCGTATCGCTATTCCAAGGTCCCGTTGTTTCGAGGTCCCAGTATTCCGAGGCTAACCTGCCGACACTGGTGAAAGCTAACCTGCCGACATGGTGAATGCTAACGTGGTGATTGCTATCCCTAACCCTAAACCTAACCCTAACCCTAACCATTCAAATGCCATTCAAATTGCGTTCCCCCAAACATTGAATCACCAATGCAACACTGGTCCCAACCCATTGTTTGGGAAACATTGATCCAGTGGACCCTGTGAGGCTCAGGGGAGCGTTTCGCTGTTACTACGTGTCATCTGTCATCTTTTCGACACCGAAACCCAACCCTTACCCTAACCCTAACCTCCGTGGGGTGAGTCGCTAACCCTCCCGACGCTCCTTTGTCGAAATGACGGTCGTTCGAAAGAGCAAGATTTCCCAGAGGCTCAGTGCAGGGTAAGATCAGACGTGCCTCTGCTTCAGTGGATAATACGCCGCAGGCTGGGTTGATGAAATGAAGTCATGGAAAAGAAAAAGAGTTTCCAAGAAAAAAAAAGAAGAGAGGAATATAAACGCCTTTGAATGTCAGATGGGAAACATCCTGTACAGAGAGGCATGCAGCGTTTAATGTGATAGTTGTTTTAATCCGCACAAAAGAGAAGAAAGGCGGTTACACACCAATGGCCTCGAAGCTATCGATTTCATTTCAGACAAATCTGCTTCTGGGGGGGAAATACAAACACCAAACAAAACAGCTCCTGACAACTCTGTGGCACAATCTTTGTTATTGGAGGGAGTGTTAGTTGGGTGGGGGTGCCTGAATTCATGTTTCCTGCTTTTTTTTAAAACTAGCTTGCAAACTAATAATAAAAAAGAACCAAAGAAGTGCACACAATTAAGCAGTTTCCCAGAGATGTGATATCTTGTTCCTGCAACATTACCCGAGCGAAGCTGTCCCCCCCCCCCCCTTGAGTCTGCCTCTTTGTTGGCTTTTATTTTGGGCATTTTGCTGAATCTCATGGTGCGAGATTTACTGCACACACGCACGCACGCACGCACGCACACACACACACACACACACACACACACACACACACACACACACACACACACACACACTACACTGTTGGTCTTTCATGTGGGTCTGTGAGGGCGTAACTCAATTTCCCACAGGGATCAATAATGTGTCCATCTTATAATAATATCAGCTATCGTCGTGACGTGATCTACTGACACGTTTCACCCCCACCCTCCAGCACCCCATGTCCAGTAGAGCATGGAGACTGCTCATGATTGATATGTAGATTGACTGCAGGAGCTCGGCATTCTTGTCTCGTCACGCTGATTGATGAAATCGGGTCAACCAAGGTCAGGCTCGTGATTTTTTTGACCTCTTATTTTGAATGTGCCAGGGAGAGATTAATGTTCTTTAATAAAGTGGTTGCTGCGGCGCTGTCTTGTTGTCTGACGTATAGGTAAAAGGCAAAGGTTAACGCACCTCATCGCAGAGCATTTGCTCCCCTTTCCTTTTATTATACTTGTCTCAATCGTGATGCCTTTCTGAACAGACTGTCATATTATTCACTTTGGCAAAACAAATGACCCACATCATTAGAATTCTTCCATTCGTTTTTCCAAAGCCATAACAGGAATTGGTCCCGAACAAAAAGAAAAAAGGAAAATAGAAGAAAAATATATACAACTAGTCCTTGCCCGTTCAAACATATCGTTGCTGTCGTGCAGAAACCTCGTATCTCCAAGTTTCAAATGTGTCTTTTTTTCCGCTAAATAAAGCCCTGCTTCATCATACAAGGTTGTCGCACAAAACTAGTGAAATCAGCAGATCTACAAGCTTGTGCTTGTAGATCACTACTTTAGTTCATTTTTTAAATGATAAATACAAAACGAACGCTTTTCCACCCGACAAGGATGATATGTGCTCTGAATTATGTGCAGTTTGGGTTATGGGGTGTGCACAGTATAATATGAGGGATTGAATGGAGGAGTCTCAGAAGTAATGTTGGAGAACCCAGACGTATCAGTGATGTCAGTCATCTCCAAATGTGGGCACTGGTTCAGCATGCGGCTGTTACCATGGCGGCGGTATCAGTGATGTCAGTTCACTGACAATCTCCAAATGTGGGCACTGTTTAGTATCAGTGGTGTCAGCATGCGTGCATATCAGACAGACATCGGACAGACAGACATTCGGTAGAAAACCTAAAGCTCTCACCTTTTTCACAAATAGGTATTGATCAGCCTCCCCACCCCCCCACCCCCCACCCCCCTCCTCCTCTCCCCCTTTGAAATGTGACTGTAGCGGAATCACCATGGGATACTTTTAGAAAGGCAAAGACTAGTAGAACATACTATATATTTCCTGTGCATAATTGTGATCATACAAAGACAGATAGATCTGGAATCCTGCCTCCCCCCCAAACACACACACACACACACACACACACACACACACACACACACACACACACACACACACACACACACACACACACACACACACCTTTATTACCCCCATAAAAGATATTCCGCTAGCCCCCCCCTCAGAGAATCTCGCTGTCTTTGCTTCTGTCTCCTTAGTATGGAGACAATTGCCCTTTCTCAGTGGAGCATGACACATAGTGCGGCTCTACAAACTCAGAAATCAGCCAGGGATATACAAAGGTCACATGCTGACAGGGCTAAGACATATTGTGCCCCGAGGACAAATCCTCGCAGGAGGAGTGAGTGACTTGCAGTATTTCTCATCCGCCCCCCCCCCCCCCCCCCCCCCTCCCTCCCCCCGCGCACATCTGACGACGTCGTCATTAGCATTCAAGGACGGCGCCAGTCGTGCCTCAAAAGTCATTTGAATATTGTATGATTTCCTTGGGCTTTTCAAAGTCATTAATGGAGAATCGCTGTGGGCAATAGCACATATGAATGGGGCTGGGGGGGGGGGGGGGGGGGGGTCTTTCGTGGTTATATTACTGTAACGCTGCGGGAATCAGATGTAGATGCTCTCCTTGGGTTTGATAATGTGTGGAATGTACAGCTATAGCTATCGTCATTGTCAGCCAGAAACCTTGTATCTCCAAGTTTCAAATGTTTTTTCGTACTTCATCATACAAGAATGTCGCACAAAACTAGTGAAAATAGCAGATCTACAAGCACACAACGCCTCCCATCACGAAAATCATTACATCATCTTTTACGGTTTTGGACATACGAGGTTTCCACCCGATATACTGCTTGTGAGGAGCATGCGGGGAAATCTGTGATACCAGACATACCTGCCTCAAATTTGACCAAACAGAGCGCTTTGCTGAATATTATGTGTGTCTTCCCCCACAAAACAGAGATATGATTATGACTGCTATTGTAGACCGATTTCCTCAGCGACACCCTGTCGAGGGCGCTGCCACCGCTTCTGCAGTGCACTCAGGAAAACGGCATATACCGGTAGGAGAAGAGATAGAGGTGGGTGTTCACATACAGCTGTGTGTTGCTGTCGGGTGGAAACCTTGTATGTCCAAAAATGGTTCCTTTTTTAAATTACTAGAAGCTGGGCCGCCCGCCCAGCGTCTAGTCGGCGACCTGGCCAACTCGGGAACGATGTAAATAGGGAATGAATGCCCCGCCCTTTAATGCAAACCCCATTATACCTGTTGTCATAGGACCCGTTTTGACCATCTGTTTGCCTGTGTCCATTTATGCCCATATATGGAGATATCTGTTATCTGTCTGTCTGTCTGTCAGTGTCCATTTTATGTCCATATATGGAGATCACTGCAGATATAGTTCTGGGTCCATTTTATGCCCATATATGCCCATATATGGAGATATCTGTCTATTTGCGTCCATTTCATGCCCATATATGGAGATCTCTGTATCTGTCTGTCTGTGTCCCTTTATGCCCGTATATGGAGATCTTTGTGATTCTGCGTAAATTTTATGCCCATATATGCCATTTGCGTCCATTTTATGCCCATTTATGGAGATCTCTGTATCCGTCTGTCTGTGTCCCTTTATGCCCGTATATGGAGATCTTTGTGATTCTGCGTCCATTTTATGCCCATATATGCTATATATGGAGATATTCAGAGATTTTTTGTTGACTCATGTGGCGTACGTGATGTCAGAGCCTTTTATGAAGTGATGTCACAATGAGTCAGAGCTTTCGCCGATTTCCTCCGGAACATGTCAACAATCAACCCCGCATAAGGATATTCCGAACGTTTCGCGCCGGTTCGGGAAAACCGCGCGTCGGGTCGGGTCGAGACCCGGCACTGCACTCCGTGCCGCGGCGGGGAACGCGCGTGCCGAATCTGAAGCCGGTGGGACGAACGGTTCTCGAGATACACGGATTACAGACACACACACACACAGACAGACAGACAGACAGACAGACAGACACACACGCAGAGACTTCTCGCATTTATAGATAGATTATGTTAAAAACAAGTTAAAGTAGTGAAAATAGCGAGGCGTTGTGTGCTTGTAGATCTGCTATTTTTACTACTCTTGGAACTGTTACCCCCGCGACCCGATTCCGGATAAGCGGTTGAAGATGGATGGATGGATGGATGGTATGATGAAATATGGCTTTAAATTACGAAAGAACATGCTATTTTGAAACATGGAGATACAAGGTTTCTGCCTGATGGTGACGACTGACGAGTGGTTTGTAT
>NC_137828.1:54898475-55193475 GCF_963921795.1 Nannobrachium achirus | reverse complement strand
TAGAGCCTCCTAGCGTCGTCAACACCTACTCTCACCAGCCATCAGCCATCTTCCCCAGTGACTGTCTCTGACCCCCCAGGAGAGAGTGGGGCACTAGCATGCCACTTGGACACAGGCCGTGGTCTGATCAGCCTCGGTCGGGTCGCCTGGAGGAGGGAGGCTGTTGTTTGGCAGCCCAAACCACCTCTTATTCCGTGAGGAAGAACCCAAAGCTACAGGCTGCAGTAAAACATGCAAGGAGGGCCATCCAGGCAACCTCCACCCAGAACGAGGCTGTGATCAGGGACGTGCAGAGAATGTTAGAGAGGCAGGGGCTGACATTTTTAAAAGGGCCTTTTGGTGGAAAAATTTAAAATAGCAGACCTCCAAGCTCACAACGCGTCGCGCTGCGACGTGTTGTGAGCTTAGAGGTCGGCTATTTCCGGTGCTTGATACCACACTGAACTGTTAAAGCATAATCAAGTGAACACTGGAGATGATGTGGCGTAACGGCATGATTTTCTACACAGAGCGGGCAATTCTTTCAACATAAGATGCTGCATTCAAGTTCAGGAGAGTTTGGAAGGCAATTCTCCTGAATGCTGCCTTCAGGAATGGCATGGAAAGAGGGCATTTGCATTTCTTTCACCTTAGTAAAAACTGCATTCATGGTCTGGAGAGGGCACTTTTTACAGGCAAATAAAAGGGCCGGGGCTCAAGCCCCCTTTGATGTCTATGTGTGCACGTGCCTGGCTGTGATGTTAGCTTTTCAGCGGCAACAATGACGGTTCCACATTCACCCCCCCCCCCCCCCCCCCCCCCCCAGTCAGACGAAGGAGGATCCAGGCCCGGAGGCAACCCACAGCTGTGCCTAGAGACTCCTAGCGTTGCCAGCACACTGCTGTTAGCATCTCCCCAGCCATCTTCCCCGCTGACTGTCTCTACTGTTCGGTGCTCGTTAGTGCTCTCTCTAATCAATTAAAGCATCAAAGACAGCCACCTGGTTGATGCCTGTCAGAGAGGGGAGGGGGAGGGGGTGTGTGTTTGTACACAAACTGCCTTGCCTAGTTTGCCTTTAATTATTATTATAAAACATAATATTTTGGACAATGAAAAAAGAAAATACAATCAAACATTTAATAATATAGGGTTACGTGTGTGTGTGTGTGTGTGTGCGCGCGCGCGTGCGTGCGTGCGTGCGATTCCAGCACTAATCTCCCAAACAGCTGCGGACCAATTAGTGCCAAAGGTGTTGTGCATGCTGCCAGTAGGCCAAGGGACGTGACTCCCTGAATTTCTTTTCAAGTGTTAAGTGCTATTTGAAATATATTGTGCTGAGCAGGGCAATGCATGGTCACCGAGGTACGGCCATTTTAAGTGTTAAACACTGCTATAGCTCATGGCCAACCCCTGAACAGTGTTTGTTGCATTTTTAAAAAGAAGAAGAGATCCGAACAAAATTAGTTTTAACTTCCTTTTTTTGGGCTCGGATCTCTTCTTATTTTTTAAAGTCTACATTCCCGCTGATCCTAGAATCACCTTTAACCCCCCCAATAAAAAATATGTTTAAAAAAAAAACATCTTTCTTTATCTGTGGTGCTCAAAGTTTTTAATGTCAAGGACATGGCAGACCCCTGAACAGTGTATGTGTCGAAGTGTCCTTGAGCAAGACGCTGAACTGCTCCTGATGAGCATGTTGGTTTCTTGCATGGTTACCTCTGCCATCCTTATGTGAATGTAATGTAAAGTAAAGTAATGTAAAGAGCACTGGGTAAAGCCAGGTGCTATACTGTATCTAAATGTACCATTTTATTAAACACATGACGCCCGAGAGAACCAATCTGGCTTTAGAAAGATCAACTCAACTTAAACATCACAAGAACATTCTCAGAAAGTTGAAATTAAGTTATCTTACCTCACAGTCTTTCCAGTGTTTTAAGGGAAAGTAACCTTTTGAAACTTGAACCCTGACACACAAACGTGGATTTTGTTTTCTTGCAAAAAACATTCCTTGGGGCTAGCACGGAATATATGCACTACGCGTACCAAAAGCACTCAGCACAGTGAAGCAGGTGGCATGATGGGTAATTGAAGCACAAAGCTCAATATCACATCCTCTCATTAAACTCCTGTCTAACAAATAACCTCACAAGTGTGCATGCCCGCAGAACAGCAACACGACTTCTCAACAGCCCACTAATGTGGTTCTCAACAAGTACTTGTTTCTCGAGCACACATGTGCAGGCAGCGGTAATAAATAATGCAGCTCATCGCCGATGCTGTCAGACGGAAGAGGGTGAGCGCGCGCGTGTCACATTGAGCGCTAGTTCCAAGAGCCCACGGCCGCAGTCAATTTACAAACGTGTGCTGATGAATATATTCCCAGCGTGCTTGCATGAATGCATTGGTGAGCCATCTGAAACTGGTGTGACGCTGACCCTGGCCATCTGGCTCGCTGTAACCTGCTGTCGCGGTAGTTCCGCTGGTGCTGTCTCACACTGGGCAGATAGCTAGGCAGCAGTGTTCATCTCGTCAACTAAAACTAGGACGGGAAATCTTCGTCAACCTTTTTTCACTGACGAAAACTAAATATAAACAGAATGTAAAAGTCATCTATGATGACTTAAGCTATGACTAAATGTATTGAACATTTCATAATTAAAAAAAAAATAGATAAACATTTAGTGGGGAAGATATCCAGTAGAAATTATACAATCAATTTCATGCTTGGAGGCGAGTGGGTCGCACACGCTCCGAAAACAGATCAAAATCTCAACTCCATCATGCCCCCCAAAATACATTTTAATTGACAAAATCAACTGTAGATTTGAACCCAAATCTTAAGATGTTTAATCAACTAAAACTAGACTAAAACTAAAACATTTCAGATGACTAAAATAGTATTGATAATTGTTGAGATGTAACTTTCATAATTAATGCAACCCACAGCTGTGCCTGGAGCCTCCTAGCGTTGCCAGCACACTGCACTTCTTCTCTGACTGTCTCTACTGTTCGGTGCTCGTTAGTGCTCTTTCTAATCGATTAAAGCATCAAAGACAGTCACCTGGTTGATGCCTGTCAGAGAGGGGAGGGGGAGGGGGGAGTGTGTTTGCACACAAACTGCCTTGCATAGTTTGCCTTTAATTATTATTATAAAAAATATTTTGGACAATGAAAAAATAATATACAATCGAAACATTTAATAATAGGTTACGCGTTGTGACACGTTGTGAGATGGCAGATCTGCAATTTTTGGCTAATGTTCTGCTCAGAAGTTAAGTCCTTGCACCATTGCATGGCTGAGCTAGTTCATTGCAATAAAATTCTTTGGATCCCTTCTCCATTTTTCATGGTAGCACTGTAGGAACCCATGTAGAATAGTGTGTGTGTGTGTGTGTGTGTGTGTGTGTGTGTGTGTGTGTGTGTGCGTGTGCGTGTGCGTGTGCGTGCGTGCGTGCGTCTGCACGATTCCAGCACTAATCTCCCAAACAGCTGCGGACCAATCAGTGCCAAATGTGTTGTGCATGCTGCCAGTAGGCCAAAGGGACGTGACTCCCTGAATTTCTTTTCAAGTGTTAAGTGCTATTTGAAATATATTGCGCTGAGCAGGGCAATGGTCACCGAGGTACGGCCATTTTAAGTGTTAAACATAATTGTTGAGATTAGGGATGTCCCGATACCACTTTTTTGCTGACCGAGTACGAGTACAAGTACTTCATTGTGAGTACTCGCCGATACCGAGTACCGATACGAGTACAATTAATGATACAAAACAATGTGTTGTCATCCTCACAAATCTTAAAATTAGGGATGTTCCTAGCGACTAATTTCACTGACATGTACACGACAATTTTGAAACCTATTGGGATAACCGAAAATTAATTGATGAATTTATTTATTGACATTAACAAGCAGAAAATAGCCAAAATCTAGCACATTTCAATCTATTAGGCTAAACCTCATTTGAAAAAGATATCAAGAGTATATGAAAGCCTTTTAATAATGTTTATACTATTGGAATCTGCTCCAAAATAATTGATTACATCACCAGTGAAAGACGTAAAACTAGGGCAAGTACCAATTAACTCCCCAGCACAGCGCACAGCAGCGCAGCTGGACTGACAGGACTCCTCGTTAAGCGACATCTCTCATCTCGCTCATCTCTCATCACTGTTAGGCCTACTTTAAACCATTATTTATGGCATTCGCAGCCAATTTATGACTGAGACTACTTTCTCCATGTTCTCAAAATCTCACCTCAAAATGGATTATTCTTCAGATGAGCGGATCACACTGATGCAACAGGCTCGAGCCGAGCTGCCGAGGTAACGAGTGAGTGATTCACATCCAGTCGCCTTTTTTGGATTTGAATTCTCCATCTAAGGCAAAGCACTCAGACAAACTTTGCATCGTAGCAAGTTTTAAGATTAATGAATGATGAATGATGCTGCTAAATCACTCAATGTAGGCCTACTCATGTTGAAGCTGCAGAAAGACAGACAGACAGCCTGCTGCCGCTGAATGCCAGCGTTCACTCCGTTCAGAGTGCACCAAGGGTGTCGCACCAAATTCTGGGCCCTGGGTACAAGGATTCACTGCTGGCCCCCCATGAATGTTCTTCATGGGGTATTTAAAAAATAGCAGATCTGCAAGCTTGCAGTGCGGCACTGTGAGCTTGCATATCTGCTATTTTTCAATAGCAAAAGTATAAAATAATTAAGGCCCTGGCTTTCACCTTGAGCCCCAGTAACCCAGTCCCACTTTTCTCCCCCTTGTGACGCCCCTGTTCGGTATCGGCCGCTGCCGGCAGAAGTATCGGGCGAGTACGAGTACAGCAAAATAGGGTTGTATCGGCGCGAGTACCGATACCGCGAGTACCGATACCGCATCCCTAGTTGAGATGTAACTTTCATAATTAATATGGATTCAAAACAGGTTCATGTTGACCATTAGAAACGCAGCTGCTGTCACTAGTGTGACAGAGTCAATATCAAACAGTCTGTAAGTTTGGAAGCATAATGGTTCTTACCGTCATTGCACACCATTTTTTGTGCAAAAAGTTAAACTTTAAGTATTTTTGTCTGGAGTGAATTATTTTTAGTATAAGAAGACAGCTTTTGGGGGAAATATTAAAGTGAGCGAACGAGTATACTGTAAGCCCCAGATTTAAACCTCTACAACTGCACATGTCTACAAAAGTAACATGGCTGAAGTCAAACTGGTCCAGAGGTTGAATGCTGAACGTCGCACCAGGCACCGGTAGCCGCCGCTGTACACGCTACATCCAAATGTACACCACTGGATCCACCCATGCCCTGGCCTTCCAGAAAGTAGGCTATTTAAGCTTTGTACTGCAACGGCAAATGACAACGGCAAACGGAAATGATCAGCGCTCGATAGATCAACCTGGCGCCGTCGCAGCCCTCTCTTCTACGGCAGGAGCTAGCTTTCCACGTAGCGTCTACAACGCCTGCTGCATAGACGCGTCGCCATGGGAACCAAAGCGTTCAATAAAAGGGGTAGGACCCCGTCGCCGACGGCTGTTTGCTTAACGGTTTGGACCGCAACGGCGATTGCGTCATAGCAGCCGTAGTCCCGCCTCACGTCGTGGTAGTAGAAATGGGCTCCTTAAAGGGGTACTGTCACCTAAAGGGGTTGAGGGGCAGATTACAATGTGACATGAGCTTCTCTGAAAACGGTCTGAAACAGTCTGAAGCTCATGTCACAGTGTAACCTGCCCCTCGCCCCCCAACAACAGCTGAACAGTACAGTAAGTAGTCATACAGTCAGGCTATACAGACAATTAATTTGATTAGCTTATAATTGCGCATTTCCACAAAGACATCAAAAAACATTAACTTGTTTTTTAAGATGATTCTTAAAGTGACAATAACCCTTTAGGTGACAGGCCCCCTTTAAATTCCCCAGTAACTACTGCTACACTGCTACAGGAGATTTCAGTCTCTATGTGGGGTGAATGCAGATGTGTCCCTGACAAATTGCCTTTAGTCTATTTGCTGGTCGGTTCACCCTGACTCAGAACGCTCATGTTGGCCCTATAGTGGCAAGAAGAAAAAGACATTGTGGTACAGTACAGGGGTATCTTGATACTCACTGATTTGGATTCTCATCTAAGGCTGCCTACCTGGCAAAGACTTGACACGGGCCAATGGAGCATACTTGTGGGGCTTCGCTAGCTGAACATATGTTGGTTTGGATGAAAGTCTTCTGCAGAGAGTCTGGCGCACAAACTTTCAGACATGCTGTAACCTGTGGACTGGGAGATCAAAATGAAAACCAAAAGTTTGGATTGTTTCGTCTATATTATAGACGAAAAAGCAAATCTGCATGCTCACAACGCATGACATAGTGACACATTGTGAGTTTTGTGAGGGCTTACGTTTTTTTAATATAATCAACTAGGCTATTTTAGACTATTACAGTATAGACACATGGTCTAGGTAGGACTTTACAAAATCAGGGATCCACATTGGACTGAAGACAAAGTTTAAATCCCTGCTGAAGTGCACAGAACGCACAACAGGAGGAGAGAGAGGGCAGAGAAAAAAGGTAAAGACAAGAGACATAGAGCATGGTTGCATTATGGCTGTTTCTCCCTATTGTGCCTCCCCCTATGTTTTTGAGCTGTGTGATTGATTGGGACAGAGAGAGGAAGTGAAAATGATTTAGAGAGGACAGGCAGAGCGTCAACGAGTGACAAAGCTATTTTGAGGTCTGCGGACTGGCAGATTTTCCATTTGCACGCACATCGCAAAAACACTCACACGCACAGACACACACAGACAGACACACACACACACACACACACACACACACACGCGCGCGCGTGTACGTGCGCGCACACACGTAAGCACACATGTATTATTAGAGGATATTAGTAGTCATCATTAATGTGGGATCGGGAGGATCATAATGAACAAAAGGAAAATAACGATTATCCTTAATGGGCTTTTGGAGTCTGGTGGTGGTGGGGGAAGGGGACGAGGGGTGTAGAGAGGGAGAATAAAGGGGTTGCTTCTCTTCTTTCTCCTGTCTTTAGGGGCCTGTCTCACATCTCTCTGTGGAGCGCTGTTAATGTGCCATCACAGGAGACTTCTGGGAAGCCGCTAGCAATGAATAATATGCTTAATGATGTTTGTTCTCCGCAATGACACATGTAGTACAGTAGCGGGCTCGCCACTTACAAGTCCAAATAGCATAGCACTCCGACGGCTGGCCGTCTAACCCACTTTGCATTAGCCTTCCTATCTCCTTTTTGTTATTCACAGCAGCGGCGTCTAGGAATCCATTTCATGCGCTAATATTTCTATGGCAGAATTGATTTGATTTCTCCCAAAAATGATGGGGGCTAATAAAAAAAATACTCTCCTTTTCCTATTCCATTTTGTTTTAGATGTTATGGTACCGGGCTGTGTGAGAATTAATCCAGATTTATACTTATACTTTGTGCGCCGGTGTCTCACACAAAACACAGTGGTTGTTTTCCTGCGCGTCTCTGGCGCACAACTTTAAGCATATAAATCAGGCATTAGGGGATCATTTCATTCCATGCAGGCTGATATATCTAAGTCACATGCCCCTATAACGTCCACTGGCTGCCAGATGATGATCCCATGGGACTCCTGAAAGATTGGATTGACAGGTGCACATAAAAGTGCCTCATTCTGAATGGGGACTTCTCTTTCAAATCACGCATTTAATGAAGTCAGCGACCTCACATAACCCAGCTGATTTACATATCAAATGTAGAGCGGTGAAATGGATAGTGGCCATGGGCTTGAGCGGGCGCATACTTACCATCTTTAAAAACATATTGCTGGAGACTCATTTGAGGTCATTTTGAGAGATGAATTGAAGATATTTTTGACTCATAATGATATATTTGCAATTTCCCCCACTAGTCAAGGAATGTGCAAGATAAGCCTACACGGTACACACATGCACACTAAAAAAATAAAATAAAATAAAAAAAAGTATGAATGCAAATTAGTCCAAGAATGCAAATGAGTGTGTGTGTTGACAAAAACAAAACAGGTAGAAAATGCATCATGAATTATGAAACACATAATGTGCACACCTCATTTGTAGCGGTGTGAACCAACAGTATGAGCACATAAAACATCCATCATTGGCTTCTGTACAAAGCCTACACACACACACGCACGCACGCACGCACGCACGCACGCACGCACGCACGCACGCACACACACACACACACACACACACACACACACACACAGTGTGTGACACATACTGCAGGATTAGCATCAACTTTTTCATCCTATACAGCACAGCACATTACATGGGTTGGTGATTATTTCACTGCATTCATGGTCGATCTGGCTATGCCACCCCCCCTTGTGTGGGCTGCTGTGGCAGAGACATTATTCATTTTAGCCTGGATGCCCCACATGCCAACTGGACAGGCTGGACAGCTGATTTGCAGTGGCTGGCCTTAAAAGAGGAAGTCAGAGTAACAACCACTTGTGTGTATACTTTCATTCATTATGTTGGAATTTTGCAGACATTAAGAATGTAAACGCAAAACAAATGTTCCGTAACCATTCAATTACCAGTTTGGCCAATTGCTGCATATTAATAATAAAAAAAGACTGCTGAAATTAAACACCAGTATTTAATATTCCCCTGAATGCTCTCTGTGTATATCGCTGCCTATACCAACGTCAACTGCTTTGAAGGTCCAGAAGCATCTATTTCACATGATTAATTGATTTAATTCACATTGATTAATATGCAAAAATTATGTGGTGGTAAGGCGACAAAACAATTTTTCAAAATTATTTTTCACATTGAATAGGCCTGAGATACTGAAAAATGAGGTCACCATTTTTCTAAATGCAAAATGCAAGATGGACACCATATTGGCCTCAGGATTTTCTGATGTGTTATTAAAGTGGTTCCAAAAGACAAATTTAGTTTGCCACTTTCACCAGCTTGGTGGCTTTAATGACACGTATATTCAGGTGGGGTTTACTGTATTTGCACATCCAATTGGCAACTGGACCACAGTACTCACATGCTGTATGAGGGGCCTTCACCTTAGGGGGCGCACTTTACCAACCTATAGTACACAGTACTACCTAAACAGTGGTAAACTAATTATACATACAAGGGCTGCCGAGCGTCTAGTCGGCGACCTGGCCAACTCGGGAACGATGTACAGTAAATAGGGAATGAATGCCCTGCCCCATTTTGAATGAAATTACACGCAGAACTGGACTAGGCCTGTAATAAGAATCAACCTGTATGCATCGTCTAACTAATAGTTTGATGTGAAATATTAGCAGATGATATTGTTTATTTGTTGTGAGCTTGTAGATCTGCTATTTTTAAAATTCAAATACATTTTATACATACAGTATATGATACCTTTTGAAACAGGACATTCTGCATAATGAGTACTTTTACACTTGGTACTTTAAGTATACTTTGATGCTAATACTTACTACTTTTTGCCCAAGTAAACTTTGATTAGGCCTACCAGACTTCTACTTTGCAGCATTGCTACTTTTACCTATTAAGTAAAAGAAACAAGCAGTTTTTCGACCACTGGGCATCAGAGACAGCTCAGCACAAACAGACACTGCAGCTACAGTACAGATAGTAGCTATATACTAATGATGGTCTACACTGGAGCGTTGTCAGACCTAAATCAATCAATGCAGAGGTGATCTCGTGTCGACGGCAATGAACCTTTTTCCAAAAAGAATTGGCCATTCGGGCGGATTGATTCCCTGCACCACAGAAGAGACAAGGACATGGTGTGTGTGTGTGTGTGTGTGTGTGTGTGTGTGTGTGTGTGTGTGTGTGTGTGTGTGTGTGTGTGTGTGTGTGTGTGTGTGTGTTACCTTCAGTCTATCCATTTTGCAAATTGCCATACTTTTCCCCCCATCCACACTCCCTTGTCGGCATCTGTAGTTTCAGGAAGATAATGTGACAGATAGGAAGACAGGTGGTGGAGGAAGTTGAACATTAATTAACTCTATGGACGTGCTTAAAGCTGCTCTACTGTTCGTTCACAGCATCCAATTGACCATGACAAGGGGTTTCAGATTGCAATGTGACACTTGATTCTTTTAAATCGCCTCTGAGGAAGCACTGTGCATAATATAGCCTAATTACATGGTGAAGGGTTGTTGTTCGTTTCAATGACTCCCGATGACGTGACTGAAGTATGTTTTGGCATGGTCTGAGACTGAGGACAGTATATTATGTTGTGATAATATTCCTTCATTATATGTACTCTACTGGCTTCTATAAACCAAGTTTGATCTTATCCTTCTGCACATTAAGGCAGCATATTAACATTATACCATTAGAATACTCTTTCCCTTACTCATGAACTTCCAAGGACCCTCTTAAACATTATTCATTGTGAAGAGTTTCAGTTCTATGCTTTTATTCCAACACCTTTAACTGGCCATTGCACTGTGTAATGTTATGTGCACAATAATAACACTGTCCATAGTTACAGAAACGGTATTAAATTGAGGAAATGGGCAGCAAGAGTAACCACAGCACTATGAGAAATTTTGTTTTCCAAGCTTCATTATTCATTATTTATCACATGCCCCGAATCTCCGCTGCAGAAGCAAGTGGGTCAATATTATCTCTGAGCAAGTCTAAACAAATCCCAAATCATGATTGGTTATGGCGATACATTATTGAATCTTCTTCGTTTACTACTTTGAGCGTTTTATAACTCTCTCCTGTACAGTAAACCCTATAAGCAGGAGACAAAACTGGCATTGTGGGCAACCTCTCTCTCCGCTCGATGCTGTGAGGTCTACTTCAGAGCTTCAGATCAAACTTCAGATCAAACTCAGCCGGCGAACAATGCATGGTTGCTTCAAGATAATTCTTGGCTGAGGAGACACTGGAGCTGGGTGAAAAGTAACCAAAAGACAGAGTGGGAAACAACAACCTTTGATGATTGTTGTGTGCGAGGCTGCCAGTCAGCTGCACATGCTGTGATTTCAAACAGCTCTCCTTCTACACTGTTGGGAAATGCTAGCAGGACTACCGTTTTGTTTCCTCGGACAGTTTTCCACAGTGGTAGGTGTGGAATCATGGAGTTCTTTAAGATGGCAGCCATGCCCCAATATCTTCCCCACTTCTCTCTGTCTGTGTGTGTGTGTGTGTGTGTGTGTGTGTGTGTGTGTGTGTGTGTGTGTGTGTGTGTGTGTGTGTGCGCGCGAGTTTGTCTAGCTATACTTATGGGGACTAAACGCATGTTCACACAGTCACCTGCAGGGGACCTCTGACAGTGTGGGGACAAAATAGTAGGTCCCCACAACGGTTAGGGTTAGGGTTAGGGTTAGGGATAGAGGTTAGGGTAAGGCCACAGGACTTGCATAAAAATGAATGGAAGTCTATGTAATATCCCCACAAGTGATGTAAATATATATAGTGTGTGTGTGTGTGTGTGTGTGTGTGTGTGTGTGTGTGTGTGTGTGTGTGTGTGTGTGTGTGTGTGTGTGTGTGTGTGTGCGCGCATTCCTGTCCTGCCTCCCACTAAAAAGGTACGTCCACACACCCACCTGGATCATGCACACGCCTAACCTTCAATCAGCTCCACACTTCCCTCAACCAACACACCTGCCACCCATCAGCTCATCACCTCTCCTCAACCCCAGCTTGTCACTCAGTTCTGGTGGAATAGTGACACACTTCGGACCACCACATTTTAATGATTAGTTCTTTGTGTTTGTTTCCAAGAGTGTACCGTCAATGTCCATCTTTTTGCTCAGGATCATTCCTTGCCTGCCAGTCGGCCTGCCATTACAGCCTGCCCTCGCCAATCACCATCGTTCCTCAACTCCCAGCCATCCTAGTCCAGGCCACAAATAAACCTTTGAAAGCCTCCCCTCATTTCTCGCCGCATCTGTATTCTGCTTTATGGGTTTGCTCTGAACTCCGTAACAAAGGCAAGAGGGAGCTGTTTAGAGGAGAAGAGATCAGTCAGTTCTGATATTCATCTACAGGGCGTTCCATCAGTCAAAAGAAAACCCGAGCTGGACAATGCACCATGAATGACAAACACGCCAGGACCACATGTCTGGCCCGCTTTCCCTGGAATTGAGTTCAAGATAGCTCTTGAATGAAAAATCCTCCATCTGGTGCGTCCTTCATAATGGATGGAAGAGATGCACGTATAAATACTATAGTACACGTGTAATGAAACCGTCAATCAACAGGCTGCATGGCGAAGACGAGGCGGGCTGTCATACTTTGACAAACAGCTATGGCACCATGGTATTGAAATGTCATCCTATTATTGCATTTAATAGTTGTTTTCAGCTGCTTTTTAACCCCCCCTCCCCCCCCCCCTCCACCCACCCCCAATTAGTCGTTATGCCAATTAATTCCTCTCCACACACATTTGTGTGTTGTCACCAAGCCCCCAGAACGGCTTGTAAATATTGAAGCTACTGGCCAAAGCTGGAACTGCAGGACTAGAACAATATATATATTCATTCATTCATTCTATGGTTGTCACTGCTGTTGTATATCCTACTGACTAACCCGCCAGTGAGGATTGAGGCATAGCACACAGGCCAACTGTGTTCGTATAGAGATAGACGCTCAACAAAGCCGGATTCGAACCCACAACCTCCAGTATGGTGGGCAGCCACCCGAGCGGCCCTTTTCGTCTCTTTGAAGACATTTAAATGCACGTGCCCATGTTGAGTGGAATGCAATCAGGGGGTCCCATTCACAAAACCTTCCTTTTGTTCTTGAGAAAAAGCTTGGAAAACTAAATTGCTCATGGTTCTGTGGTTTTTGCATAGGTAGAATAGACAACCCTGAGTGGCTCAGGGATGACATATTTATTGCGACCGAAGGTCGCATATACTCTGAAGAACCGTGTCGCTTGAGTGACCTTCCTTCCGTATCCTCGTGACCTTCCTTCCGTATCCTCTGTGATGTCAGTGTGATGTCAGCGAGTTGTGACATCACTTCCTGTACAGGGCGGCTACACGAAATGTGGATAACACTATATATGGAGATAGTCCAGTCCATCATGTCATATGGGACTACCGTCATAGAAAGTAGCCATTGTTAGGCCGGAGTCAATGGCTGTCTAAACATGGAGATGTGGATAACACTATATATGGAGATAGTCTAGTCCAATATGTCATATGGGACTACCGTCATAGACAGTAGCCATTGTTAATCCGGAGTCAATGGTTGACTGTCTGTACAGGAAGTGATGTCACATGACATACTTTTTATGCCCATATATGAGTCCTTCTGTACCACATCTCCATGTTTAGGCAAACTCCACACAGAAAGGCCCTATCGCCAACCCAACCTAGGGTGTGAGCGATAGGGCCTTTCTGTGTGGAGTTTGCATGTTCTCCCCGTGTCTCCTAGGGTTGATACCCTCACAAAAACATGAACAAACTCCCCCCAGAATGACAACAACTAGAATCGTCAGAGAAACGCTGTGGTTGGCCAGATGGTCAAGAATTGGCGCGACCCCGCCCTTTAGGGCGAGGTTGCATGTCACCCTGAGGTCGCATTCCACCCTCAGGTGTCTTACTAGTAGTCTGAAGCAAGACACTAGTAGCTTACCTTCCTGGTACTCCAGTAAGGCTCCCTAATCGGATAAGCGACCGTCACGTCGCATACACAAACTTTAGAAGGCAATCGTAGCCAATCAGGAGGGAATATGGGAAATGGGACTGATCCTTTGCTTGATTTTGACAAAATCTGTAGGAGCAGTGTCCACAAATGTGTTTTGCAAAAATCGGTCTGATGGTGGCACTAGAAGAGGGCCATGTGAGAAATCAGGGGAGGTTGTGATTTGCTATCCAAGGAGTGTGTGTGCAAAGTTTGGCATCAATAGGGCCAACGGTGGCAGAGATAAGAGTAGGGGCAAAAGTGTGACGTGGCGTGATGTGACAGACGGACAGACAGCCGGTGGAGCTTATCATAGTAACTTAAGACCTGACGGACGCAACAAGCCTGAACATTTTAAGAAAAAAATAATAAAAATACAATTTAAATAAATTACATGAAACAACATGCCAGAATTTTAATATTTTAGACATTATTATTATTATTATTTTGATAAAAAAGAAAAAGCCATCTATTTTCACTAGTTTGAGTCCGGTGGAAACAACAAATGCATCTTTTGAGTCTAGAGCTAAAAGGTTTGTGAACCACTGGTCATATGCAGACCACACCACTAGTCATATGCAGACCACACCACTAAGACCTTCCATATTGCAGCAGACAGAGACCATTTTTTCAAACAACTGCGAGTTCTCCTTTATCTTGAATAAATTCTATTTCTAAAGATGAATGACAACATTCAGACACGGTTAAAGAATAATCACAATAATCTTCCAAATCAACTGTAAGACATGATCTGTCAAAAAAATGTATTAAGTCACATAAAAGGAAAACCTGTCACTACAAGACAAGACAACAACACAAAGATTTGCAAGATGATGAAAAACTTCCTTAGATCACATTTACAGCAATAAGAAACAGCATGACACAAAGACAAAAATAAAACAAATGTCATGAATGTTTGCCTGTGACGAAGGGATTACCTTTATTGTTGTTGTTTTGTTTTGTTTTGTTTTTACCTACCTACCTACCCAGCTCAGAGAGAAAATGTCAGGTCTGTGATCTGTAACATAGTCAATTTTTAATGCATTCAGCTATGAATTGTTTGCAAAAAGTTTTCTTTTTCTTACCTGGCTGTGTGCACATTGTGCAGGAGTTCTATAACTATTTAAATGCCTATACAAGAGAGCAAACATTGTGCCAAAGCTACGGTCTGGTGCTAGGGCTTTTGTCGAACAGACCTGTCCATGAGTATTCTGTCCCTGCCACTTCTCTCTGCTTGGTGCTGTGGGTACATTTCAAGGTATTTCCAGCTAGTGCGCTGTTTTTTGCCGATGTGTGGGTTGCAGCTGCGGAGGGAAACAGCATTTTTACTACGTACAGTTCAACTCTTGATGTTTGTGGTGGTCAGAAGTGAAAACCACCCGCTTCGAACGTTATCAGAACATAGAATGTCCATTATCAGCCTTTATTAACTGCATAGAATGCGCCCATTATGGCCATATTGCCCATACTGAGGAACTCATTATGTTGTTATCAGACATAGTCTCTGTTGATGATGTTCACGTCCCATGGAAAATGCCCATACTCTCGTTCAGGCACTATGTTTTAATCAGACATTCTGTCTGTTGATAATGTAATGTTCTATAACATCACATCGGCCGATATGTCAGTCACGTGACTGCTGTTTTTTTGGTGCACGAACGAGACGAGACCAAATGACTATCGTAATTAAACATAATATATAAAAAGTGTTTTGTCTCAGATCCAATTTAAAAATGTAACTTCTGTTAAATGTTGGTCACAGTTAAGACAAATGTGAAAGGATGACTTGGCAAAAAGCATTTATTTATCCAAATGGATTACCCAGCATGCACCGCGCATATGCTGGCCAATAGAGTGGCTGGCTTGATATTGTATTAATGTCCTACAGTTGTGTTTTATGAAACCCTCATCTCTTGACTCTGTAAAAAATAAGGCGATTTTATGCTTTCCAAGGATGTGCAATGCAAGGACCAACGTTATATTTTGAGTGAATAAAGTAAGCAAAACGATAATATGTTATTTCCTATTTTGAGGACTGACGTCACAGGGCCAGCGTCACGCAGTGGGAGAGTATTTTTTGCAGGTCTTTCAGTCCGAGCGTATAAAAAAAGCAACTGGGTTAAGGTGGAGAGAGCCAATCACAATCTTCCACGGCCTTAAGCCAGTTGCATTTGTCCTACAGTTGACTGAATGACCTGCTATTTCGTCTTCCGCTCTGTGTGTGGACTGTTGGAGGATTGTTTACATCAGGAACAAGAAGCGTGGTGGATTTATGAACGATTCCTGGGTATAAGTCCATTCAGGTAAGATACAATGACGGGGGTTTATGTTGTTACATGTCAGGATGTGTAGTCTGTAATCTGTATGCTTATCTTTGCGACTCACTTAAAGGGACATTCCACTCTCAACAGGGAAACAGCTTGTGAGCTTCTCTCCACATAAACACACTTGTAACTTCAAACTCCATTTTAACCATGATAGATTCATTAAAAACACCCATTATTATTTTTCTGTTGACTCATATTACCCTCCTATGTGAGCAGGCCGTTTTTTTTCCTCATTTATTTTTAATAATTATTTGGGAAAATAGAAAAAAAAAAAGGAAACAATAATTATTAAACATCTCCCCCAGCCAGGGAGCTGAGAGAGATGAAGCAGGGACCCTGTAGCAACTCATAATGTAATAACGGCTCATAATGTAATAAGGGCTCATAATGTAATAAGAAAAATGTAATAAAAACTCATAATGTAATAATCAGCTCATAATGTAATAAAAAAACAAGCACATAACGTAATAATGGATTTTTCAATAATGTAATAATGTAATAATGTGTTACATTAAGAACCTCCACATAGGAGGCTCATAATGTAATAAAACTTCATAATGTAATAATGTATTTTTTATTACATTATGAGCTGATTATTACATTATGAGCTTTTATTACATTTTAATTATTACATTATGCGCTTGTTTTTATTACATTATGAGCAGATTATTACATTATGAGTTTTTATTACATGTTTTTATTACATTATGAGCCCTTATTACATTATGAGTTGCTACACAACCTGCCAACTTTGTTGATGAAGAATGGAGCAACTATCTGCTAAACATGCAGCAAATGAACACATATGGGGATCGTTTAGCTGTACAAAGAGCATCCACAATGTTCAACATACAGTTCGTGATTGTATCGACACTGGGTGTTGATGCAACATCGATAATATTCCCATGTGGTCAGTATGACAGTCTGTAAGCCTTGATGGACCAGTCACACACTTGATTCAAAGAGTCCAGGAAGCAGAGGAGAGCGCACCACTTCAATCTGTCCCACACTCTGGCCCTAAGTCTAGCCCTCACTCTGGCCCTGACTCAGTACCTCACACTGGCCCTGACTCGTTCCCTCACTCTGGCTGGCCCTAAATCTGGCCCTCACTCTCGCTGTAAGGCCCTCACTCTGGCCCTAAGTCTGGACAGATCGAAGTGGTGCGCTCTTTGAATCAAGTGTGTGACTGGTACATCAAGGTTTACATAATGGTCCCCATGACCTTCAGCAGGGGTTGACACTAAGGTCTAAGAGGCACTTGCCCGCCGGGCAAGTACAGGTCATGTTCTACTTGCCCAAAGGTCATGTACACAAAGTAAATCGTCCATTATAAAATGATAGGTAAGATTTTAATTACCACTCAATTTAACTCAATAACAATTTGTAATCATACCTCAATACCTCCAAATCCAAATACCTAGGTAGTTATGATTGCTATGGTTTCACACTTTGTCATTTTATATATTTTTTTTATGGCCACGTTCAGGTGTTTAGACAGATATATTGTGTTGTTTATAGACGGTCGTGTCCCCTCTCAAATGAGCAATTGCCCAGTCGGGCAACCTGAAAGCAAACTTCACCTGCCCCAAAGTTTTATGTACCTGCCGGGGGCAGTTGGGCAAGCCTTAGTGTCAATGGCCGGGTTTCCCAAAGCGCAGTCGTACAAGCCCGTCGTAGGACACTCCGGTACGACGACGAAGCTGTTTCCCAAACGCGCCTCTCTGAAAACAGGCTACGCATGCCCAGAGATGGGCGAAAATACATTGAAAAGTATTTTGATACAAAATACAAATAGGCCTACTGGGTCAAAAAATGTATCAAAATACAAAATATAAATACAGGCCAGAGAAATGTATTTAAGATTCAAATACGTATTTTGTATTTTGAAAATACATAAATACTTTTTGTAAAAATTGATGCAATGATTAGTAATTTTATAGATTGACTGCCAAGTATTACATTAATTGCCTGTCAGAATTTCAAAGAATAAAGTGCCTTCCAGAAGATACGCGGTCACCGCCTCCTAGTAATTCATTTTCAATGGGAGGCGGGCGGCTATTTTGGCCGCGAGCGTGCTCGTTTGTGCATATGCGGGCAGCGATAGATGGATTGTGTTCATCTTTGTGAAATACAGCGTGGCGTTTACTCACTGAGCGAGTGTGTTTGTGTCTCACCGCGGTGCGGTAACCTCTGATCCATGCGGCAGCCATAGCGGTGACCGCGTATCGTGTGGAAGGCACTTAAATTGACCATACTAGGTGTTTGTCTTGAGCAGGCAGCCTAAATATTTACCACTGTGTGCCAGTGTGTGAGAGCTCAGGCCAGAAGTGCCTTCCACACGATACGGCCGCCGCTTGGGTCAGCGGTGGCCGCACCGCGGTGAGACACAAACACACTCGCTCAGTGAGTAAATGCCACACGGTATTTCACAAAGATGAACACAATCCATCTCTCACTGCCCACGCATGCATATTGCACAAACGAGCACGCTCGCGGGGATTTTCACGGGACTGCGCCCGCTTGCCTCACCGCCTCAAAACTTCGCTGCGTGGCAGAAATAGCCGCCTGCCTCTCATTGAAAATGAATTACTAGGAGGCGGTAACCGCGAATCGTCTGGAACCCACTTTACCGTTATCTTCTAAAGGAACTATGGCATGAGACTGAATGCACAGGTGCCTCTGCGCCAGAACTTCATAGAGTGCAAAACCGCTCTGCCAGCCTTATAATAATAACTAAAACTGCACTCTGTTGAGGTGCCAACTTGCTCCTTGTGCACAAGTAGGCCATGTATGGCCTGCTTGTGCGCCAGCAGAGCGTGCCATGAGGTGCGCTCAACACTGGCATCACCACTGGCGATGCCAGTGATATCACCACTGGCATCACCAGGAATTATGGTCCCATTGGCTGTTAATGATGACATTGCCAGAAATGCTGGTCCCTTATTGTGCTACGTGCTTAAACACACACAGCTACCTACCACCCAACCTACATACATACATACATACATACATACATACATACATACGCAGATGAACGCAGTACTTGCGCGCAAGTAATTCAAAATTGTAAACATAATGCACTTTACATTTGAAGCAAATCAAAGTCAAGTGCTATGGCTGTATCACGCACACACAAACCACCAGCAAATTAGATTGAAGGAAAATGTGTCTTTCCCCCTACAGTTTAAACCTTTGTGAATGTTTAAAATGTGTCCATTTGAGTATAAAATTACATTAAAAAGTATTTTGTATTTCAAATACAGAAAATACTAGACCTGAAAGTATTTTGATACAAATTACATCCAATTTTTCCATCCCAGCCAAATACAAATTACAAAATACAAAAAAGTTTTTCAAATACGTATTTCAAATACATGTATTTCAAATACTGCCCATCTCTGCGCATGCCCTTAGGCTGGCCAGAGCCTTGTATTATAGAGTTCTGCCAACTCTGCCCCCATGTGAACGGAGATGATGCAACTCTGCACCGACTCTCCTTGAATGGCTCTGGGTCCTGATTGATCCCCACAACCAGCTGCGCTCGCAAATGAATTTCAGCTGTTGTGTGATTGTAGCCTACTCGCCCCGCGAGAAAGAAGTAGAAAACAATGCTGAAAATTAACAAACTTGTTGGTAGGCTAACTGACCACACAGACCCCTTGTTTTTATTTTAAACTCTACTTGGAAGATTTAACAGCTGCACAAAATAGCCTAGTTGTTTTAATTTTAAACTACGACTTAACTGTTCGTCTAAATCATCTTAAATATTTATATAAGCTACCATGAGACTATATTATAGAGCTTTGATTTTCAAAGTGGGTCCGGGGACCCCAAGAGGTCCTTGATATGTGGCGATGCACTTAAACGGGAGTCGAACCCGAGGCTTTGACTCATCAGTCTAACATACAGTCCACCAAGCCAACAGCGGTGGCAAAAAGGTTGAAGTAGGAACCAAATGAACCCTCATCATGGGTGTAACTCAGAGAGTGTACTGTACAATTAAATGGTCCCATTTGTACATGCACGTAGCAGGCTACATACCCAAGATGAGGGTCCATTTGGTTGAATATAACTTCCTAACTAAATACAACAGCCCTGCCAATAAAATTCAGCGCTTGATTGGCGCAATGGCTTGTGTGTTGGACTGACAAGTGGAAACTCCGGGTTCTATCCCTGCTTCCGTGCGGTATTATATATCATTTAGCTGGGGACCCCCAAGCCCAAGGGTCCCCGAACCACACTTTGAGAACGAATGGGGAGCTCTTCATTTTTATGTAAGTATTTTGTGTTGTGGTGCGCTCTCTCAAGCAACCCAACAGACGCATAACATAACAAATATATAGTTAATCTTTTTTTTCTTTTTTTTTCCCCTCACTATATTACTTATTTTTATAGCAGGTGTGTAGCCTAAGCTAGCTACTCTGCCATCCACTTGACTTAGATCGATTTTTATATACTTTTATAGTTATACTTATAGTGATCAGGTTCACTACAAAGGGTTTAAGGGCGCCCCAGGTCACCTTTAAAAAAAAACCTTCGTAAGACAGGTCTGCGAGATTGACAGGAGCCTTCACAGGTTCTTCTACGATCGTCCTGGAGACCTTACGATGGGTTTTCTGAAGTCATTCCTAAGGTGTGCTCACCCATCGTAGCAGCCCATTTGGTTCCATTGTACACTCTCGACCGGTTTCCTGAAAGCCGTCGTAGCCTTGATTGACAGGAGCCTTCATAGCAGTTTTGCTGCTACGATGGGTCTTACGACCATCCTAAAGCTTAAGATCGCTTTGGGAAACCCGGCCAGTGCCTGTTCGGCAAAGTGGCCCAGAACTAGCAATGGCAGACTGTCGTCATACTGACCACATGGGGATATTATCGATGTTGCATCAACACCCAGTGTCCATACAATCACAAACTGTATGTTGAACATTGTGGATGCTCTTTGTACAGCTAAATGATCCCCATATGTATTCATTTGCTGCATGTTTAGTAGATAGTTGTTCCATTCTTCATCAACAAAGTTGGCAGGTTGTGTAGCAACTCATAAGGTAATAAGGGCTTATAATGTAATAAAAACATGTAATAAAAACTCATAATGTAATAATCAGCTCATAATGTAACTAGAAGCAGTGCTCTTCCGAGCACAGGTCTCCACCAGGTCAGGCATGTAATGTGTTTTACATAAGTCGGCCTCCTGATGGTGCTATAAAAGGCTGATGTAAAAAATGCAGGGAAAAGGTTTTACCTTGGCCTCTAAGGAGTGCGCATACAAAGTTTGACACTAATCGGTGGAGTTATAGGTGAAAACATGAATCGGCCTGTTATAGCGCCACCATGAGGCTGATTTGATTTTTCTTAAGTGGCATTTATTCCTCTGCCTATTGGGAATGTGCATGCACAATTTCACCAAAATCGCACACTGCGTTCAGGATTTCAGGCATTTTATTCAAAACTGACCAATCCTGCAAACTTTGAAAGCCAGTTTTAGCCAATCAGGATGGAATATGGAAAATCTGACACATCCATGTCGATCACATGACTGTAGAGATACTGTCTACTGCTTTACGTGATTTTTGGACAAAATCTGTAGGAGTACTGGCAAAAGTTAGTTTTGCAAAAGTCGGCCTCCTGGTGGCGCTAGAACAGGCCCATGTGAAATATTTGGGGCAGAGGTTCTGAATTGGTGTCGAGGGAGTGTGTGTGCACAGTTTGGCAGCGACCGGGCCAACGGCGCCGGAGATTAGCTGGTAACGGACAAACGGACGGACGGACGGACGCACGCACGGACGCACGCACGGACGCACGGACGGACGGACGGACGGAGGGGAAAACATACTCTCCCTCAGCCTTCGGCTGGTGGAGACAATAAAAAACAAGCGCATAATGTAATAATTAAAATGTAATAAAAGCTCATAATGTAATAATCAGCTCATAATGTAATAAAAATACATTATTACATTATGAAGTTTTATTACATTATGAGCCTCCTATGTGGAGGTTCTTAATGTAACACATTATTACATTATTACATTATTGAAAAATCCATTATTACGTTATGCGCTCGTTTTTTTATTACATTATGAGCTGATTATTACATTATGAGTTTTTATTACATTTTTCTTATTACATTATGAGCCCTTATTACATTATGAGCCGTTATTACATTATGAGTTGCTACAGACCCCTTAACTGAGAGAGATGAAGCAGGAACCCCTTAACTGAGAGAGAGATGAAGCAGGGACCCCTTAGCTGAGAGAGATGAAGCAGGGACCCCTTAACTGAGAGAGAGATGAAGCAGGGACCCCTTAGCTGAGAGAGAGATGAAGCAGGGACCCCTTAACTGAGAGAGATGAAGCAGGGACCCCTTAACTGAGAGAGAGATGAAGCAGGGACCCCTTAGCTGAGAGAGAGATGAAGCAGGGACCCCTTAACTGAGAGAGATGAAGCAGGGACCCCTTAGCTGAGAGAGAGATGAAGCAGGGACCCCTTAACTGAGAGAGAGATGAAGCAGGGACCCCTTAACTGAGAGAGATGAAGCAGGGACCCCTTAGCTGAGAGACAGATGAAGCAGGGACCCCTTAACTGAGAGAGATGAAGCATGGACCACTTAGCTGAGAGAGAGATGAAGCAGGGACCCCTTAACTGAGAGAGATGAAGCATGGACCACTTAGCTGAGAGAGAGATGAAGCAGGGACCCCCTAGCTGAAAGACAGATGAAGCAGGGACCCCTTAGCTGAGAGAGAGATGAAGCAGGGACCCCTTAACTGAGAGAGATGAAGCAGGGACCCCTTAGCTGAGAGAGAGATGAAGCAGGGACCCCCTAGCTGAGAGAGAGATGAAGCAGGGACCCCTTAACTGAGAGAGATGAAGCAGGGACCCCTTAGCTGAGAGAGAGATGAAGCAGGGACCCCCTAGCTGAAAGACAGATGAAGCAGGGACCCCTTAACTGAGAGAGATGAATCAGGGACCCCTTAGCTGAGAGAGATGAAGCAGGGACCCCTTAGCTGAGAGAGTGAGATGAAGCAGGGACCCCTTAGCTGAGAGAGAGATGAAGCAGGGACCCCTTAGCTGAGAGAGAGATGAAGCAGGGACCCCTTAGCTGACAGAGAGGGACCCTTAGCTGAGAGATTAAGCAGCTTTGTCTCTCTCTCTCTCTCAGCTAAGGGGTCCCCCTATTAAAGCTAAGGGGTCCCTGCTTAGCTGAGAGAGGGATGAAGCAAGCAGGGACCCCCTTAGCATGCCTTGAATGCTTTGTTGTCAGTATTAAAGTGATAGGTAAAGCCGCTGTTCTTTACTTCAACAGGGGGTCCGGGGGTCCCCAGAGTTACTACAGGGGGGTCTTCCAAATCTTTGAGTGATAGAAACTTTTGTTTATTAACCACTTGAACCCTAGCGTCCATATTCTGAGAAATCTAGCCAAAAATAGCAGATCTCCTATTTTAGGCAGAGAGCTTTGGTGAATAGGGGAAAAGAGCAGACTAAGTACAGAGTGAAAGGTCAAGTTTATTAATATTGACAGTTCAAGTGGTTAAATATCTGAAAACACAAATTGACATGAAAATACACTGATGATTGTGCTGTCAAACAATGAAACTATATGGAATCTAATCAATCTATGAACAGGTTGTGGGGGTCCCTGCTTCAATCTCTCTCAACTAATGGGTCCTTGGCCTGAAAACGTTGTTTAATCTGTCAATTATTTAAGCAATTAATCAGATTGTGGCATTTGTTTAGCTATTACCTTATACATTCTGATTAAAGAATAGCTACACATTTGTCAGGCTAAATGGTAACCGTGTTCTTTTCAAATAGGTAATTTAAAAATAAATATTCAAGGCATATTTTTAGCAGGGTTCCCACGGTCATGAAATTACTGGAAATATTTTGAAACAGTCCTGGAAGGTCCAGGAGAAATAGCTATGCATTCTTTGAATATTAGAGGCAGAAATTGTGAAAATAGCCGATCTTCATGCTCACAACGTTGCGAGGCGTTGTGAGCATGTAGATCTGCTATTTTCACAATAGAACAGTGTTATACAACATTTCTCAACTCTTTAGTGCTCGTCAGGGTGCCGGGTCCCCAGTAAAAACATGATTATTTCGGGGTCACGGCCTGAAAAGGTTGAGAACCACTGGCATACACTACCTGTCTTTGGGCATTGTGCATAGGAGTAAGCAACATGTTATTGAGCTGAATTATTGTTATATAGTCCTGTATATTGGGTTAAATATTCTGGAAAAGTTTTGGAAATTAATTGGAAAACATTTGTGGGAACCCTGAGTAATGTGTGTGTGTGTGTGTGTGTGTGTGTGTGTGTGTGTGTGTGTGTGTGTGTGTGTGTGTGTGTGTGTGTGTGTGTGTGTGTTTGTGTGTGTGTGTATTACTACCAGCGGGGCATCCTGGCCTACCAGTTCAAAGAAAGGCCCAAGAACATTCGCTTCATCGACGAGGAAGATGCAGGCTGCCACGGTGCCCCAGCCCCACAGACCAGCTACGTCACCATCATCCCAGCCAACCCCATAAGCACCAGGTAGGCCTGTCACAATTATTACCAGGGTTCCCACGGTCATGAAATTCCTGGAAATATTTTGAGATTAGAATCATATTTTTCCAGTACTGGAAAAGTTTTGGAATTGATCAAGGCTCCTGGAAGGCCCTGGAAAAAATAGCTATGCATTGTCTTTGGTTATTGATTTGGTTAATACCTCTGAAATGGCAAATTAAACATGGGCCAAATTGTCAAATATTAGAGCCAGAAATTGTGAAAATAGCCGATCTACATGCTCACAACGTCTCGCAGCGCAGTTTTGGAAATTAATTGATAAAAAGCTGTGGGAACCCTGTTTTAGTTCTTTAGCACGGTATTAATAGAAATTCCAGCGATTGTGTGCCGATTTGATTACGATTACTAAACTAGTAAGACGCCTCAGGGCGACAATTCTTGGCCATCTGGCCAGTGATGTATATCGGACCAGTTACCCATATACTATATGGAGATCCATGTACTGTACGTCCCTTTTATGCCCATACATGGAGATCCCTGTCTGAACCAGCCGCACATAATATGGGCTGTCTTCCTCCACATATGGGCAATTCCATTATGCAGTTCTGTTAGATATGGGCTTAATCAGGAATCTCCATATATGGGCATAAAAGATTCTGGGGAATACCCATATATGGACTTTTACATAGGTGATGTCACCGGATGTATCAAGGGAACCAACCCATATGTAAAAATGTGTACACACACACGTCTACACGGAGATAAGCTGTGACATTTCTCATGGCAACCTTAAGTCGCAATTAGTTGGGGCACTCCAAATTTACACAAACTCTGTTTTTCTCCACAGATGAAGCCCAAACATGCCAGGAAGGTCAACGTTGCGGCTGACTCTGGATTGCCACAGTGACCTCCGAGAGAGCAGCATGGATCTGTCTACAGCAGGATCAGCATGTGCGACCACTGGAGCACTTTTGGACTGAACTCTTTACATTTGGATTTGGTGGACAGATTTGTGGAGTATTTATCTGCAACTGCCTGAGGACAATGAAACAAAATGGACTTCCAGGAGCTGCTCACCAGCTTCTACCGGAATGGAGAGCACCTCCCACGGTCACCAGCCCATTCGCCTATAACTTATTCGCCTTAACAGATTTCGCTCTTTCACCGTGCATGGAGGAGAGTCTTTTCACGGCCGTTGAAGAGCCATTTCGCCTAAATGTTCAAGGGTCCGTCTTTTTTATCCATTTTGCCTGGCTGCCACGCTGTGGGCAGACAGACAGACAGGTAGACAGACAGACAGACAGACAGACAGACAGACAGACAGACAGAATTTGGCACAGAGCAGAGGAGCGTGAACCAGACACCACTTCACCATAATAAAGCAGCAGTAGTAGGCTATCTTCCAAATCAAATTGTCAGGAGGACATCATGTCATGACTCATGACCTTGCGCAGCAGTGCACGTATCAATTAATTAATTATTTAGACACTGATTCCAAAGCTCTAATCTGTATGTCTGCTCAATTCTGCTGTAAACATAATGTTGGCCTTCGTTCCATTTTGCGGGCTGGGCGGCTAACAAAGTAAATCGTCACTGTCGGGCAGAAACCTTGTATCTCCAAGTTTCAAATGTGTACATTTTTTCGCAAAGCCCTGCTTCATCAAACAAGGCTGTCGCACAAAAGTAGTGAAAACAGCCGATCTACAAGCACACAACGCCTCTTTAATTACTTTATTAAATGATAAATACAAAACAAACGGGTTTCCACCCGACAACGACAAATTATAACTCAAGTAATTGGCCCACTGGCTTGTCACTTGTCATGATCTGAAATGGCAAATCTTTGAGTAGCAGCAGCGCTATGGAGAGAGATCTCTCTCTATAGCGCGCAATTAGGGCCTCTCCAACTATTTTTCCCGGGCTGAATCAGGGGCCCAGCACGTCCCTGGTTCTCAACCTGTGGGTCAGTACTCTGTTAACTGTTACTCTTGTTGCATCGAGGGCAGACGTTTTGAAAATGGTGCGTTATCTTGTGGAAGAATACATTGAAAATATATGGAAAGATACAGTAACACGATATATTTCCAAGCTGTATCACAATACACAATCTTATCACGATTCTTTCTCATGTTGGTTTTTATGTTTATCTTTCAAGTTACTTAACAGTCAACCTCCTACAAGATAACAAAAAATAAAAGGGAAAAAGGATGAGGTTTGACAACTACTGATTTAGACGAAATTGCTAATTCTCTGTATTAACAATTCAACATGCATTGTATCACGATATATACTGTATATAATATATCTGAAGAGGCGTATCAACGATATGTATCACCAAATCGCCCACCCCTACTGTTAAAGCCAAATTGACATTATTGTTTATTTATATTTGAGTGAAATGCATGGTCTGGCCTTGCCAATTGTCTTTTTAAGCTTCAGGTGGTTGTTATGGTAACGCCTGCTGTCAATCAAATTGTTGCCGTCATCTGTCAATCACTGTTGGTTTTCGACCGTGTTTACCGTGTTATGCTGTGCTGGTGCTTTTGTTTTAAGATCTTTTGCATGTTACTGTTTTTGTATCAATAAATGATTTTTCATATCCAACTTAATATCTACTCTCTGGACTTACTAACCACACACTACATGCGTGTATGTTTTATGCTTGTTGCCCGCAGTAGGGCTTATTGGTAAGCCGTGAGTCAGATGATAAACCTTTGTGCTGTATACAGTATGTCTGCTTTACAGTAACAATTAGTGTGCTATTACATAGTAATAATGCAGTGATACAACTAAGCAGTTAAAATTAGCCAAAAATAGCAGATCTACAAGCTCACAATGCCTCGCGCTGCGAGGCCGTGTGAGTTTGTAGATCGGCTATATTCGGCAAAGAGTTTTGTGTCGTGGAGAAAAAGAGCAGACCAAGTACAGAGTGAAAGGTCAAGTTTATTAAGTATTGACGGTTCAAGTGGTTACAGTAAATACTCTGATGATTTTGCTGTCAAACAATGGAACTATGGAATCACTGAAAAGGTTATAGGGACCTCCTTGGCCTGAAAACGTTTAACGTTGAACCCAGAACCTTAGAAGATATGCTATTTTCAACTAGCCAATGAACAACAGATGTTGATACTACCCTGTAGTATTTAGGATGGGGACCCCTGTATCTGAGGGGACTACCCATAACTACAAAGGTTCATTAGTCCTACATTGGTTAGGGTTAAGTTTAGGGTTAGAATTCACCAGGTAAGCATTCACTAGTTTCGGACTAATGGGCTGTAGGGTTAGGGTTATCAAATCGTCAGACTTTTCTTTGTTCTCTCTCTCTCTCTCGCTGAACAATCTGTTATAATGTCGGTCTTTGATTATGGTGATGTGCTGTGTACATGCATGCCTCACTCTCCACACTGAAGCCTCTTGATGCTGTCTACCACCGTGCCTTGCGGTTTATAACTGGTGATGATTATCTTACCCATCATTGTTTATTATATGAAAAAGTAGGTTGGCCATCTCTCACAGTTCATAGAGAGCAACACTGTATTTTATTTATTTATAAGGCCTTCTGTGGTAAACTTCCTTTGTATTTATCCACATTGGTAGAACCAATAGTCACTGGACATGCAACTCGCTCACAGGTATTCATTAGGTATTCCTGTCCAACTATGAATAGTGAGCAAGGAAAGACGGCCTTCAAGTATTATGCTCCACACAAGTGGGATAAACTTCAGGAATCTCTGAAACTGGTTCGATTGGTCTCTATAGGGACATTTAAAGTGCTCCTTGAGGGCACACTACATAGTGAATGCACATGTTTTGTGTAAGAACTATATTATATGTTATGTACTTCCTGCATCTGTAACGTTATACTGTGGTTTGATTGTCTATTGTATTTTACATTGCTTGTGTGGTTTTTTATGATGTGATCAGGGTGTCCTTGAAAAAGAGAGCTTGCTCTCAATGGGCTCCCCTGAATTAATAAAGGAAAAAGAAAGAAAGAAAGAACTTCATTAAGTTTTATGTATTTATGATAAGATGTCATTATACACTATGAACTTCATTATAAACTTCATAAAGCTCAGATAAAGTTGTGTAATACCCATTGTATCTATATCTGTCTCTCTGTTATGCCCATATTTGGTGTTCTGTGCCCATGCCAGTCTGTGACAACTCCGTGATGTCAGTCATTTTGGGCACTGTTTAGTATCAGTGATGTCAGTCATGACAAATATAATTTGTGCATTGTTTCAGTATGCGGCTATTACCATGGTGGTGGGTGGTGACACTGTTTAGTATCAGTGCAGACAGACGGCGGACAGGGTTAGGGTTAGGGTTAGGGTTAGGACATCCTAATGTCCAAAAGGACATTCAGTCTATTAACAGATACAGTAGATGGGGCGTGCAGCGTTTTTTAATGTTATTAGTCCGATGTCCCATTAGTCCGAGGCTGGTGAATGCTAACCTGCCGACGCTGGTGAATGATTAACTGCTGACACTGGTGAATATTAACCTGCCGACGATGGTGAATGATAACTTATAGTGAATGATAACCATAGACTCCACACCCTCCTATCTAACATCAGGGTCTACAGAGCTCTACAGTGTTGTGTGCTAAACCCTCCACTATCACCTATCTAATATCAGGGTCTACAGAGCTCTACAGCAGAGGTCTTCAATGTGTTCAGGCCAAGGACCCTTTAGTTGAGAGAGAAATGAAGCAGGGACCCCTATAACCTTTTCAGTGATTCCATAGTTCCATTATTTGACAGCAAAATCATCAGAGTATTTACTGTAACCACTTGAACCGTCAATACTTAATAAACTTGACCTTTCACTCTGTACTTGGTCTGCTCTTTTTCTCCACGACACGAAACTCTTTGCCGAATATAGCCGATCTACAAACTCACATGGCCTCGCAGCGCGAGGCATTGTGAGCTTGTAGATCTGCTATTTTTGGCTAATTTTAACTGCTTAGTTGTATCACTGCATTATTACTATGTAATAGCACACTAATTGTTACTGTAAAGCAGACATACTGTATACAGCACAAAGGTTTATCATCTGACTCACGGCTTACCAATAAGCCCTACTGCGGGCAACAAGCATAAAACATACACGCATGTAGTGTGTGGTTAGTAAGTCCAGAGAGTAGATATTAAGTTGGATATGAAAAATCATTTATTGATACAAAAACAGTAACATGCAAAAGATCTTAAAACAAAAGCACCAGCACAGCATAACACGGTCGAAAACCAACAGTGATTGACAGATGAAGGCAACAATTTGATTGACAGCAGGCGTTACCATAACAACCACCTGAAGCTTACAAAGACAATTGGCATTTGGTGATACATATCGTTGATACGCCTCTTCAGATATATTATATACAGTATATATCGTGATACAATGCATGTTGAATTGTTAATACAGAGAATTAGCAATTTCGTCTAAATCAGTAGTTGTCAAACCTCATCCTTTTTCCCTTTTATTTTTTGTTATCTTGTAGGAGGTTGACTGTTAAGTAACTTGAAAGATAAACATAAAAACCAACATGAGAAAGAATCGTGATAAGATTGTGTATTGTGATACAGCTTATATATATATTTTCCATGTATTCTTCCACAAGATAATGCACCATTTTCAAAACGTCTGCCCTCGATGCAACAAGAGTAACAGTTAACAGAGTACTGACCCACAGGTTGAGAACCAGGGACGTGCTGGGCCCCTGATTCAGCCCTGGAAAAATAGTTGGAGAGGCCCTAATTGCGCGCTATAGAGAGAGATCTCTCTCCATAGCGCTGCTGCTGCTACTCAAAGATTTGCCATTTCAGATCATGACAAGTGACAAGCCAGTGGGCCAATTACTTGAGTTATAATTTGTCGTTGTCGGGTAGAAAACCGTTTGTTTTGTATTTATCATTTAATAAAGTAATTAAAGAGGCGTTGTGTGCTTGTAGATCGGCTGTTTTCACTACTTTTGTGCGACAGCCTTGTTTGATGAAGCAGGGCTTTGCGAAAAAATGTACACATTTGAAACTTGGAGATACAAGGTTTCTGCCCGACAGTGACGATTTACTTTGTTGGCCGCCCAGCCCCCAAAATGGAACGAAGGCCAACATTATGTTTACAGCAGAATTGAGCAGACATACAGATTAGAGCTTTGGAATCAGTGTCTAAATAATAATTAATTAATTGATACGTGCACTGCTGCGCAAGGTCATGAGTCATGACATGATGTCCTCCTGATATATACATCATACAATTTGATTTGGAAGATAGCCTACTACTGCTGCTTTATTATGGTGAAGAAGGTTTGTAAGATGGGTGGGTGCAAGCACAAACGTTCTGTGTCTGGTTCGCGCTCCTCTGCTCTGTGCCAAATTCTGTCTGTCTGTCTGTCTGTCTGTCTACCTGTCTGTCTGTCTGCCCACAGCGTGGCAGCCAGGCAAAACACCCGCTTCGAACGTTATCAGAACATAGAATGTCCATTATCAGCCTTTATTAACTGCATAGAATGCGCCCATTATGGCCATATTGCCCATACTGAGGAACTCATTATGTTTTAATCAGACATTCTGTCTGTTGATAATGTAACGTTCTATAACATCACATCGGCCGATATGTCAGTCACGTGACTGCTGTTTTTCTTTGTTTCGTTTTTTTCAACACTGCTCCCATAACCTTTATTCTCAGTGTTATATGCAATATTTTACGAAAGTTTCTGCATTATATTGTTCACTGATACAAGACTGACAGTCTTATTATAATTATCTTCAAAATAGCGTTGGTACTTTCTCCCTTTTTAGTCCTTACGTCAACATAAACATTCAGATTTCAAAGATACGGCGTTTGCTCAATAGCCAAGGATGTTACAATTATGGACGGCCCCTCACATGTACGCATAATGTTCCGTGTTGTTTAATAATAATCATTTTTGATCCGATCGGTGGCTTTTAACAACGCGACCCCATCGGCCGTTGGGGTGTATTGCACCTTATAACTCCTATCACTGATCTGATTAAAATGCTTTTTACTAAACAATACAGAATGCACTCGTGCCGAGGTTGGGCCGTATATAATTGTAACATCTGTAGCCCCGGGGAAATAACTCTATATTTGAAATCTGAACGTCTTTGTAGATGTACGGAGGGAGAACGTGCAAAGATTATTTTTTTGAAATTACCCCACACTCCGGTGAGAACGGAAGTTTGTCACGCAGGCGGAAGTTGCGTCACTGTAACAGGCTTCAATGTTTACAGACGTGACCATGGATGCTGCTCCGCTCTCTTTATATACGGTAGTTTAGTGCCGTTTTATTAAGAATTAATACCCATTTGGACTAACGTTAACATTTAGCTACAATATGTGATCATATATGTAATAAAAAAGAACGCCTATTTAATCTTGCAACGTTGTACCATGCACTGGAAACTAGCTTGTTTTTCTTCTGCTGTTCATCACAGCCATTGGCAATCAAAACCATGTAAGTATTTGTTCAAAATACGTTTTAATGACTATCTGACTATCCAGCGATTTCGGCTCTGTATGTACAGTAGCCTGTTACCTTTGTGTGTTTAATGTGCAGCTTTCTGCAAAGTTCTATTTTGTTCACTGGCTTGTGTAGCCTCCGTTAGCATGTTAGCTTCCGTCTATGCTAATAAGCATAGAATTGAGACATTGTTGTTTATTGATCAACATTTCCATCCCCACAATGCCTTGTTTAGACTCATGGATGTTGTAGTAGATCAGGGGTTTTCAACAGGTGGTCCAAGGGTGCCAGCCAGGTGGTCCCCAGTTATATGTAGAGTTGGTAACCAAATGGACCCTTATAGATATTTAAATCTCAAGAGTTAACGTATTGTTATATATCTGCATTAATGTTGCCTGTTATCTCTCCTATGGTAGCAATATGAATACCGGTAGCATGGAGTTGTCTAATGGTATGGTAGTCCATTGGTTGAGAAACAGTGAGACAGTGAGAGGTGTACTGTATAGACATGGAATGCATATATAAAGCTCATATATCCCTCCTCCCATGGTCCCCATGTTGATTCTTAGTGATGGTGGTGGTCCTTGGCTCATAATAATGACCAGTAGTGTGATGAGACGTTTTTTGTCCATTTTGGAGTGATAAAAAAGTCTGGTTGGATGTGAATTTGACTGACCTTTTCCAGAGGCTATTTGCAATGCATACTCTGTTGTGTTGAGCCATGTGACATCACAATGCAACGTTTTTATAGTACCATATCATGTTCTATTAGTCAGCACACTTGATTATTGTTACAATTTGGGGAGTGAGATGTGTGTAATAGTGTGTAAGTCAGTTAAATGCTGCTTAAATTAGAGCTGACACCAGCCAGACCTGTTGAGCTTAAAGATGAGTTGGCATGTACAACTTGGAGCATGATAACATTTTGTTTCTAAACATATTAAGCACAGTTTGGAGCATTCTTGTCTAGATGTAGGCTAGGTCCTAACCAAATGAACCCTGCATGATGCTATTGGCAGAAATATAGCAGCCCAGCTCACAACATGATGCCACTGTTTAATCAAAACTACTTTCCAATGTTTTGTTTGCTATAGGCAATAGCTATAGATTGAGTGAATCGGTCAGTCTGGTCAGGTCAAACTAATTCATCACAGAATTCACAGTAAACCGTGTTATTTTGCCATGCATCAATCCTCCAAAATGAGATAATTGTGACGATTAGCTCCAATAGTTGCGATCTGAACTGTACTACCGTGAAGCTGTACCTTTTTCGATGCAAACTTTTAATAGAGTCTTCAATCAATCAATCAATGAGGCGGAGTGGCTAGCTTCTAGATCTGCTCATTTCAAATAGCAAAGAGGTTAAATGCTATAGGGCTAATTCTTTGGTGGAGATGTACATACATACAGCACATAACGCTGCGCGCTAATTCAAACTGTGTTCAGAGCGACCATGTGACCATACTGTATAATACATGATCACTTTGGGGTGTATCAGAGGATCTTTAAAGAAAATGTTCAATCATAAACAGTAATGAATCCTTTGTATTGCAGATGGACAGAAGATTGCCGTCAGACTGTCGCCATGATTGGTCAGAAGATCAAACTGAAGGTGGAAGACTTCAACACCTCCACTACGGCAGCTAACCCAACCCCTGGACTACCATCAAATACTCCAGGTTGAGGATCCCATCTGGTCATCAATGTCAAAAGGGCATCTGAGGAGAAGTGTACTTGTTAGAGGACTGCATGGCAGGAAAGCGGTTCTACGAAAGACAAATTGAAGAAATGGCAAATGCCTCCTGCCAGACTGTCTGCATTCAATGACATGTAGACAGGACAAAGGGTTATGCACAGTCACTCCCTGGTGACTCTGACGCGACCGCAGTTTTCACAGGGACCCTGAGCACAACGCTGGGGGCCGATGGGCAAGGAGGGTCGCCGCAGACGGGCTGTGTTGTTGGAGGCGAACGAACCTTTGCAACGGAAATAGTGTCAATAGTGTAATATGTACACGTTAGGAAGCATATTTGGAAAAGTAAACGTATATTGTGTATTTTAAGAATAGCTTTTTATGCTACTCAGCTTTCCATTTTGCAAAAATGCCTAGATGAGGAACCCGCCCCTGATATAAAATTATGAGAGGCCCTCTTCCGATTTCGTAAGAGACTCGTCGCCAAATGCACGATATTTAAAAGGTATTTGGATGATAGGATGATAACCCCTTCTTCCCACTACTAGACTAATACGGATTAATATTGTCTGTGTTATTGTTTACAACCACAATTATTCACGTGTGGCAAGATCGCGGTTCCACTAGCTTTTTCAGAAGTTAATTTAATGTTTCCCATTTAATGATTTACTTATGCCGTGATGCACGCAACTGTTTCCCCAGGTTTTAAGGACTTATTTTAGTTGTTTCTCATAAGCGCGCATCCGTTGCAGAGGTCCTTTCTCCTCCAACAACACAGCCCAGCCCGTCTGCCGCGACCCTCCTTGCCCATCGTTCCTGGGAAAACCGTGGTCGTCATTCTAGCACCAGTACAGACCATGCGGAGGAGGAGGCAGTGATACAGACACCTATGGATTAATGTTTTTGTTGTATTCATGACCCAATAATTCAATTTTAACAGAGGGCGAGTCATTTTTGGGGTGAACGACTCCTTTATGAAGCACGGCTAGAGCCAGAGTTCATCAATATATCCGTAAACCGGACACATTTTGTCTGTGAGTACACAGACAAATGTGTCTAGATTTTCTTTTTCACCCACCATTTATAATTTTCTTATTTTGATCATAAGACCCAATTGCAATTACTGAATGTCAAGTCTCCAGGTTTTCTTCAGAAGATGTTTGACACTTATTTACTATGACACTATGGCATATTAGTGCAAGGACCACCATAACACTGAGTGTGTACAAAATGGTGAAATGGTTTTGTTGGGCGTCTATGCGAACCCAATTGGCCTGTGTTCCAGGGAGGGAAACTGGGCGGGGAGGGTGATGTTGGTCATTGCATGTACTCCAGTCCGGACCTACAGGCTTACAAAAGAGCTGGTTTGATGGGCTGAACAAATACTGTAGCATTCGATTACATAAACATGTAAATGTATGAATGGGTTTCAAATGTAGCCCCACACCTGCCTGCCCTACAAAGGCAGAGTGCAGTAACTACGTTTTCGGACACACCGACTTATTTGTGTCGCCCAAAGGTCAAATTAGCCTTCATGATATTTGGGGGATGAGCAATTAGCTCAAGGACTTAAATGCCTTTATCTCTTTTGGTGAAATTCAGGAACGTAGTTACTGCACTCTGCCTTTGTAGGGAGACCAGCCATGTTGAGAACCGACATGCGTTTCACAAATTGAAACACCTCTGTAGGTCGTCAACAACTATGTTTGAAAGCCATGAATAAGTTACAACAGTCGAAATGGGTCAAAACAATTGTATATGGCATCTAATGGTTACAACTTGTAAGTGTTTTTGTTTTACCTTAATCCCAGCATACTAGTCTTTGCTGAATTGCTGTACAGTTGCAATGCACATAGCATCTTTTCAAGAAGCATTTGTATGAATGTTATGAGACAGTTAATACTGTATGTGTGTTACTACTCATTTTGGGTTATTGCAATAAACCAAATACCTGTTACCTCTTCTCCTTAATCCTTATTTCCACTTCTTTTATCAATGCTTAACAATGTCCGTTGTTAACTGAAAACATAAAGAAGCTTTAAGCATTATACATTTCAATGCAATATTTTACAGCTGATGAAATTGACTGACTTAGAGGTTCTTATTTGCCATGTCAATGTCATAAAAGTAGACTACACTGTTGGCACTGGATTTCATCAATAAAATGTTGACATAAATATGTATGTGACAGTGTCATTTACAATTGGAAAGAATCTTTACCAAAATACAGTTGAGGTTGAGGTTTCCATATTTTATTCTATTTCTGGTTCCACTACATGAACATAGTTTAGTACTCCACTACAATTACAGCTTTAGTTACTTTGAAGATCTGGGTGAAACAGACATACTTTAACTGATATGACGTAACTGAGGTTATGACATGAGAATGTGGACTAGCCAACACCAACTGGAGTATCATCTACTCTGTCCTATGCCGCATTAGGGTTTGCAGATCTGCATTGCTGCTTGTTCCGTTCCAACGTAGGTGATCACCCTATTTCCCCTATGGACTGGCTCCCACAGTGTCATTGTGTGATCCAACGTTTCTGATGTGGTCCTCCCTGTGCCATTTGTAGAATTCCCAAGTCGATGCCATGTAATATATAGGTGTACAGTATGTGTAAGTGTAATAGTGTAATAGTGTAATAGATGTAATGGTGTAAATGGGTGTATAGTGTAACAGTGTAATAGTGTGTTATGACCCCCTTCTAGGCCAGTGGTTCTCAACCTGTGGGTCAGGACCCCCTGGGGGTCCCCACATTATTTTGGGGGGTCCCCAAATGATTAACTTAATGTGCAACATTGTTTTCTCACTCAACAGTAAACAAACCAACATAAAGATTATGTGAATCGACGGTATCTGTACATTTCTAAAGTGACAATTTAAGGACTTTTTAATTCCTCTAGAATGACAAATTAAACATTGGCCAAATTGTCAAACATTAGAGGCAGAAATTGTGAAAATAGCTGATCTACATGCTCACAAGGCCTTGCGTTGTGAGGCGGTGTGAGCATGTAGATCGGCTATTTTCACAATAGAACCATTTCATACAAAATGTAATGCCTCAACTCCTAGTGCTCGTCAGGGTGTGTGTGTGTGAGTGTGTGAGTGTGTGTGTGGGGGTGGGGGGTGGGTCCCCAGTTAAAATATAATTATTTTGGGGGTCACGGCCTGAAAAGGTTGAGAACCACTGCTCTAGGCCACTAAGGGTGAGCTTCAAGTGGCATTTGAGATGTGCCACAACATGTCATTTCCACTGTTCCACTGTGATTAGAAATGTTAATATGTAATGTTTAATGTAATACTATGCTATAGTACTTGTTGAGGACTCCTAGACCGAAAAGAGATAGAGAGATAGGTTGATAAAAACAAGCCTAATACACATCCTATTACTATTACACACCAAATGAATATGTGTCCCATTTTGAGGAGTGCTTGAGGATCGAGATCTCAAGGCCATAGGTCACAGGTCATATTTGAAAGTGGAGCTCTCTGTGTGACAGCTAACTGTCACTGCTGTGTTTAAATATGGCCCTAGTCGCTGTCCTGATGTCTCAATCCTAGACAGTGTGTCCAGGAATTCAATTGACCAGTGTGGTATTTGTGTGCTGTGCACATCTGTGTGTGGGGAACTCTACTGCAGAGCGTCTCTCCTGTTTGGGGCCTTTTGACGTCTGGGATCACTTGTTCCTTTTTCCGCTTGTCTGCTCCTCCATAATGCCTGTGGAGTTATTTGGGCCATAGTTTTGGATAATCAATCACACACTTGGGCATAATCACAAAACAGTACAGTTCAGTTATACAAGTTCAACTAAAAGGATTTAAAACTAAGAAAGTGCAATGGCTTGTTCTCAACGTCACTGGATTGTGTACTGTAGGTCAGTGAGGTAGTAGATGTGTCAACTAAAACAAATATAATCTTGAGCTATAAAGTATGCCAAATAAGTATTAAGTTGTTTACAATGGATTGTCTTGGTGTACAGTCTATAGGTGTTATAGGTGTATAGGTGTAGGGTGGTGTTATAGAGGTGTTATAGAGGTTATCACCCTATTGACAAAACCAGTGGTTTTCAGAGACAAAGAGACACATGTACAGTATTCCTAGTCGCACATAACATTTCTAATCACAGTGGAACAGTGGAAATGACACATCTCAAATGCCACTTTTGAAGCTCACCCTTAGTGGCCTAGAGGGGGGTCATAACACACTATTACACTATACACCCATTTACACCATTACATCTATGAAGGAAGGCTGGTAGAGGACTCGCACACTACATATATACTTAAGGAATACTCCTTAGACTGAGACTTAAATATAGTTTATTTTATTTTTAGCCCATAGTGCTCAAGATGCTCAGTGCAAAAATAACCATTACATCTATTACACTATTACTTACACATACTGTACACCTATATCATCGACATGGGAATTCTACAAATGGCACAGGGAGGACCACATCAGAAACGTTGGATCACACAATGACACTGTGGGAGCCAGTCCATAGGGGAAATAGGGTGATCACCTACGTTGGAACGGAACAAGCAGCAATGCAGATCTGCAAACCCTAATGCGGCATAGGACAGAGTAGATGATACTCCAGTTGGTGTTGGCTAGTCCACATTCTCATGTCATAACCTCAGTTACGTCATATCATTTAAAGTATGTCTGTTTCACCCAGATCTTCAAAGTAACTAAAGCTGTAATTGTAGTGGAGTACTAAACTATGTTCCTCATGTAGTGGAACCAGAAATAGAATAAAATATGGAAACCTCAACCTCAACTGTATTTTGGTAAAGATTCTTTCCAATTGTAAATGACACTGTCACATACATATTTATGTCAACATTTTATTGATGAAATCCAGTGCCAACAGTGTAGTCTACTTTTATGACATTGACATGGCAAATAAGAACCTCTAAGTCAGTCAATTTCATCAGCTGTAAAATATTGCATTGAAATGTATAATGCTTAAAGCTTCTTTATGTTTTCAGTTAACAACGGACATTGTTAAGCATTGATAAAAGAAGTGGAAATAAGGATTAAGGAGAAGAGGTAACAGGTATTTGGTTTATTGCAATAACCCAAAATGAGTAGTAACACACATACAGTATTAACTGTCTCATAACATTCATACAAATGCTTCTTGAAAAGATGCTATGTGCATTGCAACTGTACAGCAATTCAGCAAAGACTAGTATGCTGGGATTAAGGTAAAACAAAAACACTTACAAGTTGTAACCATTAGATGCCATATACAATTGTTTTGACCCATTTCGACTGTTGTAACTTATTCATGGCTTTCAAACATAGTTGTTGACGACCTACAGAGGTGTTTCAATTTGTGAAACGCATGTCGGTTCTCAACATGGCTGGTCTCCCTACAAAGGCAGAGTGCAGTAACTACGTTCCTGAATTTCACCAAAAGAGATAAAGGCATTTAAGTCCTTGAGCTAATTGCTCATCCCCCAAATATCATGAAGGCTAATTTGACCTTTGGGCGACACAAATAAGTCGGTGTGTCCGAAAACGTAGTTACTGCACTCTGCCTTTGTAGGGCAGGCAGGTGTGGGGCTACATTTGAAACCCATTCATACATTTACATGTTTATGTAATCGAATGCTACAGTATTTGTTCAGCCCATCAAACCAGCTCTTTTGTAAGCCTGTAGGTCCGGACTGGAGTACATGCAATGACCAACATCACCCTCCCCGCCCAGTTTCCCTCCCTGGAACACAGGCCAATTGGGTTCGCATAGACGCCCAACAAAACCATTTCACCATTTTGTACACACTCAGTGTTATGGTGGTCCTTGCACTAATATGCCATAGTGTCATAGTAAATAAGTGTCAAACATCTTCTGAAGAAAACCTGGAGACTTGACATTCAGTAATTGCAATTGGGTCTTATGATCAAAATAAGAAAATTATAAATGGTGGGTGAAAAAGAAAATCTAGACACATTTGTCTGTGTACTCACAGACAAAATGTGTCCGGTTTACGGATATATTGATGAACTCTGGCTCTAGCCGTGCTTCATAAAGGAGTCGTTCACCCCAAAAATGACTCGCCCTCTGTTAAAATTGAATTATTGGGTCATGAATACAACAAAAACATTAATCCATAGGTGTCTGTATCACTGCCTCCTCCTCCGCATGGTCTGTACTGGTGCTAGAATGACGACCACGGTTTTCCCAGGAACGATGGGCAAGGAGGGTCGCGGCAGACGGGCTGGGCTGTGTTGTTGGAGGAGAAAGGACCTCTGCAACGGATGCGCGCTTATGAGAAACAACTAAAATAAGTCCTTAAAACCTGGGGAAACAGTTGCGTGCATCACGGCATAAGTAAATCATTAAATGGGAAACATTAAATTAACTTCTGAAAAAGCTAGTGGAACCGCGATCTTGCCACACGTGAATAATTGTGGTTGTAAACAATAACACAGACAATATTAATCCGTATTAGTCTAGTAGTGGGAAGAAGGGGTTATCATCCTATCATCCAAATACCTTTTAAATATCGTGCATTTGGCGACGAGTCTCTTACGAAATCGGAAGAGGGCCTCTCATAATTTTATATCAGGGGCGGGTTCCTCATCTAGGCATTTTTGCAAAATGGAAAGCTGAGTAGCATAAAAAGCTATTCTTAAAATACACAATATACGTTTACTTTTCCAAATATGCTTCCTAACGTGTACATATTACACTATTGACACTATTTCCGTTGCAAAGGTTCGTTCGCCTCCAACAACACAGCCCGTCTGCGGCGACCCTCCTTGCCCATCGGCCCCCAGCGTTGTGCTCAGGGTCCCTGTGAAAACTGCGGTCGCGTCAGAGTCACCAGGGAGTGACTGTGCATAACCCTTTGTCCTGTCTACATGTCATTGAATGCAGACAGTCTGGCAGGAGGCATTTGCCATTTCTTCAATTTGTCTTTCGTAGAACCGCTTTCCTGCCATGCAGTCCTCTAACAAGTACACTTCTCCTCAGATGCCCTTTTGACATTGATGACCAGATGGGATCCTCAACCTGGAGTATTTGATGGTAGTCCAGGGGTTGGGTTAGCTGCCGTAGTGGAGGTGTTGAAGTCTTCCACCTTCAGTTTGATCTTCTGACCAATCATGGCGACAGTCTGACGGCAATCTTCTGTCCATCTGCAATACAAAGGATTCATTACTGTTTATGATTGAACATTTTCTTTAAAGATCCTCTGACACACCCCAAAGTGATCATGTATTATACAGTATGGTCACATGGTCGCTCTGAACACAGTTTGAATTAGCGCGCAGCGTTATGTGCTGTATGTATGTACATCTCCACCAAAGAATTAGCCCTATAGCATTTAACCTCTTTGCTATTTGAAATGAGCAGATCTAGAAGCTAGCCACTCCGCCTCATTGATTGATTGATTGAAGACTCTATTAAAAGTTTGCATCGAAAAAGGTACAGCTTCACGGTAGTACAGTTCAGATCGCAACTATTGGAGCTAATCGTCACAATTATCTCATTTTGGAGGATTGATGCATGGCAAAATATCACGGTTTACTGTGAATTCTGTGATGAATTAGTTTGACCTGACCAGACTGACCGATTCACTCAATCTATAGCTATTGCCTATAGCAAACAAAACATTGGAAAGTAGTTTTGATTAAACAGTGGCATCATGTTGTGAGCTGGGCTGCTATATTTCTGCCAATAGCATCATGCAGGGTTCATTTGGTTAGGACCTAGCCTACATCTAGACAAGAATGCTCCAAACTGTGCTTAATATGTTTAGAAACAAAATGTTATCATGCTCCAAGTTGTACATGCCAACTCATCTTTAAGCTCAACAGGTCTGGCTGGTGTCAGCTCTAATTTAAGCAGCATTTAACTGACTTACACACTATTACACACATCTCACTCCCCAAATTGTAACAATAATCAAGTGTGCTGACTAATAGAACATGATATGGTACTATAAAAACGTTGCATTGTGATGTCACATGGCTCAACACAACAGAGTATGCATTGCAAATAGCCTCTGGAAAAGGTCAGTCAAATTCACATCCAACCAGACTTTTTTATCACTCCAAAATGGACAAAAAACGTCTCATCACACTACTGGTCATTATACAACAGGTTTTCAACTGATTATGAGCCAAGGACCACCACCATCACTAAGAATCAACATGGGGACCATGGGAGGAGGGATATATGAGCTTTATATATGCATTCCATGTCTATACAGTACACCTCTCACTGTCTCACTGTTTCTCAACCAATGGACTACCATACCATTAGACAACTCCATGCTACCGGTATTCATATTGCTACCATAGGAGAGATAACAGGCAACATTAATGCAGATATATAACAATACGTTAACTCTTGAGATTTAAATATCTATAAGGGTCCATTTGGTTACCAACTCTACATATAACTGGGGACCACCTGGCTGGCACCCTTGGACCACCTGTTGAAAACCCCTGATCTACTACAACATCCATGAGTCTAAACAAGGCATTGTGGGGATGGAAATGTTGATCAATAAACAACAATGTCTCAATTCTATGCTTATTAGCATAGACGGAAGCTAACATGCTAACGGAGGCTACACAAGCCAGTGAACAAAATAGAACTTTGCAGAAAGCTGCACATTAAACACACAAAGGTAACAGGCTACTGTACATACAGAGCCGAAATCGCTGGATAGTCAGATAGTCATTAAAACGTATTTTGAACAAATACTTACATGGTTTTGATTGCCAATGGCTGTGATGAACAGCAGAAGAAAAACAAGCTAGTTTCCAGTGCATGGTACAACGTTGCAAGATTAAATAGGCGTTCTTTTTTATTACATATATGATCACATATTGTAGCTAAATGTTAACGTTAGTCCAAATGGGTATTAATTCTTAATAAAACGGCACTAAACTACCGTATATAAAGAGAGCGGAGCAGCATCCATGGTCACGTCTGTAAACATTGAAGCCTGTTACAGTGACGCAACTTCCGCCTGCGTGACAAACTTCCGTTCTCACCGGAGTGTGGGGTAATTTCAAAAAAATAATCTTTGCACGTTCTCCCTCCGTACATCTACAAAGACGTTCAGATTTCAAATATAGAGTTATTTCCCCGGGGCTACAGATGTTACAATTATATACGGCCCAACCTCGGCACGAGTGCATTCTGTATTGTTTAGTAAAAAGCATTTTAATCAGATCAGTGATAGGAGTTATAAGGTGCAATACACCCCAACGGCCGATGGGGTCGCGTTGTTAAAAGCCACCGATCGGATCAAAAATGATTATTATTAAACAACACGGAACATTATGCGTACATGTGAGGGGCCGTCCATAATTGTAACATCCTTGGCTATTGAGCAAACGCCGTATCTTTGAAATCTGAATGTTTATGTTGACGTAAGGACTAAAAAGGGAGAAAGTACCAACGCTATTTTGAAGATAATTATAATAAGACTGTCAGTCTTGTATCAGTGAACAATATAATGCAGAAACTTTCGTAAAATATTGCATATAACACTGAGAATAAAGGTTATGGGAGCAGTGTTGAAAAAAACGAAACAAAGAAAAACAGCAGTCACGTGACTGACATATCGGCCGATGTGATGTTATAGAACGTTACATTATCAACAGACAGAATGTCTGATTAAAACATAATGAGTTCCTCAGTATGGGCAATATGGCCATAATGGGCGCATTCTATGCAGTTAATAAAGGCTGATAATGGACATTCTATGTTCTGATAACGTTCGAAGCGGGTGGGCAAAATGCCTGGCCAGGCGAAAGGACCAAATCTGTTAAGGCGAATAAGTTATAGGCGAATGGGCTGGTGACCGTGGGAGGTGCTCTCCATTCCGGTAGAAGCTGGTGAGCAGCTCCTGGAAGTCCATTTTGTTTCATTGTCCTCAGGCAGTTGCAGATAAATACTCCACAAATCTGTCCACCAAATCCAAATGTAAAGAGTTCAGTCCAAAAGTGCTCCAGTGGTCGCACATGCTGATCCTGCTGTAGACAGATCCATGCTGCTCTCTCGGAGGTCACTGTGGCAATCCAGAGTCAGCTGCAACGTTGACCTTCCTGGCATGTTTGGGCTTCATCTGTGGAGAAAAACAGAGTTTGTGTAAATTTGGAGTGCCCCAACTAATTGCGACTTAAGGTTGCCATGAGAAATGTCACAGCTTATCTCCGTGTAGACGTGTGTGTGTACACATTTTTACATATGGGTTGGTTCCCTTGATACATCCGGTGACATCACCTATGTAAAAGTCCATATATGGGTATTCCCCAGAATCTTTTATGCCCATATATGGAGATTCCTGATTAAGCCCATATCTAACAGAACTGCATAATGGAATTGCCCATATGTGGAGGAAGACAGCCCATATTATGTGCGGCTGGTTCAGACAGGGATCTCCATGTATGGGCATAAAAGGGACGTACAGTACATGGATCTCCATATAGTATATGGGTAACTGGTCCGATATACATCACTGGCCAGATGGCCAAGAATTGTCGCCCTGAGGCGTCTTACTAGTTTAGTAATCGTAATCAAATCGGCACATAATCGCTGGAATTTCTATTAATACCGTGCTAAAGAACTAAAACAGGGTTCCCACAGCTTTTTATCAATTAATTTCCAAAACTGCGCTGCGAGACGTTGTGAGCATGTAGATCGGCTATTTTCACAATTTCTGGCTCTAATATTTGACAATTTGGCCCATGTTTAATTTGCCATTTCAGAGGTATTAACCAAATCAATAACCAAAGACAATGCATAGCTATTTTTTCCAGGGCCTTCCAGGAGCCTTGATCAATTCCAAAACTTTTCCAGTACTGGAAAAATATGATTCTAATCTCAAAATATTTCCAGGAATTTCATGACCGTGGGAACCCTGGTAATAATTGTGACAGGCCTACCTGGTGCTTATGGGGTTGGCTGGGATGATGGTGACGTAGCTGGTCTGTGGGGCTGGGGCACCGTGGCAGCCTGCATCTTCCTCGTCGATGAAGCGAATGTTCTTGGGCCTTTCTTTGAACTGGTTGGCCAGGATGCCCCGCTGGTAGTAATACACACACACACAAACACAAACACACACACACACACACACACACACACACACACACACACACACACACACACACACACACACACACACACACACACACACACACACATTACTCAGGGTTCCCACAAATGTTTTCCAATTAATTTCCAAAACTTTTCCAGAATATTTAACCCAATATACAGGACTATATAACAATAATTCAGCTCAATAACATGTTGCTTACTCCTATGCACAATGCCCAAAGACAGGTAGTGTATGCCAGTGGTTCTCAACCTTTTCAGGCCGTGACCCCGAAATAATCATGTTTTTACTGGGGACCCGGCACCCTGACGAGCACTAAAGAGTTGAGAAATGTTGTATAACACTGTTCTATTGTGAAAATAGCAGATCTACATGCTCACAACGCCTCGCAACGTTGTGAGCATGAAGATCGGCTATTTTCACAATTTCTGCCTCTAATATTCAAAGAATGCATAGCTATTTCTCCTGGACCTTCCAGGACTGTTTCAAAATATTTCCAGTAATTTCATGACCGTGGGAACCCTGCTAAAAATATGCCTTGAATATTTATTTTTAAATTACCTATTTGAAAAGAACACGGTTACCATTTAGCCTGACAAATGTGTAGCTATTCTTTAATCAGAATGTATAAGGTAATAGCTAAACAAATGCCACAATCTGATTAATTGCTTAAATAATTGACAGATTAAACAACGTTTTCAGGCCAAGGACCCATTAGTTGAGAGAGATTGAAGCAGGGACCCCCACAACCTGTTCATAGATTGATTAGATTCCATATAGTTTCATTGTTTGACAGCACAATCATCAGTGTATTTTCATGTCAATTTGTGTTTTCAGATATTTAACCACTTGAACTGTCAATATTAATAAACTTGACCTTTCACTCTGTACTTAGTCTGCTCTTTTCCCCTATTCACCAAAGCTCTCTGCCTAAAATAGGAGATCTGCTATTTTTGGCTAGATTTCTCAGAATATGGACGCTAGGGTTCAAGTGGTTAATAAACAAAAGTTTCTATCACTCAAAGATTTGGAAGACCCCCCTGTAGTAACTCTGGGGACCCCCGGACCCCCTGTTGAAGTAAAGAACAGCGGCTTTACCTATCACTTTAATACTGACAACAAAGCATTCAAGGCATGCTAAGGGGGTCCCTGCTTGCTTCATCCCTCTCTCAGCTAAGCAGGGACCCCTTAGCTTTAATAGGGGGACCCCTTAGCTGAGAGAGAGAGAGAGACAAAGCTGCTTAATCTCTCAGCTAAGGGTCCCTCTCTGTCAGCTAAGGGGTCCCTGCTTCATCTCTCTCTCAGCTAAGGGGTCCCTGCTTCATCTCTCTCTCAGCTAAGGGGTCCCTGCTTCATCTCACTCTCTCAGCTAAGGGGTCCCTGCTTCATCTCTCTCAGCTAAGGGGTCCCTGATTCATCTCTCTCAGTTAAGGGGTCCCTGCTTCATCTGTCTTTCAGCTAGGGGGTCCCTGCTTCATCTCTCTCTCAGCTAAGGGGTCCCTGCTTCATCTCTCTCAGTTAAGGGGTCCCTGCTTCATCTCTCTCTCAGCTAGGGGGTCCCTGCTTCATCTCTCTCTCAGCTAAGGGGTCCCTGCTTCATCTCTCTCAGTTAAGGGGTCCCTGCTTCATCTTTCTCTCAGCTAAGGGGTCCCTGCTTCATCTGTCTTTCAGCTAGGGGGTCCCTGCTTCATCTCTCTCTCAGCTAAGTGGTCCATGCTTCATCTCTCTCAGTTAAGGGGTCCCTGCTTCATCTCTCTCTCAGCTAAGTGGTCCATGCTTCATCTCTCTCAGTTAAGGGGTCCCTGCTTCATCTGTCTCTCAGCTAAGGGGTCCCTGCTTCATCTCTCTCAGTTAAGGGGTCCCTGCTTCATCTCTCTCTCAGTTAAGGGGTCCCTGCTTCATCTCTCTCTCAGCTAAGGGGTCCCTGCTTCATCTCTCTCAGTTAAGGGGTCCCTGCTTCATCTCTCTCTCAGCTAAGGGGTCCCTGCTTCATCTCTCTCTCAGTTAAGGGGTCCCTGCTTCATCTCTCTCAGTTAAGGGGTCCCTGCTTCATCTCTCTCTCAGCTAAGGGGTCCCTGCTTCATCTCTCTCTCAGTTAAGGGGTCCCTGCTTCATCTCTCTCAGCTAAGGGGTCCCTGCTTCATCTCTCTCTCAGTTAAGGGGTCCCTGCTTCATTTCTCTCAGTTAAGGGGTCCCTGCTTCATCTCTCTCAGCTCCCTGGCTGGGGGAGATGTTTAATAATTATTGTTTCCTTTTTTTTTTCTATTTTCCCAAATAATTATTAAAAATAAATGAGGAAAAAAAACGGCCTGCTCACATAGGAGGGTAATATGAGTCAACAGAAAAATAATAATGGGTGTTTTTAATGAATCTATCATGGTTAAAATGGAGTTTGAAGTTACAAGTGTGTTTATGTGGAGAGAAGCTCACAAGCTGTTTCCCTGTTGAGAGTGGAATGTCCCTTTAAGTGAGTCGCAAAGATAAGCATACAGATTACAGACTACACATCCTGACATGTAACAACATAAACCCCCGTCATTGTATCTTACCTGAATGGACTTATACCCAGGAATCGTTCATAAATCCACCACGCTTCTTGTTCCTGATGTAAACAATCCTCCAACAGTCCACACACAGAGCGGAAGACGAAATAGCAGGTCATTCAGTCAACTGTAGGACAAATGCAACTGGCTTAAGGCCGTGGAAGATTGTGATTGGCTCTCTCCACCTTAACCCAGTTGCTTTTTTTATACGCTCGGACTGAAAGACCTGCAAAAAATACTCTCCCACTGCGTGACGCTGGCCCTGTGACGTCAGTCCTCAAAATAGGAAATAACATATTATCGTTTTGCTTACTTTATTCACTCAAAATATAACGTTGGTCCTTGCATTGCACATCCTTGGAAAGCATAAAATCGCCTTATTTTTTACAGAGTCAAGAGATGAGGGTTTCATAAAACACAACTGTAGGACATTAATACAATATCAAGCCAGCCACTCTATTGGCCAGCATATGCGCGGTGCATGCTGGGTAATCCATTTGGATAAATAAATGCTTTTTGCCAAGTCATCCTTTCACATTTGTCTTAACTGTGACCAACATTTAACAGAAGTTACATTTTTAAATTGGATCTGAGACAAAACACTTTTTATATATTATGTTTAATTACGATAGTCATTTGGTCTCGTCTCGTTCGTGCACCAAAAAAACAGCAGTCACGTGACTGACATATCGGCCGATGTGATGTTATAGAACATTACATTATCAACAGACAGAATGTCTGATTAAAACATAGTGCCTGAACGAGAGTATGGGCATTTTCCATGGGACGTGAACATCATCAACAGAGACTATGTCTGATAACAACATAATGAGTTCCTCAGTATGGGCAATATGGCCATAATGGGCGCATTCTATGCAGTTAATAAAGGCTGATAATGGACATTCTATGTTCTGATAACGTTCGAAGCGGGTGCGAAAACACAGTAGCATTATTATAATTTTTTTTAACTAAGCCACTCCCACTCATTTTGGAAGCCATTGTCAGACAGATAGTATGGAATTGCCTCCCGAGATCATATTATGTATCTAACTGGGTGAAAATTGTAAAAACAAAACCTTGGATTGAGGCCCCTTGAATTGTGATACAATGTGGGTTCAATCAGATTTTTGTTGTAAAGTAGGCCCCTCCCACACAATTTCGAAGCCAATTATAGCCCATCGGTATGGAATATCAAAAATGTGCATTATGAAAAAAGATAGTTATCCAGTTTTCTCCAAACATTCCTGCTATGACATGCCCAGAATAGGTATGCCAGTGTTCCACTGATTAACATTCTACTCCACTCACCTATGCAGCAAGGATGGCTGCACAACAAACACTCTCAACTGATGGGATTGACATGATAAATTGCCTCAAATTGAGCAATCACTACTCGTGTCATGCTGAGGAATTCTACACTACGGCTAGAGGGAAACTGCTACAACTGATAAAATGTGCTGAGCCAAAATGAATTGGGGTCTGTATAATGGGCAATGGTTGGATATAGGTCTACTGTATTATACAGTACAGCTCGCCTCTTTCCAAAATGTTCCAATTACAATTCTACTGTTTTGTTCTAGATGGCTTGAAAAAGAGACTGTCATGACTAACCAGGCTTATTACATGGCCTGGTCGAATGCTCAATTCCGATTGGTCAATCACAGCATTCTGTTATTTCTCGATAGCAGACTGCTATGAAGGACAGACCACCATTGCTATAGACCGAGCACCTAAATCATATAAATCAGCATTGCTTCACCTAATTTAGATTTGTATTCATCATAAATATACTATAGTGATGCTATTGCTACTTTTATTTCAAAGTACTGTTATTCCATGTTTACTGATCAACTATATTCACAAGTATAGCAAAGCAATTCTTCTACACATGTACAACACTGTCTCAATACATTCCTCCATGGGTTAAATTCATCTACAATTGCAGGTCTGCTCCTTACATTTTTCCTCCTACATTTTCTCATGCAAGCACGTCAGTTAAAGTTACTTTCCATCCCTCATATACCGTCTGCACACCCCATAAACCCCACACTTTGCACATAATTTTGGACCAAATATCTTCGAATGGGTAAGGGCTATAGTATAATATAAAATAACAAAGTTGAAAGGAAAAAAGGACTAATCCATCTCCCTCTTTAAAAACACAGCATGTGTTCTCCATTGTGTCTATTGGATACATTTAGTGTGTCATTTATGGTAATATTATTGACCACTCATTTTGTATGTCTGTGGCAAAAATATAGTTTGACGAAAATGTCCATCAGAAGCCCAGGGGTTGATGACCCCTGCTTCCTACTGTAGTTTTGCGAGCCGAACATGCACTCGACGGACCTTATTGGCATAATCAAATGACTAACTTGCCTTCCCTGTCATCTATATTGCTTCCCTGTCATCTGCACCATAGAAGACAGGGAAGCACTATAGCAAGTACCATAGAAGACCGGGAAAGCACCATAGGAAGCACCATAGCACTAATAACTAAAGTGGTTCAGGTGAAGTCAGGTCAAATTCCTTTTATTCCAAGTTATATGACAGTGGACCGGATAATAGTAACAATACAATGATAATGCATAACAATGATATATGTTTGCAAAGCATATCAAAAGTAATTTAGCACATTTGTTAAAAGTGCACTAAATTATTTAAAAATATGCTTTTCAAAAGTGTTTTCTTTTTGTTTAAAACTTTAATATTAAAATTAAAGTAATTAGACAGTATAGTCATGGTAAGTTCTTCTCAACATCTCACGCAACAGACAGAATGCTCTGAAACAATCAATTCAGTATGCATGCTTCTGTGTGTTCTCTTGTACTTTGAGGTCTTCATGGGCCCTATGTTGCGCTTCTTAAATGTAGCTAGGGTACGTGATTTAATTTAATTCAAATAATAACAAAATGGGTCTATGTGCTGATAGTACTGGTTACTATAGAGTGTTTGGTCCATATTTGGATATAACAGGCAAATCGTTTCCATTCGCCCGACCTGACTAACAGGCAATCGTTTCCATTCGCCGGACCTGACTACAGCTCCCATTCACAGGAGCGGTGGGTTACAATGTTTGGAGCTGTGGTTGGGTCGGGCGAATGGACAAGATTGCCAAAATCTTGTTAAAAGATTGGACCACACTTTTGGGGAGAGAACAGCAACTAAAGGTGAGAAAATCTCAGAATCTGGAATTCTCCTTTAAAGGACAACTTTAGTTTTTTACAACAAGGGTTCATATTTTAGATTGTAATTAAAGACTAGAAAAGAACATTTCTAAGAAATTTTAAGTGTGCCTGCAGCTCGCTAAGTGTGTGCAACCTATCATTAGCTTTAACATTAGCCACCCACCCACCGACTTTGAGACCAGTAACGTGTTGGGAAGTGGAGACATGGCTGTTTAAAGCCCAGCCAATAGGAAGGCAGAGGGGGCGGGGCTTAATCAATTACAGATAGTTCCTATTTGCCATGTAAGTACACACAGCGAGTTTCGAGACGGTACCATGCTGCAAACTGGAGATATATCTGTTTAAAGCTAAGCCAATAGGAAGATAGGGGCGGGGCCTAAGAGGGGGCGGGGCTCAAGTAATAAGTCCCTATTGGCCGTTTAAGTCCAGACACCAAGTTTCAAGTCGGTACCTTGCTGTGAACTGGAGTAGGGACTGTTTAAAACCCAGCCAATAGGAATTACAGCTCATCCCTATTGGCCGGAAAAAGACCAAAGTTGCGTGTGCATTTTAAAGTTTAAATGACGTTGCTAGGCAAAAGTATGGCAGAGTTATGTGGCGCCAATTCTGTTTTTTTTTCCGAGTTTTTTACGAATTACGTTGCCATGGTAACGCGGATCGTAAAGAAAAGTAATAGCACACCATTCCTGGCCGAGCCGCACATTTTGATGTATATATTGCGGCGGTGGCGTAAATCGTGCGGCAGTTATTGCGTGCCAAAATTTCCCCCAATCTAAGTCAATGGGGTTTTTGGGCGTCATTTTTTGCGAATTACGTCGCAATGGTAACGCGGATCGGAAAGAAAAGTAATAGCACCCCAATCCCGGCCGAGCCGCACGCTTTGATGTATATATTGCGGCGGTGGCGTAAATCGTGCGGCAGTTATTACGTGCCGAAAATTTGTGGGATCATTATGAACGAACTAACTAACTAACTAACTAAGTATGGCGGATTACAATAAGTGTTTTGCCATTGCATTGCATGGCAGGCACACTTAAATATAAAAGATGAGTGTTAAAATTATTTCATTTCTTTCTATTGTTTTAGAGATTCTTATTTCAGTGGTTGGGGGCATGCGTACAAGTGGCTAAATATGTCATTTTACACAGAATAAGCCCATTCCCAAGATACAACGCAACCTTTCATGGTTGGATCTGACTTATGGGGGCTAGAAGTGTTACTGTAAATAGCAATAAAGAAACGGCTGGCTTATTGTGTCTAAAAAGACATAGTTAGCCACTTGTACGCATGCCCCCATGCGTGCGCATGCCCCACATTTTAGCACGGTAAACACGATAAAACAATAGAACAAAGCAAATGAAAACATCTTAAAGTTGTACTATGTAACTTTTTTTATAAAACAAATCTTAAAATTCTCCTAACTATTAAATCACAAAAGTTTTAGAAGATCCGCGCCGTGAATTTCAGCCTGTAAAGCCTTCTCTATATGTAAACTGAGATCCTTGCCGTGGACCGGATCTCGCGCCAAAATTGCGTCATCACACTACCGGCCAATCACAGCGAGGGTTATACAACTGCCGGCCAATCACAGCGCATCTTGAAGTGGGGTCGCTATGGCAGCCATATTTGTTGTCGCCCGTTTGTACCATCCCTTCTCTAGGTAATTTCGCCTACCAGGCAGGGTGAAGGAGTCCGTATCTCTGGAATTACTGAACGCACAGGAACAAGGGACCCCTTAAAAGAAAAACGGACGAAAGACGCGGACGCGACCGCGGTTTGCTATAGGGCTAATGACCACTAGTTGGGCAACTTACACAGTATGGCTTTAAAACTCACTTTTTCTTTTCTCTAATTACAATCTAAAATATGAACCCTTAACAAAGTTGTCCTTTAAGGGCTGTCCACATCAAGGATGTCTATAACAATAAGTGTAAATACATTGTTTTAAATCAATACAATTATTTTGTTGATACATGTTGTGTCATATTATTGCTTACTTTATTCAGTAGCAGTGTAGAGAGTGATACACTCAACGGAGAGGCGTTCATTATTTAGAAATGAACCCCTTTGCTTCACGTCCGAGTCTAATCATCCTGTCAGAGTTTATTTCTCAATAATGACTAGAACGAACGCCAATTATAGATGCTCTGCATACCAGACGCACCAAAGTGGATTTCAAACCCCTAAATAACTCAGTGGTGACGGACAGGTACTTACTCCTGTGCCACCCAAGCACTCACAGTAGTTGCATTTAATGAGGGTTCATATCTTAAAATGTATGGTATATTAATTGCACGCTGGAAAGAATATGCACTGAATCACTAATGCAGCGAAGTGGTCCTGATGAGCTCTGAAGAAAGTCCTTTTCATATGAAACAATAAATGAACAATGATTTAAACCCCAGCTCCATTCATATTCATTTAAAAATGAACAGGCAATTAAAATAAATATCCAAGCTATTAAAAAAGATTTCACAGCAGCACTGATACCACCACAGCTGAGAAGAGTCACCTAACAGCACCCACGCAGTTGGGTCCTAGGCTACTCCCTGTGGCTGAAAACAAAGAAATTCTGTTATTCTAAATGATAATGAGACAAAGGCAGTTTACTTTCAGTAAATAAAGGTCAGTTGCGGGACAGCTGAATGATAAATCTGGATCTTTAAAACAACAATTGAGTCTTACAAATTCTTAAAATGTACCTATGTATTGTAAACATTTAACAAGTATTGAATAATTCCTGCTACAGTATATGACCCTGTACTGATTATGAAATATTAATTGCGACCGTCAGGTCGCATTTACTATCAAAACCTCGACCAGCTGTCTGTCTGTCTGTCTGTCTGTCTGTCAGTCTGTCACACGTCACACGTCACACTTTTCCCCTGCTCATATCTCCGCAACCGTTGCCCCGATCCATGCCAAATTTTGCACACACACTCCTTGCCTACCAAACCACATCAACCCCATCAATTCTCACATGACCCTTTTCTAGCGCCACCATGAGGCCGGTTCTTGCAAAACACATTTATGGACACAGCTCCTAAAATTTTTGGCCAAAAATCACTATTGAATTATCAGGGGAGAACCACCCATTTCCAACATTGAACTATGTCATTATAGTAAGGGCATTTTATCAGATATTTGACCAATCTGCCAAATAAATCATTACCAAGAAATGTCTTCACCAATGTGTTTCTAAAGGTGTATAATAACATGCACTAAAAAGTTGAAATTCAACTTCCTGGGGGAAACCTCATAAAAAACAGCTGAACGTTGGGGTCCCATTAAGTATTAAGCATTTGTTTTGCACGAAAAACATTGCTTGGGCTAAAAACATCTCTCTCACAACTGTGAAAAGTGATGACTCATCACAAAACCATAGTTTTGTTTGGCCGTTTTTAGCCCAAGGAATGTTTTTCATGCAAAACAAATGCTTGCAATGGATTCAGAATCATGAAAAAACCCTAGTTTAACCCCTCACATGCTACTTAAAACTGATGCATTCTTTGTATTTTTTTTCCTTCCTAATAGTAAATGAATAGGACCCCAACTTTCAGCAGTTTTTTATGAGGTTTCCCCTGGGTGACAAATTTCAACTTTTCCTGTGTTGCCTAGGAGGATTGATTGTGGGGTTCATATACTGTACAGTTTATTTCTAAGTCTACTTCTGTTTGCATTTCTCGTGAGTGGTGTTGCCTGCAAATCTGCAACGTTAAGTCTTTGTACGGCAAGGCACTCGCTGATTTAAACAGCTGTTTATCCATTCTCAGCATAAGTTCTTATATTGGGCCCAGTGTGGGCTCTCGGCAGCATTCAGTGGTAATTTAATCTCCCATAATGTTGTGTAACCAAGGAAACACTCTAGGAAATACCAACTGATTCATTAAGACATGTGTTAATTTAAGTTAACGTTGGCTTCTAAAATTCTCAACATAACGTACCCCTAATTTAATTTTAATATTTAACGGGGGTGTTTATTGTTTTGTATTGCTGAGAGGCGGTACCCTGTGGGTGCCTGTACCCCCAGGACCCAGAACAAAGTTATACTTAATTTGCTCTAAGCTTACTGTATGTCTGTAACTACTGTACCTTGACTACCAGGGAGCACTGCATGTGGCCTGGTGTCCAGGAACGGTAGATCGAAAAGGATTTGCAGTGGTGTAAAGTAACTGAGTACTTTTGCTTACGTTATGTACTTGTGTAAAATTTTGAGGAATTACAGTACTTGAGCATTTCCGATTTCCAATACTTTTTACTTCTACTCCACTACATCTCGGATCCAAATTTTGTACTTTACTCCACTACATTGAACACTTTGGTTACTAGTTACTTTGCAAATTTAAATTATATTCATATTATAAAACATAAATTAACCACTTTAGCCCTATTTTATACCTTGGCTATTTGAAAATATCCAATCTACAAGCTCACAATGCGTCGCATCGCAACACGTTGTGAGCTAGTAGATCTGCTATTTTCAAACATTTTGTGCCTTTTCTTCTGATATTTTAAGTACATTTTGATGCCAACACTTTCATACTTTTACTCATACATTTTGAATTCCCGGATTTCACTATATTTCTATATTGCAGTATTGATACTTTTACTTAAGTAGAAAATGCGTGTAATTTTTCCACCGCTGAGGATTTGCTATGGCAAACAGACTCTGAGACATTTTGAAATAGTTTCTATTATGTGAGCTCATGGGAGAAGTACATTAAACCCTCTGGTCGGCGGTCAAGTACTGTTAGCTCTCTGGAGAAAAGCAGGGAGCAAAGCCTAGCTATATACACAAATCCTACCCAGTGTGAAGTGAGCGGTGCCTTTTATGAGTTCATTTCATTAACCCATTAAGATCTGGAACCACTTTAACCACCAGTAAGACTCCCTAATCGGGAGATAAGCGACTGTCAGGTCGCAGCGTGATTTTAGGGCAAAATGTGTTGGAGCAGAGTACAAAAATGTGTTTGAAAAAGTCAGCCACATGGTGGCGCTATATGGGACAGATCCATCTTGATGACATGAGTGTAGACATATTGTGTACCAATTTGCGTGATTTTAGGGCAAAATCTGTAGGAGCAGTGTCCAAAAAAGTGTTTGAAAAAATCAGCCTGATGGTGGCGCTATATGGGACAGATCCATGTTGATGACATGAGTGTAGACATACTGTGTAACGATTTGCGTGATTTTAGGGCAAAATCTGTAGGAGCAGTGTCCAAAAATGTGTTTTGAAAAAATGATGGTGGCGCCGAGGCGGACGCGTGGGTACCGGCCCCGGCTCTCACGGTCGCTCCTAGCCCAAGTTACGGCATTTTATGTGTGCTGCAGTGGCGGGGGTCCTCCACTAGGACGACCACTTTTGCATCCATTCTGGAGCACCAGGAGTCGGTGGTCCCCGGGAATTTCCCGTGAACAGCCCCGTTGGTGTGGTCATTTGGTAATTTTTGCACTTTTTGGCGGCGGCGGAAGGGGGTCCCTGGGGGTCCCTGGAGCTCCGGGGGTCCTTGGATTGTGTGTTTGTTGTGGATTGGCATGCAAGGAGTGTGTGTGCAAAATTTGGCATGGGGCAACGGTGGCGGAGATATGAGTTGGGGAAAAGTGTGACGTGACAGACAGACTGACAGACTGACTGACAGACTGACTGACAGACTGACAGACAGCCGGTGGAGGTTTTGGTAGTAACTGCGACCTAACGGTCGCAATTATGTTATGCTTTTAACTATTAGAAAAATAGCATATACAAGCTCATATACAACCGTGTTACACAAAATGTAATTCTTCAACTCTTAGTGCTCGTCAGGGGGGGAGGGGTCTCTAGTTAAAATATGATTATTTTAGGGGTCACGGCCTGAAAAGGTTGAGTGAATTTTTCAGTACTCACTGTATCAAAGCAGTTACCCAGCCCTATTAACACACGAGGGCCCTTCTCGGGAAGCACTTCCTGCCAGTGGCAATTAGGCTTTATTACAAGGCCCACTTGCGTTCTTCCCCGTCATTGGATTAATGCTGACTGCTCACTCACTCTGGCACTTGTTTGGGAGCTGCTGGGAACCTTTCCACCAAAGGGGTTCTTTCAGGAACCATGTAAGGAATTGCCAAGGTCTGTACTGTCTTTTACAGTAGTTGCATAAATGCAAATTTGAGGTTTGAACTATTTGAACAATGAAGTGCCGTTAATCCCCCAGGAAATTAAAACAAATAAAAAAGAATGCACATTTTAAGGGGATGACAGTTTGTAAATGTAGAAAATTACAATTGAAATTTAAAATGTATTCAGGGTCTGTATTGTTTGTATTCCTGGGAGGGCCCTGTATGTGTGGGTGTGGCTATACTTCATGGCTCTGGTTTGGTTACAATGGGGTCGGCAACCATTTTGAGATGAAGTGCCACGTTTTCATTTTCTCGATAGTCAGTGAGTGTGCCAAATCAAGATTACATTTAATTATGACACCTCATAAATAGTTCCAACTTTTGATTGTCCAATGTCCATAGGCTATACATAACCTTAATGTTTTATTACTTCTTTAGAAATATATATTTTTTCACATCAGGATGTATGATCATTAGACTCAGACTCCCAGTCTGAGTTCAGAGTATGAATGAATGTAGAATTATGTGCAGGATATGATTTGTGTATCCACCTGTTTCCGCAAGACTTTACTGTAGCAATATCTGCAGGACACTTCCGGTTAACAGCAGACATACAAGCTCACGTCGCAGATGCAACCGTTATGAGCTTGTAGATCACACTCGGCTGCGACGCCGGAAATGCCGCTCGCCTTCTGCGCAATGCACGATGGGATGTTGGAAAGTTGTGGATAGATGTGAAGGGTAATTTAAGAATATTTAACTGAATAATTAATTGTAAAAGAAAAAGAAAACACCCGTGCCTAAGGTTGCCTACATCTTCCTCCAGCTCCAAGCTCAAGGACAACATGGCTGTTTGCCACTGGGCCTTCAGCAGTGTGATGTCTACAATGTGTTTATACAGTGGGACACATGTTTCCATCATAGTCGAGTCAATGGTACAGAAGGAAGAACAATCAAATGCCTGGAATGCTACTCAGTGAAGACAAAGTAGAAAGCAGACAAAGCAAAGTGAAATTAACATTTTCCTGAATGAGCTGTGCATTTCATCTGATCAAAACACATGATGCTGTTACTACAAGAGACTAAAAAGAGAGCATTAGCAGGTATTACCAATTACCTTGATTATGAGTGTACTGTACATTACATTTGGATGTCTGCAAATCGGTTTGGCGATTAAGGCAACACATTTCTCCCTTTGCTCCACACACAAATACACACAGCCTCTATTAGAAAAAAAAGTTGAGGACTCTATTTTGGGGCAGGATGATGGGCACACACACACACACACACACACACACACACACACACACACACACACACACACACACACACACACACACACAAGCACGCACAAACAAATATGTGCAGTGCACTTTATGATGATTACATTTGGATGTCTGCAAATCGTTTTGGCGATTAGGGCAACACATTTCTCCCTTTGCTCCACACACAAATACACGCGGCCTCTATTAGAGAAACATAAATGGAGGACTCTGTTTTGGGCCAGGAGGATGGGCAGGAGGCATGCAGCAGACAGGCAAATAGACAATTTCCGGAGACTAAGTGCCGTGTTTTTTTAAACATAATAAACCATCTGTGTGTGTTTGGTATTTTGGGGACCTGCCATGTGCCGGTGTGGGAGCTACAGCAGGCGGTGTGCTGTTTGGTGTCACTGAGGTCAGACCACAACAGGCTTGCTGATTGGTCAACTAGACAACACAATACTGCCAGGTTCTAGGTGGCTCATTGCTGGGTATCATTGACGCGTTTTTAAGGTTGACAACGCTGAGGAAGACCGACTAGGTCGAAACGCATACTGTACGTTGTTTCCTGTCCAGAGAGGAAAATAAAACCATGTGAAAAGGAGATTCCTTGTGTGACGGCGACTTCTTCTTTGTCTTGCGTTTTTAAGGTGCCTAAGTAGTTTTTACTCCTCTGCGATCAGAGCCCTACTCAGTGAGGACAAAGGGGGGCACGGTGGCGCAGTGGTTAGCGCTTCGCCTCACAGCTAGAAGGTCCTGGGTTTGATTCCCGCCGGGGAACTGTGGGTGCTGGGGGTGTGTTTCTCCCTCTGCGTCATCAGCGCCCACACCCTAGGTGGGGTCGGCGATAGGGCCTTTCTGTGTGGAGTTTGCATGTTCTCCCTGTGTCTCCTAGGGTTGATACCCTCACAAAAACATGCAGTAATCCTGGTCTCAATAATGCCTCCCCCTGGCCAGCCGGGGTGCTTGATGGAGGGGAAAGGAACTGGTTGGAATAACGTGTTCCTTCCACGCGCTACGTCCATCCCGGGGAAAATCCCCCCTGTCAGGTGAAAAGAAACAACTTGGACTACTCATGCATTGAAGGAAGCATGAGGTCAGTCCGTTGTCTCCCCAGGCGCGGCAGAGGGAGAGCAGAGCCCAGGATTACATAGGCAATTGGCACTGGGTGGAAAAAATGGGTTGCAAAATCGTGGGATAAAAATTAAAAAAAAAAAAAAAAGTGAGGACAAAGTAGAAAGCAGACAAATCAAAGTGGAATTAACATTTTCCTGAATGAGGCGTGCATTTCATCTGATCAAAACACAATACTGTTATTAAAAGAGACCAAAAAGAGAGCATTAGCAGGTATTACCAATTAGCTGATTATGAGCCATTATACATTACATTGCCACCTAGACTGTACAAGGATAGATAGTCCAGTAGACTGTCAGCTGACTTTTGCCTTTCATTGTCCAGTGTACTGGAAACATGATTACCAGCTAACTCTTATCGTGGCATACTGTATGTGGCATAATGTTTATTTGTAGTCTTTGTGTTGAAGTACTACGCATAGACTACTATCCATTTCCTGTATGTTCAAATTGATTTGATTAGTTGAAGGCCTCTTCGTCTATTCCAGTGGTTCTCAACCTGTGGGTCGGGACCCCCAGGGGGGTCCCCAAATGATTTTGGGGGGGTCCCCAGATGATGAACTTATGTGCAACATTGTTTTCTCAGATCTCACTCAACAGTAAACAAACCCAACATAAAGTGTAAGTGTATTGAGGCACATTTATAAAGTGACAACTTGAGGGCCTATCCATTGACCAAATTGTCAAATATTAAAGGCAGATATTAGTGGCATTTCCATAAAGCTTTTTAATGCACATTTAAGGCTTATTCGCAAAATCTTTTTATGGAAACACTTCAAAACGCGAATAAACTTTCATTATCCGCAAAAAAATGTATCCGCTTGGAGAAGGTGCATTTAGTTTATTATCGAATAAACTAAATGCGCATTTCTGAATGGAAACGGGTCAGACAATAAATGCGAATACATTATGACGTTCTGGGTCCATATCGTCCGCCAACTTAACACTTTCCCCTGCCGCTTAATGTCCATTGTATAGCGTTTATAGCCCACAAAACAAACCGGTTGTTTGTTAGACACAGAGTGACACGGACTGTGTGTAAATCCCTCCCGTTTTCACCTCCTGGAGTCAAGCCATCCGTGGCTAACCCTTCCTCAACACACAGTGTTGCGTGCCAAAAGTGGCCAATCTACAAGCTCACAGCAGCTCGCATCCGCGTCTCCGCGCCGCACTGTGAGCTTGCAGATCAGCCACCTTCCAGAGGACGCTGAAACTTGCAGGATGAGCACTCTGTCAACCCATGCGACCGTCGCTAATTCGAATGACACCCGCAAATAGAAACGGGCTAAATTCGCTTTGTCTTAATACGCATTTCTGATTATTCGCTTCCCTAATTCGAATACGTTTATGGAAACAAGGCTACTGTGAAAATAGCCGATCTACATGCACGTGCAAGACGAGAAAAAGCAGAGAAAGAGCTGAACGAGACGCACATCCCGGACCAACTGTACAAGGCTGGGTGCTGGATCAAAAAGATCCAGTTGAAAAGCGTAAAAATCCACAAACCAGTGTTATGCCCCCATATGCAATTAAAATGGTAATGTTTTGAGCCACCAGGCTCTTCCTCAGACCTTCTGACTGAATGTCATGAGTAAGAGAGCCATGGTGGCTTGAAACGTTACCATTACATACAGTAATTGCAACACTGGCGTGCAGATCTCTTTTTAGCTTTGTGCTTTTTTTTTTTTTTTTTTTTTGCGGATTTCGGATTTCCAAAACGCAACGAAAAAACGCAGCTGAGTGCAACTACTGTATGTTTAGTGTCCATGCACACATGCGCGCACACACACACACACACACACACACACACACACACACACACACACACACACACACACACACACACACACACACACACACACACACACACACACACTAAGCCCTGCTGATACTTGGACTGCTGTTGTTTTTGTGTTTCAGGGCATCTATCTAAACATCGTCCCATCTCTGCGGCAGATGGGAGGGCACAGCTGGTGTTCCCCTGTGCCATGCTGAACTATGCTGAGCTGTGCCAGCCGATCTGGATGTTGAGGCCTAATGTATGCCGGCACACACACCACACACACACACACACACACACACACACACACACACACACACACACACACACACACACACACACTCACACACACACACACACACACACACACACACACACACACACACACACACACACACACACACACACACACACACACATGCACTAACTGATAGCAGGCCAAGATTCAGTGGATTATCATCACTAGTTTCTGGTGGTCTACAATGTTCGATGAGGGGGCTTGTGTGGCCTAAGCGTGTAGGACCACACTTTACTTTAAGTAGGACGCAAATGGTGCATATCGCATTCACATTTTCTGTACGTCTGAACATTTGCTGCTTTGCGAAAGCAGCTTTGAGCTGTATTCTGTGTATGAAAGCATCATTTTATATAGTTTTTAATGCATTTGTGTATTCTATCCGTGTTTCATTGTTGTATGCTGACTGACTGCCTGTATGCCAATGACACATTTCCAATGATCTTATCTATAAGAAGGACTATACTGCACAATTATGACCAAAAATAATAATAATGTTCTTAAACCCGTTGACCCGATCCATGCCAGATTTTATACACGCACTCCTTGCCTGCCAAACTACAACCTCCAAGGACCCCCGGAGTCCCTGGGGGACCCCCAGATGTAAAAAATGACCAAATGTGCAAAAATGACCAAATGACCACCCCAACGGGGCTGCTCACGGGGAATTCCCGGGGACCACCGACTCCTGGTGCTCCAGAACGGATGCAAAAGTGGTGGCGCCCCCAGTGGAGGACCCCCTGCCACTGCAGCGCACAACAGATTTTTGGACACTGCTCCTACAGTTTTTGCCCGAAAATCACGAATATCACTACACAGCATGTCTACACTCATGTCATCAACATGGATCAGGAAGATTTTGGAAAAACAAATTTTTGCCCTATTTGTGGAGATAAGCCACCTACGGTCGCTTATCTCCCGATTAGGGAGTCTTACTGGTAGTAGTTTTTATACTAGATATAGGTCTACAGAAAGTAGTCTGTCAGTCAGTCAATCTGTCCGCCATGTCAACTTTTGGCCCTACTCTTATCTCCGGCACCGTTGCCCCTATCTATGCCAAACTTTGCAAACACACTCCTTGGCTGGCAAACCACAACCTCTGCCCCTGATATCTCACATGCCCCTCTTCTAGCGCCACCATGAGGTTGTGTATACATGCGACCTGACGGTTGCTTATCTCCCGATAAGGGAGTCTTACTGGTATTTATAATAAGGGGAGAGGATGATTTTAGTGTGTCACTAAAGCGGTGTACAGTATATTGATTGGGCCTTTTGACTCAGAGGCTTTCAGCTTTCAGGAAGAAACCAAAAATACACAGGGAAGACATATTTGCATATTATAACCACACCTGGCTATTAGGGGTCTATTAGAGTAATGTTAAAACAGAAAAAGCACAAAACTATGGCAAATCTTGTAATACATTTAGGCTACTTATACGCAAACAGGATACATGTGGCTCATAGCCCTGGAGTGCAGGGATTCCAACCTGCGACTTGCACCCGCTTCGAACGTTATCAGAACATAGAATGTCCATTATCAGCCTTTATTAACTGCATAGAATGCGCCCATTATGGCCATATTGCCCATACTGAGGAACTCATTATGTTGTTATCAGACATAGTCTCTGTTGATTATGTTCACGTCCCATGGAAAATGCCCATACTCTCGTTCAGGCACTATGTTTTAATCAGACATTCTGTCTGTTGATAATGTACATCACATCGGCCGATATGTCAGTCACGTGACTGCTGTTTTTTTGGTGCACGAACGAGACGAGACCAAATGACTATCGTAATTAAACATAATATATAAAAAGTGTTTTGTCTCAGATCCAATTTAAAAATGTAACTTCTGTTAAATGTTGGTCACAGTTAAGACAAATGTGAAAGGATGACTTGGCAAAAAGCATTTATTTATCCAAATGGATTACCCAGCATGCACCGCGCATATGCTAGAGTGGCTGGCTTGATATTGTATTAATGTCCTACAGTTGTGTTTTATGAAACCCTCATCTCTTGACTCTGTAAAAAATAAGGCGATTTTATGCTTTCCAAGGATGTGCAATGCAAGGACCAACGTTATATTTTGAGTGAATAAAGTAAGCAAAACGATAATATGTTATTTCCTATTTTGAGGACTGACGTCACAGGGCCAGCGTCACGCAGTGGGAGAGTATTTTTTGCAGGTCTTTCAGTCCGAGCGTATAAAAAAAGCAACTGGGTTAAGGTGGAGAGAGCCAATCACAATCTTCCACGGCCTTAAGCCAGTTGCATTTGTCCTACAGTTGACTGAATGACCTGCTATTTCGTCTTCCGCTCTGTGTGTGGACTGTTGGAGGATTGTTTACATCAGGAACAAGAAGCGTGGTGGATTTATGAACGATTCCTGGGTATAAGTCCATTCAGGTAAGATACAATGACGGGGGTTTATGTTGTTACATGTCAGGATGTGTAGTCTGTAATCTGTATGCTTATCTTTGCGACTCACTTAAAGGGACATTCCACTCTCAACAGGGAAACAGCTTTTGAGCTTCTCTCCACATAAACACACTTGTAACTTCAAACTCCATTTTAACCATGATAGATTCATTAAAAACACCCATTATTATTTTTCTGTTGACTCATATTACCCTCCTATGTGAGCAGGCCGTTTTTTTTCCTCATTTATTTTTAATAATTATTTGGGAAAATAGAAAAAAAAAAAGGAAACAATAATTATTAAACATCTCCCCCAGCCAGGGAGCTGAGAGAGATGAAGCAGGGACCCCTTAACTGAGAGAGATGAAGCAGGGACCCCTTAGCTGAGAGAGTGAGATGAAGCAGGGACCCCTTAGCTGAGAGAGAGATGAAGCAGGGACCCCTTAGCTGAGAGAGAGATGAAGCAGGGACCCCTTAGCTGACAGAGAGGGACCGTTAGCTGAGAGATTAAGCAGCTTTGTCTCTCTCTCTCTCTCAGCTAAGGGGTCCCCCTATTAAAGCTAAGGGGTCCCTGCTTAGCTGAGAGAGGGATGAAGCAAGCAGGGACCCCCTTAGCATGCCTTGAATGCTTTGTTGTCAGTATTAAAGTGATAGGTAAAGCCGCTGTTCTTTACTTCAACAGGGGGTCCGGGGGTCCCCAGAGTTACTACAGGGGGGTCTTCCAAATCTTTGAGTGATAGAAACTTTTGTTTATTAACCACTTGAACCCTAGCGTCCATATTCTGAGAAATCTAGCCAAAAATAGCAGATCTCCTATTTTAGGCAGAGAGCTTTGGTGAATAGAGGAAAAGAGCAGACTAAGTACAGAGTGAAAGGTCAAGTTTATTAATATTGACAGTTCAAGTGGTTAAATATCTGAAAACACAAATTGACATGAAAATACACTGATGATTGTGCTGTCAAACAATGAAACTATATGGAATCTAATCAATCTATGAACAGGTTGTGGGGGTCCCTGCTTCAATCTCTCTCAACTAATGGGTCCTTGGCCTGAAAACGTTGTTTAATCTGTCAATTATTTAAGCAATTAATCAGATTGTGGCATTTGTTTAGCTATTACCTTATACATTCTGATTAAAGAATAGCTACACATTTGTCAGGCTAAATGGTAACCGTGTTCTTTTCAAATAGGTAATTTAAAAATAAATATTCAAGGCATATTTTTAGCAGGGTTCCCACGGTCATGAAATTACTGGAAATATTTTGAAACAGTCCTGGAAGGTCCAGGAGAAATAGCTATGCATTCTTTGAATATTAGAGGCAGAAATTGTGAAAATAGCCGATCTTCATGCTCACAACGTTGCGAGGCGTTGTGAGCATGTAGATCTGCTATTTTCACAATAGAACAGTGTTATACAACATTTCTCAACTCTTTAGTGCTCGTCAGGGTGCCGGGTCCCCAGTAAAAACATGATTATTTCGGGGTCACGGCCTGAAAAGGTTGAGAACCACTGGCATACACTACCTGTCTTTGGGCATTGTGCATAGGAGTAAGCAACATGTTATTGAGCTGAATTATTGTTATATAGTCCTGTATATTGGGTTAAATATTCTGGAAAAGTTTTGGAAATTAATTGGAAAACATTTGTGGGAACCCTGAGTAATGTGTGTGTGTGTGTGTGTGTGTGTGTGTGTGTGTGTGTGTGTGTGTGTGTGTGTGTGTGTGTGTGTGTATTACTACCAGCGGGGCATCCTGGCCTACCAGTTCAAAGAAAGGCCCAAGAACATTCGCTTCATCGACGAGGAAGATGCAGGCTGCCACGGTGCCCCAGCCCCACAGACCAGCTACGTCACCATCATCCCAGCCAACCCCATAAGCACCAGGTAGGCCTGTCACAATTATTACCAGGGTTCCCACGGTCATGAAATTCCTGGAAATATTTTGAGATTAGAATCATATTTTTACAGTACTGGAAAAGTTTTGGAATTGATCAAGGCTCCTGGAAGGCCCTGGAAAAAATAGCTATGCATTGTCTTTGGTTATTGATTTGGTTAATACCTCTGAAATGGGCCAAATTGTCAAATATTAGAGCCAGAAATTGTGAAAATAGCCGATCTACATGCTCACAACGTCTCGCAGCGCAGTTTTGGAAATTAATTGATAAAAAGCTGTGGGAACCCTGTTTTAGTTCTTTAGCACGGTATTAATAGAAATTCCAGCGATTATGTGCCGATTTGATTACGATTACTAAACTAGTAAGACGCCTCAGGGCGACAATTCTTGGCCATCTGGCCAGTGATGTATATCGGACCAGTTACCCATATACTATATGGAGATCCATGTACTGTACGTCCCTTTTATGCCCATACATGGAGATCCCTGTCTGAACCAGCCGCACATAATATGGGCTGTCTTCCTCCACATATGGGCAATTCCATTATGCAGTTCTGTTAGATATGGGCTTAATCAGGAATCTCCATATATGGGCATAAAAGATTCTGGGGAATACCCATATATGGACTTTTACATAGGTGATGTCACCGGATGTATCAAGGGAACCAACCCATATGTAAAAATGTGTACACACACACGTCTACACGGAGATAAGCTGTGACATTTCTCATGGCAACCTTAAGTCGCAATTAGTTGGGGCACTCCAAATTTACACAAACTCTGTTTTTCTCCACAGATGAAGCCCAAACATGCCAGGAAGGTCAACGTTGCGGCTGACTCTGGATTGCCACAGTGACCTCCGAGAGAGCAGCATGGATCTGTCTACAGCAGGATCAGCATGTGCGACCACTGGAGCACTTTTGGACTGAACTCTTTACATTTGGATTTGGTGGACAGATTTGTGGAGTATTTATCTGCAACTGCCTGAGGACAATGAAACAAAATGGACTTCCAGGAGCTGCTCACCAGCTTCTACCGGAATGGAGAGCATCTCCCACGGTCACCAGCCCATTCGCCTATAACTTATTCGCCTTAACAGATTTGGTCCTTTCGCCTGGCCAGGCATTTTGCCTGGCTGCCACGCTGTGGGCAGACAGACAGACAGGTAGACAGACAGACAGACAGACAGACAGACAGACAGACAGACAGACAGAATTTGGCACAGAGCAGAGGAGCGCGAACCAGACACAGAACGTTTGTGCTTGCACCCACCCATCTTACAAACCTTCTTCACCATAATAAAGCAGCAGTAGTAGGCTATCTTCCAAATCAAATTGTATGATGTATATATCAGGAGGACATCATGTCATGACTCATGACCTTGCGCAGCAGTGCACGTATCAATTAATTAATTATTTAGACACTGATTCCAAAGCTCTAATCTGTATGTCTGCTCAATTCTGCTGTAAACATAATGTTGGACTTCGTTCCATTTTGGGGGCTGGGCGGCCAACAAAGTAAATCGTCACTGTCGGGCAGAAACCTTGTATCTCCAAGTTTCAAATGTGTACATTTTTTCGCAAAGCCCTGCTTCATCAAACAAGGCTGTCGCACAAAAGTAGTGAAAACAGCCGATCTACAAGCACACAACGCCTCTTTAATTACTTTATTAAATGATAAATACAAAACAAACGGTTTTCTACCCGACAACGACAAATTATAACTCAAGTAATTGGCCCACTGGCTTGTCACTTGTCATGATCTGAAATGGCAAATCTTTGAGTAGCAGCAGCGCTATGGAGAGAGATCTCTCTCTATAGCGCGCAATTAGGGCCTCTCCAACTATTTTTCCCGGGCTGAATCAGGGGCCCAGCACGTCCCTGGTTCTCAACCTGTGGGTCAGTACTCTGTTAACTGTTACTCTTGTTGCATCGAGGGCAGACGTTTTGAAAATGGTGCATTATCTTGTGGAAGAATACATGGAAAATATATATATAAGCTGTATCACAATACACAATCTTATCACGATTCTTTCTCATGTTGGTTTTTATGTTTATCTTTCAAGTTACTTAACAGTCAACCTCCTACAAGATAACAAAAAATAAAAGGGAAAAAGGATGAGGTTTGACAACTACTGATTTAGACGAAATTGCTAATTCTCTGTATTAACAATTCAACATGCATTGTATCACGATATATACTGTATATAATATATCTGAAGAGGCGTATCAACGATATGTATCACCAAATGCCAATTGTCTTTGTAAGCTTCAGGTGGTTGTTATGGTAACGCCTGCTGTCAATCAAATTGTTGCCTTCATCTGTCAATCACTGTTGGTTTTCGACCGTGTTATGCTGTGCTGGTGCTTTTGTTTTAAGATCTTTTGCATGTTACTGTTTTTGTATCAATAAATGATTTTTCATATCCAACTTAATATCTACTCTCTGGACTTACTAACCACACACTACATGCGTGTATGTTTTATGCTTGTTGCCCGCAGTAGAGCTTATTGGTAAGCCGTGAGTCAGATGATAAACCTTTGTGCTGTATACAGTATGTCTGCTTTACAGTAACAATTAGTGTGCTATTACATAGTAATAATGCAGTGATACAACTAAGCATTTAAAATTAGCCAAAAATAGCAGATCTACAAGCTCACAATGCCTCGCGCTGCGAGGCCGTGTGAGTTTGTAGATCGGCTATATTCGGCAAAGAGTTTCGTGTCGTGGAGAAAAAGAGCAGACCAAGTACAGAGTGAAAGGTCAAGTTTATTAAGTATTGACGGTTCAAGTGGTTACAGTAAATACTCTGATGATTTTGCTGTCAAACAATGGAACTATGGAATCACTGAAAAGGTTATAGGGACCTCCTTGGCCTGAAAACGTTTAACGTTGAACCCAGAACCTTAGAAGATATGCTATTTTCAACTAGCCAATGAACAACAGATGTTGATACTACCCTGTAGTATTTAGGATGGGGACCCCTGTATCTGAGGGGACTACCCATAACTACAAAGGTTCATTAGTCCTACATTGGTTAGGGTTAAGTTTAGGGTTAGAATTCACCAGAAGCATTCACTAGTTTCGGACTAATGGGCTGTAGGGTTAGGGTTATCAAATCGTCAGACTTTTCTTTGTTCTCTCTCTCTCTCTCGCTGAACAATCTGTTATAATGTCGGTCTTTGATTATGGTGATGTGCTGTGTACATGCATGCCTCACTCTCCACACTGAAGCCTCTTGATGCTGTCTACCACCGTGCCTTGCGGTTTATAACTGGTGATGATTATCTTACCCATCATTGTTTATTATATGAAAAAGTAGGTTGGCCATCTCTCACAGTTCATAGAGAGCAACACTGTATTTTATTTATTTATAAGGCCTTCTGTGGTAAACTTCCTTTGTATTTATCCACATTGGTAGAACCAATAGTCACTGGACATGCAACTCGCTCACAGGTATTCATTAGGTATTCCTGTCCAACTATGAATAGTGAGCAAGGAAAGACGGCCTTCAAGTATTATGCTCCACACAAGTGGGATAAACTTCAGGAATCTCTGAAACTGGTTCGATTGGTCTCTATAGGGACATTTAAAGTGCTCCTTGAGGGCACACTACATAGTGAATGCACATGTTTTGTGTAAGAACTATATTATATGTTATGTACTTCCTGCATCTGTAACGTTATACTGTGGTTTGATTGTCTATTGTATTTTACATTGCTTGTGTGGTTTTTTATGATGTGATCAGGGTGTCCTTGAAAAAGAGAGCTTGCTCTCAATGGGCTCCCCTGAATTAATAAAGGAAAAAGAAAGAAAGAAAGAACTTCATTAAGTTTTATGTATTTATGATAAGATGTCATTATACACTATGAACTTCATTATAAACTTCATAAAGCTCAGATAAAGTTGTGTAATACCCATTGTATCTATATCTGGCTCTCTGTTATGCCCATATTTGGTGTTCTGTGCCCATGCCAGTCTGTGACAACTCCGTGATGTCAGTCATTTTGGGCACTGTTTAGTATCAGTGATGTCAGTCATGACAAATATAATTTGTGCATTGTTTCAGTATGCGGCTATTACCATGGTGGTGGGTGGTGACACTGTTTAGTATCAGTGCAGACAGACGGCGGACAGGGTTAGGGTTAGGGTTAGGGTTAGGACATCCTAATGTCCAAAAGGACATTCAGTCTATTAACAGATACATTAGATGGGGCGTGCAGCGTTTTTTAATGTTATTAGTCCGATGTCCCATTAGTCCGAGGCTGGTGAATGCTAACCTGCCGACGCTGGTGAATGATTAACTGCTGACACTGGTGAATATTAACCTGCCGACGATGGTGAATGATAACCTATAGTGAATGATAACCATAGACTCCACACCCTCCTATCTAACATCAGGGTCTACAGAGCTCTACAGTGTTGTGTGCTAAACCCTCCACTATCACCTATCTAATATCAGGGTCTACAGAGCTCTACAGCAGAGGTCTTCAATGTGTTCAGGCCAAGGACCCTTTAGTTGAGAGAGAAATGAAGCAGGGACCCCTATAACCTTTTCAGTGATTCCATAGTTCCATTATTTGACAGCAAAATCATCAGAGTATTTACTGTAACCACTTGAACCGTCAATACTTAATAAACTTGACCTTTCACTCTGTACTTGGTCTGCTCTTTTTCTCCACGACACGAAACTCTTTGCCGAATATAGCCGATCTACAAACTCACACGGCCTCGCAGCGCGAGGCATTGTGAGCTTGTAGATCTGCTATTTTTGGCTAATTTTAACTGCTTAGTTGTATCACTGCATTATTACTATGTAATAGCACACTAATTGTTACTGTAAAGCAGACATACTGTATACAGCACAAAGGTTTATCATCTGACTCACGGCTTACCAATAAGCTCTACTGCGGGCAACAAGCATAAAACATACACGCATGTAGTGTGTGGTTAGTAAGTCCAGAGAGTAGATATTAAGTTGGATATGAAAAATCATTTATTGATACAAAAACAGTAACATGCAAAAGATCTTAAAACAAAAGCACCAGCACAGCATAACACGGTCGAAAACCAACAGTGATTGACAGATGAAGGCAACAATTTGATTGACAGCAGGCGTTACCATAACAACCACCTGAAGCTTACAAAGACAATTGGCATTTGGTGATACATATCGTTGATACGCCTCTTCAGATATATTATATACAGTATATATCGTGATACAATGCATGTTGAATTGTTAATACAGAGAATTAGCAATTTCGTCTAAATCAGTAGTTGTCAAACCTCATCCTTTTTCCCTTTTATTTTTTGTTATCTTGTAGGAGGTTGACTGTTAAGTAACTTGAAAGATAAACATAAAAACCAACATGAGAAAGAATCGTGATAAGATTGTGTATTGTGATACAGCTTATATATATATTTTCCATGTATTCTTCCACAAGATAATGCACCATTTTCAAAACGTCTGCCCTCGATGCAACAAGAGTAACAGTTAACAGAGTACTGACCCACAGGTTGAGAACCAGGGACATGCTGGGCCCCTGATTCAGCCCGGGAAAAATAGTTGGAGAGGCCCTAATTGCGCGCTATAGAGAGAGATCTCTCTCCATAGCGCTGCTGCTACTCAAAGATTTGCCATTTCAGATCATGACAAGTGACAAGCCAGTGGGCCAATTACTTGAGTTATAATTTGTCGTTGTCGGGTAGAAAACCGTTTGTTTTGTATTTATCATTTAATAAAGTAATTAAAGAGGCGTTGTGTGCTTGTAGATCGGCTGTTTTCACTACTTTTGTGCGACAGCCTTGTTTGATGAAGCAGGGCTTTGCGAAAAAATGTACACATTTGAAACTTGGAGATACAAGGTTTCTGCCCGACAGTGACGATTTACTTTGTTGGCCGCCCAGCCCCCAAAATGGAACGAAGTCCAACATTATGTTTACAGCAGAATTGAGCAGACATACAGATTAGAGCTTTGGAATCAGTGTCTAAATAATTAATTAATTGATACGTGCACTGCTGCGCAAGGTCATGAGTCATGACATGATGTCCTCCTGATATATACATCATACAATTTGATTTGGAAGATAGCCTACTACTGCTGCTTTATTATGGTGAAGAAGGTTTGTAAGATGGGTGGGTGCAAGCACAAACGTTCTGTGTCTGGTTCGCGCTCCTCTGCTCTGTGCCAAATTCTGTCTGTCTGTCTGTCTGTCTGTCTGTCTGTCTGTCTGTCTACCTGTCTGTCTGTCTGCCCACAGCGTGGCAGCCAGGCAAAATGCCTGGCCAGGCGAAAGGACCAAATCTGTTAAGGCGAATAAGTTATAGGCGAATGGGCTGGTGACCGTGGGAGGTGCTCTCCATTCCGGTAGAAGCTGGTGAGCAGCTCCTGGAAGTCCATTTTGTTTCATTGTCCTCAGGCAGTTGCAGATAAATACTCCACAAATCTGTCCACCAAATCCAAATGTAAAGAGTTCAGTCCAAAAGTGCTCCAGTGGTCGCACATGCTGATCCTGCTGTAGACAGATCCATGCTGCTCTCTCGGAGGTCACTGTGGCAATCCAGAGTCAGCCGCAACGTTGACCTTCCTGGCATGTTTGGGCTTCATCTGTGGAGAAAAACAGAGTTTGTGTAAATTTGGAGTGCCCCAACTAATTGCGACTTAAGGTTGCCATGAGAAATGTCACAGCTTATCTCCGTGTAGACGTGTGTGTGTACACATTTTTACATATGGGTTGGTTCCCTTGATACATCCGGTGACATCACCTATGTAAAAGTCCATATATGGGTATTCCCCAGAATCTTTTATGCCCATATATGGAGATTCCTGATTAAGCCCATATCTAACAGAACTGCATAATGGAATTGCCCATATGTGGAGGAAGACAGCCCATATTATGTGCGGCTGGTTCAGACAGGGATCTCCATGTATGGGCATAAAAGGGACGTACAGTACATGGATCTCCATATAGTATATGGGTAACTGGTCCGATATACATCACTGGCCAGATGGCCAAGAATTGTCGCCCTGAGGCGTCTTACTAGTTTAGTAATCGTAATCAAATCGGCACATAATCGCTGGAATTTCTATTAATACCGTGCTAAAGAACTAAAACAGGGTTCCCACAGCTTTTTATCAATTAATTTCCAAAACTGCGCTGCGAGACGTTGTGAGCATGTAGATCGGCTATTTTCACAATTTCTGGCTCTAATATTTGACAATTTGGCCCATGTTTAATTTGCCATTTCAGAGGTATTAACCAAATCAATAACCAAAGACAATGCATAGCTATTTTTTCCAGGGCCTTCCAGGAGCCTTGATGAATTCCAAAACTTTTCCAGTACTGGAAAAATATGATTCTAATCTCAAAATATTTCCAGGAATTTCATGACCGTGGGAACCCTGGTAATAATTGTGACAGGCCTACCTGGTGCTTATGGGGTTGGCTGGGATGATGGTGACGTAGCTGGTCTGTGGGGCTGGGGCACCGTGGCAGCCTGCATCTTCCTCGTCGATGAAGCGAATGTTCTTGGGCCTTTCTTTGAACTGGTAGGCCAGGATGCCCCGCTGGTAGTAATACACACACACACACACACACACACACACACACACACACACACACACACACACACACACACACACATTACTCAGGGTTCCCACAAATGTTTTCCAATTAATTTCCAAAACTTTTCCAGAATATTTAACCCAATATACAGGACTATATAACAATAATTCAGCTCAATAACATGTTGCTTACCCCTATGCACAATGCCCAAAGACAGGTAGTGTATGCCAGTGGTTCTCAACCTTTTCAGGCCGTGACCCCGAAATAATCATGTTTTTACTGGGGACCCGGCACCCTGACGAGCACTAAAGAGTTGAGAAATGTTGTATAACACTGTTCTATTGTGAAAATAGCAGATCTACATGCTCACAACGCCTCGCAACGTTGTGAGCATGAAGATCGGCTATTTTCACAATTTCTGCCTCTAATATTCAAAGAATGCATAGCTATTTCTCCTGGACCTTCCAGGACTGTTTCAAAATATTTCCAGTAATTTCATGACCGTGGGAACCCTGCTAAAAATATGCCTTGAATATTTATTTTTAAATTACCTATTTGAAAAGAACACGGTTACCATTTAGCCTGACAAATGTGTAGCTATTCTTTAATCAGAATGTATAAGGTAATAGCTAAACAAATGCCACAATCTGATTAATTGCTTAAATAATTGACAGATTAAACAACGTTTTCAGGCCAAGGACCCATTAGTTGAGAGAGATTGAAGCAGGGACCCCCACAACCTGTTCATAGATTGATTAGATTCCATATAGTTTCATTGTTTGATAGCACAATCATCAGTGTATTTTCATGTCAATTTGTGTTTTCAGATATTTAACCACTTGAACTGTCAATATTAATAAACTTGACCTTTCACTCTGTACTTAGTCTGCTCTTTTCCTCTATTCACCAAAGCTCTCTGCCTAAAATAGGAGATCTGCTATTTTTGGCTAGATTTCTCAGAATATGGACGCTAGGGTTCAAGTGGTTAATAAACAAAAGTTTCTATCACTCAAAGATTTGGAAGACCCCCCTGTAGTAACTCTGGGGACCCCCGGACCCCCTGTTGAAGTAAAGAACAGCGGCTTTACCTATCACTTTAATACTGACAACAAAGCATTCAAGGCATGCTAAGGGGGTCCCTGCTTGCTTCATCCCTCTCTCAGCTAAGCAGGGACCCCTTAGCTTTAATAGGGGGACCCCTTAGCTGAGAGAGAGAGAGAGACAAAGCTGCTTAATCTCTCAGCTAACGGTCCCTCTCTGTCAGCTAAGGGGTCCCTGCTTCATCTCTCTCTCAGCTAAGGGGTCCCTGCTTCATCTCTCTCTCAGCTAAGGGGTCCCTGCTTCATCTCACTCTCTCAGCTAAGGGGTCCCTGCTTCATCTCTCTCAGTTAAGGGGTCCCTGCTTCATCTCTCTCAGCTCCCTGGCTGGGGGAGATGTTTAATAATTATTGTTTCCTTTTTTTTTTTCTATTTTCCCAAATAATTATTAAAAATAAATGAGGAAAAAAAACGGCCTGCTCACATAGGAGGGTAATATGAGTCAACAGAAAAATAATAATGGGTGTTTTTAATGAATCTATCATGGTTAAAATGGAGTTTGAAGTTACAAGTGTGTTTATGTGGAGAGAAGCTCAAAAGCTGTTTCCCTGTTGAGAGTGGAATGTCCCTTTAAGTGAGTCGCAAAGATAAGCATACAGATTACAGACTACACATCCTGACATGTAACAACATAAACCCCCGTCATTGTATCTTACCTGAATGGACTTATACCCAGGAATCGTTCATAAATCCACCACGCTTCTTGTTCCTGATGTAAACAATCCTCCAACAGTCCACACACAGAGCGGAAGACGAAATAGCAGGTCATTCAGTCAACTGTAGGACAAATGCAACTGGCTTAAGGCCGTGGAAGATTGTGATTGGCTCTCTCCACCTTAACCCAGTTGCTTTTTTTATACGCTCGGACTGAAAGACCTGCAAAAAATACTCTCCCACTGCGTGACGCTGGCCCTGTGACGTCAGTCCTCAAAATAGGAAATAACATATTATCGTTTTGCTTACTTTATTCACTCAAAATATAACGTTGGTCCTTGCATTGCACATCCTTGGAAAGCATAAAATCGCCTTATTTTTTACAGAGTCAAGAGATGAGGGTTTCATAAAACACAACTGTAGGACATTAATACAATATCAAGCCAGCCACTCTAGCATATGCGCGGTGCATGCTGGGTAATCCATTTGGATAAATAAATGCTTTTTGCCAAGTCATCCTTTCACATTTGTCTTAACTGTGACCAACATTTAACAGAAGTTACATTTTTAAATTGGATCTGAGACAAAACACTTTTTATATATTATGTTTAATTACGATAGTCATTTGGTCTCGTCTCGTTCGTGCACCAAAAAAACAGCAGTCACGTGACTGACATATCGGCCGATGTGATGTACATTATCAACAGACAGAATGTCTGATTAAAACATAGTGCCTGAACGAGAGTATGGGCATTTTCCATGGGACGTGAACATAATCAACAGAGACTATGTCTGATAACAACATAATGAGTTCCTCAGTATGGGCAATATGGCCATAATGGGCGCATTCTATGCAGTTAATAAAGGCTGATAATGGACATTCTATGTTCTGATAACGTTCGAAGCGGGTGCGACTTTTGAGTTACAGAACCAATCTGTGGTGTTTGTGTGGCTCTGCTGTGACCTCAAATGTGGCATTTGGGACGATGAGGAGGAGGACGTAGCGGTTTGGAAGCTGGTGCAGGCACTAGGCAGGGTCCGCTGTGCCGAGAGCCATGGCCGATTTAGTGCCTCTGCTAAGTGGCCAGGTGAATCACATGCTCTCACTGTGTGTGCCCACATCCAAACACCAGCTGGTCCAACACTCCAAGCCTCTCTGGCCTCACTCCCAGTCTCTTCGAACCACACGCGTGCACGTGTGTGTGTGTGTGTGTGTGTGTGTGTGTGTGTGTGTGTGTGTGTGTGTGTGTGTGTGTGTGTGTGTGTGTGTGTGTGTGTGTGTGTGTGTGTGTGTGCATGCCCACCTTGCCTCACAGCCCAGCAGGCGAGAGCAGGCCCCGACACCCCCTCTGTCTGGAGTCGATGCCCAGATGCTTGCCGCCCAACCGAGGGCCTCCAGTCGAAGTTAATCTGCTAATCGACATGGCGACCACATAGGGCAGGCTGACAGAGATGCAATGTGACAGCATGCAAATGCCAGGAAACAACAGCATAAACGCAAGATGACACAAGGCATTAGCATTAATGGGCAAGTGTTAGCCCTGTCGCCCCAAACCAAGCCCAGCCAAAGTGCAGCAGTAACTGAACTGCACCAGCCAAGAAATTGAAGGACATGTTTGTTAGTTGGTGGTTCATGCTTTGGTATCCCAAACTGAAAATGGATGTTCTGTTTACTAAAGAAATAAAATGCACATGTACAAAGTGTATACAAATACACTTTGTTTTATTGTAACGCACCGTGAGCATGTAGATCAAAATAATTGCACATACAGATCATGTGCACATACAACATGAGCCATCATCGGATTCCCTCTGTTCAGACTGAAAGGAAAAGATTTGTGTTAAGTGATCATGGTTGTTCTGCTTTATCGTCATTCAAATTGTCAATCGCGGTTGAGGGTCAGGTTGTGTAGAGTCAATGCCCCTTCTCCCAACTCAAGCAGACAAACCCTGGAGAAAATCTGGAACTAATATTTACATCAAATGGAAGTGTGGGAAGTTTAATCTGTCCTAAAGATTTCCCTGCCTCTGTAAAAACTGTTAAACTGGCTCATAAATGTGTTTCTATTATTATAGAAAGGGCTTTTTAATCTATATCCCCTATAACAACACTTTGAAGTTCGCTGTGTTAAAGCCTCTAATCTGTAGTGATTTCCGCAAAGCATGTTTTGCTTGGGATACACAGCTATGGTGAAAAGTGGGGGTAGAAAGCTCTTTGAAGCCTACACATTTGGATTCAGCACAAATAAAAATTGCATGCTCAGATTTCCTTCCCGCATTGTTAACTCCAAAAAGAAAAAAAAAACATGAAATCACTGACAGCATCAGTTCAGATCAATGTAAGTCCAGGTGAATAGATAGATAGATAGATAGATAGATAGATAGATAGATAGATAGATAGATAGATAGATAGATAGATCGATCGATCGATAGATACCTTTATTATCCCAAGGGGGAAAATCAGTTGCCCAGAGGCAGCACAGCACAGCAGACTCAGTGTTACAGAGAAGTAAGACAAATATGAAAGAAAAACAAGAACAGAGTACAGTAAAGAGCAAGGTACATCAAGAGAGGGATCGAATAATATATACATATATCACCAGTAAGACTCCCTATGGGGGCAACGGTTGTGGAGATATGAGCAGGGCAAAAGTGTGACGTGTGACGTATGACTCACGGACGGACATTTTTTTACACCTGGGGGTCTCCCAGGGCCCTGGGGGTCCCTGGAGCTCCGGGGGTCCTTGGAGGTTGTAGTTTGGCAGGTAAGGAGTGTGTGTGCAACATTTGGCATGGATGGGGGCAACGGTTGTGGAGATATGAGCAGGGCAAAAGTGTGACGTGTGACGTGTGACTGACTGACTGACTGACTGACTGACTGACTGACTCACGGACGGACGGACAGCCGGTGGAGGTTTTGGTAGTAAATGCGACCTACGGTCGCAATTATGATCATTATCATAATGATCATTATGTGCTGATCCCCCACCACCACCCTGCTGAGATGAACACCTCTGGGTGCTATGTACCGGTATGTTCACTGTTCACACAGACACAGGAGATCATGGCTATGTTCCCTCGACCCTATGTTCCCTCAGACCCACTGAGGTTAGGGTCAGGGTTTGGGTTAGGTTTAGGATAGTGGTTAACATTCACCAGCGTCGGCAGGTTAGCTACTCACCAGCGTCGGCAGGTTAGCATTTCACCAGGTTAACATTCACCGAACTTCAGCATGGACCCAGACACAGCACACTTCGACACCCCCTCCACGGCTTTTCAACCATCAAGAGGTTGAACATATGACTCACAGCCGCGTCTAGCCCGTTTCTCTGAGGTGATGATTGGAGCAACAGTGGTCCTGCAGACCCCGGGGGAACCTGGCTTGGTTGCCATGCGACATGAGTCATCTGTATACTTTCCTTCCTCTTTTCTCCAAGCAGATGGTTGGGGTGGAGGGAGGTAATAAAGTATTTTTTATATAATTTGATAGATAGATAGATGTGTACACACGGATTAGGGGGATGGAAACATTGCCCACAAGCATATGTTTTGTGGCTTCACCAATGACTGTGATTTAGGCAAGGAGGCTATGTTGTTACTAGACTTTATGTCTTTATGTCTCGTTTTTCTTTTTCCTTTTTTTCCCCGTAAATAACAACCCTATTATGAAATAGCAATGAACTGATGTTACTTTAGACTAGACATTAAAGGACCACTTCACTTCTGGGACAACCAGATCTTATTTTATTGTTGCAAAATGCATCATATGACCAGTTGTAGCATGCTGAAATACTAAAATATCTAAAAACACAGATTGAACACAAAACGTAACTCAGGATTGTGTTGATCGTGTCCCAAACAACAATAAAATAATATCTGGTTGTCCCAGAGGTGAAGTGGTCCTTTAAGTCATCATTGGTCTGGAATACGATTTGTTAATACTGTGAACACTGTTAGCACTGTTGTCTCTGTACAGTGTATAATGCAGTGATGGAAGAAGTAGGCCTACTTAAGTAAAACTAAAACTGCAACATAGATATGCACTGTAACACGTAAAAGTCCTGTATTCAAAATGTACTTATGTAAAAGTACAACAGTGTTGGCATCACAATTTACTAAAGTATGAAAAGTTAAAGTCATTATGCAGAACGTTCCCATTGCACAAGTTCAAAATGCATACAAATCTTTGGAAAATAGCATAGCATATTTACAAATGGTCGAAATGAAGTGGTTAATGTGTGTTTCGTAATAATAAACTAAAGTCTTCATATAATTGTAATGGAGTAAAAGCCTCTGAGATGTAGTGGAGTAGAAGTAAAATTACTGAAAATTGTAAATACTACAGGAAAGTAGACTTACCTCACCTAGTTACTTTACTCCACTGGTATTGTGTGTGGTGCTTATATGTTTTTGCACCAATTTCCAAACCAATTTCCTGCACAGCCCATGCGGTTTTCAATCTGTTTGTTTATACTTTGAAGGAAAGAAAGATAATTCATGAAAACACAGTATTTGTCTATGTTTGAGGAAGTCAAAGAACAAAACAATTCTAGGGCCAAGGCACTCATGTGGAGAAATAAAAAAACCTTCATTGTTTTGGCTGTTCCATGGCAATAAAGTAAAACAACAACAAAACGCACAATACGTGTTGCAGTACACAGCCTTCTTCAGGGTGACTAAATGTGGGGAGTAAACAAGGCTTAAATAACTACATCATTACCATGCTATATTGAGTTGGTGACATGATAATTACAGCAGGTAAAACATAAAGAAATAAATACACCCATGGACCGATAACACGAATAGAAGAGCAGACATTATACTTTTTTTTTTTGTCACTAGCCGGGTGCTGAAGGCTTGGGAGACGTTTGCGTGTTTGGATGCATGTCGTGGCGGCAAAGTCGAGCTCAATACCTGGGTGAACATGGACGAGCAAGCCTGGAGCGATGCTGCAGCCGTGCGATGCCGTGGCTCGATGCAGGAGGTGCGATGGCTCGACACAGGCCTCCACCAAAACATTGAATCACCAATGCAACACTGGTCATGACGCAGGGGTGCTGTTCCATGGCTCAGTACCATAAGCAATCAGTATCCTGTTGTCAGTATCCTGCTCAGTATCTTGGTGTCAGTATTATGGTCCTAGTGTCAGTATCCTGGTGTCATCCTGGCAGTGTTGTAAAGTAACGAAGTACAAGTACTTCGTTACTGTACTTAAGTACAAAATTTGAGAATTTGTACTTTTATTTATATTTTTTCAACCCTGAACTTTTACTTTTACTTAGTTACATTTAAAAGGAAAAAATCGTACTTTTACTCCACTACATTAAAATTGACACCTCGTTACTCGCTACTTTTTTGTAGGCACTAAATTAAAAAAATCTTAATATCATAGCAGTCTGTCTCTGTTTGATTAGTACGGAGGAATACAGCTGCAGCGCTCCCTCACAGCCTCAGCCTGTACATGCGCAGTTGCGCACGCGGGGCTCCAAAACAAAGAAGAAGAAAGGGTCGCTCACTCACTGCTTGCAAAATGGACATGTACGGACAACACGCCGTCACAGAAAGACAACAAAGTGTACAGTTTGCCTGCGTTCGACAGACGACAAAGTCGCCATGGCTTCCTCCTCTGATACAGACGATACAGCAGACACAGAAGCAGTTGTTGCTACTGGCAGTGGCACGTCTGCTTCGGCGGCTGAAACACAGTCACCATCCAAAAACCCGTGGCCTTATCTGGATGCAATGTTCAAGTACGTGGGGAAGACGAAGGAAGGTGCATCTTACCGGTTTAAGTGCCTCTTGTGTTTGCCTCTGAAAAAAGAACTGCTGGCATTCAATAACTCACCCTCGAACCTCAAGGTGCATGTTAAGGTAAGTGTGCCCGTAGTCGTACAAGGTACAAAATGACTCTTGTTATTGAACTAGCTCCGGCAGCTCGTTAGCTCAAAGCTACATTAACATGGGCTTTTCATAGCATAGACGAAGCTAACATGTTAAATGCTACTAGCGCTGATGCTAACGGGCGCTACAAGGCCTTTAGTTTATTTATTCACTGAAGTGATTTTTATATTTTTCGTTTGGTTTTGATGGAAACGTATTTATAAGAATGAATAGATCCTACATGCTATGAAAAGAGAATTACATATTTAATGAAAATCATTACAGCAAATTAAATACTTTGAATTAGTTTCTACATTGTGTGCATTGCACTAGACATGTTAAAGGGATATTTCCCTTTGGTCAATTTATTTAATCGGGCTTTTGTGACCACCCTGACCCTGGAGAGATTTTAATTTGCTTGATTCAGTGTTTAGATATTTATTTGTTATCAGAAACACCCCCTTCCTATACAAACCCATGGACCCTGTTCTTTTTCTCCTCCTCAGAGGGTGCTGAGGAGAGAGAGATTAATTAAATTGAAGTTACAATGGGTTTGTATAGGAATGGGGTATGTGTGTGTGTGTCTGACATAATGAATATTACATAATGAATCAAGCAACTTCAAATATTTCCAGGGTTACAGATTAGGCATTTAGCAGATGATTTTAATCCAAAACTACTTACAATAAGCAGGTCATACATCAATATAATAAGCCAGATAATATGTCAGTCAGTATTACATCAACAAATGCATAGCATATAGGACTATCAATCTAGAAAAAGAGTAACAGTAACATGGGTAAATCACGCACCTAATCAGTACAAAATATTTTTCTAAAACCTAAAAATGCTATCTAGCTTCATGTGTGGTCATCGAGGGAAGGGGAGTGCTATGGGGGTTTTGACTCCTTTAACTATTGAAAAATAGCAGATCTACAAGCTCGCAGGGCGGCACTCGGTGCCGCGCTGTGAGCTTGTATATCTGCTATTTTTCAATAGTTAAAGCAGTCAATAATCCTAGGCCTAAATGGGTTAATCAAACATGTTGATGTTTATCCTACTACTTGATATCAAAATGTCTGAAATGTATTAACACAAGCTGTTGTGAAAATCTTAAGTATTGTTGCGCTAACATTTGTGTGTTTGTGTTTTTTTCCCTCTTGTTTGTAGAGATTGCACAAACATTCTCTGAAAAGATATGAAGCACTTACGGCAGCAGTAAGAAAACGGGGATCTCAACCTTCAAGTTCCAGCCTTAAACAGACAACACTGCTCGATTCCAAATCCACGGTATCACAAAGCACTGTGGATGCAGCGATTGTGAGGTTTGTCGTTGAAGGGCTCCAGCCGTTCTCTATTGTGGAGAAAGAATCCTTCAAAAATCTTGTCTATGATCTTCAGCCGACTGCTACAGTCCTCTCAAGGCCCACCCTGCGATAAAAAATTGAAGCAGCAGCCAAGAAAATGAAAACAGGGGTCATTGAGGCCCTGAAGGCAGTGGACCACGTTGGCACGTGCACAGACTGCTGGACAGTCTTCAGACAGGGCTTTCTTGGCGTTACCTGTCACTGGATCGATCCTGAAACCCTGGCTAGACGCTCAGCAGCCCTCGCCTGTCGAAGACTGAGGGGTTCCCACACATTTGACGTTTTGGCCAATGCACTCAACGACATCCATTCAGAATACGGGATCAGAAACAAAATTGTCAGGACGACAACAGACAATGGGTCCAACTTCTTGAAGGCTTTCAAGGTTTACGCCGCCGCCGCAGACACAAACAACAATGAAGAACAAGATGAAGCCTGTGATGAGACGGAGCCCACCTCTGACGATGAAGAGGAGGAGCAGGAAGAAGAAGTGGAGTTTGTCAACGTTGCAGACATCCTTGATGAAAATGATGGCTTTGAGTTTGAGCTGCCAAAGCATCAAAGGTGTGCTTGCCATCTCCTGAATTTGGTTGCTACAGTTGATGCCGAAAAAGCGAGTGCCTCCTCCGATAGCTACAAAAGGGTGTCTCGGTCAGCATTCGCCAAGTGTCAAGTGATGTGGAACAAGTGTGGGAGATCTCAACAAGCAGCTGAAGCTGTGGAAGATGCCTGCTCCCTTCAGTTGGTGCGCCCAATGCCTACCCGGTGGAACTCTCTCTTCATGGCTGTGGAGAGGCTGCTGAGGATCTTGAAGGAGAAGGGGGAGCCAGCCTTGAGAACTATCTGCACCGAGTTAAAGGTTCCAATGTAGGTTTAATACCACAATAGGCTCACACAAATTAAAACTTGAATTTGATTAAAAATGTTTATATAAAATGTTAAAACTGTGTTTTTTTGTGTTTCTTTTTTTCACAGGCTCAGTCCAGTTGACATCACGTTCCTGAAGGAGTATGTCACCGTCATGACCCCAGTGGCCAAGTCCACCAACATCTTGCAGGTAGGGATGGGCAATAATATAGTTTATCGTGCAAACACTCAAAATATTAAAGTGGAGATTTCACCTTCACCTTTTTTGTTTTGCTCTCTACCAAATATCTTTGCCAAAGAAATCGCAGATCTAAAAGCTTGCAGCGCGTTGTGACGTGTTGAGGTTGTAGTCGTAGATCTGCTATTTTTCTTTTGGCAAATGTTCCTCCCCAGATTATGGGGATATTGTAGATTGCAATTTCTTTGGTCGCAATAATCGTCACATGACATTTTAATATCATCCCATCCCTACTTGCAGGGAGAAGCGAATATACAGATGGGATATCTGCTTCCGACCATTGCCATATTGACTTCCAACGTGGAGGCAGCCAAGTTGCAGCTCAAGCACTGCAGGCCGCTGGCTGACGCCATACTAGCTGCCGTAAAGAAGCGATTCGATGAGATGTCAACCCTTACCAAAAAGTAGTATACTTACGTATACTCTGAGTATACTTGTTATGAACTAAGTATACTTTGTCTAAACTAATACTTTGGTAAGTATACTTTTCTGTTTACTTAAAATGTACTATCAGGAATATACTTAACAAAAGTATACTTAGTTTATACTGACGAGTACACAGCAAAAGTTTAAGTATACTTTTCCTTCATTTCAAGTGCAGCCTATATTCTATAGTACTGTGTTCTTATACAGTATCTGGCTTGTGGGTGTATACTTGTATATTTCTCACACTGGCTGCTTGAGGTAGTTGCCCTACACTGTGCACCTGTAGTGCTTATGCTTGAGGTATACTAGATTTATACTTGAACTGCACTATTTTCATACATGAAGTATACCATTTATATACTCCAAACATACTATGCGTGAACTTAATGTACACTACTCTTTTACTTGCAGTGTACTTGAATTGCACTTTTCTTATACTTGAGGGGTACCATATTTATTTACACAAAATGTATATACTACAAACATACTATGCGTGAACTTAATGTACACTACTCTTTTATTTGCAGTGTACTTGAATTGCACTTTTCTTATACTTGAGGTATACTATGGTCATACTTCAACTGCACTACTTTTAAACTTGCACCATACCGGTTATATACTCTAAACATACTGTGCGTGAACTTAATGGACACTACTCTTTTACCTGCAGTGTACTTGAATTGCACTTTTCTTATACTTGAAGAATACCAGTTATATACTCAAACCATACTGTGCGTGAACTTAATGGACACTACTCTTTTACTTGCATTGTACTTGAATTGCACGTTTCTTATACTTGACGTATACTACGTTTATATTTGAACTGCACTATTTTCATACTTGAGGTATACCATTTATATACTACAAACATACTATGCTTGAACTTAATGTACACTACTCTTGTATTTGCAGTGTACTTGAATTGCACTTTTCTTATACGTGAGGTATACTATGGTCATACTTCAACTGCACTACTTTTAAACTTGCAACATACCAGTTATATACTCTAAACATACTGTGGGTGAACTTAATGGACACTACTCTTTTACCTGCAGTGTACTTGAATTGCACTTTTCTTATACTTGAAGAATATCAGTTATATACTCAAACCATACTGTGCGTGAACTTAATGGACACTACTCTTTTACTTGCATTGTACTTGAATTGCACGTTTCTTATACTTGACATATACTACGTTTATATTTGAACTGCACTATTTTCATACTTGAGGTATACCATTTATATACTACAAACATACTATGCTTGAACTTAATGTACACTACTCTTGTATTTGCAGTGTACTTGAATTGCACTTTTCTTATAATTGAAGTATACTATGGTCATACTTCAACTGCACTACTTTTAAACTTTCACCATACCGGTTATATACTCTAAACATACTGTGCGTGAACTTACTGGACACTACTCTTTTACCTGCAGTGTACTTGAATTGCACTTTTCTTATACTTAAAGAATACCAGTTATATACTCAAACCATACTGTGCGTGAACTTAATGGACACTACTCTTTTACTTGCATTGTACTTGAATTGCACGTTTCTTATACTTGACGTATACTACGTTTATATTTGACCTGCACTATTATATACTCCAAACATACTATGCGTGAACTTAATGTACACTACTCTTTTACTTGCAGTGTACTTGAATTGCACTTTTCTTATACTTTAGGTATACCATTTATATACACAAAACACACTATGTGTGAACTTAATGTACACTACTCTCTTACTTGCAGTGTACTTGAATTGCATGTTTTTTATAGTTGACGTATACTATGTTTATACTTGAACTGCCCTATTTTCATACTTGAAGTATAGCATTTATATACTGAAAATATACTATGTGTGAACGTAATGTACACTACTCTTTTACTTTGAATGTACTTAAATTGCACTTTTATTATACTTGAGGTATACTACGTTTATACTTTAACGTACTATGCGTGAACTTAATGGACACTAATGTACACTACTCTCTTACTTGCAGTGTACTTGAATTGCATGTTTTTTATAGTTGACGTATACTATGTTTATACTTGAACTGCCCTATTTTCATACTTGAAGTATAGCATTCATATACTGAAAATATACTATGTGTGAACGTAATGTACACTACTCTTTTACTTTGAATGTACTTAAATTGCACTTTTATTATACTTGAGGTATACTACGTTTATACTTTAACGTACTATGCGTGAACTTAATGGACACTACTCTTTTACTTGAATTGCACTTTTCTTATACATGACGTATACTACGTTTATATTTGAATTGCACTACTTTTATCCTTGAAGTATACCATTTATATACTCAAACTATACTATGCATCAACTTAATGTGCACTACTCATTTACCTCTAGTGTACTTGAATTGCACTTTTCTTATACATGAGGTATACTACGTTTATATTTGAGCGGCACTTTTTTCATACTTGAAGTGTAGCATTTATATGCTCGGAACATACTATGCATGAACTTGATGGACACTACTCTTTTACTTGAATTGCACTATTCTTATACTTGACGTATACTACGTTTATATTTGAATTGCATTAATTTTAAACTTGAAGTATACCATTTATATACTCAAAACATACTATGCATGAATTTAATGTACACTACTCTTTTACTTGCAGTGCACTTGAATTGCACTCTTCTTTTACTTGAGGTATACTATGGTCATACTTGAACTGCACTACTTTTAAACTTGAACCATACCAGTTATATACTCAAAACATACTATGCGTCAACTTAATGGTCACTACTCTTTTACTTGCAGTGTACTTGAATTGCACGTTTTTTTTATACTTTACGTATACTACCTTTATACTTGAACTGCACTATTTTCATACTTGAAGTATACCATTTATATACTCAAAACATACTTGAATTGCACTTTTCTTATACTTGAGGTATACTATGTTTATACTTGAACTGCACTATTTTCATTGTAGCGACGGGGTGCAACTAATTAATAAGTATTGTAATGGTTAAAGAAAGACTGAGTGTGAAATATTATAGCTTTGGAAATGGAGGACTGTATACTCTGGAGTTGAGGTTATGCCAACCACAGGGCTCCAGTCAAAGAGCAGTAATCAATGATGACACTTGATGGCGTTTTATGTGTTTTTTTATAAAGGAGGTAGTTGGTGGACACAAACATACACAATGATGAATGGTATCTGAAAATATAGAAATACTACATAAGGATAAGGAGACAATAAACAATATGCAGTAGTAACCTACACAAATGTAGCATATTACTGAAATGAGCCATAGAGCTATTTACTATTTTTAGGATATCTTCAATAACACAGTCTACAACCTCTTTGAGAAACGGCGTGGGTATTGCATCCAGCGAGCAAGAAGATGATGTCATTTGCGATATGGTTTTACGAAGTTCCTCTTCATCAATTGCACAAAATGATACTAGGCTCCCCCTAGATTTATCGACACTTTTACACATGGCACCATTAACCGCATTTGCATTTGTGACAGTATTATTCAGAATACCAGCTCGAATGTTCTCAATTTTGTTGTCAAAGAAGGATGCAAACTCATTACACTTTGCTTTAGAGGCAAGGAGTGACTGCTTGTAGGACTGGGGAGGGTTTAAAAGGCGTTCAATGGTAGAGAATAAGACCCTAGCATTGTTCTTATTGTCATTAATGATTCCGGAAAAATAGGCCTGCCTAGCCAGGCGCATGGCTTTATTGTAGGCGGCTGTTGAAGACTTAAAAATCTGTAGGTGGATAGTTAGTTTATTTTTTCTCCAAGCTCGCTCTGCTCTGCGGCATTGTTTTTTGAGTGAACGTATATGATCGTTTATCCAGGGTGTCACTTTGGAGTTAAGTTTCTTTTTAGTTTTCATAGGAGCTACTATATCCAGAGCTGACTCTAAGTTAAGATTAAAACGGTGAACCATATCATTTACTGAGTTAATATCAGGAAGAGGGGGTGAACATGCAAAATGGCAAGCAAACTCTTCTGCTGAAGAAGATCCGAAAAATCTCCTTTTTATAGTATATTCTCTGTTATTTCTTTCTAAATCGGAGACAGTCATATTAAAACACAGTAAATAATGGTCTGATAGGTCAGGCTTAGCGATGATTCTGTCCATAGAAATATTTAGCCCTTTAGAGATCACAACATCAAGAGTGTGGCCTTGATTGTGGGTTGGTGAGCTGAACAAAATCAAGGGAATGCAATAATTGTACAAAACTCATAGCCATAAGATCTGTAACAATGTCTACATGTAGATTTGTATCGCCAGCAATAAGGGTTCTCTCATAGTCCGTGGAACAGATAGATAGAAGTTCTGATATTTCTGTAAGAAATAAGGATTTGCTACATTTTGGTGGGCGATATATCGTAATCATTAGAACAGAGGATTTACTCTCAAATAAGTTAGCTTGATATTCAAAGGATGAAAAACTTCCAAAATACAGGGGCTTGAATTTAAAAATATCAGAGAAAATGTATGCCAAGCCTCCGCCTCTTTTTCCTTCTCGCACTGATTGAATAAAATGATAGTTTGGTGGACAGGCGACGCCTAGTGCAACAGCTCCATCTGAGCCCAGCCATGTCTCTGTTAAAAAAATGATATCTAATTTTTCTTCACAGATTATATCATGTACAGAGGATGGCTTGTTTAAAAGTGACCTGATGTTAAAAAGTGCCAGGTTTATTTTATGACATTTTACTCTACTATAGCCCCTACAGGGAATGCACGTTAAATTAGCTAAATTAGCAGAGCCACTGCTTGTCCTGGACACTCTATTTGAAATTACAGTAGAAATGTTGTGAGCCTGCTTAATAAAAGCGCCTAGAGGAGCCTCGGGTCCAGATACGTTAGTTGCTGGGTATAATATCGGACCCAGCTGACATCAACGGCTGAACGTATTGTCCAGTTGGGAGGCCCGGGTCTTCTGTCGTTGTGGTCGTTGAGGGATGGGTGGGGGCGAAAGCACCCAGGCCACAGATTTCTGGGGCACGGCGGGGTCAATTTCAGGCGTTTTCAAGGATGGTGGTTGTGGAGCCGGGCGTTTGGCCTGTGGTGGTTGTGGCGCCGGGCCTTTGACCGGGCGTCTGGCCGGGGTCATTTTTAGCGCAGTGTTAATGAGTTCATTCATTCCATTCGTGAATTCTAGAAGAGGCATTGGAGATAGGGAGAAAGAGGAGGATTGGGGTGAAGGGGCATTGGTTGACTCATGGTTCGGGCCAGCCATGGCTGAGTCCATGGCTGTCGACTCTCCATTGTCTGTTACCAGTTCACTCTGTTCGGTTGTGCCAGCCCCCTCCTCTTCCTCTGTCAACTCTCCGTTGTCAGTTGCCAGTTCACTTTGCTCACGGTTCGGGCCAGCCACGGCTGAAGCAGAGAATCCACAAAACTCTTCTTCATTACTCTCCTCTTCAAACATTTCCCTGAGTAACCCCATCTCTGCATTCACTTTGGCAGAGATGGCGTCCATAATCAGTTCCTCGTCAGGGAGGACAGGGACAACCGTAACTGTTGTTTTTAAATCTCCTCCGTTCGCCAGGGCCGTTCCCCCCTCAGCCGAGGGGGGCAATTCAGTAACCATAACACCATCTCTTGTTATGGATTCTTCGTGGGTAGCAGATAGGAGTTGTTCATCACAATCTGTTGTTTTGGATTGTTGTGTTCCGGCCAAGGTCAGAGCATGGAAAACATTCTGCATAAACAACTTCGCACCTTGCTTATTTAGTTGCCGTGCATCTGCGAAGAGGTGTCTTCTATCGAAGAAAAAACTGAAGTTGTCAATAAAATGCACATTTTTGTCAGTGCATGCAGCTAAAAGCCATTTGCTCAGAGAGAACAATCTGCTGAAATTCTCGTCTGTGCCTTTCATAGGCGGTAGGGGACCACTGATGCATAGCTCTATGTCGCTGTTCAGGGAGCTCAATGTGTTGAATAGAGCCCTGAAATTCCCCTTTAAGATTTCTGACTGTTTTTCTTCTGTGTCACATGTGCCAGTATGTAGGATCAGGGTTTTCACTGTTTGGTGTTTGTTGACAAGATCCAGAATTCTGTCATTCATGTCAGAGATTGTGTCTTTGGGAAAACAAATAACTTTTGCCTTCCTCTTTCTTATGCTTTTGACACCTTTTAAAGCAGCATCGCCCACAATCAAAATGTCAGGATCAGTCACTGAGGTGGTTCTTACCCTGCTGGGTGGGACGTTCTCTCTGTCAACAGGGGGACTTCGGGGGGCTTCTAGCAGCTGTTCTGTTAGCCAGCTAGGGGAGATGCTACCCCTGTCATCGGAGGGGCGTCTTTGGTCCTCGGCCAGTGGCATGAATCTATTAGCCAGCTGCACACTTGGTGTTTGTGGAGATTGGACGTTGTTTGTCTTTTTAGCAGCGTTTTTCCCCTTGGCAGTAGTCCATTTATGAAGGGGGGTCGAAGCAGCGCTGTGCCGGGGTAATGCCGGCCATTCGTCGGTGATAAGACGACTTTGGGAGGGTGTCCTGCCTGTCGTCCGTTCTTTCATCTTTGGCTTTTCACCAAGGGAATTCCAGGCGAGTGGTTTATCCAGTCTTCGGGTTTGTTTTAATTGGAATATAGACTAGGGCCTGTTAGCTTAGCCACTGAAGTTTAGCTAGCAAACACAATTACAAAAACAAACTTTTTAAACCACACACAGATCAATTCTGATACAATGACCTGTTACCACATGAACCATTATTGTTCTGCAGGACAGAAAACAACTCACTTTGTCAAGAACGCATTCTTATGTGCATATGTTTGTTTGTGGCTGCACTCATGCATGTAAACAGTTGGGGTCCTCTGTTCTAGTGGTGCCTAAACAACTGCCTCAACTAAAGTGTCACCTGGGTCCTGATCAGAGGGTACCTGAGGCATGCCTGCTCTAAATGGGGAAAATAAAGGTGGTGATGGGGTTTGGTGTTGCTGAACTGTCTGTAGATTTCACTCTGAATGTGTAGACTTGCCGGTCCCATTATACACCTACAAATGAACAGATAAAGCACATTAGTTATGGGAGTCAACAGTAGTAATATACTTTGAATTGACAAGTAGAATGCCAAGATGTGTGATGATAATACCTTTGTCTGATGTTCTCCTCCTCCCAGGGTGGTGTTCGGGCAAAAGAGTTCCCTCCGGGAACACACACCCTATTTATAGTCCTGGGAGGGTGAAACCAAGTGGGAAGTGGATAGAGGGGAGATTGAGAATGATTCTAATGCATTTAATAATACAAAAGTACTTAAAACACTAGCACATGGATATGCTCCTTTAATTCATATCTCCAATTACCACTATGCCCACTAAATGTGTACAACCACCATACATTATTAAATGCATTAGAATCATTTTCAATCTCCCCTCTATCCACCCCCCACTTGGCTTCACCCTCCCAGGACTATAAATAGTGTGCGTGTTACCGGAGGGAACTCTTTTGCCCGAACACCACCCTGGGAGGAGGAGACAGACAAAGGTAAGGGTTTTACAAATAACAGCTTTACATTATCTTCACAAATCTTGAGTATTCTACTTGTCAATTCAAAGTATATTACTACTGTATATTACTAATGTGCTTTATCTGTTCATTTGTAGGTGTATAATGGGACCGGCAAGACTACACATTCAGAGTGAAATCTACAGACAGTTCAGCAACACCAAACATTCCCCCAACTGTTTACATGCATGAGTGCAGCCACACACAAACATATGCACATAAGAATGCGTTCTTGACAAAGTGAGTTCTGTCCTGCAGAGCAATAATGGTTCATGTGGTAACAGTTCATTGTGTCAGAATTGATCTGTGTGTGGTTTAAAAAGTTTGTTTTTGTAATTGTGTTTGCTAGCTAAACTTCAGTGGCTAAGCTAACAGGCCCTAGTCTAACCTGTGTGTGAGTGCATGCTGGGTCTAAGCTGGCACATGAGTGCATGGCATTTCAGTAATATGCTATGTTTGTGTAGGTTACTACTGCATATCGTTTATTGTCTCCTTATCCTTATGTATTATTTCTATATTTTCAGATACCATTCATCATTGTGTATGTTTGTGTCCGCCAACTACCTCCTTTATAAAAACCACATAAAACACCAAGTGTCATCATTGATTACTGCTCTTTGACTGGAGCCCTGTGGTGCGCATAACCTCAACTCCAGAATATACAGTCCTCCATTTCCAAAGCTATAATATTTCACACTCTGTCTTTCTTTAACCATTAAAATACCTATGCAGAACTGTGTTCGAATATTAATTAGTTGCACCCCGTCGCTACAATGAAAATAGTGCAGTTCAAGTATAAACATAGTATACCTCAAGTATAAGAAAAGTGCAATTCAATGTTTTGAGTATGTAAATGGTATACTTCAAGCATGAAAATAGTCTAGTTCAAGTATAAACGTAGTATACGTAAAGTATAAAAAACGTGCAATTCAAGTACACTGAAAGGTAAAGAGTAGTGTACATTAAGTTCATGCATAGTATGTTCTGAGTATATAAATGGTATACTTCAAGTAATAAAATAGTGCATTTCAAGTATGAAAGTAGTATACCTCACGTATAAGAAAAGTGCAATTCAAGTACACAGCAAGTGTACATTAGGTTCACGCATAGTATGTTTTGAGTATATAACTGGTATACTTTGAGTATGAAAATAGTGCAGTTCAAGTATGACCATAGAATACCTCAAGTATGAGAAAAGTGCAATTAAAGTGCACTGCAGGTAAAAGAGTAGTAAACATTAAGTTCACGCACAGTATGTGTTGAGTATATAAATGGTATACTTCGAGTATACAAATAGTGCAGTTCAAATATACACGTAGTATATGTCAAGTATAAGCTAAGTGCAATTCAAGTACAATGCAAGTAAAAGAGTAGTGTCCATTAAGTTCACGCCTAGTATGTTTTGAGTATATAACTGGTATACTTCAAGTATAAGAAACGTTCAATTCAAGTACACTGCAGGTAAAATAGTAGTGTACATTAGGTTCACGCATAGTATGTTTTGAGTATATAAATGGTATACTTCAAGTTTAAAAGTAGTGCAGTTCAAGTATGACCATAGTATACCTCAAGTATAAGAATAGTGCAATTCAAGTAAAAGAGTAGTGTCCATGAAGTTCACGCATAGTATGTTTTGAGTATATAACTGGTATGGTTCAAGTTCAAAAGTAGTGCAGTTCAAGTATGACCATAGTATACCTCAAGTAAAAGAAGAGTGCAATTCAAGCGCACTGCAGGTAAAAGAGTAGTGTACATTAAGTTCACACACAGTTTGTTTTGAGTATATAAATGGTACGATTCAAGTTTAAAAGTAATGCAGTTCAAGTATGACCATAGTATACCTCAAGTATAAGAAAAGAGCAATTAAAGTGCACTGCAGGTAAAAGAGTAGTGAACATTAAGTTCATGCACAGTATGTGTTGAGTATATAAATGGTATACCTTGAGTATGGAAATAGTGCAGTTCAAATATAAACACAGTTTACGTCAAGTATAAGACAAGTGCACAGCAAGTAAAAGAGTAGTGTACATTAAGTTCACGCATAGTATGTTTTGAGTATATAAATGGTATACCTCGAGTATGAAAATAGTGCAGTTCAAATATAAACGTAGTATACGTCAAATATAAAACAAGTGCAGTTCAAGTAAAAGAGTAGTTTTAATTAAGTACACGCATAGTATGTGTTGAGTATATAAATGGTATACTTCAAGTTTTAAAGTAGTGCAGTTCAAGTATGACCATAGTATACCTCAAGTAAAAGAAGAGTGCAATTCAAGTGCACTGCAGGTAAAAGAGTAGTGTACATTAAGTTCACGCACAGTATGTTTTGAGTATATAAATGGTATGATTCAAGTTTAAAAGTAGTGCAGTTCAAGTATGACCATAGTATACCTCAAGTATAAGAAAAGAGCAATTAAAGTGCACTGCAGGTAAAAGAGTAGTGAACATTAAGTTCACGCACAGTATGTGTTGAGTATATAAATGGTATACTTCGAGTATAGAAATAGTGCAGTTCAAATATACACATAGTATATGTCAAGTATAAGCTAAGTGCAATTCAAGTACAATGCAAGTAAAAGAGTAGTGTCCATTAAGTTCACGCCTAGTATGTTTTGAATATATAACTGGAATACTTCAAGTATAAGAAACGTTCAATTCAAGTACACTGCAGGTAAAATAGTAGTGTACATTAAGTTCACGCATAGTATGTTTTGAGTATATAAATGGTATACTTCAAGTTTAAAAGTAGTGCAGTTCAAGTATGACCATAGTATACCTCAAGTATAAGAATAGTGCAATTCAAGTAAAAGAGTGGTGTCCATGAAGTTCACGCATAGTATGTTTTGAGTATATAACTGGTATGGTTCAAGTATAAGAAACGTTCAATTCAAGTACACTGCAGGTAAAATAGTAGTGTACATTAAGTTCACGCATAGTATGTTTTGAGTATATAAATGGTATACTTCAAGTTTAAAAGTAGTGCAGTTCAAGTATGACCATAGTATACCTCAAGTAAAAGAAGAGTGCAATTCAAGTGCACTGCAAGTAAAAGAGTAGTGTACATTAAAATCACTTATAGTATGTTTTGAGTATATAAATGGCATACCTCGAGTATGAAAATAGTGCAGTTCAAATGTAAACGTAGTTTACGTCAAGTATAAGACAAGTGCACTGCAAGTAAAAGAGTAGTGTAAGTTAAGTTCACGCATAGTATGTTTTGAGTATATAACTGGTATGGTTCAAGTTTAAAAGTAGTGCAGTTCAAGTATGACCATAGTATACCTCAAGTAAATGAAAAGTGCAATTCAAGTGCACTGCAAGTAACAGAGTAGTGTACACTAAGTTCACGCATAGTATGTTTTGAGTATATAAATGGTGTACTTCAAGTTTAAAAGTAGTGCAGTTCAATTATGACCATAGTATACCTCAAGTAAAAGAAAAGTGCCATTCAAGTATGACCAAAGTCTTCCTCAAGTAAATGAAAAGTGCAATTCAAGTGCACTGCAAGTAAAAGAGTAGTGTACATCAAGTATGTTTTGAGTATATAAATGGTATACTTCAAGTTTAAAATGAATGCAATTCAAATATAAACGTAGTATACGTCAAGTATAAGAATAGTGCAATTCAAGTAAAAGAGTAGTGTCCATTAAGTCCACGCATAGTATGTTTTGAGTATATAACCGTTATACTTCAAGTATGAAATAGTACTGTTCAAATGTAAACGTAGTACAATTCAAGTACACTGCAGGTAAAAGAGTAGTGTACATTAAGTTCATGCATAGTATGTTCCGACTATATAAATGATATACTTCAAGTATGAAAAAAGTGCTGTTCAAATATAAACGTAGTATACCTTATGTATAAGAAAAGTGCAATTCAAGTACACTAGAGGTAAAAGAGTAGTGCACATTAAGTTCATGCATAGTATAGTTTGAGTATATAAATGGTATACTTCAAGGTTACAAGTAGTGCAGTTCATATGACCTTAGTATACCTCAAGTACAATAAAAGTGCTATTCAAGTACACTGCAGGTAAAAGAGTAGTGTACATTTCACGCATAGTATGTTTTACGTATATAAATGGTATACTTCAAATTTAAATGTAGTGCAGTTCAGGTATGACCATAGTATACCTCTTGTATAAGAGAAGTGCAATTCAAGTAAATAAGTAGTGTACTTAAGTATACATCTGAGTATATGAATGGTTTATTTTAAGTAAGGGAATAGCACAATTCTAGTGTATGAATACAATAATATACTCATATATACTTCATGTATACTTTAAGTAAACTTAGAGTTTACTCGAGTATACTCAAAAGTGGGCCAATTCAGATTACTTTTAGTACGGTAGGTATACTGTAAGTATACTAACTAGTACACTAACTAGTACATTTGTTAGTATACTACTTGTACATAAATATCAGTATACTTGTACTTAAAGTATACTTAAGAAATATACTCAAAGTTGACTTAAGTATACTTAGAAAAGTAAACTTGAAGTTTACTACTTTTTGGTAAGGGAAGAGATCCTGAACTGATTGCCGCCGCAATTCTCCTCCCTAAATTCAGAACCACATGGACAGACGATACTGATGCAATCAGACTGGGTAAGAGCACATTTTTACATGTATAGAGGAAATGTAGTTCTATAAATGTACATGAAATTGTGGTATTTCAGCTGTACTAACAGTACACTTTCACCTTCCATGTATTTCAGGGATGGAATACATCAAGGAGCACCTGGAGCATCCTTCGTTGTCAGTAGATGCCGGATCCAGTTCATCTGATGACGGAGACTTCTTCGCTTCCCTTAAGCGTGCTAAAGTAAGCCAAAGCGGCACCACGCAACTGGATGGATACCTTGCCTTTTCAGGAGAGAAACTGACTGTACTGCAGAACTTCCCTGCCATCTGCAAGTTGTCTCTTCGTCTCAACACCCCTCTGCCTGCCTCTGCAGCCTGTGAACGACTGTTCAGCATCGCAGGACTCGTCTTCAGCCCACGAAGAGCACGGCTGAGTTCTCGAAATTTTGAGAATCAACTGCTGTTGAGGCTGAACCGCTCGTTTGTTGACTATAAAGCTTAAATAACAGGTTTGGATTCTGTTGTTAACCTTGCCATGTGCACTGCTGATCAAAAATATTGACAGGCGGAGGTGATACTGTATTTTGTCACTGCATACTACAGGTTGAAGCACCACCTGTCAGCGGGGCTCCTCTGGCAGGTGGGACCGTAGGGTACAGCAGCAGTGACAAGCAGTGGGGTGGGGGGGGGGGGGGGGCATTCAAATTGAAATTGGCTATAAAAAAGGCTGAAAAATGAAGACATAATATAATCAAGACTAAGAGTTGTTTATGGCAAGCTAACTAACCCAAACCTTCTCATTCTCATCTTGCTCCTGAGTCCTGCTTTCTTTGTAAGAACAGACTTCTCTTACTCCTCTCCCAACTAGACAGACATCTTTTCTTCCCTCTCCCTAGATAGACCGACACGTTACACTTTCCATAGACTGGGACATAACTCTACTTCCCCTCTGTACTAGACAGACATCCCATCATACTCCTAGCCAGACAGACCAACTTTGACTGACTGATAGATCAGCGCTTATTCTACCATGTATACTTTGTTGTTTTTCTGTGACTGAGTGTTGTCCTTGCATGTTCATTTTGCAAGCAGTGTGGTGAACCCCCTCTATTTTGGAGACCCGTTCAGCTGTTCTCCCTAATGTTGACATTTGCCAGCCTATACAATGTATATCACCAACAGAACTGGCTCTGCTCTATTGATTTAGGGGGTTGTTTAATTTTTTACTGTATTGTTTTGGAGTATTTGCACTTGGCTCCTTATGATTCTAGTGATATTCTAGTGATATACAAATTTAAGTCAGGGGTTACATTTTGAGTGGGGCATTACAGTTGAGTTTGCTGGCCTGAAGTGGTTGAACTGATAATAATTGGAGCTATGAGCCAGATTATGTTTACGGAGTCAGTCAGAATAAACCAGGCTTTAGTGTTGTTATCCCTATACCTGCCCTGGCTGCTACCTATGTCTCAGGTCTTTCACCAAATGTGTGGACAAAACATTTTGAACCTGGGATGCCATTATTCGGCTAGCACTGGGGAACTCTGTGCCGGAGAACTGGGTGCCCTAGTGCTAGTTGAACTTCGGCATCCCAGGTTGAAAATGTTTAGTTTTTCTTAATCTTGGGTGTGTGTGCAGAACTTGGGATGTCAAGGTTAAACTAGCACCGGGGAACTTTGTGCCGGAGAACTGGGTGCTCCAGTGCTGGTCTAACCATGGCATGGTTAGACTTTGTTTTTTTTCCAGTATTTTTGGTCACTGGTTGTTTGGACAAGACATTTTGAACCTGGGGTGCAGAGATTCAACTATAGCACTGGGGAACTGGCTGGGGAACTATTTGAACCTTTGCATCGTAGGATCAAAATGTTTTGTTCTTACTGTAGGTGTGTGCTTGTGCCCCTGGTATCACTATCCACTGTATCCAGGGGTCACTGAATGTTCCAAGTAATAATAAAACACTTTGAGAATTGTCAATTCTTGGTCTTCATTTTTTTGCAGGCAGTTTGAAAAGCTTTTTTGTACTTTTACTTGTACTTGTACTTGTACTTTTTACTTTTACTTTTATACTTAAGTACATTTATATGTACTTTTGATACTTAAGTACATTTTTTGAGAGCTACTTTCATACTTTTACTTAAGTAATAATATTATCGGTGACTTTTACTTTTACTTGATTAACTTTCAAGTGGAATATTGGTACTTTTACTTAAGTATGGGTTTCCAGTACTTTATACAACACTGCATCCTGGTCAGTACCATAGTCATTAACTATAGTCAGCACCATCAGTAGTTTTGAACATAGGCTACAAGGTTTCCACCCAACTTTTACGATGTACTGTAAGCCTACTGTATGCGTTGATAGATAGATAGTAGATAGATGCCTTTATTGATAGCTTTATTTGTTGACTTTACTCTGTTGTCTCTGTGTCGTGGTATTTGATGACGTTTTTTGACCTGCTCAGTCATCAGGCTGTCAGATGTGCATGCATAGACACAGTATCCTCTATTACAGTGCAGCAACACCAGTGTATTTCAAAATGTTTTAAGCTGGCTAAGCGGTCTCATATGACAAGCTACCATCACCTTCAACGCTTAAACCAATTAATCACGAGAAGGTTGTGGAACTTAATTGCCCCGTCCCAGTATGTCCGTCTGGTGGGTTAGAAAAATCATTATGCCTACAGTATGTGATCAAGCCTCGCTAATTTCATTGGTGTGTGTGTGTGTGGGGGGGGGGGGGGGCTTTCAGCACACAAATAAGCTGAGCTCAGCAGAATGATAGGGAGGGCAAATTGCGGGTGCCGTGGAGGTGTGTGCGTGTGCTTGTGTGTGGGTGGGGGTGTTGGGGTTGGTTAGAAAATGTCAGTGATTTATAGTTGTGGTATCAACAGGGCCTGGCTTGGAGTAAAGTCATTTACTTCCTTCAATTCCATCCTTCCTTCCATCTCCTCTTTCCACCCGATTCTCCTCTCACATGATGCTGGCTTGTTGTGGGGATATAGGGTGCGCTGCAAAGAGCCCCGTTATCTTGGTTCTACCAAGCTTATTTTGTGTCCAGCAGATAGTGCTGCTGGTTAAGGCCCCCGTCTGTGAAACCCTGTGCTGTCACATATACAGTGGAAAGACCCGATGCATACGTCTGAGGCTGAGCAGCTTAAATTCAACACATTTATTTACCAAACAGGAGGTACAAGGTAGGATTGGGCAGTGGTGGAAAAAGTAGGCATATAGGCCTACTGCAATATAGAAATACTCTGTTACAAGTAAAGGTCCTAAATTCAAAATGTACTTGAGTAAAAACTACTTAGCAAATACTACTTAAAGTACCAAAAGTTAAAGTACTCATTTCAAGTTTTCAAATGTATACAAATCTTTTGAAAATAGCAGATCTACATAAGTGCACAATGTGTTGCATTGTGACGCATTGTGAGCTTGTAGCTTGTTCAAATGGACAAAATGTGTCAGATGCCGAGACAGCATCTGTAGCAGTCTGGGATGCTGAAGGAAATGTGTCTGGAGAAGCGAGACAGATAGAAAGACGTGGCCGGGGAGGAGAGACCGAGAGACAGATGTGGCTGGAGCGGAGAGACCAGGGGCGTCAATTGGGTATGGCTGGGGTATGCATCTGCCATACCCTGTGTCCAGGCCAGGGGGAAAATAAAAGTTACTTGTAAATATGTAAATATGTTGTTAAATTACAGTAAAATAACTACAAATGCAAAATGTTACAACATGATCACTTTAACAAGCTATTATAATTATATTCTCCACACTTGTATTCTCCCCATCTTGACAGAATGGTATATTCCCAGGTTCCGCAGGTCAGCTGCACGGGTGCAATGCATTTTATTATTAATTGTGGCACGTTTACTAACATGCCAAGTTTAGCTGTACTTGAACAACCGTTCCAGGCTGCCATATCCAGCCCAAGAAACCGTAGAAACCTGTGTAAAAAACTGACAAAACTTGTTTTTTTTAGACATCGTGAAAATAGCCGATCTACATGCCCACAACACCTCGCGCTGCGAGGCGTTGTGAGCATGTAGATCTGCTATTTTCACAATAGAACTGTTAGTGTGATACAAAATGTAATGCATCTTTTCCATGAGGACTCCCATCTTTGCCATACCCTATAGCTTTTGCTGAACTGACGCCACTGGGAGAGACAGAGAGACAAATGTGGCTGGAGAGGAGAGAGACAGAGACATATCGTAACACATGTGCTTTTGCTTACCCAGGATAAATTCCCGCCAGAGCACTTCTGGATGTTGTCTCCGTCTCATCTGTCTTGCTGCCTGCTTCACCGGGAAGAAAAGACAAGGACAGTGGACTGTTCACTGCACTATCCACCACCACACAAGCTGGATAGTTTCAGCAGGTGATGGTTTGTGTCAATCATTTTCCACAGGCAGGCGTTATTTAAAGATATTGTATTTTGTCTCAGATTTCAAAAGAAGAAAATACATTTGAAGGAAGAGAAAAGAAAAAGATATACACCTCATGATAATTTTCACAGATAGCATATGTACAGGTATATAAGCTGAATTAATTTGGAAAATATTGGCATTTGTTACATTGCAGCAGTGTTGATGGGTAATTGGGTATGTGCTTAACTCTACATCCTTAGAGACTGTATACAAGGTCAATTGACTTGGACAGATGGACAAAATCTTTGCAGCATGCTGCTGTTCATGTGTCATCACATATATTATGTATAGCAGTATATATCCTATATTGTTTTCAATATCTAGTGGATTTTCCACATAATGGAACATTGCGTATTTTGACGTCATACTACATTGATTCCCAACCAGTGGCCCTCGAACCACTTGTGGGCTGGCAAGTGGGCCCTCAAATACAAAGCGCCAAAGGAGGTCACATTTTCACATTTCACATTTTCAAGTGGGGCCTGATCCAGAAAAAAGGTTGCGAAACGGCTGGTCTGGGGTTTTAGTTGAGCTGTGGTTCACAAAGCTTTTCATGTCAGGGACCAGCAAAAGAAAAGATTTGCGTTGAAAAGAAATAGATCAAATCTAAAATGACAGATGCTTTCCCGGTTTTAACGAGTTAGCTCAACAGGAGAGTGCAGGACTGGCGGGACTATAGAGATAAAGTATACTGTACTTTTCCACCACTTCCACTTCCTGCAGGTACCATCTATACAGACCCGGCCTAGCCTGACACACGCGTCACAGTCAAACACTTGGCCTCATCAATCATGGCTCGGCTGTAATCAAACTGGAGAATTATGAAAAATGGAGCCTGTCACAACAACATGCCTCAGTGTACAACTGGATGGTACTAAAAGTGTCAGAGAGAGAGAGAGAGAAAGAGAGAGAGAGAGAGAGAGAGAGAGAGAGAGAGAGAGAGAGAGAGAGAGAGAGAGAGAGAGAGAGGGAAGGAGCGAGCGAAGGCACTTCCACTCCTGAGAGACAGCTTCATAACGTTAATGTTGTTGTTGCTAATGCTGACCATCAGGGATGGAAGCTTTATCGGCTGTTGTTACGCTCAGTGGATCTGGGAAAAGCCGGCAGATAATTTTCTGTGTGTGCAGTGTGTGTGTGTGTGTGTGTGTGTGTGTGTGTGTGTGTGTGTGTGTGTGTGTGTGTGTGTAATGCAAAACACTTACAATTTAGATATTTAGCAGTAGAAATTAATTCCAATGTTCTTGTTTTGCATAAACATAAAATAGAATATTCACAGTTTTCAACATGTATGCCAGCTGCTCCTTCAGAGACAAGAAAGCCCTGCAATGTATTGTTAACAACGCCCAAATGGCCATGCACCTTCAATTTAGTTGTACAATAACATGGCAATAGAGTATTCTATTAATACTGTATCCATTTACAAACTAGACTCCACTCGTGGCCATACTGTATATAGCCTACTTGTGACAACTGCAAAAGCATGGCTTCAGCCGAGCCATTTCCCCCCAAAGTCAAGGCAGTAAACTATGAGGCTCTGCAGGAGAATATCAGTGTCAACAGTGCTCAGTCAACCTGCCAGCGCTTATCACTTTACCCTTTCCCCATTCGCACCTTATCAAAAATAATTATCTTTATTCTTGTGGCTCTCCCACACCCCAGGTTTTTTTATTTCCCTCAGTATAACCCTGTTATCGCATGTTGACTGGAGCGCGGAATTTATGTCATTTACACGCCTGCAAACCCACACCGCCCCCCCCCCCGCTGACATGCAACCCCCAATATGCTCCACGTCCCCGATCTCTTTACGGCCTCGTGATCCCTGCTCCTCTCTTATCGAGCCGCCCTTCGCTGCTCCAGAGATACCACTCTGTGGGCCGTGAGGGCTGCAAACCGACGGGGGAAGGTGCCGAAGGGTGTCCTTTTGGCGGTTGCTCCTACCACTGCTTTTCCATTACCAAAATGCTCAAAATTAGATCCCGGTAATTGACTATAATGGACAGAGGGTAAAGATATGTGGTAAGAGAAAGCACTGCAAAGCAGAATGCCCGCAAAACACTCAAGGTGCACGGCTTAACAAGATCATGAGCCAGCACACAATAAATGTCCTTTTCACATACAGTAGTTGTATTTACTGACAGAGAAACGCATGTTGCTCTGTCCGCAGAGATAAAACAATGTGAAAAGGACATTTATTGTGTGCTGGCTGCTTTCTCAGTATAAAGACGTGGTAGCCATTAAAAACATAAGTACCGTAACTGACATCTATCATGTCGCTACCGCCAGCCATACTGCAGCCTACTCTCTCTTGACTGTTGTAGATACACGGGAGAGGAATAGGGTCTGTGTACTGTAGACACAATTCAGATCACGAGAGACATTTTTCACCCCTTGGAAATCCACACAGAGATTCCAGAGAATAATTAATACCACGCAGTGATATTACTATTGATCCAATCTCACTGCCAGATGCAACTCGTCCACGCCTTCGTCTCTTCCAGGCTGGATTACTGTAATGCCCTACTCATAGGGATCCCCAGCAAGAGCCTCCAAAGGCTCCAATATATACAAAACATCGCTGCCAGGATTCTGATGCGAGTGCGAAAATACGACCATATTACACCCATCCTCCGTTCACTTCACTGGCTCCCCATCGCCTTCAGGACCCAATACAAGAAAGATTGCCCTCCTCACACACCAGTGCATCTATGGAAATGCACCCCCCTACCTCAAAGAACTTTTAAAACCAAAACCAGCCACTCGAAGCCTCCGCTCCTCCAACACTAACCTTCTCCTCATCCCCGACACCAACTTCTGCACCATGGGAGACCAGGCTTTCAGCTTTACAGCCACAAGTCTGCCTTCCCCAAACACTTGAGAGCGCCACAGTCCACTGATGTTTTTAAAAACCTACTAAAACCTACCTTTTTTTAACAAAGTGTTTTCTTAATTATTACTGGGCCTTGTCTTTGTATTGTTCTTCCCCTGTGTTGCTTAGTTTTAAACTTGACCCGTTTTAGTATAACAAATTGATTGTCTGTGTCAGGATGTAGATTCTGGACCCAAAAGCGGACGGACACAGGTTCAAGGTTAAACAGGGTTTTAATAGCTCAAAGCAGGTAGAAATAGTCCATGAACAGAATAACAAAAACCCTGGCAAACAATCCAAATCCAGCAGGCAAAAAGGATAGTCAAAAATCCATGCAAATGGTCAGAAGAGGAACAAAAGCAAACAGGTGGCAATGGGGACTGGGGAGCTGAGGACACACGAACTGCAGGATATAATCTGGCAACCAGAACAAGGGACAAACTGGGTTTAAGTAGGGCCGAGTGTGACACATGAATGGAGTGCAGGTGTGAACCTCCAAGCAGATGAGTGGGAGTGACGGCACTAAAATGACAAGAGATGACAATTAGTCAGGGCAGAAAGCACAAGGCAAAATCACACTCAAAAACAGGCCCGGAACCTAAACCTCAGGCTGTAGTCCTGACAGTCTGCCTACATGCTGTTTTTATGCCTTACTTTTAACCCTGTAGCACTTTGAGATTATCATGAATGTAAAGTGTTATAAATAAAATGCATTATTATTATTACCCCTATCGTTAAATCGGTCCACGAAGCCGAGGTCCTAGGGCTGGTGTACACGACAAATTTCCAAACCCCGCTGTGTGTTCCCTGGGGGCGTGAAAAATAAGGGGGTGGGCTCTACATGTCCTCTGGGACCCCATCTACGTATGGACACCACTTGTTCGCCCATCCGTCTTACGGATGCTTTTTTATTCCATTTTATTTGTTTTAGGGTCCTATCTTGCAGTTCAAGCCTATTTCCACAGGGTGGCAGGCTACTTTCCCAACCTACTGGAGGTGAACATGCAGGGGCGTCAATTGGGTATGGCAAGCTATGGCAGCTGCCATACCTTGGCTACAGGGGGGAAATAATTAAATGTACTTTTCATCGTGCCTGTTGCTAAGGTATGGCAACATGATTGGTGTCTTGCAAGACACCAGTCATGTTGCCATACCTTAACCTTTCCTGAACTGACGCCGCTGTGAACATGTGTACACAGCCAGCATATTACTCAATGCCAAACTTTGCACACACACTCCTTGCCTGCCAATCCACAACCTCCACCCCTCCAGGGACCCCCAGGGCTTATCTCCCGATTAGGACACTTTCCAGCATAGTGACATGCAGAACAAACTGTCCATATAGTATGGTTTACATAAAAGTCAGTTGTCTTTCACACACACACACACACACACACACACACACACACACACACACACACACACACACACACACACACACACACACACACATATATATATATATACACATATATATATATATATATATATATATATATATATATATATATATATATATATTTCATTTATTTATTTCATAAATATTTTTCATCACAATTGGGTTTGTGGGGAGCCATCCCTGCTTCAAGCTGTCACAGCACGGCACCAACACTTCAAACTAGTTAAAAAACCCAATACAGCAGATCTACAAGCACCTCACAGATCTACAAGCACCTCGCACATGCCAGGGACAGAGTAGGTTGGCCTGCATAAGCCTTGCTGTCAACACACTATACTACACCACTCAGGCCACCAAGCCAGGTGTGGTCAATTAGTGCCTTCTTTTGATCAGTGGCTTCTGCTTGATGAGTGGCACCAGTCTGTCTTTGTTCCCTGGTCAGTCAAGTTCACTGGGAGAGAATGTTTCAGATCAGTGCAAGTGTATTTGTTTTCCATTTGGACTTACTGTGTTTTGTTGGTACAGTATGCGTGCGACTAACTAATATTTCTGATAATTCCAATTTGTTTGTTGTTTAATTAGCCGGATTGTGAATGCCCTGCATTTTTCTTTCATCTTTAGAACCACACGTGTGTAACAAAACAGAGTGGTGATCATTTGGTGTGGGTGAAGAGAAGAAAAACATTTCATTAAAGGAGTAGTTCACCCCCAAAGTGACTTTTTTTCTATTGAACTCAAGTCTCCATGGCGTGAGTAATACATTGAAAAAATACGTCATTTTGGGGGTGAACTACTCCTTGAATGTCAGTTTTGTGGTGTTTTGACTGGACACCCTGAACATATTGCCAGATAGATAGACAGACAGACAGACAGACAGACAGACAGACAGACAGACAGACAGACAGACAGAGAATTGTAGGCCTTGCATTTATTTGACATGGTTCCAACAGATGGCGAAAATAGCTAATCTTCAAGCTCACAATGCCTCACTGTTTGGACAAAGAGTTGAGGCGTTACATTTTGTAAAACACGGCCTTGTGAAAATAGCAGATCTACATGCTCACAACACCTCACAACGCAGGGCGGCGTGAGCATGTAGATCTGATATTTTCACAATTTCTGCCCCTAATATTTAATTTATCATTTTAAAAGTATTAAAAAGTCCTTAAATTGTCTCTTTAGAAATGTGCAGATAGCCTCTGTATACTGTTGAGTGGAAAAACAATGTTTCACATTAAGCTAAACATTTGGGACCACCCAAGATCATTTGGAGACCCCTCTAGGGGTCCCATAGTTGAACCACTGACTTATAAGGGGAGTATGGAGACCCCTCTAGGGGTCCCATAGTTGAACCACTGACTTATAAGGGGAGTATATGAGGCTGGATCCATCTGGAACACTGCACTAGGCTCTCGCCAGCTCTGTAGCTCTCCACACTTGAACAGTTGTGTCCTTAAATTCAATTATAATAATTAACCCCTGTATATACGGGCAATAGTTTTACATGACTTTGTGTACACAGCCAATAGTTTTACATGAACATGTCTAGGCTTTAGTACTGTACTGCCTCGTATAGCCCAACAGAGCCCAGCACAGAACAGCACAGCCCACCAGAGCCCAATACAGCCCCCCAGAGCCCAACAGAGTCCAGCAAACCTAAGTCCAGCCCAGCCGAGTAGGAGTATAGACCGGGGAAAGGGGGTAGTTAGATGACTCCACCAGGCCATTACTGTCCAGATCTGGCTTGAATAGGCCAGACTAGGGTAGACAGGACTGCACCAGACAACACCAGGCTGCTCCAGCCTGGTGGGACACTCAGAGACTTTGTAAACGCCTGTGTACATTTCCCATAGATTCTATGGGACTTGAACACTTGCTCCTGCCCTTCGTGTACACAATCTGTGCCGTGTCCCCTCAGAGGGACATTGTGGGCCCACCGACCTCACTTTGAGAACCGGCCATGGACCACTTGATAAGCCCACAGTGTCCCTCTGAGGGTCCCCCGACCTCACTTTGAGAACCGACCGTAAGCCCACAGTGTCCCTCTGAGGGTTCATGTAAAACTACTGGTGACTTTGAACACGCCTGTGTACATTTCCCATAGATTCTATGGGACTTGAACACTTGCTCCTGCCCTTCGTGTACACGGTCTGTGCCGTGTCCCCTCAGAGGGACACTGTGGGCCCCCGACCTCACTTTGAGAACCGACCATGGACCACTTGATAAGCCCACAGTGTCCCTCTGAGGGTCCCCCGACCTCACTTTGAGGACCGACCATGGACCACTTGATAAGCTCACAGTGTCCCTCTGAGGGTCCCCGACCTCACTTTGAGAACCGACCATGGACCACTTGATAAGCCCACAGTGTCCCTCTGAGGGTTCATGTAAAACTACTGGTGACTTTGTACATGCCTGTGTACATTTCCCATAGATTCTATGGGACTTGAACACTTGCTCCTGCCCTTCGTGTACACGGTCTGTGCCGTGTCCCCTCAGAGGGACACTGTGGGCCCCCCGACCTCACTTTGAGAACCGGCCATGGACCACTTGATAAGCCCACAGTGTCCCTCTGAGGGTTCATGTAAAACTTAAAACTAATGCCCGTGTACACAGTGGTTAATCGCATGTGCAAGGATCTACAGAGCTGGCTGGAGCAGCCTGGTGGAGTCTGGTGCAGTCCTGTCTACCCTGGTCTGGCCTATTCAAGCCAGATCTGAACAGTAATGGCCTGGTGGAGTCATCTAACTACCCCCTTTCCCCGGTCTATACTCCTACTCGGCAGGACTGGGCTGGACTTAGGTTTGCTGGACTCTGTTGGGCTCTGGGGGGCTGTATTGGGCTCTGGTGGGCTGTGCTGTTCTGTGCTGGGCTCTGTTGGGCTATACGAGGCAGTACAGTACTAAAGCCTAGACATGTTCATGTAAAACTATTGGCCGTGTACACAAAGTCATGTAAAACTATTGCCTGTGTACACAGTGGCTTTTTCCTTGACCTTTCGAGTTAGGAGTGTCGTAGAGACACGAGACCGGGTTTGTTGGATTCAGCGTCAAAAAGTAAGTCAGAATAAGTGTCTTTTATCCGAAAGAATGTGTAATCGTGTTGGTGGCGTGCAAATTTCGTGTCTTTTTCGCAATCATAAAGGGTTCAAAGTGTCGGAGAGACACGAAACCCATTCCATCGGATCAGGCATCCTTCAAATATGAAAAGTGTTTCCTGCGTAAAACAAACAGATTTTTTTAGATTTTTTTATTGATTTTAAGGACAAAAATCCGGGTTTCGGTGTCTTTTTCGCAATCGTAAAGGGTTCAAAGTGTCGGAGAGACACGAAACCCATTCCATCAGATCGGGCATGCTTCAAATATGAAACGTGTGTCCTGCCTGAAACAAAACATATTTATTTGATTTTTTTATTCATTTTAAGGACAAAGGGCCTGTTTTGACGCCTAAAACGACCCTTTTCCTTGACCTTTCGAGTTAGGAGTGCCGTGTACACAGGATCTACAGAGCTGGCTGGAGCATGGAGAAGCCTGGTGGAGTCTGGTGCAGTCATCTAACTACCCCCCTTCCCTGGTCTATACTCCTATTGGGCAGGACTGGGCTGGACTTAGGTTTGCTGGAGTCTATTGGGCTCTGGTAGGCTGTATTGGGCTCTGGTGGGCCGTGTTGTGCTGTGATGGGCTCTGTTGGGCTACACGAGACAGTACAGTACTAAAGCCTGAACATGTTCATGTAAAACTATTGGCTGTGTACACAAAGTCATGTAAAACTATTGCCCGTATATACAGGGGTTAATTATTATAATTGAATTTAAGGACACAACTGTTCAAGTGTGGAGAGCTACAGAGCTGGCGAGAGCCTAGTGCAGTGTTCCAGACGGATCCAGCCTCATATACTCCCCTTATAAGTCAGTGGTTCAACTATGGGACCCCTAGAGGGGTCTCCATACTCCCCTTATAAGTCAGTGGTTCAACTATGGGACCCCTAGAGGGGTCTCCAAATGATCTTGGGTGGTCCCAAATGTTTAGCTTAATGTGAAACATTGTTTTTCCACTCAACAGTATACAGAGGCTATCTGCACATTTCTAAAGAGACAATTTAAGGACTTTTTAATACTTTTAAAATGATAAATTAAATATTAGGGGCAGAAATTGTGAAAATATCAGATCTACATGCTCACGCCGCCCTGCGTTGTGAGGTGTTGTGAGCATGTAGATCTGCTATTTTCACAAGGCCGTGTTTTACAAAATGTAACGCCTCAACTCTTTGTCCAAACAGTGAGGCATTGTGAGCTTGAAGATTAGCTATTTTCGCCATCTGTTGGAACCAAGTCAAATAAATGCAAGGCCTACAATTCTCTGTCTGTCTGTCTGTCTGTCTGTCTGTCTGTCTGTCTATCTGGCAATATCCTCAGGGTGTCCAGTCAAAACACCACAAAACTGACATTCAAGGAGTAGTTCACCCCCAAAATGACTTATTTTTTCAATGTATTACTCACGCCATGGAGACTTGAGTTCAATAGAAAAAAAGTCACTTTGGGGGTGAACTACTCCTTTAATGAAATGTTTTTCTTCTCTTCACCCACACCAAATGATCACCACTCTGTTTTGTTACACACGTGTGGTTCTAAAGATGAAAGAAAAATGCAGGGCATTCACAATCCGGCTAATTAAACAACAAACAAATTGGAATTATCAGAAATATTAGTTAGTCGCACGCATACTGTACCAACAAAACACAGTAAGTCCAAATGGAAAACAAATACACTTGCACTGATCTGAAACATTCTCTCCCAGTGAACTTGACTGACCAGGGAACAAAGACAGACTGGTGCCACTCATCAAGCAGAAGCCACTGATCAAAAGAAGGCACTAATTGACCACACCTGGCTTGGTGGCCTGAGTGGTGTAGTATAGTGTGTTGACAGCAAGGCTTATGCAGGCCAACCTACTCTGTCCCTGGCATGTGCGAGGTGCTTGTAGATCTGTGAGGTGCTTGTAGATCTGCTGTATTGGGTTTTTTAACTAGTTTGAAGTGTTGGTGCCATGCTGTGACAGCTTGAAGCAGGGATGGCTCCCCACAAACCCAATTGTGATGAAAAATATTTATGAAATAAATAAATGAAATATATATATATATATATATATATATATATATATATATATATGTATATGTATATATATATGTGTGTGTGTGTGTGTGTGTGTGTGTGTGTGTGTGTGTGTGTGTGTGTGTGTGTGTGAAAGACAACTGACTTTTATGTAAACCATACTATATGGACAGTTTGTTCTGCATGTCACTATGCTGGAAAGTGTCCTAATCGGGAGATAAGCCCTGGGGGTCCCTGGAGGGGTGGAGGTTGTGGATTGGCAGGCAAGGAGTGTGTGTGCAAAGTTTGGCATTGAGTAATATGCTGGCTGTGTACACATGTTCACAGCGGCAACATGACTGGTGTCTTGCAAGACACCAATCATGTTGCCATACCTTAGCAACAGGCACGATGAAAAGTACATTTAATTATTTCCCCCCTGTAGCCAAGGTATGGATAAGCCCACAGTGTCCCTCTGAGGGTCCCCCGACCTCACTTTGAGAACTACCACGGACCACTTGATAAGCCCACAGTGTCCCTCTGAGGGTTCATGTAAAACTACTGGTCGTGGACACCACCTAGGGCCTGTGTACATATGGCTCTCTGCTGCCCCCCATTAAGAAACTATAGACGGCACAGACCGTGTACACGAAGGGCAGGAGCAAGTGGTCAAGTCCCATAGAATCTATGGGAAATGTACGAAGTCGTGTACAAAGTCACCGGTTGGTCCACGAGCCATAGTTTTTTCCATTGTAGCTCCCTACAGTGTACACGACTATGATTGTTATTATTATTATTAGTCTGGCCATGCCAGGTTACAGGAGCACAGCCTCAACTAGAACTGCACTCTGTCGAGGTGCCAACTTGTGACTTGCACACAAGCCATGTATGGCCTACTTGTGGTCATACCACTGGAATAACCACTGGCGATGCCAGTGACATCACCACTGGCATCTCCAGGAATGCTGGTCCCTCATTGGCTGTTAACCAAACAATATAAAAAAAAAGTATTGATTTTACCTAATTTCTGAGGGTAGGAGTAAAAGTAATCTGAGTAGATGCAATATGAGTATGTCCTGGAATTTTTTGCGATAGTATTTTCTTTCACTCAGAACAGAAAAATTACAACCGCGGCCATCAGTGCTTTTGTAACGGCCGGTAGAGAAGGCTGCGTTTTAAACATGAACGTGAAATGCACTTTAGTGAATCTCATAACACAGGCTGTCTACGAGGAGCAGGGACTTCCTGGTCACGTGATCTCCCGTTGCATTTCGGGAATTGGAGTGTTTCTCTTCAGCAGCGGGTGCCTCCAGCTTACTGTACAACACAACGCGTTGTGGGCACTGGGAGACATCAAACACATCATTAACACATTGGATGCATCCAATGTGTCAATGATGATGTTACGGGCTTAAACAAACACAGACACCGACATACCTACGTACCTACATAACTACAAAAGTACATATGCAGCCAAACGCAATACATGCGTGCTCTGTAATGACTATTATCAAAATAGGGGAAACACTGACATACACTCGTCTACTTATTAGACTAAACATTTTCAGAGTAGTTTGTCTCCTTTTACCAGGTGCCAAATTAATCAAATCAAATTTTAGTTGACTGAAAACAGCAAAGAGGAGGACACTGGCATATATCTTTCAGGACCAGTATAATTGCGACCGAAGGTCGCAGTATACCATGAGAAATGTCACAGCTTGTTCGCGTCCGTGTAGACATGTAGACGTGTGTGTACACATTTTTACAGTCTATAGGTTGGTTCCCTTGACACTTCACGGTGACATCACAGGTGACATCACCTATGTAAAAGACCATATATGGGTATTCCTCAGAATCCCTTTTATGCCCATATATGAAGATCCCTGATGTCATCGATATATGTCACTGGCCAGATGGCCAAGACATGGCCCATATCTGTGTGGCTGGTTCAGATAGGGATCTCCATGTATGGGCATAAAATTATAGTGTATGTTGTGATGTCATGGGAACCACTAACAGAATCCCTTTTATGACCATATATGGAGATCCCTGAAGTCATCACTATTAAGCCCATATCTAACAGGACTTCATATGGGAATGCCCATATATGGAGGAAGACAGCCCATATCAGTGCGGCTGGTTCAGACAGGGATCTCTATGTATGGGCATAAAAGGGATATTCTATATACAGTACATGGATTTCCATATGGGTAACTGGTCCGATATACATCACTGGCCAGACGGCCAAGAATTGGTGCAACCTCGCCCTTTAGGGTGAGGACACATGTTGCCCTGAGGCGTCTTACTAGTTATATACAGTATATGCTTGAGGACGACAAACTTAATCCACTCAAAAGATGCTGTCACAGAACCATAAAGTATTGTACAAGACCTCACATGCCCTTCAGAACTGCGACCCTTCTCCCCTGACACTAGATCCTCCGGATGGAGTATTGCTTGACATAAAGCTCCATGACCATTCGGTTGTGTTGAACCTCAGTTTGTGACGCACGGATTCTCACAACACATGCAGTGTTCTTCCCGGGTAATGTTTGTTTCTCCAGACAATCCTTGTCCTTAATTAAGTTCCTCCTCTGTGTCCCTGTCAGTCTGCTCTTCACACGGCTCCGTTCCTCTAGCACTGACAGCCAGCACCCTGAAGCTTTGAGGTTGATGTTCAAACGGGCACTCAGAGCACTTAGCCAGGGAAGGTTTCCAACTGTGGGTTGACAAAATAACTGCGACCCTTCTCCCCTGACACTAGATCCTCCGGATGGAGTATCGTTTGACATATAGCTTCCCTTTCACACCTGACAAAAAGCTGTCCAGGAAGCAAACCATTACCACTGTCAAACTGGGCCTGCAGTTTATAGCTCAATAATGCAGTCATCACTCATGCTGTCACTTACCATCACGTCTTTCACATTAGCTGCCAGGTTGACGCTGATTTATTCTGCTCCAATCTCGGCTGTGGAGGGATGGTGGTGTTGCCGGCTGGGGGGGGGGGGCGGATGTATCCACTCAGCATCTGTTGTGCCAAAAAATGTCCCCAGCCATTATTTTTTTATCTTGAGTCAGTCCTCTTATCGTTCACAAACACCAAACTTGCTGCCCTGTAATCATTACTTGGCGCTTGGTTTTCAACTTCTCATGAATATCGCATATCGGTTTGTACGGACTCGCGGTGAACTGGACTCGCTCATCTTCCTGACCCTGACCCTCACCATTTTGCAGAGGAAGGAAAGGGCCTTGTATCCTTGCATCTGTACTCTGAGCCATGCAGCGCACCTCCGTCCACCACACAACACCCATAAATAATGTGTGACAAAAGGGTGTGACTGTGGTATAGCGGGGTTGTCTGCATGGGGACACTCTCCCTATAAGCCCGCCCCCGTATGACCTTTGATGAAGAGAAACTTGACGCAAACAAACAACTCCCCTTGACACAAGGACACAATCTAATTTGGTGCCCTGAGTATAGGTGAAACAAGGCTTTCCATTTCAGAGTATTTTCAAAGGGGGGCTGTTAGTGGTGTTGGGGGAGGGGGAGGGAGTGGAGGGGTATTCCAACCACGATTGGAGCTTGTGCAGCCTGAAGAGAAATCAATGGCAGGAGGGTTTCACAGGCTCAACTATAATTGGGCTTATATTCTGGAGCCGCCGTGGTCCTTGGAAGTTCCGTTAATACCAGAACGGGACTAACAATTGGCAAGAAATAGTCTGTGCCTCTCAAAACGTGCCGCATTGATTTTCTGGTTAATTTTTGTATTATTTATTTTGTCTCAGCATGCTTCAAAGAGCTTTGTTGAAAACTGGAGGATGAGGGGGGGGGAGAGAGAGACGGAGAGTGAGACTGTGTGATTTAACGCTGCAGTGCATTGAGTATTCATTTTGAGTACATTTTTATAGCGTTTTCTACTTTTGTCTGCTGTTTTTTTTTTTCCTTTTTTTCTTTCCTCAATTCCATTTTCACTAGTTTATCTTGTATGAGTTCTCTCTCCTGACTGGATGACATTTGTATCTTGACCTGAAAATACACACATTTTCTTTGAGCTCGAGAGAAAGGGAGACCTCTATTACTGAACATATGCAGAGAAATCTCGCTATTTCTACATCCCATCATTTCGACTAAGGGAGTTGGCAGGTTGGCTATTCACCCGCGTCATGGTTACTGAGGTGCAGACGTGTTGGGACGCTTTCAGCGTCATTCCGAGACGCGGACGGAGAGTTTTAGTGCGCATGCGCCAACACATGTCTACTCAAACATGTATCTACCGTCAGTGGGACGCGAACCACCGCCTTCAGTGATCGTAACCAAGCTGCCCTACCGACTGAGCTAGCAATCCTGGCTGACAAAGTCACTTTTTTTTGCTTTTATCTTTGACAACGTGGATTCTAACGCAACACAGAGGATTCTAACGCAACGTGGAGGTAATGTGTCCGACCACTTAAACTATGCCTAACTCTAACCCAAACCGTAAACCTAACCTCAGTAAAACTATGCCAAACCCTAACCCAAACCCTAACCTCAGTAAAACTAACGTGCCGGCGCCTCCGTGCAGCGGTGCCTCCGTCGTGGATAGTGGCGTGATAACGTCGGGTGGCTGGTAAACCTTACATAGCGGTTTCGAATCCCACTTCGGGAGTTACTTTTTTTTCCCTTCTTCTTAGACCACTGGGCTTACCCAAAGCGTCCCCAACTTGAAGCAGTAGGCATACCCAAATCGTCCCCTCTTGTGACACAGTAGGGTCCTTGACAGGGCGTCAGGTGTCTGACTACTTGGGGGTGAGAATATGTTGGAGGTTAGGGTTAGGGTTTGGGTTATAGGTTTAGGCATAGAGGTTAACATTCACCCACACCGGCAGGTTAGCTACTCACCAGCATCGGCAGGTTAGCTTTTCACCAGATTAACATTCACCCATGTCGAAAGATTGAACCATGTTGTTAATGAGACAGAATGACAGATTATCGTTGACTACATCCTTTCCTCAACACTCAATGCCGTTTGGCTGTTTGTATCACTCACACCAGTGGCGTCCAGAAAAGCTTTTTTCTAACCACCAATCAGCTGCAGGGAAACAATACATTTGTTGTCCACTAATTACCAACAGTGTGATTTCCTGGTTGCCTTAATGAAATATTGATGAAGGCGATCCATTTAGCCAGGAATCAGTATGAATTTATAATTAATGTCTCCACAGAAGTAGAGGAGACTCAAATTACCCGAGAGTCATTTGTTTTCATAATGAGTCTGTTTATAATCCCATATATGTGAAAATAAGCCCCCAGAGACATGTTCATAGTGGTGGAATAGTCATTTACTGTATCGGTCACAGTCGAATTTCTTACATTTTCCGGTGTTGGTGTTGTCATTTTGCAAACTGAGTATATATGAAATTAACCCTGCTTGCTGATTAGTTTATATACTCTGAGAATAATAAATGTTTTAGGGGTATACATTCAGAATTTGAATATTATAATGGGGGATTTTGAGGGGGGGGAATATAACCTACAAGTATCATTGTATCGCTAAAGGTTCTACAAAAGTCAGCCAAATCAGTGCTTCTTACAATCACAACCACTTACACAGTATGCTTTTTACCGAGCACAAAATGTGTTCTCAAGAAAACAAAGTGAAAGCAATTCAACAGTAGCACAACCCCATAGTGCCCTTTAACTTTATCATCCCAAGGCTACTTTCTCTTACCATGAGCATGTTTGCTGATGTTCTTCTAAACCTACCCGGTCCAATTTAGTGTGGGCTCAGCCTGTCTCGATTACGATTAATGAGTGATATAATAATAAGCATTGGACAGGTTTGACAGATGAAGTCAGGCAGGAGGCACTGTGGACTATATGTTCTGGGACGACATTGTGATTTGTAATGAGAGGATGGAATGTTGAAGCGAGTCTGGAAAGGTGAAGACATGCATTAGAAAGAAGAGGAATGAAAGTCAGCAGGGGTAAGACAGAATGTCTGTGTGTGCCTGAACCAGATAAAGGACAGTGGAAAAGTGAGGATGCAAGGAGTAGAGGTGGGGAAGGTGAAGGAGTTTAAATACCTTACTATCAAAAGTAATGGGAAATGTGATAGAGAGGTGAAAAAGAGAGAGCAGGCTGGGGGGAGACAGATGGAGGAAAGCATCAGGAGGGATTTGTGACAGAGGGGTACAAGCAAGAGTGAGAGGGTTATAAAATGGTAGTGAGACCTGCAGCCATGCTGAACGGCTTGGAAACTGCCGTACTGACGAAGAGACAAGAGGCGGAGTCCACGTTAGAAGGTTTGGGAATAGAACAAGAGAGGTGAGATTGAGATGGTTTGCACATGTGCAGAGGAGGGATGAGGGGTACATTCGTTGGGAGAAGGATGCTGAAGATGGAGCTGCCAGGCAAGAGGAGAAGCGGAAGGCCAAAGAAGAGGTTTATGGATGCAGTGAGAGAGGACATGCCGGTGGCTGGAGTGACTGAGGAAGACTCATAGAACGGAAGCAGATGAAAACAGACAACCTGCTGTGGTGCCACGTGATGGGATTTAGCCGAAAGAAGAAGAGAAGAAGATGTACCTGTAATGACTTGGCACTGTTGAGCACAGGCATATAAGCCAGAAATTCACTGCCATTGTCACTGTTTTTTTGACTAATGTTGCTGTGGCTGGAAATATGTTTGGCATGTTGATTAATCACTGTCTGGATGGAACCCATAAGAATTGCTTTATTAATGTTTACTGTGGAGCTAATAAAGGGTTGTTTTGCTGCATGCAGAAGAGCTTGCATCGAATGCTTTGAACACACAGAAAACCTTGCCCTCAATGTGTTGAACCTCTCTCATTCCTGCCCGCAGGTCCTCCCATCAAGAACTCAAGGGTGAGTTGTGCGACAGTCACGTCTCGAAGATTGCTGATGTAGAAGCTCACATCACGTCGCAGTTGTGAGCTTGTAAATCAGCACAAATATAACCAATAAATCAGGCGTCATTGTTCTATCAGACACTTTCTACGTTTCCCTGTCACCTCATATGGTAAACTCTGCAGTGACTAAATAGTGCATAGGAGGGAAAATTATTTATTTTTATCCACTTTCCCCTTTATTTGTCTCTTTGCAGCTTGTTGTTCAACAAGATGAGCAGAGCCGTTTTTGGGCCCACGGGGGCCCTAAGCGTGTTTTTTTTGTTTTTTAATCAATTTTATAATGGGTTTAATTCTGTTTTTTTTTTAAATATAAATATGCCAAATTGCAGAATTGTCATGCAATGTAGCATCAAGTAGCCTAACATAACAAAGGACTGGACAAATATCCCAAAATGAGCATGTAGGCTATGCCAAGGAAACATATTATATCTGAAACATTATAGTAGACTATATAATTTGTAAATTTACATATAGCACTAAATCCTCTGCCCCCCCAAAACATAAATAGGGCTAAAGGAGTTTATGTATGATTTATAATATCATAATGATAAAAATATCATCATAATGAATAGTAAAGTTACTAAGGTTTTCAAATGAATTTGAGGTTGAGTAAAAGTACAATATTTAGATCTGAGATGTAGTGGAGTAGAAGTAAAAGCAGCAACAAATAACTCAAGTTGTACTTAAGTAGCCTACAGTACTTAAGTAAATGTACTTAGTTACTTTATACCACTGCACACACCTCACAACAAGTCAAGAACCCACAGCAGCTAGTTAGCAACAACAAACAAACAGAACCAAAAAACAACCAAAAGCAGAAAGAAATCACAGACATTGGTCACAGAGAAAGAGGCGAGCGCACTGTCACTGTCAGCGCACTGTCAGCGACAGACAGCGAGGGAGGAGAGATTACATAACAGCAGCAGTACATAAGTGTCCAGTCGTGACACGCAAGGCAGCTAAACACCCTAGCCCTTGCATATCGCCACTAAAGCAGCAACGTGGCTCCAATTACAACTGACAGTGCAAGAATGTTTATTTACCTGTTTGCTGTTGCTGCAGTTCCGTTTGACGCTTTTTCTTTTTCTTTTTCTCATATCCAGAAAGATAAACGTGCATTGTCAAACCGAAAGTAAACAAACACTGAAAGGGGGCGGGGCGGAAACTCCCAAAGAGTTCCAGAGAGTCAAGAAATGTTGGCTCTTTTTCCTTTTTGGCCAATGGGACAACGGCATAGAGCCGGGACAGCCAATCAGGGACATGAGTAAGTCTGGCTATGCGAGGTTAATCAGAGATGTCTCATTCAGGCTAAGATGGCAGTAGTAGTGCTGGTGTGAAAAGTCAGTTCGGTACGTTCTTTTCTGCAGAGGAGGGGGCTGTGGGTGGGGGCCTTCTTTGGTCGGGGGCCCTACGCAGACTGCGTAGTCTGCCTATAGGGGGCGCCGGCGCTGAAGATGAGACCCTGCTGTCGAGTTAAGCTGACTGTAATACGATTTTTCATGCAGGGAAAACGGAAAGACTAAGATTATCACTTAGTTCTCTCTGTCTCTCTCTCTCTCTCTCTGCCTCATAAGAAAGACAATTTGTTTTCTCTCAGAAGTTGTTTGGGGGGCGAGTGAGGGAGGGCTTGGAGGAGTGTTACTGTAATGGAGCAGCTAGGAGCTCTGTGACACATTAGAATGCAAATGTGCACCGACATTCAGATTTCACTGCTAACACTTGCCATCACAGCCAGATAGAGCAAAAGAGAGAGAGCGAGAGAGCGAGAGAGAGAGAGAGAGAGAGAGAGAGAGAGAGAGAGAGAGAGAGTGCTGACTCATTTGTGGGTGAAGATGTGACATTCAGGCGATAATCAGTCTGTCTATATTTACAATCGTCCTGCAGCATTTCAACAGCACTGAATGTCCTCACAGTTATTCAATGGCTGTCCGTGTCTGTCTTTATGTCTGTCTGTGATGTCCATGCAACATCAAAGTGGTTCAAGTTTCAAGTGTACAGCGCGAGCCTCCCCCACAAACACAGCTTCTCCAGCCATGGGGCTACAAGGGAGTAGGTGTATAAAGTACATAATCTCATTGTCTCATAATTACCAAGAGGATGTGAAGTGCACTTGCACAGGACATGTGCGGCTGCCAGAGAAGACAGCAGAGGTTATGGCGTACCCTCAGCACACTCTCTCTTCCTATCTCCACCCGCACCCCTCTCTCTAACCCTGACTGGGTGTTTTGCTGTGGTAAATTTACTTGATATAACTGTGTCAAAAGCATTTCCAGGAATACTTCTAGCCCAACTGCTAGAAGTGTGTGTGTGTGTGTGTGTGTGTGTGTGTGTGTGTGTGTGTGTGTGTGTGTGTGTGTGTGTGTGTGTGTGTGTGTGTGGGGGGGGGGGGGAGGGGGGGGGGTGATAAACAGAGACAGTGAAATTAAATAAAACTACATGAAGGGAGGAGCGAATGAGGGAATGAGGGAGGGAGAGAGCAGTGGCAGTGACAGAAAAGGACAGAGAGAGCTAAAGAGAGAGAGAGAGAGAGAGAGAGAGAGAGAGAGAGAGAGAGAGAGAGAGAGAGAGAGAGAGCGCACACACACAATAAAAGACGCTGTCACTCTGTGAGCATTACATTATATCCCAGACAGTTTGTGCTGCATAATTTAACTCTATCTGTGAAAAATGTGAGCCTGGGGGACAAAGACACACTTGTAGTTGGATGTCCTCTGCTCTGGTATAGCTCAGCCTCAACAATGGTTTAGTTTTTTGGGGGTTGGATTTGTCGGATGAATTCTTTCCTTTTCTTTTTTCAGACGGTCCAGCCCATCAGGGTATTTTCGCCGAAAACATCAATCGGGTGAGGAGTCATTCTATTTACAGTATAGCAGATACAGTATGCTGTTTTTACAGTGAAACACCCAACACAATAAATAATTCACTCCATCGCACGATAAAATGGGTATAAAAAAATGGGTATCAAAAAGAGGGTAATATGTTCTATGATGCCCATAATGCATTATAAACACACTTATCTGAGCAACATACAATACATTGTATGCCCATAGATGGAGATCCCTGTCTGAACCAGTCACACCACTGTGATGTCACCTGTTTATGCCCATATATGGAGATCCCTGCTCTGAGTATCTGACTGTGATGTCACCTGTGATGTCACAGTGATGTGTCAGGGGAACCACAGTATCAGGCGTTATCCCTGCTCTGAGCCTGTGATGTCACAGTGATGTGTTAGGGGAACCACAGTGTCAGGCGTGACAGACAGACAGACGGACAGAGATACGTGAACAAGATGTGCCAGTAACGGGGACAGACTCCCGCGTGTTACCGGCTGATACCGACAATTATAAGCCACTCCCGACCTACTTGAGGGAGGTGACCCTGGGCAATGGACATACAACAAACTTTGGACTAACGGACAAAGCCAGATGTTGGAGCTTAGCTCCTTCCAGGAGCACCGCTCAAAATGAAATGATGTTAATGGGTAAGACCCCACCCCAACAGTCAGTAGGCCTATGTGTCCTTCACCAACCAAGATACTAAACCTGCCATCCCTCTGGATAACAGCAGCAGCTACAGAAAACATCTAAAATATCAAAGCGCTGTGCAATGATTCAACCTTGTAATCAATAGGCTATGTTTCACAACTGTACATAGTGATTTCTTTTCTTTTGTCTTTTTTTAATGAGAAATACTAACAGACTTTTGTTCCAGGGGCTAACTCTTCTGTCGATCATTAGGCTATAGTTCTCCCGGATCAATTAAATCTATCAGAAACATTTGACTGAAAAACAAAAATAGTGAAAATACAAAAACAAACCCCATGCCTTAAATCCAGGCTACCCCAGGGTACCCATACTTGTTCCCTACACTGTTGGCTATTGTTCCCCTCCTACACCAAATCGCTTCCCCAAATTATAGCCGATATACAAGCTCAACGCATACAGTAGCAATACTACATGTTGTGAGCTTGTAAAGCAGCTATTTTGCACAGTGCTTGCCTATTTCCTCTGAGTGTTTGCCTATTATGACCCGCCCAAAATAGGGACAGTAGGTTTCATGTGGTTAACAGAGATGGGAAAAGTACTCACGTTCTGTACTTAAGTAAAAGTAAAAGTACGAAAAACGACTTTGGTAAAAGTAAAAGTACTCATTCCAAATAATTACTCAAGTAAAAAGTAAAAAGTACGTGCTTTGAAAAGTACTTTTAAAGTAAAAGTAAAAGTATTTTTACCGTATATTTCTAGAATTTTAAGGATATTAAAATTAAAAGATCCCCACCAAACATACGTCTTAAAACTGGCCCAGAATTGGTTTCCTACTATGATGTGAAATCTAAATGCAGCAGTGATTTTTTAGACTGAGTACCAGTTATAGATAATATTTGACTCTCCAAGAACAATCATTATTATTATAAAAAATATATGTATATCCCACGATTTTGTAACCCATTTTTTAAAGTGCCAATTGACCACCAAGTAGGCCTACACCATTATAACTGATGTTAAAATACAGATAAGGTTTCCTAATAAGAATGTCGTTTTCATTGTTCAATTATAATTATAATACATCTCACATCCACAGACAGACAGATTTCTGACTGTTATACTTTAAGATGTTTTGCATGTCTGTCAGAGGACCCCAATGTAAACAAGCCATACAGACTAGGGATGCGAATCTCGACCACTGAGGCGATACGATACGGACCTCGATACACTGCCAGCGATACGATATAATTGCGATACATTGAAATCCTGCCGATACGATACATCGCGATCCACCCCTGTTCCCGATACGATGCGATACGATTCACCACGATTCAAGCCCAAATCCCAAAATTTACAAAACATAGCGACTAAAAATGTATGAAATTTAAATTCAAGGCAATTTATTGTTTCACTGTAGTACTAGGCTCTGTCTAACAACCCAACATAGGCCTATAGTATTCTGGGAGAACACAAAGCTGCTGGCTATTGTAGAATTGTTTCATAACTAATCATATAGAAGGCATATGTCATTATTAGTAGGCCTATATGTGTTCAACTGGGAGTCAGGGACCCCAATCCAGGGTTATTACAGGGGGCCTGCCAAATATTTGTGTGATACAGTAGGCTATAATGCCTAGCCTACAGCGAGGGTCCCTGCTTGATCTCTGTCTGAGCTAAGGGGTCCTTGACCTGAAAAACAATAAAGTCCCTCCCTGGTTTGTATTATTATATTATATTTAATCCAGGATTATGCAATTTTTATAGCCAAAATGTTTTAAAACAGATCTACAAGCTCACAGCGCGTCGCATCCACGACGCATTGTGAGCTTGTAGGTCTGCTATTTTAGGTGCGACACCCTTGTACTAATGTATAAATTAGGCTTCTTTCAAGTGAGAGACTGAGAGAGTTGCTTGCATCAACAGGAAAGTTGTAGAACAGTGACAAATACTTTGTTTTAAACGCAAGCAGTAGTCCTACAACACCCAGCAACATTGTTGTTGTGTGTGTGTGCAGTTAATATAGCGCAGAAGATGATCTCAATCAATTGTCCGTCGGAGATTCGCTAAGAAACGGCTGTTGATTACATATCACTCGATCAGCCTGTGCTACTCTGTGACAACAATCAGCGCAGCGGACTTGGATGATATAAAGCTAAGTACTGTACAACTAATCTTGCATCTTTTTAACCCGTGGGGCTGCTAGTTCGTCCGTGTTGATTCACTCATTTCGCTGCACTGTCTGTCTCCCTGGTTGCCTGCATGCAGAGTGCAGATGTTGTCCGTCTTTCCGAGTCGCTGTCGCAGCTCGCGTTAAAGACTGGCTTTTGGGGAGGGGGTTGAACGGCTGATGATGGTGCATTCATGGCGCCTCGGAAACACAGGATATAATGAAATACTATTATGGAAGAACCGATACAATCGCGGAATTTACCGATCCAGACTCTCACTGCACGATCCATCACGATTTCGGCCGTCTATTGTACACTGAATGAACCGATTCAACCGTATCGCGGACGTTTGTATCGCGATTACGATCCGTACCGGTATATCTTCGCATCCCTAATACAGACTGTATGGATGATAATCATACAGGAGTGCGTTTGCTATGCGAACTGCTAATCAAGTATTCAATCAATCAATTCAAACAAATGCATGCATGCACGCGCATGAGGGCACGCACGCGCGCGCTCTCTCTCTCTCTCTCACACACACACACACACACACACGCTAAAGGCTTTTGCGAGGCAAAGATGACCGAAGCTACAGTTGTGCAGAGTCTGCAGAACGTTTCACTTTTTCCATACAGAACTTTATCCAGCATGAGATAAAAAGCAATTGCACTGACTCACCTAAGCTTCGGAGGTTAAAAAAGAACGCATTTCCAACGCGTGTGCATTACAGGAGCAGCATATGGCCAAAGTCTTGTGTTTATAATCCATAGTTAGTTATAATCCACGTGAATTAATTGTTGATGTTTGAAAGCTGTGACGAGATGAATGGTTTACAGCATGATGGTAGAATTAAACCACCTTTCTTCCTCTTCCTATGAAAATCGTGGATTTCAAAATAAGAGCATAGGGTATTAGGCTATTATGTTATGTAGGCTATATGATTAGTTTTATTTGGTAGTCTAGTTGCAGGAAGTAAATAGACCGGTGCTTTCCTACTTGACACAATGACTCTCACTCTGGCCAGGCAGCAGCAGAGCGTCACCGCAGCCTCTATGAATGATGATCAAGCGCTGTAATCATTTTTGTTTGATCTGCCACGCATCGGCGCAACATTAACACAAAACCAAAGTAGCGAGCCTGTTTTGAAAATGTAGCGGAGTAAAAGTACAGATACTTGTGTTAAAATGTAACGGATAAAAGTAAAAAGTACCCAGAAAAATAATTACTCAGTAAAGTACAAAGTACTGAAAAATGTACTTCGTTACAGTAACGAAGTATTTGTACTTCGTTACTTCCCCATCTCTGGTGGTTAAGAACAAGTACTGTAGGCCATGGAAATGCACTTGGATTTGGCTTGTACAACCTAGAATCCCAACACAGGGCAATCATAGTCGACATGCAGTGCACTCTTGTCATGCACTTGAGTTCCTCTTTAGCCAGAAGCGTGTGGCTGTGAGACAATGCAGTAATATTTGAGTCTGTTGAGAAGCTTGAAATTAGAACGACCCGTGCCACTGTCGTGCACTCAGCTTTCCGACTATACAGGGCACGAAATACCAAGCGGAGGCGATTGACCGTCTGAAAAAGAAAAAGGAAAAAAGGAAAAAGAAAAATTTGCCATTGTAAAAAAGAAAATCCTTCCCTGGGGGAGTTCAGAGACTCTTCCCCGGACCCTGTGTAGTATGTCAATATTAAACGGCCAGAGGGAGGCGAATGCCAAGCACATAGACCATGATAGCATTCCTAATTAAAGCTAGCTCAATCCTTCGAACTCAACGGCCCCCACCCTGGAGTCAGTGCCCCAGCTAATGAGGTTTGCCAGCAAGTATCATCAGCTGCACAGTCAGCCACCTCTCAGTGGTGTTTGTGTGTGTGTGTGTGTGTGTGTGTGTGTGTGTGTGTGTGTGTGTGTGTGTGTGTGTGTGTGTGTGTGTGTGTGTACAGTATACTGTATGCGTGAGTGTGTAAGGGCGTGTGTGTGTTCCGGAGCCTCCCTCTCCGACGGTCTGAGCTCATTACTGCTTGTGGGTGGAGATGACAGTGGTGGCGCCGTGACCTTTCTATTCTCACCTTCATTACCCTGTATCCTGCCACCTCTCCCTCAGGAGCTTGCCACTTGCATCTATTCAAGGTTACAGAGAGAGAAAGGGAGAGAGAGAGATAGAGAGAGAGGGAAATGGAGAACAAAAGTATGATCTACGAGTGAAATTATGGGGAGCCGGAGTCTTAAGTACACAAACTGTCTGCAAACGTTGTGTACAGTATATCCGTTTTGAAAGACCATAGCGCATAGCAATTGTCACCAGAGGAAATCAAAGAGGGAGAAGTGCAGAACCTGACAGAGGAACAACAACTCCCCTCTGCCGTGGGATTTTGCTATAGCAAAGGTTGAGTCCCTGGGAAATAAGCTAGACAAGCTGTGAACCCGGATTAAACACCATTAGGCGGAACTGCTGTTCTGGCATTCAGCGAGATGTGGCTGGAGACCAGTGCGTGCGGTCACTCCGGAGGGTTTCTCCTCCTTCCAACAAGACAGATGGAAGGACTCCGGCAAGTGGAGGAGGGGAGGAGGAGTGTTCTTTATGGTTAACTCTTCGGGGGCCATGGATGTCTGTGTTTTAACAACACACGTCGGTCCCCTGCAGGTTCTGGAGCTGTGAACAAACCTGTGAACGAATGAACTTAATCCTGAATTGAGATTCAAATGCCCATATGCAAGACAAATGTCGATCCGTTTGAACGTGCGGGACAGCCCTAATTAAAACCTTCCCAGAGGCGCTGCAGTGGTAACAAAGCAGTACAAAATCGCACAGAGCAGCGCGAGGAGGCTGCTGTCTTGTGTGTACTGTACCTCCTCCTCCTTGAAATATAATTACACTGCGGTATCCTGTGAAACCATATCTCACATATTTGTGTACTTATTGTACGGATCATTTGTACCCCGAACTGCTGTTATTTGTCTGTCTGTCTGCCTGTCCCCCACGGCACCAAAAGAGCCGATTTGCATTCACCTGGGGGCAACAGTCACAGGCTACTGTCTTTGTGTAGGAATGTCCCCTGCTGTGTTCTATTGATAAGGTGTTTTCAGTCAACAAAGGCCTTCGGGCCACAGGCCCCTTCGGCCACCATATGGTAAACCTAATCTCACCCCTGAATCAACATGTCTGTCTCGGCTAACTCTGAGAGAGTATAAAGAAAGCCCAAATTGTTGTATGAAGTGTCTTCTCCGCCGGAAGCCGTGAGGCTGATGGTCGGCCCTGTGCTGTGGCTCCCTACATCTATACAATAAACCTGGAATCATCTCAGAACATCTCTGCGTCTCTGTTCCTGCCTGCTTGCAATCTGCTTCTAAATATCTTCTCTTCAAACAACAAAAGTTGAGTAAATAGGTGAACTCATAGACTCTAAGATACGTCATAAAATAGTGGGGGCTCTAATATGGGTACTAATCTACGCCAGGTATTTTTCCTGTGGTGAGTTTTCTATTTTGGCTTACTATGAAGGCAGGATTTTTATTTGTGCGTCGTTTTTGTCAAAGGACTCGGGACCGTGTACGAGCTGTGTGTTTTTTTCCTATTTTTCCTCTTTGTTGCGTTCGACGGAGGAAGTTTTTTTTGAGGAGCTGTAGCTTCAGTGTCAACGAGCACCTCTCTGGTCGAGGGAGGATGATGAACGGACGGCAACGTGGGAACCCGCAGACCGCGGCTACACTACAACAGCGGTGATGACGACAACGCGACGGAGGACGCCGTGCGGGTGAGAGATGTCCACGACGGCAGCGGCTGCCTCAACTCGACTCATCTGCAAGCCAGGAACCTCGCAGCGCATGGCTGTGATGATGCTACGCTACATGGCCTCACAGATGGACCTCTGTGATGTGGAATTGGAGAAGAAAAAGTGCGGTGAATCCATGTCTGGTTCACCGCAGGGGGGAGAAGTCAGCAGATCGATCCAGGCGGACAGTAAAAACTTTTCGGGAACAATAGCAGCAGCAGTAGGCCTAGGTGAGAGCCAAGGGAGGTCCGGTGATTTTCGTTCACCCGGGATCATGGGCTTTCCTGCCGCCTGTCTGTAGCCTACAGCACATCACCCACCAAAGCTCAATGCAGGGCCGAGGGGGGGTGTTGGAACTTTTCAATCGGGACATTCCATTCCACAAAGCGGCAGTAGGTGAGACAAGGACATTTTTGTGAGAAGACTACAGAAGCGACATATACGAAGAGGTCAATTATTTTTTATTCAATATCATGTAATAATAATCAGTTAAATGTATGTATGTATTTTATGTTCTTGGTGATTTTTAGCTAAAGCAAATGAACATGGGGACCATTAATCGGAGTCTCTATACTAGATCTTAAAGGCATATTTGCCACGAAATTTTGTGATTATTTTCTATTTGCGGCCTAAATTCTGCGTTTCTTGGAAGAGGTATTACAGGACTGCACCGGATATAACGTAGAGTGTGGGTACGCGGGTCATAGCTTCTTGTTTTATTACTTTTTTATTATGTATGAATGATTCTGGGAATGGCCTGAGTTTAAATGGACCAGGCATTACTCAGAGTATGTTCGGTTCATTATTATGTTCATTATTATGCTATTTGACCCAGCAGTGATCGTAATTTGTTCTTCCCGAACAAAGGGGTCACTTTTCTCAAATTCCGTTGGTATGGTGTGGTACACTGTTATTTCTCAACTTTGAAGCACAGTGTTTTTAAGTAAAATGGATTTGATCTAATATTTCGTAAATTGTCAGTAGTGAAAACACGTCAAAGAGGTTCTGTTTTAGACAGAATTATTAGAAATACGGCAGGTTTCTGTGATGTTGAAGGTATTTCAGTGCAAACGGGATAAGCCAGTTGGTGGTGTTAATACACAAGTATGCCAAGTACAAATTCACGTTTTTTTCTGAAGTATTGATTGTCACGTCTTGTCTCTTTTTATTTTTGTCTGAATATGGTCAAATAAGTGTTAAAGTTCATTATTTGGCATTCATTCAATTTAGGAAAGCCAATAAGCTATTATCAACAAGTGTTTGTATGTACTTGTGTACCATTGTAAACCACCATTTCTAGATTGTGTAACTGGTTATAATTGTGCAATTAATTTGCAATGGAGTGGAATAAAGCCTGAAAAGGACACCCGTATTAGGTTAACTGATTCAGTTTAACTCAAGCAAAGTAATGATGGTATGGCCTGTCCACATCATAAGATGTTACAAACGAGATAAGGTTAAATGTTTCAGTAGGCTAAAATAGTGTGGTTGTCCAAATAAAGCTTTTCCATTTGCACTCCATGCCAAGGTCTTTGTGTTGGTTTAGGCCAGGTAAACCGACCACATTTCAAGAACCTGTAACCATCACATGTACATGAAATCTGGAATCTGTATGTACCATGTCGAACTGTATTTTTCTTCTTTCCATGTCGTTCCACTTATGAATATGGTTTCACTGTTATTGTGAAGCTCACATGTGGCTGTGACCTTAGGGAGGAATGCGGTATCCTGTGAAACCATATCTCACATATTTGTGTACTTATTGTACGGATCATTTGTACCCCGAACTGCTGTTATTTGTCTGTCTGTCTGTCTGCCTGTCCCCCACGGCACCAAAAGAGCCGATTTGCATTCACCTGGGGGCAACAGTCACAGGCTACTGTCTTTGTGTAGGAATGTCCCCTGCTGTGTTCTATTGATAAGGTGTTTTCAGTCAACAAAGGCCTTCGGGCCACAGGCCCCTTCGGCCACCATATGGTAAACCTAATCTCACCCCTGAATCAACATGTCTGTCTCGGCTAACTCTGAGAGAGTATAAAGAAAGCCCAAATTGTTGTATGAAGTGTCTTCTCCGCCGGAAGCCGTGAGGCTGATGGTCGGCTCTGTGCTGTGGCTCCCTACATCTATACAATAAACCTGGAATCATCTCAGAACATCTCTGCGTCTCTGTTCCTGCCTGCTTGCAATCTGCTTCTAAATATCTTCTCTTCAAACAACAAAAGTTGAGTAAATAGGTGAACTCATAGACTCTAAGATACGTCAACACCTTCCCCTCTGTCCCTCTGTACTCCCTTGGAGCTGCACAGTGAAAAAAAAAAACACAACAAAAGTTAGACACACCATCACTCAGCAGCGCTAAATTAGCTTTTAGAAGTGCCGTGTCGGGATTGTCAGGCCCATGTCCTCCGTGGGATGCCATCATTCTCTCCACCAACCCATCCTCCCCTGCACCTCTCCTAACTCTCACTCCCTCCCATCTCTCCCCTCTGTGCTATAGCTTGGCGTCTCCGCCTGTCAGCTCCCATATCTCTGGCGGGGCGTCAGACGAGGCCGGCCGAACAGGAGCATCGCAGGAGCGTGGCTCAAACGGCACATTCTTTCCTCGGACTGCTCTCTGGCAGCAGCAAATCACCCGCGTGCACCTCGTCCTCAGCCCCTCCCTCCACCCTATCACATCGCACAACCATATCCCGTCCATCATCCTCACCGCATCCCCGTCCTGGTTTCCTTGAACCACTTAATACCCTCTATATGAGGGATCTTCAAGAGGGTGTCCGGGACCCCTATAGGGGTTTGATTGATTGATTGAATATTTTATTAGAAGTTTGCTTAGGAAAAGTACAGGACAGTTCAGTTTACATCAGGGTCCTCAGAGGTACTACTGAACAGGAGAGATATATTCACACCTGAAGTGTCTAAGCAGTTTTCTCCGAGGGAGAAGGGTTATGGGAGGTGAGATATGAGATATGACAGTACAATATCCTGTTTTCAGGGAGTTGTAGATGGTATGAGATGAGATAATTTCTGTATACAATAACTCCTGTTATGGCTGTGCGACCTTTATCACCAGACAAACTGTCCAATTAAACTTTTTTCTTTTTTTTGTCTGCAAAGAGCAATTTTAGAATTATTAAAAGTTTTCAGAACTGTATAGTCAAGTTATAATGTTACACATCAAAGGAATTTTCCCATAACCATCCCTCTTCTTTTTACTCGTGATCGACGTGATTTGCACCCACCAACTTCTTAGAAGAAGTTCTTGGCGGCGGAGTGTTCTGGGCACGGGCTCACGGGCTGTCCTCACTTTGTGTGTGTGTGTGTGTGTGTGTGTGTGTGCGTACGCGCGTGTGTGCGTGTGTGTGTGTGTTTTAGACGATCGATGAAAACTTGTTGTTAATGTGCCTGCATGTGTGGCCAACATTCAATATGCCTGGTAGCGTTTGACCGATTAACAGGAAGCAGCCTTGAGTGGTAAAGAACAGAAAGGGCACTTAGTTTTCACAAGTTCTTGTGCACAACTTGTGTACTCAATCAAATTTAAAGGGATAAGAAACCCCGCCTCTAATTTGTTTTATGGGATTTCAGAACATGAAAAGATTTCTAAAATGTAGGCGTGGTTATCTGCCGTTGTGGGGGGAGGGGGCGGAGTAATGCGTCTTGTAACAGAGAGAGACAGACCGAAGCTGTCAGCAGTGGGCACTTGTTGCTTTTCTATTTCGGAAACATTTTTTAAAACCAGCCATTGGAGGTGTAAAAAGTATAAAGATTCGGCAACTCCATGTTCTGTAAGCTCCATGTTCAGCTCTGGACCACGGAACCAGTGAAGAATGGACGCTAGGCTCGCTATTTGCTGTGTAGTGTGTGTGTGTGTGTGTGTGTGTGTGTGTGTGTGTGTGTCGTGACAGTGTGCGCGCACACACAACGTCCACACACACGAAAACTAGCAGATCTACAAGCTCACAACGTGTCGCGGGGCGCGTTGTGAGCTTGTATATTTAGCTATGTAGCTATGTTTGTAGCCTAGCTAACAGCCGTAGCAGCAATAGCTTCTCATGTAAACACGTTGGTTTCGGCTCTACGGCTATTAGCTAGGCTACATACATAGCCGATATACAAGCTCACAAGGCGTCGCTTTCGCGACGTGTTGTGAGCTTGTAGATCTGCTATTTTCCGTGTGTGGACGTTGTGTGTGTGCGTGCACTGTCACGACACGCACGCACGCACACACACACACACACACACACACAGGCTACACTACACGGAAAATAACACAGGCACCACACAGTGTAACTGTCTGTTGACAGAGAGCCTGCTCTTCTCTCTGGCTGAAACAAGCATACAGTGTGAAACCACGCCCCCCCTTGATACGACTCTGTAAAACAAACGTTAATATTAATTAGATATGCCTACGTCACGTTACACCACAGAACATTGATAGCTAATATTTAATGAGTGGCGCGAAATATTTCTTTTTGACCTAGAAACTGGAAGTACACAGAAATAGCTACAGAGACAGCAGAAAGCTCTGAATCCCCAAGCCTATGGGCAAATTGAACCATATCACTGCTCCCTATCACAAGTGACTCATTGATATAATATATATTTATAGAAAAAGTGATTTTGTGTTTCATGCTCCTTTAAGTCATTGTGATTTAAAGAGACAGTGATTTGGCAATTATTGGATATTCATTTTGATTTGGTTATTGGTGGCTGATACCAGTTCACGCCCTAAACTGTGGGTAAATGCCACATACATACCCACAGCCCCAGGTACATATCTGTACAGTACAGTAGCCTACATTGCTGATTGGACCAAACCAGGGATGTTATGCCTATACAGTGGTGCTGGCCCATGGCAGAATAATCTAAATAGTAGTCTTCAAGGGAGAAGCAAGTGGCCGGACACACTGATAGCCAAAGTGCCAATATAATTTTTTTGGATGCAGAGTAAAAATAAATCGACGCTTCTTAAGAGTATCATACTGGTGAAGTACCTGCCAGTTCTGGCTTCAATTTCAGTCGCCTTCTTGAAAAACATGTTCAAAGACAGTCTACTCTAGACCTTACCAACAGGAGTCGGCAATGCATTTGGGTTCACGGTTTGTGCTCCACTATTGCATGTAGCTGGAAATTGCTCTCTCTCTCTCTCTCTCTCTCTCTCTCTCTCTCTCTCTCTCTCTCTCTGTGTCTACGGTACTGCATGTGTGTGGTTCTAAAGGAGGGCGGGAGGGAGACAACAAAAGGAGGTACTCAATATAGTAGGCTATAATAAACAAATACAAAACACATAACACTCAACACAATATACAGCGCATACATGTGCAGAATATAGCTATATGCACAATACACAGCAGATGAATGCTAACTAGGAGCTATATAGCGGGGCGAGAGGATCCGAAAAGGAGCTAAATGTTCACATACATGCAAGCTACATCAAAGGAAATTATCATTATGCATCACTATCAAATGTACCGGTATTCTGGAAACTGTATGTCAGCATTAAATTACAATAAAATAGTATACTGTAGACCACTGTATTTAACACATGGTTGCCACTTCGTCAAAGGAAATCAAAACCAACCATGCTGAGCATTAATCTGTCATTTTCACCAATCAAAACAAAAACTATATTTGGCAGGTAAACCCCCCTTCCGGAAATGATACTAAATCAAATATTTAGCTGTGTTTCTGGCGTTTCTCTCTCCTTGTCACACTCAGTCTCTTTTTTTGTCTGCAGGGAGCCAGTTGTCCGGATTTAAAATGAAGCAAACACGGAACTGAAAGTTCCTATGATTGGCCACTTGTTGCGCTGTTCTGGTACCAGAAGCAAAATTCCAGGATTCCATTCATTTCCCCAAAACTTAGATTTTCTTACCTTAATAAACATTTTCGTAAATACTTTATGGTTCCTGTTGTTAGTTTAAAGCCTTGTTCAATCACCATGATATGCATTTTGTGAAAATATGGTCCAATTTATGTTATAATTGATGTTAAAGCAGGGTATGCTGTAGGAGGGGCTTGTGATCATAGGCTTGTGATGATTCTTCTTTGTGTGTTTATTTTCGGCGAGCTCAACACCACATTCTCCCAAGTATCCCTGCGGTTGCAAGTGACCATTGGCAGCCAATAGCATTCGAGATGGTACCATTTCAATGAAAGGTGATTTCTACAATGACGGCGGCACCCGTACAAGGGCCAAAAAAAGCGTAATTTTAGCAGCATAGAAACCAATGGCTTCCCACCGTCCATATTTTTTACAGTCTATGGTCTGAACTGAAAAGAAAACTGTCATCAAGAGCACCAGCTGTTCTCATATAAGCACACCTGTGCTGAATGACAACTGTGAATGTTGTGCAGCGGTTGATGCAGAGCAGGTCTCTGTACATGTGCAGGCTGGCTCCAACCAATCAAGCAAGCAACAAAGTAAGAAACCAAGCAAGCAAGCAACAGTCATGAACACCTCATGGGGTAACTTGCTCATTCTCTCCTCTTTCTCTAATGTGGCTGTTGTATGCTGGGCAAATGAGTACGCCTTCGCTGGCTTCTGTCCAGTCCCCCAACCCAACTAGCCCACCCTCACGCCCCACACAACCCAACAACACCCACGCACTCTCTGCCAGTGGAAATGATCGAGCTCATTATGTCATTTAGCCCCTGGGTCAACTCGAACAGCGGAATCTGTGGTCTCGCATGGCAACGTAATATTTTCCTCTCTCTCTCTGTGTGTGTGTGTGTGTGTGTGTGTGTGTGTGTGTGTGTGCGTGTGTGCGTGTGTATGCGTGTGTGCGTGTGTGCTTTCGTTATTTTTTGTGGGCTCCCTCTGGGATGTCGTGCCATCTTGTATTGTCTGCGACAGTTAAAACGGGTAGAGAGCGGTTATGCGGTATCAAAGGACGGGAGAGTGTTTTCTGCTGGTGTTTCAGTCCGAGTGTATCAAAGGGTGCGTTCGGAAATGCGCACCGGGTGTGGTTAGGGTTAGGGGTTAGGGTTAGGTTTAGGCATAGTTTTACTGAGGTTAAGGTTAGGGTTAGGGTTGAGTTTAGGCATAGTTTTACTGAGGTTAGGGTTGGGTTTAACCGTTTAGTCACTCACTACACTGAGCACACACCCGGTGCGCATTTCCAAACGCACCCTTTGATACACTCAGACTGAAACACCAGCAGAAAACACTCTCCCATCACAGGACGGCATACCATGGTCGACGGAGGGGATGGGGGCTCCTGCAGTTGGCTATCCTGCCTGTCTCAGGAGCACTATGGCTGGGGGCTGAATCAGCTGCACCATAGTAGAGTACCTGGCTAAGATATGTATATGCGCTTACTTTAGGAGAGAATATCTCAACTGTTATTATTGCAAAGTGCAAAGGTTTTATGCTTTCATTGTTGATAGAAGCTGAAATGCTGTTGGGTTTTAACTTTTTTGTTTTGTTTTTAGATAAAACCTAGCTGTGCTCAGTACTGTACATTACAAGCAGGTATAGCACTTTGACCTTGTGCAAACCCTGTATTTTCACATTTTGACCCCAAGGAACAGCATAAGAACTGTGCGAAATTCTCTATCCGAGACGAAATACCCGGAAATGACCACGCCCCTTTAAAAATTACCGCAGCTTCCAACATGGCTCTATCTTCTAAAACATTTTCTGAGGTGCTCAAAATGTTCAGAATGCCAATGTTTAAGGGAAGTTTGTAACTTTTCTAATTTAGATATTTGATGACAAAACAACTATTATGCTAAAAACTGTCAACTTATTATTGTCCAAGGTCTCTTTGCACTAATCAGTGTAAAAGCACCAAATTTGTCCCAGATGTAACCCAGGACATGCTCTAATGATTTAGGAAGGGTGCCCAGCGACTCTTCAGGGTTATCATTGGGGTCAAATTCAATATGACCTCCATCTCAAAACAGTTTGGGCTTTTACTATTGGACCAGGTGAGTACAAACTTTTTTTTTACCATTTGAAACAGTCTCCTTCAGGATTGATTTTAAATTTTTACTTTTAACTTTTAAAGCTCTTAATGGCCTTGCTCCAAGCTATTTATGTGATTAGTGATTTAGTAGAGCCCTATGTGGCATCGAGTATACCCTTAAGATCATCTGGTCGGGGTCTACTCAAGGAGAGCCATAAGGCTACTTTAGTGACCAGAGGAGATCGAGCCTTTGTGGTAAAGGCCCCCAAACTCTGGAACAGCCTACCAGAAGTACTCAGGTTAACCACATCATTAACAAGTTTTAAATCCCTTTTAAAATAACATTTCTACCGAATGGCCTTTTTATCTCCTTGAGTTATATATTATTGTTCTGTTATTCTGTTTTAACTCATACAGTGCCGCCGACCACAAGGGGCGCTAGAGTGCCAGAAATTTCTCTATAGACCTTCGCTCTAGCTTCCGTCGACACTGTCCCAAGTGCCTTGGGATTTCACTCCAGCCAATGCTATGGGTGACTAGAGGAGGAAGCTAGCTGACACGTAGCCAAAATGCTAACCCATTTAGAAGCCCGATCTAAAGCTATTTCAGTCGCAAAAAACGTTCTCTTTGGGTCTGGGAACACAATCCGGAGAAAATCCTGTCTAAAGATGTGATTTATTATTGGAGTGGGCGGCGCGATGCGGCCGTTAGCGCGACTACGGCCCGTGTATGGCCGAGTGTTGGCCCGGACCATGGATGGACGTTTAGACCGGGGCTTCGTTGATGCCTCCGATTAAATAATTCATTTTATTAAATATCCCGGACTAGTTCGGGATAGGCACCCTGGAATACGTCGCGCCGCCGACAGTATAGATTGAGGTTTTTTGGGGGGGCTCTAAACTTTATTTTAAACCATTTTCAATGGAATAAATCGTCGGACCATCTAGCGTCTCTCGTTGGCTAGCGCTGGACGAGCAAGGACCACCCGCGTTGCTCCAAGCAGCTCGGGGTAAGTAAAATAGCAAATAAAATATTGTATTGGATTGAAATAAAGCCGAACTTGTTCGGGATAGGCACTAATAGGGTTAACATACTTTTTATTGTTATTTTATTATTATTGTATTTCTGTTATGAGTTTTTGACTGTTCAAGCACTTTGTAACTTTGTTTAAAAAAATGCTATACAAATAAAGTTGTATTATTATTACCCCCCTTATTATTACCCTTATTATTATGTTGGAATGCTTATCTTTATTACTGGGTGTATCTCAACCTCTATGTTGCATATTATAAAGACGGCATGTACTTTAATCTTTGCATTTTTGGAAAACCTTCAGTCTATTATATGCTTCTTGAGTATTAGAAATACACTGGCATGCTCAGCTTTATGATTGAATCCATCATCTCTTTGCACTCTAATTACTCTAATGATACATCATTATGTAACGTAAAGTTTCATCCAGATTCCTGGTGAATGTTAACCTGGTGAATGCTACTGTGCCTAAACCTAACCCTAACCTCAGTAAAACTATACCTAAACCTAACCCTAAAACCTAATCCTAACCCTAAATGGGACGTAGAAATATCGATTTTACATGTGTCTTACATGTAGTACCCTGCATTATTTTGTTTATTCTGTTGAATGTTTGTTTATTTTTACATTTTGAAAACCCTGCAATAAATGTCCTTACATTTTATTTCTATTCATACTCATAGTCAGGAAATTTCAATAAAACCCTGGGAATAAATTCCTACCAAACAATTTCTTCACCAATGTGTTCGTAAAGGTGTCTAGTAACATATCTAACAAAGATTGAAATTCAACATCCCTAGCAAAATGTTTGACAGCTAGGGTCATTCTGGGTCTCATTCACTTACTATACACTGTACTATGAGGGAAAAAATCACTCCCAAAAATATGCTTTAAGTAGCATGTTAGGCGTCTACCTAGGTGTTTTTAATTATTCTGAATCCATTGTAAGCATTTGTGTTGCATGAAACACATTCATTGGGCCAAAAACAGACACAAAACAGACACAAAACTAAATATGGTTTAGTGATGAGTCATCACTTTTCACAAGGTGTATGGGGTCCATTTTTGGCCCAAGTAATGTTTTTCGTGCAAAACAATTGCTTGCAATGGATTCAGAATAATTAAAAACACCTAGTTAGACCCCTCACATACCACTTAAACTCTTAAAGCATATCTTTGGGAGCGATTCTTTTCCCTTACAGTATAGTGTAGCCTATAGTAAGTGAATGAGACACAGAATTACCCTAGCTGTCAAACATGTTCCTAGGGATGTTGAATTTCAATCTTTGTTAGATATGTTACTAGACACCTTTACGAACACATTGGTGAAAAAATTGTTTGGTAAGGAATTTATTCCCAGATTTGACAGGTATTCTGCAAACTTTCCCTGACTATCAATCTATACTGCTGCTTGTTCTAAGAGGAATGTTTTTGGGGAATTGAGGTGTCAGTCAACCTACGTGAGCCAACCTATTTAGAGGCGGGACTTGACAGAGTGAACAGAGACCGGTTTTCACACCAAAGAGAGTGCACAAAGAGAGCCATTAAGTGTTTAAATAATTCGGTAATCTGTTAAAGTCAAGTTGCATTCCAGTTAAGAGCCACAGGGTTTGCAATGGACCTTTCCCGGCTCCGCCCCCTCCAAAAGCTGCGTCCGACCACTATCACAGCGCGCCGCTATTGGCTTCATTCACTTCAATGGGAAATACGGCGGATTGTACACACATTTTACACATTAAATACTGATTCAGTGTTGGACCCAGAGCTTCGAAATCTCTTCCAATCCATCAACAAGGCCTGGATCTGCATTGGAAAAAATATTTAGACCTTTAAACTTTTAAAACAATACGACATAGGAATATATAAGGTCGCAGGATAGGAATAAGGAACATGTCCATGGTTGCTGGACCACAGAAAGCCGTTTCAAACCAATTTAAATATGAATGGACTGTATTGGCCTAAACGACAATAACCCATGACTACAAACACCTTATTTGTTATGTTAAATAGCAACTGATATGTAATGTACGTCTGTGAATGTCTGAATGAACAGGGGTAGTGACGCGAAGTGTTGTATTTCAACTCTGCTTTCGACTGGAGGCTGTGGGTAGGGGCGTCACAAGGGGGGGAAAAGTGGGACTGACTTACCAGGGCCCAAGGTGGAAGGGCCTTAATTATTTTAGACTTTATCGATTGAAAAATAGCAGATATACAAGCTCATAGCGTGGCACTGAGTGCCGCGCTGCGAGCTTGTAGATTTGCTATTTTTGAAATCCCACGATGAAGAACAATCATGTAGAGGAGGAAAAAATCCTAAAAAAGAGCCTTAGTTTTTGAGGTACCCCTACCCGGGGTAGAACAAAACGCGACATAGTTTTTTCATATCTTTAGGATGTCCCCTTCATGAAATGGATTGTCCCAAGTTTTACTTTGACTGCAAAAGTCATGAAATTGATCCATGAAGGGACTCATCACATAGGCAAAAAAACACCTATCCTGAAAGATGGAGTTCCAAGTCAATCCTTTGTCATTTTCTACCTGCAGGTTGTTTTTACCTCATACTTGCACAGATGGTCCACAGGTAGTGTCCTTGCATCCCAGAACAATCAGAATGCAAAAATATGGTTCTGTTTTGAATCTGCAGCCTTTTATATAAGGACTTTCTATAGGCGGAAATTACATTTCTAAGGAATGTTCCCCTGTAAGTCTGGTGATAATCTTCTATAAGGGGTAGAACAAAACGCGACATAGTTTTTTCATATCTTTAGGATGTCCCCTTCATGAAATGCACTGTCCCGAGTTTTACTTTTACTGCCAAAGTCATGAAATTGTTCCATGAAGGGACTCACCACATACTGTAGGCAAAAATCGCCTACCCTGAAAGATGGGGTTCCAATTCAATCCTTTGTCATTTTCTACCTGCAGGTTGCTTTTACCTCATACTTGCACAGATGGTCTACAAGTAGTGTCCTTACATCCCAGAACAATCAGAATGCAAAAATATGGTTCTGTTTTGAATCTGCAGCCTTTAATATAAGGACTTTCTATAGGCGGAAATGACATTCCTAAGGAAGAATCCCCTGTGATCCTGGAGATAATCTTCTATAAGGGGTAGTACAAACCCTGACAGTGTTTTTACTTGTCCTCTTCATGAAATGGATGGTCAGTAGTTTTACTTTTACTGCAGAAGTCATGAAATTGATCCATAAAGGTACCCACCATAAAAAAGCCTACCCTGAAAGATGGAGTTCCAAGTCAATCCTTTGTCATTTTCTACCTGCTGGTTGTTTCATCTCATATTGCACAGATGGTCTACAGGTAGTGTCCCTACATCCCAAGGGGGGGGCTCTCTCCATTCCGACATGTCGCCACTCCGAAATGGACTTCTTATTGTCGGAGTGGCGACACTCCCATGGGCCTAAGGTTTAGGGTTAGGGGTAGAGATAGGGTTAGTGTCGGAATGCAGACATGTCGGAAAGGAGACATGTCGGAGTGGAGAGATGCACCCAAGGCCTAATTCTCTTCACCTCAAAAGCAGCAAACATATTGTTCTATAAGCAGTCTATGGTATTCAGACTTAAATGCAGTACATTATATATGTAAGCCTATATTCAGTAGAATACACTACGCTTCGTGCGCCATTCTTAATTCCAAATAATCAGCAGCCTTTTCTCATTTTCATTTATTTCTTTTTCAATCAACAACTATTTTGAGCAGTGTAAGGGAGACTGACCAATGTTTGATTATTTGGCATGCAGTAAGCCAAAGATTCTCAGATCCTGAAGTTCATGAATGTGCTTCGCCAGCTTGTTGAAAGCTGGATTATTGCTTATTCTGAACAGGCTGCTTGTTGCATTGCATCCAGTCAATGCGTGCCATGCTAGAAGACTCTCACACAAAGCCACTCCCAATGTATTTGTAATATCAGACATTGGGATGTATCGTTGTCCATCCCATGACCAGCATGCATGAAAATGGCAGCTATTCCAAGGAGTTGTTGACTGACATAGTAGGCGAGCAACACAAGTATATCCATAGTACTGTACATATAAATTAGGTCAGGGTCTGAGAACCTTTGGCTTGACAGATAGTCTACCAGAGGCTTCAGGATGTTCAAGACAATATGCCCTCACTCTCTATGGCCTAAAAAAGAAGGCAAAGGGCCAGGTGTGTTCTAGTCTTGATGAGCTCCGTTGTATTCTTGCATCAACGACAGACATGCCAGTCTCACACCTGCCTCCAACTGAGGATATTTTTGAATGTTCAACAGGCTATGTACCAAACTGGTACAGTATATGGTGCCACAATCATGTCCCCAAACCCCTTTTGTGGAATCCAGTTGGGAAGGGTTGGATGCTAAAGGATACATCACTAAAGCCTGTCCTGTTCAAAAAATAGCCTGCACCAAGCAGTAAGAGACCTCACCCAACTCTACTGCTATGATAAGGATTGTTGCAGTCAAAGTAGTACGTGCCTCAATGTATCTCTGTGGGATTGTGTTGTACATAATATTGCTCCTGTATTTACAGTACATTGCCTGTAAACTAAAATAAACAAGAAATGACACAATCCTTTTATACCAGCTTGTGCCTTGTGGACCAGCCTTGACTGTAGAGCATTGTAGTGGCCCTTGGTTGTAATCCACTGGGAACTGAATTCCTTCTTACCGTTTATATTATAATAATATATACCATCATACCATATTTATTACCATAACATAAATAGTAAGACTGAATTCAATTAATCCATTGACCAGCCATTGACCAATAGATACACAGCCGATTACGTCACGAACAAACTCCTGACAAAATTATGTCTGAATTTGGGAGATCACAGCTTTGTATCCATTGACCAGCTTTGCAAATTGGTCAGTCCCCCTCACACTCAAATTAGTTGTTGATATGAAAATATTGAAAAAGAAATAAACGAAATAAATTAAAATGAGAAAAAGCTGCTGTTTGATTATTTGGCATGCAGTAAGAATGGCACACAGATATAGAAAAACTCCTGATTCACAATACAAGCATATTATGACATATTCTTCTGGTTTATTTTGGTTGTTGGTGTATTCCCTATTGACAATCTGAATGGAGTTTGTTAATTTGTATTGATAATGAGCACCTTATCGATCCTGCTTATTGACCCATGGGCTTTTATCGAGCCCACTGTTGAGCGCTTTATAATATTTTGTGGGAAGATGTGAGATGTGAGATTCTGAACAGAACTGGTATCTTTTTGCATTGGCCAGTTGTTGTGAGTCTGAGTTTGTCTATGAGAATGAGAATTGACAAAAGTAAAAAATATTGTCATTTAATATCTTTAGAAAATCATTCATTAGTGTGCAGTAAGTGTTAAATGGCTATATATTATGAATAGTACTGTAACAATGTATTAATCGCCTCTTGTCTTGATTATTTAAACATGATGTCATGGGCCGCTATGCTTAATAACAAGCTTGATAAGCCCAACGCTTATTGATACCGGGATATCAAGTTTGTAGTATGCCCTTGTTTCCAGCTCCTTCCCTACCAGTAAGTGGAAATGGTGTATGATTAACTTGTGGGGATATTTCTGCCCTTTCTTGGTAAATCACTTTTTTGCATTCTGATTATTTTGGGATTTAAGGACGCTACCTGTAGACCATCTGTGCAAGAATGAGGTAAAAACAACCAGCAATAGAAAATTACAAAGGATTGACTTGGAACTCCATCTTTCAGGGTAGGCGTATTTTTTGCCTATGTGGTGAGTCCCTTCATGGATCAATTTCATGACTTTTGCAGTAAAAGCAAAACTACTGACCATCCATTTCATGAAGAGGACAGTAAAAGTTATGAAAAAACTTTGTCATAGTTTGTACTACCCCTTATAGAAGGATTACAGGGGAATTTTCCTTAGGAATGTCATTTCCGCCTATAGAAGGTCCTTATATAAAAGGCAGCAGATTCAAAACAGAACCATATTTTTGCATTCTGATTGTTCTGGGATGTAAGGACACTACCTGTAGACCTTCTGTGCAAGTATGAGGTGAAAACAACCTGCAGGTAGAAAATGACAAAGGTTTGACTTGGAACTCCATCTTTCAGGATAGGCGTTTTTTTGCTTATGTGATGAGTCCCTTCATGGATCAATTTCATGACTTTTGCAGTAAAAGCAAAACTCGGGACAATCCATTTCATGAAAGGGACATCCTAAAGATATGAAAAAACTATGTCGCGTTTTGTTCTACCCCGGGTAGGGGTATGGTCAACTTCTGGCCTATTTTTTCCTCTACTAATGTGGGCCCACAGCGAATCCTTGTACCCAGGGCCCAGAATTTGGTGCGACACCCTTTCCTCTCCCTCTGCGTCTCGGCAGCTAAACTTGTCAGGAATCGCGAACATTTCACGCCAGAGATATCAAATAAGATTTATAAGCAATCGGCATGATAATGTTTGTGTAATGGAGAGTAATAGCCTCTAAACAAATCAGTGAAAAGTGAAAACGGCTCTGTATAGGTCCAGCAGACAGGCGATTTCCTCATTCTGCTGTTGCGTCCTTATATATTCCTTTGTCGTATTGTTTTAAAAGTTTAAAGGTCTACATATTTTTCCAATGCATATCCAGGCCTTTGTTGACGGATTGGACGAGATTTCGAAGCTCTGGGTCCAAAACGGAATTAATATTTAATGTGTAAAATCCGCTGTATATCCATTCAAGTGAATGGTGCGGCTGTGATTCTGGTCGGAGGTCTCGGCGGAGAGGTGGGGGCGGAGCTCCCGGGAGTGGTTCATTGCATTTGTGTGGTTTTGAAAAAACGGGAGTTTGTGTGTTTTAGTCAGATGTTTAGTGCAGCTGCTGCTGACACAGTGTAAACTGGCTAATGCTAAGCTAACGCTAAAAACACAACAAGTTGGTCTGTCCACTGAAGCTGGTGACTGCAGGAGCTAGGAGAAGAGTGCCTGGAGGATATATACTGTGTGTGTGTATATATATATATATATATATAATTATTATTATTATTTTTATTTTTTATTTTTTTGCACCAAGTTTTGAGTGAGTATGAGTAGCCTACTACTTACTGTATGTGACATTAATATGAAGAAAATTGTTTGGTCACCATACAAAGGACATAAAGTTCATAGTGTATGGGTTTTTCCTTTGGATATAGTGTGCTTCAGGACATTGCTGCTCCAGCTGTGGTAATAGAAGTGCTCAGAGCTTGCCACTGCATACAGAGGGTCCATGTGCACACAGGTGTGCATTTGGGTCTGCCTACAGCACACTCCTCATCTGGAACCTGGTGTTTGGACGCTACAGCTTCTGCACAGGCTTCTAAGGAACTGTGAGTACAGACTATAACCACTGTGAATTTTACCTATAGCCAGGGATCCAGTCCCTCAAAATGGGAGAGGACCTGTGGTGTTCTGCCGCACTTTTTATTTCTGTTTTATCTATTAGTTTGGTCATTAAGGTCCACAGAATGAGAGGCCTGCTCTGCCGGAAACATCGCGAAAAAAAGTTATGGCCATTTGTATATTCACTGTCCCATCGACTTCACTATACAGGAAAGGAAATATATTATAAAAAAGAAGCATTTGTTTTGCACAAAAAACATGCCTTGGGCAAGAAAACGGACCAACAATAATGTGAAAAGTGTTGAGTCATCACTTTTCACAGTAATCACAGTGATGAGTCATCACTTTTCACAGTTATGTTGGTTTGTTTTCTAGCCCAAGGAATGTTTTTTTGTGCAAAACAAAACAATACAATAATAAGTTGTCAGTTTTTAGTTATGTCATTAAATATCTAAATTAGAATCGTTACGTCCCCTTAAACAATGGCATTCTGAACATTTTGGGCACCTCAGAAAATGTGTGGCTCAAACGGTTCATTAAAAATCAGTTTGGAGCCGCAAAAAGACGATTGCTTTATTTATTCATTTGTGCCTTTTCTGGTTTTTCGATAACTTTCTTAATATTATTTTTTATTGTTTGCCAATTTCTTATAGCAGAACAAGTACACCAAACAACATATCCAATATTCTTTATTTTCCTTCAATAATTAGTTTATTATTTTTATTTGGTGTATAGGCAACACTTTTTTTTATAGGAGAATGTAAGAATAACAATAACTATTACTTCGGCAATAATAAAGCATTATTTTATTAATTCTCTTTTACATACGTCTTTGCCCAAGCAACTGTGAGCCCTGGGAGAGGACCTAAAAGCCATGCGTCTCTATAGCAGTAGGTTGTCTACCCCTGGTTTAGAAGAAAGAGCCAGGATGTGAGATGTTGGAAGTTGCGGTAATTTTTAAAGGGGGCACCGTAAGATGATCAAAGAAATATGGTGGGGAAATGAGAGAGGCTTGAGTGGGGGTTTAGTATTGGATGTTTTGATTCAGGGGTATATTTCCCTTACGTAGATTTTATCTTCATTACCCCAAGTGTCCGGCTGATGCTTCTTTGTAATTAAACTGATGTTCAGTATTAAAAATACATTAATCTTAGACTTTACTGTTTGATGTCAATGTTTTATGAAATAAAGTTATAATAATGGACAAATGCATTTGTTGTTGCTAATCACATCTTGTAATTAGATCTGACCATAATCTCCGCTGTGCCCTCATGCCCATTGAACCAATAACAGGCTCCGCCCCACGAGGAGGTTGTGAGCTTTCGTTCTGCCTTCATCTTATTTTTCCATGTTAGAGCAGAGCTAGAACCATATACTCTATTTTATTATAGTAATAATACACAGGGAGATGATCTTCAGGGCAACTATGAGCCTCAATGGCATGGGAGCGTGTCGCTGTTACTACATCTCATCTTTTCGACACTGACTCTAACCCTCACCGCACCTAACCTTAACCTCCGTGGAGTGAGTCGCTAACCCTCTGGTCGAAAAGATGGGCGTTTGGCTGTACGTGAGCCGGTATTGGTTTGTAGTAAACATAACTATGTTAAAGTTGAGCTGGTATGCACTGAGTCCACCCCCGTCCTTTCCCACCTTCTCTTATGGTTATTTATTGTTAATACTATTGTTTTTCATTGCCTTTCTTATTTTTTTCTACTATTTTCTTTTTTCTTTGGTTACTATTGCTAATTACAATGAAAATGTGGGGCTCTTCATCCCACCTCAAGTACACAATGTTGTTGTATGTTTTGTCTTGTGTGGTCTTTGTGGATTGTCTGTCGGAAGGTAAAAAAAAAGAGTGCACTGGGAATATGTTTTATCATTGAGATGTTTGATTTTTTGCACTGAATAAATTAATAATATAATTAGAATAGAATAGACATGCTTGACTGTTCGTACACAAACTGTTATTCATAAAAAAATGATACTGTGAAGTTGTTTATACAAGGTAGGCCTACTGTGGCAGCTACCGGCATGCTGCTGATGTTGCTGATTTATGTAATGTGCCAGGCTTCTGTAGATTGCATATAGGGCTACGTTGATTTATTTTGTTATCGTTCTATTAGCATAGAAATACTGACTATTTCTTTCTCTTTTCTTATTCACTTATTATTAATAATTACCTATACTGCTAGTCTGTGTTCTGAAGGAAGAAAGACAATGTAGCATGTGACAATATCCTTTAATCTTGAGATGAGACAAAAGGGGCTTGCATGGCATGGTATACAAAGCTATAGGTTCAAAGGCCAGAGAGAAAAGCATGTGTTTTGACATTTGAGGCAGGGGCAGACCTAACAGGAACATTGCTAACTGCAGTAAGAATCAACACTGCAATGTAGGCTAGATATACTATGTTGCAAGTACAAATCTGGAATTAAACATTTACTTGAGCAAAACATCCAAAAGAATTGTTACCAAATATGTAAATGAAGAACCAAAATTACTAAGTACTCATTCTGCATGTCCAATTTCACAAGTTAGAAATATACAATATTTCAAATGTAAAAGTATGTTTTGTACCAAATCTATAAATAAAGATTTCAAATAATTGTAGTGGATTATAATTAAAAGTACTGAATTCTGAGATGTAGTGGAGTAGAAGTAAAAGTTCTGAATTACTCAAACAATAGTCAAAATTGCACTTCAATACTGTACTTGAGTAAATGTACTTAGCTACTTTACACCCCTGTCATGTCCCTGTGTGAGACGAGATTGCAACCAACATCTGGAACACGTCTCTTTGGTCAATCAACAGCTGCACCGAGCCTGGAACATGACGACAATCTGGCAGAAACCTTGTATCTCCATATTTCAACTTTTAATGTCATTGAATGTGTCGCCCCAAATTCTGGGGATTCACTCACATTTTGTGCTTTAACTATTGAAAAATAGCAGATATACAAGCTCACAGCTTCAAATCCTTCTAAGGTTTTTTTTTTAAAAACGTATGTTTCTATATCAGTGGTAATCAATAATTTTGGACCCCCAAAATGATACGTATTTGGCCACGGACCCCCATCTCAAAATATTTAGATCCAGGGAGTGCAGGGACCCCCAGAAGCAAAATTTTAGTTACAAATGTTTGCTTAAAAAATACATAAGATTTGCACACATGACTTTTCAAAAATAACAGATCTACAAGCTGTATGGTATGGTATGGGTTTATTGCTTAGTCCCCGAAGGGAAACATGTTTGCCACCAGAGCGAATACAATACACAAAATCAATGACAACATATAACAAACATACAAATACACAACAAGTAACAATAACAGACTCTACAAATGACATGACACCCTCCCAAAACAAAGCTAGCGGTGTACGTTAACGTTAAGGAGTCTAACAGCAGCAGGAACAAAGGATTTCTTCATTCGCTCAGTAGATATTATAGGCATCAAGAACCTGTTGCTAAACTTGCTACGCAGATCCTTAAATACCTTATAGAGAGAGGATGGCCTTCGAAGGAAAGAATAGTGTTCAATTTGGTCCTCATTCGCTTGGCTATAGTGATATCCAAAGTATCCTGAGGGAGGCCAATCACTGAGCCAGCCTTTTTAATCAATTTATTGTTTCGGTTTTTATCATCAACCGTGATGTTGCCCCCCCAGCAGAGCACAGCATAAAAGAGGACACTAGCAAGGATACCTTGGTAGAATACATGAAGGAGTGGCCTACTGATCTCAAAAGATCTGAGCTTTCTCAAGTGGAAAAGTCTAGACCGGGCTTTCTTGAACACAGAATCTGTGTTCATCTTCCATTCCAGCTTCAGGCTGACAGGTGAGATAGGTACCTTAACTTTTGTAAAAAGAAGGTACCACTACCTATCTCACCTGTCATCATCAAAGGGCAGGAGGTAGAAATAGTTCAGTCCTATAAGTATCTTGGTGTCCACTTGGACAGGAAGCTGGACTGGAAGATGAACACAGATTCTGTGTTCAAGAGAGCTTGTATATCTGCTATTTTTCAATAGCTGAAGTATAAAATAATTAAGGCCCCTCCACCTTGGGCCCTAGTAACTCAGTCCCACTTTTCCCCACCTTGTGACGCCCCTGTGTCTCCCCCTTCCCCCTTCATCGTACAAGAGTGACGCACAACAAATATCAGAAAATGTAAGCTTGTAGATGCTGTTTGTAAAAAAAGAAAATGAAGTGAAAGTGAAAGTAGTTAAGTGAGGTTTCAAGCCGACAGCGATGGCATGATATAACATGAGCTAAATGGAAGGCTGTTTTGGCCAAGAGGGACGCCATCACTCATCCAGCTCCGAGCTCTCTAAGTTCCAGTAGTGATCTGCTGCATAAATTAACCATGATGCCAGTGAATGGAAGCATGCAGCCTCGCTAGAAAGAAATGCCCATGTGGTGAGATGTGCCTTTCTGAAAGGCATGTGCTCTGCTACTTTCTGAAAGTCCGCTAAAAAATGGATCGATTCCCTCGATGGAGCTCCTCTTCCAGGGAAAACATTATGTATGCTTATCTAATGCCATACATACTTTAGTGTGCATGATATTTTATCAGATGAGACGTGTAACAGCCTAAATAGCCTAAAAAAACATAAATATGTATCAGGGTAATAATAAATGATATTAATAATACATCATATTAAATATAACTAAACTCACACACGTCTTTTGGATCAGACATGTTGTCTGTGTTTCAAAACTATTCAATTAACTCTCCTACTGCCAGATTATTTATTTATTTATTGGGTCTGGTGCCATCAAAAAGCGACTTACCTTTGCGACGTTATAGTAGATAGACAGACAGACATTTATTTTATTTTTTATTTTTTTTTTGGTTGTGCAATAGTGCACTTTGGTCTGCCAGGCAGCAGAGGGCGGCGTCATGCAAGAATGAATGTGAATTTGCCTGTTATGTGTTGAAGAAGAAGAAGACCAGTCACTGGCCACAGAGCCTTACAGCCAGAGGAAATCAACAAGGAAGTGAATTGTTCTCCGTTGATCTAACGCATAATGGATTTTTTACACCATCACTAAATACCAGACGCTACTCCAACCATCACAGAGCTAGGCTATAAGTGCAATCTATTTGTGTTCATCTTTGGCAGCCTAGGACATGTACGTAGGTTGGTTGTAAGAGGCTTCCAACAACTTAGGATGCCAACAAAAAGCAGCTAAACGGGTTGCAAAATGATGTGCAATCTCTTCTACGGTAGCCTCCAAATATGGCGAAGGTGTTGTTACTTGTACCCTTGAAAGGTGTGTGGGCATTGGATATTTGTCCGAGATTTGCTTACTGCACATTATTTACAGCACCTTGTAATATGTGTGTCCTTCCTTGTATTGTATCTCTTATGTGGACATAAATAAATGATCAAAGTGTGCATGCATGCGTGTGCTTGATGCTGGTGAATATTTGCAGCAGTAATGCTTAACTTGGTTCACACTATTACGTGCCTGGCTCTCTCAAGTGATGGCATTTAAATGTGCTTTCAGAGATTGCCTATAACGGAGGTTTTGTCTGAGGAGCCGCCCAAGAGTGTTTTAAATCGAAAGCAACTATTAGTCCGCCCTTTGTGTCCCTCAGGATAGCATTTCCCCTTCCTCCATCTCCTCTGTTTTTTTTGGGGGGTAGGCGCAAAATGAGCTATGCTTAAAAAGAACAAAACAAGAATAAGTTCAATATATTTCAGACCTTCCACTACTTAATGTTTTGAGGGGTTCAAGCCAATATGAAGAAGCACAGGCTACGTTACGTTCTGTTTTCTCTGATTACCGCTTTTGCCTCGAGGAGGGCAGCCCGGCAGCCACACAATAATGCATTTACGCTTCAATTCACCCTACTGCCAATCATGACTCCCCGCCGCTCAAAAGAAACAACCCTACCTGTTCTGTCACCACATTGTAATCATGTGCTCTTGAAATGGGAGAGTGCATGGATTTTGCTTTAATTGGAGATGCAATGCATAAGGCAAAGTGGTGTTGAGTGCACGCCGCTCCATCTCTGGAACCCCCGGGCAGAAAGATCCCTGTAGCGCTGCACCGCTCAGCACACCCTGACCGCGCTGCCATGAAACCCGCCCGGTGCGTCTGCACTGCAGGGCACCGGAAACCAAGCATCCGAAGCCAGGAAAAAAAGCGAGAAAAAAAAGACTGAGATCTTTAAATTATGTATCGAAATGATAGGGCATGGTATCACATTTTTTGACAGATATTTCAGCCATGCAAAGGGCTCATCAATTATGAATAATCAGTGGATGTCTTCCTGACAGGGGCTGCGGATGATACTCATTGCCGCCTGTCAGGTGGAAACCCAGTGGTGTAAAGTAACTAAGTACGTACTTAGTACTGTATTTAAGTACACTTTTGAGGTATTTGTACTTTACTTGAGTATTTCCAATTTCCAATAGGCCTACTTTTACTTCTACCCCACTACATCTGGGATCCAATTTGGATCATCCAAATATTGTACTTTTACTCCACTATACAATTATTTGAAAACTTTAGTTACTAGTTACTTTGCAGATATAAATTATAATATTATAAAACATACACAAACCACTTTAGCCCTATTTTATACCTAGGCTGTTTGAAAATAGACGATCTACAAGCTCACAACACGCCGTGATGTAACACGTTGTGGGCTTGTAGATCTGCTATTTTCAAACATGTTGTACTTTTACTTTTGGTGCTTTAAGTACAATTTGATTACAATACTTTTAGAAGTATTAGAATTCCAGACTTTTACTTGTAACAGAGTATTTCTTCTTTCTATTTGAATACTTACTCCACCACTGTGGAAACCTTGTATGTCCCCAAAACCATTGCTGTTCAGGAAATGGAGAAGATGAACCTGTGTTCCATGTGGACATTATTTAGTCATGATGACACCCCTGCATTGTAGTTGTCTGCACCAGGCTGGATGGTCGAAGACCGGAGACAATGTTTTCACTCCTATCTGTCAGTCCTTGTGGCCCTCCGTCCATGTGTTTGTCAAAATATTCTTTTTGTCCTCCTTTTGTTTTTACCATTTGAAAAAATTATACATTACCTAAGTAAATTACCTAATTACTTTATACCATTTGTGAGCATTATTTGATGATCTACTGGCTTGAAGGTCTGTTCAATTCAGGCTTTTGCAAATCCCGCCCCATTCTGCCCTGTTACTATGCTGGGACATTAACCCTGGGCAGATTGTTTTTATAGTGGCAGTGAATGGGATTTTTTTTTTCATAGCCTCATTATTGCAATTTAAAGTATCAAAGGAAAAACATCTAGGTGATATTAATAAAAAGGGAAGACAAAGGTACAGTAGTTACATTGCAAAACAGGGGGTTTCCCTGAAAATATATGTTTTAATTTGTTTAATCCCAGTGGGACAGAATCACTATTGCAGATTCTTTTATAGTGGAAGTGGATGGGATTTTTTTTTCCGTCATAGCCTCATTACAGCTATATAAAGTACCAAAAAAAAACACATCTACGTGATATTAATAAAAAGGGAAGAAAAAGGTACAGTAATTACATAGCAAAACAGTAATTTTCCCCCGAAAATATGTGTCCCAATCTCCCCAGGAGCCAGTCATTGCAATTTTTTTCATTTTCATTTTTTCATTTCATTTGAAAGCTGGGGATAATAGCTACAAAATGATATATTGGTTGTGGAGATTGACCCAACAGTTTTGAAGATATGGCTTATAGAATGATGCCATGCTGAAATAGGACTTTTGAGATATTCAAGTTTTAAATAAATTTCTAACCTGCAATGACCTGACTCCGCCACATGGGGAGCAATCTTCAATTCAATCTTCAATTCAAAGAAGCTTTATTGGCATGAGAACACAAACGTTTACACAGTGGTGGAAAAAGTACCAACATTTTATAATTAAGTAAAAGTATCAATTCTGCAATGTAGAATCACTCTGTTACAAGTAAAAGTCCAGAATTAAAAATGTACTTGAGTAAAAGTACAAAAGTATTGGTATCCAAATGTACTTAAAGTACCAAAAGTAAAAGTACAAAATGTTTGAAAATAGCAGATCTAAAAGCTCACAACGCGTCGCACCGCAATGCGTTGTGAGCTTGTAGATCGGCTATTTTCAAATAGCCTTGGTATAACATAGGGCTAAAGTGGTTTATGTATGTTTTAAAATGTAGTTATTGCTCTCTAAAAAGATAATGCCACAACAGCATCTCAAGCATTATTGGGCTAAATGTAAAGACGCTACAGTGCGCCAACCGTGAAGCAGTTTAACCAATTTGCTACATACGTCTACACAAACGGTCAGATTACAAAGATAAATTGCTTAGTGAAGGCTCACAGATGTCACCATAGGGTACGCTCCAGCAGAATGTCCCGTAATGATCGTATTATTTAATGAGGAGCATTTTAATCCGATCGGGCGTCGTTTCCTTAAAAAGGTATTAATGTATCTAAGTGCAGTACACCTCGCAACCGATGGGGTCGCATGGCTGAAAAACAACAGAAAATGGCATCTGATCGGATTAAAATGCAGTTTATTAAACAATACGAAAGATACGGGTAATTCTGCTTGAGCGTACCATACTGTGACATCTGTGAGACTTCAGTAAGCACGTTATCTTTGAAATATGAAGGTTTTTGTAGACGTACGTAGCAAATAGGATTAACTGCTCAACACGAGGTTGAAGTGAACTTATTACGTGTGCAACAGGGCTAACTGTGCTAAATGTAGCATAATCAGTGTTTGTGTAACTTCAGTCAGAAGGATTATTTGACCTGATAATAAAACACAATCTACAGGCTTAACCGCCTCGCGTTGTGAGCTTGTAGAAGAGAGCAACAATAGAGTTGGGTCACGTTTTATTTGTTTATAGCCTGCAGCTAGCGCTGCAGCTAGCGCTAGCTAACGCTAGCTAGCGTTAGCCGTTAGCCACTCATAGCCAGTCAACCAGAATAGTCTACTCTAAAGTCAACTTTCCGACGGCGAGTGAACGATTGCATTCCATCCATGTTTTCTTGGCTGTCAATTTATTGTCCAAAAAAACAAACACCCTGAACGTTAGAATTAGATAGTTTAGGACGACACTGATCTATTCAATGCTAAGCTAACTCAGTGACAAAGGAAGCTTCCGCACCGGAGCTTCACAGAAGACAAACGCATACGTCACAGACGCCTCCAGGCAGGAACGGATCATTTCACCAGCGTAGAAGAAGAAACAGCGGAAGAACGGCGGAAGAATAATAAATAATAATACACAAAATCATACATTACGTGGTTAATAATTGTTCATTTGGAACACACGTGGCATTAAATTAATGGGATAAATACTGTGGGTTGCTTCGCTAAGTAATGGAGTCCCGATATTACCGCATTTGGCTACAAACGGCTAACAAAGGCTGGCTAGTTAGCATTTTAGCTAATATAAACTGGGAGGACTAACAGAATTATGTACCGATCTCTCACATTAATTAAAAAAAGTCTTATTTACATGCAGAGTTAAGCTCTGGCGTTTAAGTGAAATGTAGCCTAGATATTATGAGATGCTGTTGTGGCATTAAAAAAAAAAGAGCAAAAAAAAAAAAAATCATTTTGGCTACAGGGAATAATGACAGTCCCCGAGATGACTAGCTGCTGGGGGTGCTGGGACACATATATGTTTTAATTAGTTTAATCCTCTGGATCAGAGAGAGAATAGAAATAGAAAAAGAAAGCGCATTGCATCTTGGGTAGGAAGAGGAGAACTATAATCTGTTCTCCTCACATAATAGGCTGGCTTTTCGTAATTCTGCCCATTTAAAATATATGTACCCTATCGTAACTAGTTAGACCATTGATAAGGTCCATGTGAACTAGTTTGTTGAAGCTTATTCATTATGATGAGCGAGATCGCCCCCTACTGCCGCGGCCCTACTGGACGAAGGTCGTGCTCCGCACTGCGGACAGTTGCTGAAAGCCTGAAACAACATTCTCCACTGCACAAACTCCACCCCCGATAGCAAAAAGTGAATGGTTTTTTCTGGTTGGCCAGTCAGGGAGTCTCAGGGACCAATCAGAAGGCTGACAAACGGTGAATTGTTTCAAGTATTGACAGCCGACAGTTGACACCTAGTGGGGGAGTGGTTTGGGGAGTGGTTATTGGACTGATTGGCGTGAAACTTTGCACGCACACTCCCTGGAGGCCAAAGAAGAACATACTGTATGCCTTGAGTTCACTTCACACTGGCTAGCGGTGCTCCACCTGTCGTGGTGGTGGGGAGGATCCGTTGGAGCTCCAGTGGTGGGGGCTCCTGCCACGTCGCTTTTTCTGTCCAGGGGGTGCCTACTGCTGGCCTGGTAGACACCGGTTCATCGGTGACACTTGCGAGACCGGACGTTCTGTCCAGCGGGACACAGTTGGGACACAGAGTACAGAGGTGCAGCTCCGCACGGTCAAAGGAATTGGAACTAGAATTGTTCAAATATTTATAAAAACAAACAGACAGACATAAACACTTTTAACCCCGGCATCCCTAGTTTGAGTAAGGCATTATAGGGTTAGAGCCTTTCATTGTTTTTACTTATTTATTCAAGTATAGCTAAAATAGCTGACAGTAAAAAGGGCCTTCATTTGCAATAAAAACCTAATAAGAGGAGATACAAGGTTTCTGCCCTACTGCTACATCATGTACAAGCTCAAGGCACGTACGTCTCCCATGGTAATGACCTCACTCCAAATGCCCCGTCCTCATTTTCTCTCGCTGGTCGTGGCTGCACTGCTGAATAATGAGCTGCTGATGGGTTGCACTGCCACGGTAGCGCAAGTCAATTACCACAGCAAACCCACAAACATGGGGGAGTTGAGTTGTATGTGAGCACGGTTTGAAAAGCGGGGCCTGCATATCTGAACAGATCTGAGCTGCGTTTGAACATGCTTGCTGCCTGCAATAAAACTCAATTTCCATCGGAAACTCGGAGCAAAGCGTCCCAGTCAGTGTGGTGTCGGATTGGGTAAATGCGTGTTTGCAGGCTATAGTCAGACGTCCTACTTGTTTCTTTTCGGTGGCTTCGTGTTTTTTTTGTTTGTTGTTGTTGTTTTTTATCTGAATGAGCCAAGAAGGCAGAGGTCATCCTTTTAGTTAGACAGTACAGTCTGAAGCAACATACATCAATAGTCTCCTGCGATGCCTGCAGAAAGAAAGGCAGAAAACACCTACACACATAACACTGAACATACAGTATACTGTAAGTGAAACACAATAACAAAAGGCAAAGTGTGTGGGTAAAAGCACATGCTCAAACATATGTTCATTCACACACACACACACACACACACACACACACACACACACACACACACACACACACACACACACACACACACACACACACACACACACACATGCATACTATAGACGATAATTGCCCCTTAAAGGAGTAGTTCACCCCCAAAATGACTTTTTTTCTATTGATTACTCATGCCATGGAGAGTAAAGTTCAATAATATTTTTTGTTTTTTGTCACATTCCTAAGACAAAAATTTGATTCGAGTAAATTTACCCCCATTGATTCCGGAAAGAATGGGGGTAAATTTATTGTTATCATATTTTTGTCTTAGGAATGCGACAAAAAACAAAAAATATTATTGAACTCTAGTCTCCATGGTATGACTAATCAATTGAAAAAAAGTCATTTTGGGGGTGAACTACTCCTTTAAACAAGAAGGGAATTCACTTTATACAGTAGGCTACAAGTATGCATAGTCTACACATATGGTGTGAGTGGTAGGTGTTGATTAATACAGGACATCTATAATGATGTCTGCCCAGTGCCCACTCCACCTAATGAAAAAATAGGCATTCCATCCATGGCTTAATTAACTCAACAGAAGGAGAAGCATATGACTAAGCCCATATTTATTGCGTCTGCAGGTAGAAATAACACAACACACTCTCCACTCTCCACTCTCTCACCACCCACCAGGCCCAGGTGCCAGGGCTTCATTGTCTCCACCAGCCGAAGGCTGAGGGAGAGTATGTTTTCCCCTCCGTCCGTGTGTCCGTCCGTGCGTCCGTCCGTCCGTCCGTGCGTGCGTCCGTGCGTGCGTCCGTGCGTCCTCGCAGTTTGTGAGCGCCAAATCTCAGTCGCCGTTGGCCCGGTCGCTGCCAAAGTGAGCACACACATTCCCTGGATGCCAATCTAGAACCTCTGCCCTAAATTTTTCAAATGGGCCTTTTCTAGCGCCAACTAGTGGCCGATGTTTGCTAAACACATTTCTGTGCACTACTCTTACAGATTTTGTCCAAAAATCCTACAAATCGGTAGGCAATATCTCGACAGTCATGTGATCGACACGGATCTGTCCGATTTTGCATATTCCATCCTGATTGGCTAAGATTGGCTTCCAAAGTTTGTGGGATTGAGCCGTTTTGAACAAAATGCCTCAAATCACAAACGCAAAGTGCAATTATCATGAAATCGCGCACACACGTTCCCACTAGGCCGAGGAAGAAATGCCACTTAATTTTTTTTTTATCAGCCTCATGGTGGCGCTATAACAGCCCGATTTGTGGTTTTACCTATAACTCCACCGATCAGTTTCAAACTTTGTAAGCGCACTCCCTAGAGGCTAAGGATAAACCTTTGCCCTGCATTTTTCACATCAGCCTTTTATAGCGCCACCTTTGGGCCGACTTATGTAAAACACATTTTTGGATATTACTCCTTGAGATTTTATCCAAAAATCATGCAAATCGGTACACAGTATCTCTATAGTCATGTGATCAAGTCCGATCCGTCTGATATTTCACATTCCATCCTGATTGGCTAATATTAGCTTCCAAAGTTTGCAGGATTGCTCCGTTTTTGAACAAAATGCCTCAAATCATCAACGCAGCTTGCGATTACCGTGACATTTGCCACACATATTCCCACTAGGTCAAGGAACAAATGCTACCTTTTTAACATTGTCCTGTTATAGCGCCACCAGCAGGTAGACTTTAGCAAAACACATTTTTGGAACACAATGCTTGAAATCATGCATGCAGCGTCCGATTGCCATGAACGATCTAAGGTGAAGAACATATGCCACCCTTTTTACATTGGCCTATTATACAGTAGCACCACCAGGACGCACGGCCTGGTGGAGACCTGTGCTCGGAAGAGCACTGCTTCTAGTTTCCAATGGAGCTGGTCAAAGCTCGGCTCCGGTACCTGCCTGCTGCGCACCCAAGAAGTCGTTCTGTCACCTCGAATGCACATGCAATAGGCCTACAACAGGTTTTTATTTTAGCCTATTTATTATTACTTCAACCTTCACATTTTCCCCGTCCTACAATGGAAAGAGACTGCATGAGCATGCATGCTTATCACCTAACAGGGAGAGTTTCCCAGGTAGGACGTAGCATGTGGAAGGAACACGTTTTTCAACCAACCAGTTCCTTTCCCCTCCATCAGTCCAGGGGGAGGCAGTATAGAGACCAGGATTACTGCATGTTTTTTGTGAGGGTACCTACCCTAGGAGACAGGGATAACATCCACACAGAAAGGCCCTTTTGCCAACCCAACCCCACCTAGGGTATGGGCACTGATGGCGTGGAGGAGAGAACACGCATATACAAGCATATGAAGGGTCACACAACATGCGTTGTGCTCCTAGATCTGCTATACTTTTGGCATTTGGTGTAGACGGAGGAAAATCAAGCGCAGAGTAAACCAGTTTACAAAGTCTAGAGGATTTAAATAAAAACTAAAAACTAAATAAAACCAAAAAAATCTGTTCTGGTTGTGGGTGGGGGCTAACGCTCAGTTCAGTTATCGAATATTAATCACATTGTGTCTGCAGAGAAGTTGTTTGGTTTTGGCAAGCCAAAGAAATATCTTGCCAGCTGTATAGTGTCCCGCCAGCTGCACTGATCAGCAGTGAGTATAGGCGTAAGGTGCGTCTCTGATTACCAGCCAATAAATGTGTCCAATAAAGCCATTTAATAAAGTTTGAGAGAAACACATTTTAGGAGTTTTAGAGTTCCAGAAAGTCGTCATCCCCCACCCCCCACCCCCCACACACAAACATGCACACACGGACGAACGCACACGAATATGCATGCACAGAAAAGGGAGTGACAAAGAGGGCATTCATCAAAGCCAGGATGTGGTGTCAATAAGCAATAGGGAGATTTGTTTTGTTGCATGGGGCCTGGCTTCGCCTATCACGGGTGAGGGAGTGATTTTAATTAACTCTACAGTGGGCTTTGATTGTCTACAATATCTTTGGCTCCTGTTCCCCTTCACTCCCCTCATCTCCTCTGATATTAAACCGTGTTTTGGGCACCACTTGCCTGATGGTAATTGTCTCCAAAATGGCCTCATGAAGGTCGAAGCCAAGTAAGGGTCATTTGAATAATTTGATTACAGCACTTTTTTTTTGTACTTGCAAAGCTCTTAATCCTATGGCGACTAGGGAATAACAATGAGTCACCTGGGCTTGTTGTGTTTACTGCTTAGGCGATAACAAAGAAGAGAGAGAGAGAGAGAGAGAGAGAGAGAGAGAGAGAGAGAGAGAGAGAGAGAGAGAGTCAGAGCCATGGAGAAGAGAGGAACAAGGAGGCATTCAGAGTTTGAAATAAATGTATCCATGGCAGACAGAAGACAAAAGCACACTTTGTGAGCATATGCTGGGAAAGAAACACCTCTCATTAGATAGCCTACAATAGCAACAATAAAACACCTCTCCATAGCTATAATTGCTATGATAGCTACACAGTCAAATCCAGGCTGTTAATTTAACTTTTACGGCTCCATTTGCATATACTAGTAAAATGAACACTCATATTTTAGTGTGTAGTTATACTGAGCATGTGACACTACACATGCATGACTTACTGATATACGCACAACTGCACTCACAAGCACATGCAGCACTAAGCCAATTAATGTTTGCAAGTAATTGCCAGAATTCATTTGAACATTATGAATAGGAGACACACTTTACTTTGAGTGTGCCCATCCACACCCACACGCCCGCGCACACACACACACACACACTCGCGTGCACGGCTGCCCGCACACCCTGTTGCAAGGGTGAGCTTTTTGGGCTGCTATTTTCAACCGAACCATGATGGCCCCCCAGCTGTTTCACATGTGTACAGCGATAACTCATGAGCAATTAATGAGACAATGTGACCCTGGCAGATACAGTACGAGAATATGGCCTCAGTCTCATCGGTAATCTCCTTCTCAGCGCTGCCTCGGAGAGCGAGAAAGCTGAGCCTTCTATCACACGTTGGGCTCCCCCAATTTCTGCTCTTGTGCATATCGCCACAAATGCAGAAAGTGCTCACAAAGGGGAGTTGGAGAGAGAGAGAGAGAGAGAGAGAGAGAACCCCTGCTATTCAGTGTGAAATTGGGTTTTCTTAGTGGTACTGACTTCTCTCCTTCAGGAAGTTGAATTGGAGCAGGCCCGGCGGCTGTGGGGGGAAACGATAGGAGTTATTGAATGACCCAGTGGAAGTATGTTATAGCCTTTCTCCAGTTCTGCATTTTAGGCTGTTACAACTCAATTCTTTTCTCCAGCTGGGTGGGTGCATGGGTGGGAAGTCTTAGGTCACACCGCACTTTTATTCTACCTATGAGGGCAGATTCTGCCAGTGCATTTCAATAGGAATGGAGCGGTTTGCTACCATTTGTGGATTTCTGTAAAAAAAAAAAAAAAAAAGCTCCATTCCCATTGACATGCATTGTCAAAATCCGCCCTCATAGGTAGAATAAAAGTGCTGTGTGACTGTGCCCTTATGGCATAAAAAAACAAACCCTCCAAGTGGTAAATCTTGCCTAGATGTTTAATAATATAGGCTATATCCTATCAGCTAACAAACCTTTATTACTTGTGCCAGCAGAGCGCGCAAGTACTGTGTTTAGCTGCGTATGTACAGTAGGTATAGAGATGGGCAGTATTTGAAATACATGTATTTGAAATACGTATTTGAAATACTTTTTTGTATTTTGTAATTTGTATTTGGCTGGGATGGAAAAAATTAGATGTAATTTGTATCAAAATACTTTCTGGTCTAGTATTTTCTGTATTTTAAAATACAAAATACTTTTTTTAATGTCATTTATTCTGAAATTAACACAATTAAAACATTTACACAGGTGGAATAAATAAATCCAACATTTTATCAGAGGTCAGAGGTCTCTACTCTCTACCAGGCCGGGTTGCCTAACAAGGCCTGAAAAATGAATCATAGCCACTTGGGAAGCCAATCATAGTCAACCGGAATGTAATCCAAAAAAATCGAGCGCTACATCTTGATCAAATGATTATGATTACAGATATGGTGTACCATTTTAAGGGTTAGGATGATTTTGAAATGTAGACTATCTGCAGTGAAATCTCAGCCCTGCACAAATCAAACTTACTGCATTGGTCATGGGTCATCAACCCCTGGGCTTGTGATGGACATTTTCCTCAAAATATATTTTTGCCACGGACATACAAAAGGAGTGGTCAGTACTAATATTACCATGAATAAGTAGACATGATGGAGAACACATGCTGTGTTTTTAAAGAGGGAGAGTGGCTAGTCATCCCAGGAAAGCTGAGAGAGAAGGTGTAGATGGAGCAATTTATAATCCATTTTCAAAAATTGCTTTAAAAGTCAAGTGTATTATTGTTATTATTTTCATGGTTATCTCTGAACCTTTTACTACTTTCACTTTCTAAGTGATGGCTTTGAACTTTTCAAAGCACTAAAGGCAATTAGAGAAGAGATGTCATATTGACATCATCCACATTATTCATTTGCTTAAAAAACCTGGGCTCTTTATTAGAGTGTTAATGTCAAAGGGCATTTGAGAAACGCAGCTCTTAAACTGTTCAGATCATTCATTGGCTTGGAAGAAATTTTTTGGTATGGTTTTCTGCAACAGCGTTTCTGGGTAAACTGGCACCAGTGGCCAGTGGTTCTCAAAGTCCAGGGGTCCTTGAGCGGGTATTAATAAGCAAAATTGCTTTATATCATAACATGTTTAACAACTTTAAATCTATGTTATACTTCAGCATACAACAATGGACAGCAGGCATTGTGATGAGAATGCCTATTGTGAATATGAACAGTGTGGAATCTGTGCATAATCCAATATCATGACGAGTGACTTGCAATTATATTCCTTATATAAAACCTGGAGACTTGCAAGTCAGCCACTGTATACTGTAGTATTTTTATTTTTTAAATAGAAGATTTGAAGGGGACATGGACAAACGGACACATTGATGACCCCTGGCATTGGTTTAAAGATGGGGACGTAAAAGTTCAGAGGGCTCTATTTTCATCCATGGCTCAGTGGCGTGATATGGATTTTAGAAGTGTGGGTCCTCTAAATTCATGATGTTATGCAAGCACGCTGTTTTTATTGTTAATTAGTGTGTGCATATGAGGCGCGCGTGCGTGCAGCAAAATAAGTGTGGGCTCGCCGAGCCCACGCGAGCCCATGGCATCTCACCCCTGCCATGGCATATCCCTAAACCTTTTTGCCATTTTTAACTAATTTCAAAAATATTTTTGAATATTTCAAATAGCTCACAACATGCCGATGTACATCGGCTATTTGAAGTATTTTAAAATGTTTTTAAAAATAGTAAAACAAAGGCAAAGAAGTTCACATCGATAAGGGGTAAGGCATGTATAGCTGAGAATCTCAACAAAAGACACTGTTGTCTACAAGACAAGAAAGAGACACTGGTGTGTACATATTGGGTAATTTAAGGAGCCCGTTTCTACTCCCAAATCATTAAGCAAACAGCCGCCGGCGAAGGGGTCCCACCCCTTTAGCTGAACTCTTTGGTTCCCATGGCGACGCGTCTACACAGCAGGCGTTGTAGACGCTACGTGGAAAGCTAGCTCCTGCCGTAGTAGAGACGGCCGCAACGGCGGCAGGTTTATCTATCGAGCTCTGATCATTTCCGGCTGCCGTTGTCATCTGCCGTAGCCGTACAAAGCTTAAATTGGCTATTGACAAGAAAGAGACTGAGGAGAAAGTGGTAGAGTCAGCTGGGGCATTAAGGCTACTGTCAGGTCATGCCATTTTTTGGAGGGGCACAAGGCCAAACTGAGGGGCAACGACGGCCATGGCCTTCATGGCCTCCCTGAAATTCCTGCCCTGGTCAGGGGTACTCACTGTGGCCTATATTATTCTTAATTTGGACATCCCGTTGTCTTGGCCTGCAAACATAAGGCCTGCTCCAAAGCCAAACGGCATGAGAAACACTCTGCTCGTATGGTCAATTTATTCTCAGACATTCTGACGGGCAATTAAATTAATATTTGGCAATCAATCTATGAATTTACTAATCTTTACATCGATTTTTTATTAAATGTATTTTCAAAATACAAAATACGTATTTGTATCTCAAATACATTTCTCAGACCAGTATTTCTATTTTGTATTTTGATACATTCTTTGATACAGTATTTGTATTTTGTATCAAAATACTTTTTGATGTATTTTCGCCCATCTGTATGTCGGTGTATGTGTTTGTTTAAGCCCGTAGCCCAATCAGGGACCATGCATTCTCGGTGATGCCAGTGGTGATGTCATTGGCATCTCCAGTGGTGGTGCCAGTGGTAAGTGCACCCCATGGCGTGCTCTGCTGGCGCACAAGTAGGCCATATGGCCTACCTGTGCACAAGGTGCAAGTTGGCACCTTGGCAGAGTGCAGTTCTAGTTAATCCTGTATCTATGCAGGGAAAGTTAAGGGAGAACGGGTGCAGAATATTAATACAAACTCATTCTGTATTTACCGTTCCGGTATAGTTCCCACCGACAGCCTTCAAGCACTGGACACAAAGCAACTTCAACCAAAGCAATTAACGCAGGTGTGCCTCGCAGTTGGCACAACTAGACTTGTATGTGTGTTTGTTATTGTTTTGTTTTGTTTTTTCATTTTTTTTACAACCCAGGTCAGCCTCGGTGATGAGGAGGACCATTATGAAATATTCATTGGAGTCCGTGCAGAGCGAATGCTGCGGGATGATGGCTGGTGAAAACGGGGAATAGCAAATAACGCTGAAACTCAATTCATTCGGCGTAAGCACTTTGCCTTTCCAAATAATTCACAATTACGATCGGCTCGAGTGTTGATTGTCCACCAGCGACCAAGACAGACGTGGAACTTGTTCTCTGTAAATTGTGTGACAAAACCCCAACCCTCCACCGCGACTATTACTCTAACAAACCGTAAAAAAAGTAACTGCAAATACATCTTGGCTTCTGTCTGACGCACACACATAGACGCGCGCGCACACGCACACGCACGCACGCACGCACGCACGCACGCACGCACGCACGCACGCACACACACACACACACACACACACACACACACACACACACACACACACACACACACACACACACACACAGAATACAAACAACTCTCCACAAGCACTAAGTCTCAAGGGCGTTATGCCACGTAAAGTGATAAATCTATCCATATGTACATGTAAAATAACTGGTGCCTTTTATAGAAACACATTGCTTGTGGTGGTGACAGAGAGCTCTTGCATAGGCTGAGCAGCTGGTCGTACATTCAGAACTTGGCCTGCCTGCGGGCTTTAGTGCTGCATGTGGCAGAATGGAGTTTCTCTGGTCCTAAAGGAGACAAAGCACACTTATGGCTTTGGTTTAAGGGGTGTATTTTGTTTTGAGAGCAGTCCTTCACACCACGCACGTGCACACATAGACATCAAAGGGGGCTTGAGCCCCTGCCCTTTTATTCGTCTGTAAAAAAAGTGCCCTCTCCAGACCATGAATGCAAGTAGTGAAAATAGCCGACCTCCAACCTCATAACGTATCGCGCTGCGTTCTCAGCAGGGAACTCTTTCCAGCTGAGAAATGTTCGCTTGTTTATCCAAGGCCATTTACATACAATGGACAAGGTTACAATCTGGTCTTGGGGCGGCCTGGCCACCCTACCTCTTCATCTTTGATAAAAATGACAATGGCTGTAGCAACGCCTATAGCCCCTTGCTGTGACAATGCATTTACATCACAATGTTAACAAGGGGGACCGTTTCAAGGTCAATTTACTTCAAAATATACCTGCGTCCAGGCTAGGGTGTGCGATATGACGATAATTATCGTCTCGACGATACAGCTTTGCCACGATAGGCCATTTCAGAATATCGTTTCTCTTGTGATACAAACAGTCATTTAGAAAAGGCTCTGGATATACAGCGAGTGCACGTTCCATGAGTCGCAGCTCGATTGCTTAATTTATACTTCTATAGTATGGTGGTGTAATTCGCCAAAAAGAACAGATCTACAAGCTAAAAACAATGTGTCGCGGCTCAACGTTCAGCTTGAGGATCTGTCCCCTTGCGGCCCCTCCTCCCCTGGGTAGAACGCATGCACTACACGCACACAAGAACAAGAAGCTGCACCACTGGCCTGCAATTTTAGTTTCACTTTCACAGGACTTTGTAAAGCAGTGATGCAGCAGCTTGCCCTGCTTTCAGTGAAGCATATTTTTAATAATGGATGCATTGAACTAACAGGACGCAAACAAACTACTTTATCCGTCCTGTTATCAGTCATTTCACTCACTGCAAAGCTGAGCTGCGTGATTTGCTCACTGTGCTGGTCGTCTCCACTCCACAGAGGTGATTTGGTCGCCTTGTAAATCCGAGCTTCTGTTTTTTATTACAAGTAGCTATTTGTAAAGTCCTTTGTTTGTTATGTTTTCACCGCTGATGCATGCGTGTGTCGTCGCGAATCGCGGTGAAATCGGCGCGTCTATTTCGCGTCTATTTCATAATTGGCTTAGTTATAAAACCATGATATTTTTGTTAAGCTAAAATATCGAATAGGATGATATCTGCATTGTAAAATACAGAGTATACTTCTGTAAAAAGAAAGCTTAAACTTGTATCATAACACACTTCCTGACTGCTGTGGTCATAAGGTAATTTGTTTTCCCCTCAGTTTCTGTTGGTAAGGCATCACAAGATTTCTTTTCATATCTGATAAATAAAATAAATAGAGGTGAGGTGTCCTGAACCTTATAAGGACTTCTTGAAGACCTTTTTAATAGCCTACCTCAAGAAAGAAGAAAATCCCATTACTGCATCAAAATAATCATCAAACTAGACAATGAAAACATTAGCCAAATTGTTTTGAAAATAGCCGATCTACAAGCTCAAGTATGGGAACCCGTAAAACATTTCTGGGACCCATTTGAATGACCCGACCCATCATCACACCAACTAGTAAATATTTTGAGGTAAAAAATGTTAATTGTTTGATCAAAATATAAAAATGAATAGATGTGTTTGTATAATTGTTATTAATAATCATAATAAACCTAAAAACTAGCATAAAACAGTATCATGATAATATCGTGTATCGTGATACTGCATGAAGAGTATCGTGATAATGACTTTTTCCAGTATCGCCCACCCCTAGTCCAGGCCATGACGTTATCAATACAAGACATTATTTCCGTATCCCGACTGTATTAGTGTGCGAGTACAGTCATTCATGGATTGTGAACAGAAGAAATGGCCTTTCCCAGCCCATTCTCTGAAGAACAGAGAGGCACTGAGTTGGCTTGTGGAGTTGTGAGTGACTGGGTATGGGTTTCATGGCTGGCTCCTGAACAGTCCAACAGTGTACCGTGGTGATTTTGGCAGCAAATATTCTATTTAGTTTAGTTTATATTTAGTCATATAGTCTTTTGAATAAAAAGTAATTGTGTTCCAGTCATATTTGAGTCATCTGAAATGTTTCAATTTTAGTCGACTAGATATCATACGATTTTAGTCGACTAAATCTGCAGTTGATTTTGTCTACGAAAATGTATTTTGGAGGGCCTTGATGGTGTCGTAATGGCTGATTTGGTTACACTATGAAAATAGCCAATCTACAAGCTCACAATGCGTCGCGCTGCGACGCGTTGTAGATCTGCTATTTTCAGAGCGCAATACCCAAGTGCAACCAAGAATGACTTTTCTTTTAGTTCTACTGGATCACTTCTCCACTAGTCCCTCCCTAACGTTATAGTCTAGTTTCTATTTGTTGATGAAATTGTCAATATTTAGTAATAGTTTTAGTCATCATTGCTTTTATTTAGTTTCTATTTCGTTTTCATCAGTGAAAAAAGATAGTCGACAAACATTTTTTGTCATAGTTTAGTAGACGAAATCATCACTACATGCAGCGTAATGTACTGTATAGGGCTGGTCTGCTGGTCGGGAACGGAACTTGCTGGTCGGGAACGGAACTTGGGCCTTAACTGGGCCCCCCTGCCGTACAACAGTCTTGCGACGCTAAATGCAAAACACCAGTCCAGAGTGGCACACATAGTGACAATGAAGACAAGTGGAGGTAATTCACTGCCATTTCTCTGCTTCGTTGTCCATGACAGGGCCTTGAGCTCCTCTCTCAACCAGAAAAGACAGCAAATGAGATCTAAGATAAAGCTCATTAAGGCTGAGACGAGAGGAGGCTTGTGCACTGTAATTGCTGGCAGTGTGCTCTGCCTCGAAGCTTTCGATATGTCTGCCGAATAGGGATGCGAAGATATACCGGTACGGATCGTAATCGCGATACAAACGTCCGCGACACGAGTGAATCGGTTCATTCAGTGTGTACCGGTACAATAGACGGCCGAAATCATGATGGATCGCACCGTGAGTGTCTGGATCGGTAAATTCCGCGGTTGTATCGGTTCTTCCATAATAGTATTTCATTCTATCCTGTGTTTCCGAGGCGCCATGAATGCACCATCATCAGCCGTGGCCCGTTCAGCCCCCTCCCCAAAAGCCAGTCTTTAACGCGAGGTCGCGAGCTGCGACTCGGACAGATGGACAACATCTGCACTCTGCATGCAGGCAACCAGGGAGACAGACAGTGCAGCGAAATGCGAGTGAATCAACACAGACGAACTAGCAGCCCCACGGGTTAAAAAGATGCAAGATTAGTAGTAAAGTACTTAGCTTTATAACATGTAAGTCAGCTGCGCAGATTGTTGTCACAGAGTAGCACAGGCTGATCGAGTGATGTGTAATTAACAGCCCTTTCTTAGCGAATCTCCGACGGACAATTGATTGAGATCATCTTCTGCGCTATATTAACTGCACACACACAACAACAATGTTGCTGGGTGTTGTAGGACTACTGCTTGCGTTTAAAACAAAGTATTTGTCTCTGTTCTACAACTTTCCTGTTGATGCAAGCAACTCTCTCACTTTCTCTGCTGCTAGTTCTGCTCTGGGAAAGAAGCCTAATTTATACATCGCAGTACAAGGGTGTCGCACCTAAAATAGCAGACCTACAAGCTCACAATGCGTCGTGGATGCGACGCGCTGTGAGCTTGTAGGTCTGTTTTAAAACATTTTGGCTATAACAATTGCATAATCCTGGATTCAATATAATATAATATAATATAATATAATAATACAAACCAGGAAGGGACTTTATTGTTTTTCAGGTCAAGGACCCCTTAGCTCAGACAGAGATCAAGCAGGGACCCTCGCTGTAGGCTAGGCATTATAGCCTACTGTATCACACAAATATTTGGCAGGCCCCCTGTAATAACCCTGGATTGGGGTCCCTGACCCCCAGTTGAAGACATATAGGCCTACTAATAATGACATAGATAGGCCTTCTATATGATTAGTTATCAAACAATTCAACAATAGCCAGCAGCTTTGTGTTCTCCCAGAATACTATATGTTGGGTTGTTAGACAGAGCCTAGTACTACAGTGAAACAATAAATTGCCTTGAATTTAAATTTCATACATTTTTTGTCCCTATGTTTTGTACATTTTGGGATTTGGGCTTGAATCGTGGTGAATCGTGAAACGTATCGCATCGTATCGGGAACAGGGGTGGATCGTGATGTATCGTATCGGCAGGATTTCAATGTATCGCAATTATATCGTATCGCTGGCAGTGTATCGAGGTGCGTATCGTATCGCCTCAGTGGTCGAGATTCGCATCCCTACTGCCGAAGACACCACCACGCCCCCTCAATTGTCTTTGGCACTGGGATTATTCACCCAGATTGTTTCCCTTACTCCACTGGGATTGATGGGTTGTGCAGGGTTTTTTAATTATTATTATTATAATTGTTACCCTTCATCTATCCCAGGAAGATTTGCTGAGCTGGTGTATGTATTTTATTTTATTTTTTTAGCAACGCACCTGTGAGCTTCGCAAAGTATGGCATAGTGGGAGCTTGGTATAGCGTAGCATACAATACTTTATTCTAAAACTCTGTTTACCCAGAGAAGGTCAACTGAGAACTAATGTTCTTGCTCAGCAACATTAGGCTATACCCCAACTTTCTACCGTGCGAAGAGTTCGCAACTCGGTTGCTCTTTAGATCTCAGAGTTGATAGTTTCCACTTGTTTGCATTTTCGTTCCCAGTACTGGGAAGAGACTGTGTACCTGTACTGTATACCTTCCACCTCTGTTTGATTTACTACTTGCAGCTTAGAAGGTGCTTTACCCTAATGAAGGCGCAGCTGAACTGGACTGCATTCATGTTTATAAAGTGTTATGAATTGTGCACAAACAAATTCAGCATGTCTCCTTCCAGATGAAGGCCTTCGGGTCGAAACATTGGGTGGTGAATTCTTTCACCACCCAACTTTCACAAGTTTTGCTGAAGTGTGCAAACTACTGATTCAGAAGGTGTTAAATGCTCTCATGTTCGAAGGGAGTTAAAAAAAAAAAAAATCTCAGGTCTAAACGAGTTAAAGTACATTGCGTGTATCTTATGGATTACTCGTATTTGTTTATGAATACCGTTTTTCGGAGCGTGGTTGCAGTGACATGGAGAGGCATGTTTCACATGTGCTATTTCCAGGTGTCCCAGCTGTTTCACTGCCAGAAATGTTGCACCTCCTAGCTGATGAAGAGAGACACCTTTAACAGCTTTTAGCACCCTAGGCTGGATTTAGACTGCAGTCAAATCTAGCCTGAATCTGATTTAGTGTTTTTACATTTTTCAATTTTCCTCTGACATTGCAGTTAGCACCTTCTGAACCCATTTCTTCCCTGCCGTGAGATATGTCTTCATAATTGCCTTAATTGTTCATGTACATTTCTCATGTACTGAGACATACCCCAAAGTGCTAGGCGTTGAATTTATCTGTCCACTGAATGCTGCTCGCCATTTGTTTCTGTAGTGTAAAACTTATGCTGAACTATTGTTTTATTTTCATAACACCCTCAAAATGCAATTCTCGCACTCTGTAATGATATCAGTGGCGCTCGGATCAAGCTGCAAGTGATGTTTTGGAGAGTTTGATATGTGACTTGGCTCTTTAGATCAGGTTAGTGCATTCAGACTGAGACACATCTTTAGAAATCAGATGTGAATCAGATTTGAAACCACCTCTGGATGTGGTTTGTAAAAATCTGATTTCATGTGACCTGCATGTGACCTGTCTGCATTTAGACTAATTTAAGCAAATTGGATTGCACTCTTGATGTGACACAGATCTGATTCAGGCTGGATTTGGCTGGCAGTGTAAATCAGGCCTTAAGTCACAGTTCACCCCAGGTTTCCACCGGTGATATCACATGCTGTCCACCAACAGTGACATTTATTCCTGTGATGCAAGTGGTGACAGTGGTGACAGAAGCAACACAAACACATGTGTGTGCGCGCGCGCACACACACACACACACACACACACACACACACACACACACACACACACTTCTCGTATTGCGATGACACTGTGATCATGTCAATTAATTGCGCCTTTGTGCTGTCATCTCATCCGATATTGCCTTTTTGACAGCATGGGGCCTATTATTAAAGGGATAAGAAACCCCGCCTCTTTATTTGTTTTATCAGACTTGAGAATATGAAAAGATTTCTAAAATGTAGGCGTGGTTATCTGCCGTTGTGGGGGGAGGGGGCGGAGTAATGCGTGTTCTATCAGAGAGAGACAGAGCGAAGCTGTCAGCAGTGGGCACGTTGCTGTTTCCATTTCGGAAACATTTTTTAAAACCAGCCATTGGAGGTGTAAAAAGTATAATGATTCGGCAACTCCATGTTCTATAACCAATTATAATGTGCAAGTATTTTACAAACAAGCTGTCTGAGCTTGTATCCATGGACAAACTTTCTCCAGCTCTGGACTGTTATACACAGAACCGGAGAAGGACGGACGCTAGGCTAACGCTGATAGCTATTTTCTCTATGTGTGTAGTGTAGCCTGTGTGTGTGTATGTGTGTGTGTGTGTGTGTGTGTGTGTGTGTGTGTGTGTGTGTGTGTCGTGACAGTGCGTGCGCACACACACACACACACACACACACACACACACACACACACACACACACACACACACACACACAACGTCCACACGAAAAATAGCAGATCTACAAGCTCACAACGCGTCGCTTTCGAGACGCGTTGTGAGCTTGTAGATCGGCTATGTAGCCGAGCTAAATCAGCTAATAGCATGGCTAATAGCCGTAGCAGTAGAAGCTTCTCATGTAAACACGTTTGTTTCGGCTATTTTGTGACAGTGTAGTGTGTGTATGCGTGCGTGTGTGTGCGTGTGACACGTGTTTGTGTGTGGTGACAGTGCGCGCACGCACGCACACACACACACACACACACACACACACACACACACACACACACACACACTACAGTCACAAAATAGCCGAAACCAACGTGTTTACGAGAGGCTGCTGCTGCTACGGCTATTAGCTGATTTAGCTCGGCTACATAGCCGAACTACAAGCTCACAACACGTCTCGAAAGCGACGAGTTGTGAGCTTGTAGATCTGCTATTTTTCGTGTGTGGACGTTGTGTGTGTGTGCGCACACTGTCACGACACACACACACAAAGGCTACACTACACACATACAGAAAATAGCTATCAGCGCCGAAAATAGCCGCGCCGCTTTCGCGACGCGTTGTGAGCTTGAAGATCGGCTATTTTTTACTTTTACGAGTACATTTTGAATCCTGGACGTTTACTTGTAACAGAGTGTTTCTACATCGCAGTATTAATATACTTCCAACATGTAACAAGTGTTACTTTCCACCACTGAGTCTAACATCAACAGCCCTGCCCCACGGTCGAGACAGCAGCCGCAGTCCCAGCTCTGCTCTCTGGCTGTAAGCAGCCTACAGTGAAACCACGCCCCCCATTGATACAAATCTATATAAAACAAACATTAATATTAATTAGATAAACCACGTCACACTGTACTATGGTACACAGTGAGCAAATATTTAATGAGTGGCGCGAAATATTTCTTTTCTACCCTGACAATGGAAGAACACAGAAATAGCTACAGAGACAGCAGAAAGCTCTGAATCCACACGCATATGGACAAAATGAACCGTATCATTGCCCCCCATCACAAGTGACTCATTGATATAATATATATTTATAGAAAAAGTGATTTTGTGTTTCAAGGACCTTTAAGGCTGTGTGGACAAATCTTTCTGATGTGTCACAGGGAAAGTAATGATGTTCCTTCTTTGTAACCATGCTGTCACATGCAATGTTCCCGCTCACCACATGACCGATTTCAACCCTTTGCCATTGAATTGACGTTCAATTGAATATTTACAGTGGTCAAATTGTATGACGTGAAGCAGAATGGAAAAGGGGGGGGATTCTTTGGTAAATGTCTACGTCAAGCCATCATATTTTCATATCGCCAGTGCTGCCGTCTCGTACCCCAAAACCTTTTGTTAGACCATAATAAATGTGAGTCTTGACTTTCATTTCATCCAGGACATTTCAATTCATCATAATGCTTGGTGCATACTGTATGGCATCCCTATCTATTATGTTCTGTCCACATCTTTAAAGGACGGCTTCAGCTATTTTCAGCCTATCTTCATATAATTGGTCCTCACTAATGGATACTTTAGAAACCCACCTACCAGTGACATCCTCTTTAGGCATTTTTTTTTCTTTAAAAAAAAATGTATTAAGGGTTTTATTAACGCAAGAACAATGACTTCCATTATAGCATGGTAACTTCCCAGGAATAGAAAGCCGGTGATGTCACTGGTAGGCGGGTTTCAGAACTGTCCACAGCCCTCGTCTGAGACACAGACCAACAAAAATGGTGCCATTTAACATGAGCATTAGTGTGGACATATTATATGAAGATGAGTGAAGTTGTCTTTTAACCACCTAGTGTCCCTATTCTGAGGTGAACATTCAGTGAAAATAGCTTATCAACAAGCTCATTGTACACATTGACTGCTTTAGAATGCAGACGGAAAACAATCAGTTTGGACTTTGACTGAACAGTGAAACGCAGTCACTGATTGGCCCGGTCATTTTCTTATACTCACTAGCACTACCTATGGGCCTGAAGTTAAAGGGCCACCTCTGGGACAACCGATCTTATTTTATTGTCGTTTGGGACACGATCAACACAATCCTGAGTTATTTTTTTGTGATCAATCTGTTTTTTGAGATATTTTAGTATTTCAGCATGTACTAGTGATGCGTTTTGCATGATATGATGCAAAACGCATCACTGATGATGCAAAATGCATCACTAGTCATGCTGAAATACTAAAATATATAAAAACACAGATTGAACACAAAAAATTACTCAGAATTGTGTTGATCGTGTCCCAAACAACAATAAAATAAGATCTGGTTGTCCCAGAGGTGAAGTGGCCCTTTAACTTCAGACTGATACCGTGGAGGAAAGTATGAGTGAATCCACATTATCAGTCTGGCTAATACCAATTAACATCACAGCTGATGCATACATTACCCACAGTGGTGTAAAGTAACTAAGTACATTTACTTAGCCTAAGTACAATTTTTAGGTATTTGTACTTTACTTGAGTACTTCCAATTTCCAATACTTTTACTTCTCGGATCCAAATATTGTTCTTTTACTCCACTACATTTATTTGAGAACTTTAGTTACTAGTTACTTAATTTGTAGATTGATTATTATTACATTAACCACTTCAGTCTTATATACATTTCGACCATTTGAAAATAGCCGATCTAGATCTGCTATTTTCAAAAGTATATACATTTGAAAACGTGAAACCGGGCATTCTGCACAATTAGTACTTTTACTTTTGGTACTTTAAGTACATTTTCATACCAATACTTTTGTACTTTTACCCAAGCACATTTTGAATTTCGGACTTTTGCTTGTAATGGAGCATTTCAACATTGCACTGACACTTTTACTTAAGTATAAATGTGAGTACTTTCTCCACCACGGATTACCTGTCCATCTTGAAATCCTACCTTATGCTTCTTCCTTTTCCTTTCCCACCCAGGCCTTTGTTCTCGGGGATTTGTCCTTGTCTGATTAGCTCTTTGAGACTATAACCATTAAGGAATATTTTAATGCAGTTTGGTTCAATTTGAGTGGAGTATTAAAATGAATGGCTTGTAAGACTTAATGAATACATGTTTCTCTTCTTTTTTTGTGAACTCTGAATGCATGTTGGTCCTCCAACATTAATTGTTTGCTATCGCCAAGTGCCAAGAAGAAGGAAAAAAATATAATAATAATAATCGGAAACTTGGCAATAGATTTTCTAGCTATTATATTAGGCACAAAGGATATAACCGAGTTCAACATAACAGACTATTATCAGCAAACCAAAATAAACTAAGAGGCCAACTGAATTGCCATGCTCTGTTCTTCTTACAAACATTTCAATAGTCTGACAGGTATGCCTTCCTTTCATTGAAAGAATACAAAAAAAAAGACAGAAAAAAAGAGCACAGACAGACTCGCAGCAATACAGATGGCAGAGGCAGTTAGCAGCTAGCCCAGTGAAGGAAAGACAAAAAAGGCATGAGCATCCATCAGGGCTGCCATTGAATGGCGCTACCCTCTGGGGGGAGACCGGGCAAACAAGACCCCCTCTTCCTCTTTTCTCTCTGTCTCTGCTGCAGGCCAAGCTACATAATAAGGATAAACCCTGCTAGCAATCCCGACTGTGCACACAGAGTAAACAATTATGGCTCCCTTTTCATGCCAGGCACACAGGAGCTGGAAAGTTGGTATTCCATGCCATATCTCCCACTGGGCATTTGCTTGTATTAAGACAGACAGAGAGAGAAGGGAGAGGGAGCGAGAGCAGAGAGGAGAAGTGGGGGTTAGCCAGACACACACAGAGAGAGAGAGAGAGAGAGAGAGAGAGAGAGAGAGAGAGAGAGAGAGAGAGAGAGAGAGAGAGAGAGAGAGAGACCCAGTGCTGCCCTGGCTGGCAGAGATCTCCATAGTTCTCTTCATGTTTCACAACAATAAGAGATGAATGATGATGTGTGCTGTGTACTCTGCACACACCGTCACAGGCTAATTGCTGATCTGAATTCTTTACTGTGACCATAATGACACGCAGAGCAAGGAATGCCAATTAGGCGAGCGCAGTGGCTATAATATGGTCGCTACAAAGGGAAATCAAGTGTCTGAGAAAATCTTTGTTGAAAGGTTGTTTGGAATTCTGTTTGTTTAGGTGATGAATAAGTCATGAACGTTGAATTATAAAAGAAAAAAGGAAGAATGAAAAATAAAGCAGGGGAAGGGGGCTCTCTGAACACACCTTGCCACAAAACGTGCCAACGAACAAGAGAATATAGGCTACTGTATGCGATTATGGTGTTCGTAGGAGATGCCTTGTTGGCCGCGACTTGTGATTGGCTGAACCGGAGGTAGGGAGCCCTCCGCTGTGTTCACTTGGACCACGCGGAGGTGCCGAAAGTCAGGGGGCGAAGATTTACTATTCTGGCCCCTGGTTTACAACAGCGCTGAGTCGGCTCATGTGATCTTAGCAACGCCGGTGTCTCACGTGGCTCAAGGTTGCCTGAGACGGCGCGCCTCCGTCGTCTCCAGCTAAATCAAGCGCTCCTTTACAATGCATCTCCTACGGATACAATAATAGCCTGTACTGTACCAGGTATGTTTTACATAGGCTACTGTAATATACTATCCCTTGTGTCCAAAGCGAGACAGGTGATAAAAAAGCTTTGTTTTATGATGAGCCTGTAGATCTGAATTTCTTGCTATTTAAAAAAAATAAATATAAATATAAAATTAAAAAAATTCAAGATTTTTGGAAAATGTTCAGCTACACAGACTTGCCCAAGACGGCAGGTTAAAGACGTAACATTCTGTGGAGAGCAGGTCCATTGTCAGCCAAGTATGCCAGAAAGGGAGGAAATGATATGTTGTAATTCAGTGGCAGGGCGGTCAAATCAGGGCCGGATCTAGCCTGTAGCACTTGGTGGGGCAGGAAGAAATGATAGGGGGTTAACCTCCAGCCCATGCCGCAAAACGGTGTGGGCGGGGAAAAAATGGGAGGACAAACCCCCTAAAACATCCAAAATGCATAGAAAACTAAGCATTTTGGCACACTTACATATACCTATAACACAAAATACAAACAACAGGTCTACATCAGGCTACATCTGTCTGTCTGTCTGTCTGTCTGTCTGTCTGTCTGTCTGTCTGTCTGTCTGTCTGTCTATCTATCTATCTATCTATCTATCTATCTATCTATCTCTCTCTCTCTCTCTCTCTCTCTCTCTCTCTCTCTCTCTCTCTCTCTCTCTCTCTCTGTTTATCTATCCATCTACCTACAGTAGTTGTAGCATAACATTTAAAAAAGTTTAATATATTTGACATTTTAGATTTTTGCATGCCATCATGTTTGGTGGGACAGACAGGGTATTTAGGGGGGCATTGCCCCCCCTTGCCTATACCTAGATCCGGTCAAATGGTGTATTTTCTTGCAACAAAAAGGTTTGATCCCTGCAACAGCAGAGGTCTGGTCTTCACCAGCTAAGTGAGCATGTCAGTTCATCCCTGTGATTCCATGTGCAATTTAGTGACTTGTGGGAGGGAGGGTGCAATGGTACTTTGATGCTTTGTGGAACTGTTCTTGCCACCTCGGTGTGCACAGGTGCACCTCAGTGTTAATATTTTCATATTCCAGGTATTCCTCATGAAACATGTTTGTGACATTTGCATTTTTATTCATTCTTAAATTAATTTTAAGAAAATGCAGTTTTTGTATCACTACCCCACTCTTCCATGAGTGGGGTCAAAAATGACCCCAATTAAAATCAATGCGTTTTTGCAATAAACTACTTTGCTCTCACACATAACTCTGCCATACTTTTGCCTAGCAACGTGATTTCAACTTTAAAACGTTCACACGACTTTGGCCTTTTTTCCGCCAATAGGGACGAGCTGTAATTGTTGAAGCCCCGCCCCCTCTGTCTACTAAACGCGTGCAGCAGCTGTCACACTTTGCTGTCACACTTTGCTCTCACACGTAACTCTGGCATACTTTTGCGTAGCAACGTGATTTCAACTTTAAAACGCTCACACGACTTGGCACTTTTTCCGGCCAATAGGGACGAGCTGTAATTATTGAAGCCCGCCCCCCTGTTTTCCTATTGGCTGGGCTTTAAACAGCCATAACTCCAGTTCACAGCATGGTACCGCCTCGAAACTTGGTGTCCAGACTTAGACGGGATGAGCTGTAATTATTGAAGCCCCCGCACCCTCTTACAAGCTTCTCGCCCTTAGGGTGTCTTACTGGTAATAGTAGTAATAGCAGTAATAGTGTAATAGTAGTAGTAATAGTAGTAATAATAGTTGCGACCGTAGATCACAAGTTTAGTATGTTAACGTTCACAGCTTGTCCGTGTGTATATGTCTGTCACGCCTGACACTGTGTTTGTTGCTCTGATCATGCTCTGATGTCACTGTGATGTTAGGGGAACCACTCTAACAGAATGTGTTTGCTACTCTGACATCATGCTCTGGCTTCACTTTTATGTCACACTAACAGAATCCCTTTTATGCCCATACATGGAGTTCCCTGATGTCATCAATGTTAAGCCCATATCTAACAGGACTTCATATGGGAATACCCATATTTGGAGATCACATCGACCACATACCACACTAACAGAATCCATATATGGCCAAGACAGATGGCTAAGACAGCCCATATATGTCTGGCTGGTTCTACAGACAGAGATCTCCATGTATGGGCATAAAAGGGATTCTGTTAGTGTGACATCTCGGTGTAGCCTGAGCGTGATGTCAGAGCAGCAAACCCATTCTGTAAGAGTGGTTCCCCTGACATCACAGTGACATCAGAGCATGATGTCAGAGCGACAAACCCATAGAACCACAGTGTCAGGCGTGACAGAGATACATACATACATACATACATACGGACAAGCTGTGACCGTTGACATACTAAACTTGCGACCTATGGTCGCAACTATTATTACTACTACTATTACTACTACTATTACTACTATTACCAGTAAGATGCCCTAAGGGTGAGAAGCGACCGTCAGGGCGGGCAGAAACCTCAGACTTGTAAGAGGGGGCGGGGCATCAACAATTACAGCTCCAATTAAGTCCAGGCACCAAGTTTCGAGACGGTACCATGCTGCAAACTGGAGTTATAGCTGTTTAAAGCCAAGCCAATAGGAGGAAAGAGGGGGAGGGGCTTCAAAAATTGCAGTTCATCCCTATGGTGGTCTAAGTCCAGACACCAAGTTTCGAGACGGTACCATGCTGCGAACTGGCTGTTTAAAGCCCAGCCAATAGGGACGAGCTGTAATTGTTGAAGCCCCGTCATATTGGCTGGAAAAAGTGTCAAGTCGTCTGAACATTTTATAGTTGAAATCACGTTGCTACGCAAAATTATGCCAGAGTTACGTGTGAGAGCAATGTGTGACAGCAAAGTGTGACAGCTGCTGCACGCGTTTATTAGACAGAGGGGGCGGGGCTTCAACAATTACAACTCGTCCCTATTGGCGGAAAAAAGGTCCAAGTCGTGTGAGCGTTTTAAAGTTTAAATCACCTTGCTAGGCAAAAGTATGGCAGAGTTATGTGTGAGAGCAAAGTAGTTTATTGCAAAAACACATTGATTTTTAATTGGGGTCATTTCTGACCCCACTCATGGAAGAGTGTAGGTATTGGTTGGTCATGCATCCAAGGGTTAAAGCCAGGTGAGATCATTATTTTCTTCTCTGGCAGCCTGGCCTTGCAATATATACTGTATGAAATAGTTCAGTACTTCACGTTGGCCACTATACGTCATCCAAAACAATGTAACAGTTAAATATGCCAGCTCCTGTTTGTTTGCATTTCTTTTATTTTAGCATGTACGTTTAATTGTATAATTTTATTGGAACATTATGTCCGTGTCCACTTGCGTTTTTTTTACGGTCTATGGGGATGTCAGGGGAACCAAATCCATTTTATGCCCATATAAGGAAATCCCTGTGATGCCAAGGGAACCAAATCCCTTTTATGGCCATGTATGGAGATATGGAGATCCCTGTGATGCCAGGGGAACCAAATCCTTTTTATGGCCATATATGGAGATCCATATCTGTGAATATTTATGGGTACCAGGGGTCTCCATATATGGGTAACTGGTCCGATACACTGTACATCACTGGCCAGATGGCCAAGACATGGCACGCTTTTCGCCCTTAAGCGTCTTACTGGTAGCATAATAGTATACCATCGGTAGATTAAGTTCTTCTTCTTCTTTCGTGTATCATCGTCCTTGATGATTGGTTGGCGACATTTTATTTCACAAGATCTTGTGTTACTTAGGGGAGGCCATGTAGCATTCTGTATGATAAAACTGCAATATCTCTCAACCAGCTCAGTGTGAAGCAGGGAGGAAAGCAAAGAAATCCCTCAGTGCAGCAAGCATGCTATAACAACAGGAGGACTTCCACAGTGGCTGCAGTACAGTGCATCTGTAACAGGACCTGAACTCACCAGTCACAGACCTAATACGCATCGTGCTGACAGGTACAGATAAAGGCACTCGTTGATGACCACCAGTTACCCATTCTACAGCTGAATGATCAATTCACTGGCTGAGCTGTAGAAGCGAGGACTCTCTGTCTGTCCATCGCGATAACGTATAGTCACTGCGCTCCAACCTTTCCCAAAGGTTAGTTCTCGATTCCTCTCAGTGCATTGATAAAAATATATGTGTGCTTCCAGTATTTCGCCTTTTTGACATTCCCTTTCCTTGACAGTCAAGACAGTTCTTCACATGTGATGGTAAACATTGAAGGCGTTCTGTGAGAGTGGACAAGCAAGCTAAGGTCACTCTCAGCCTTTCCTTGAATATTGCTTTCAGAATCATTGTTTCTCTCTTAAGCTGCAGAACAAGAAAATATCTCCCATTGTTGCAGCGCCAAATGAAATGCGTTGGGACCAAGGTGTTTCCACAGGGAAATCCACCATAAAAACAAAGCAATTTCGGGGAGATTACCTGCAGCCAATTATTCAGCAGTAAATCTATAGATGAATAGTTCCTGTATGCCCAATTGGAAGCATTGTAAAAGCTGATCTGGTTTCTCTGAAACTGAGACTATAAAAAACTAAGAAAGTAAAAACCTAGCTGCACTCCTAATGACTTTGGCAGATTGTCCACAGTAGTAGTTTTCAAATAGTTTGTGCCCAAATCACACCAGTGAGCAAGTAAAAACCCCACTGGCACACACATGCATTCATAGTGAAAATAGCCAATCTTCTAGAAATCTGTACAAAAAAAAATCGTTTTGTAGATTTATACAGCATGTCGCAATACTGTATGTGGTAATCAAAAAAATAAAAGTCTCACGAGCACACCAAAGATTACTTTGTTTTGGATTAATAAAGAATAGCACCAACAGTAAAATAGAGGGAAAAAAAGTATGTACATTTGTATGTACATACAGTTACAGTACGTGTACACTGTGCAGCATTATAAATATCTATTCATTCACGGGTGCTAGTGGTGCGCGGATAGGCTCCATGAGCGTCATCCAAATCCGCCCGCAAAATTCATCAACCACCAATTATCCAACCGCATTAATTATATCATCCAATTTACAGAACCAACTGCAACCGCCAACCGCATCTTCCATAATGTTATTTTCTGGTATTCTCAGTTTTGTCTGTTCGTCTTTTTTCCTTTTTTTTAAATGAATTTGTGCGCGCTGCGCTGAACGTACGGAGGTCGCTCTATTAAACAAATGAACCAAATTATGCAATAGCGTTCTATAAGCTGCATTCTAAAACGGCTAGTTCCATTCCTTGATTCTGATTGGCTGGTTGCTGTGGTATATGAGACTATAACCCACACCTTGAATCAGCGCGCGCGCACACACACACACACGCATGCACGCACGCACGCACGCACGCACGCACGCACGCACGCGCGTGCGCACACAGAGAGAGAGAGAGAGATAGAGACAGCGCCGCGAGAGAAAAAGAGAGAGAAATGGATGCACACACAGCTTGCTAGTGAGAAGATAACTCTTACCAACTGTGGGTATATGCGCGATGGAGCTACAGATGTTTAACTTTTTAGCACAGCAACCAGCGCAAGGCATGCTGATGGCTTTAAGTGGACACAGCTGTAAGTTTAATCATGGACATTGCCTTGTGAAAAACGACGTTACGTTACACATTTCATCCGCGGTTATCCGATATTAATTAATAATTCATATTTGATTGACCCAAATCCGCCCAACCGCCAGTTAACCACGGCAACCGCGGCTAAAACCGTCATCCTCACACCTCTAACGTGTGCACATGTATTTGCAATTTTACATGTACATTGTGTGATGTTTGAGTGTGATCTCATAATATGCAAGGTGTCGGTATATGTACAGTATGTAAAACAAACAGGCTACTGTACGCAATCATAACATAAATTGTAGTGCACACCGACCCAGCGTTAATGACAATATATAAAAACATACAAGACATGTTTAATAAATGAAGGGGACGTGCAGAGACTCCTTCAGAGTATCATTTGTATTATTAAGGCACTACCAGGGCCACTGTATTAAAATGCCGGGCTGTTCTCATCATCATCATAATTATTCTGCCGAGTATAATATATGTGTCCTTTGCCCTTTTACTTTAGCAGGAGATAATATCATGCTTGACGCACTGACTTTATTGGATCATGAATTTTTGAGCTCTATTTGTGCATGCCGTTTTTTAATTAGCAAGTTATGATAGGAGGTCGCATTGCAGATGTGCGTACTAATCTTAGCCCATATCTGCTGCTAGTGTGTAAGGAGCAGGCCATAACACATCACCGATGTCTCTGGTTGACATTGGCACATTTCACTCAGGTTTTTTCATCTCACTCATGTCACTTTGTCTGCTGACCTCACTCAGCAACAAAATAAAAATAAAATAAACAAAATTAAATAAAGCAATTCACAGGAGGCAAGCAGTGATCACCCCATGATGTGCACTGCAATGTAGTTTCAAATGCACTACATTGCAGATGCTTTTTTGAGAGTATAAAAAAAAAAAGAAAAGAAGAGAAGACATACATGACATGCATGATCTGGGCAGATTGCCCCAGGAAATGTGTCAATGTGAACTCAGAGACATCGGTCAGATCCGAGGTTAGAATACGTAGTTGGGATGCTGTGTGTGCGTACCTGTGTGCATGCGTGTGCGCGTGTGTGTGGTTAATCTATCTATCCACTCAGAAGAAGACAGAAAAAAAATGTTTTCGCAAAGATTTGCTTCATTATATCCATCACATCGGGGGCTGATTTAAACTTGGGACACACCAGCTGAATTGCTGAAAAGTGCCAGCGACAGAGTTGGAAACAGCCATTCTCAAGTATAGGATACATTATAATTCACAGTGTATCGACCTACAATTCAAGCCAGTCTTTTGTTTGGGATGCAGTATAATGCGACAGTACTGCACTAAGTAACAATTACTCTTTGTGGTTCACTCTCTTGATTATGATTTGACACATTGTGTTTGAATGTGCCCCTTAATATAATGGCATCCCATTCATGCATCTTTGATTCTCTTGTGACTTTTTGCTGTGCAAGTCAATAGACAAGAAATACCTAACAATTTGTTCAGCAATTTCTTTGCAAAGCACTTTTAAAAAGACAGGTTTGTACAAAGGACACGTAGATAAAAGCATTAGATAAAAACACGAATGAGCACAAGCTCAAGGAGCGTGTTAAAGTGCTATAGCTCTATTGAATTGCTTTTAAAAAAAATGCCTCAGCCTTTATACAGTACAAGTTAAGAAAGTGTGATTTAAAATTTCAAAAGATTCAAAAAATTGAAAGTAAGACAGTGAGGGACGATGTCTTGTGTGAGATTAAGCAATAGGCTACCGTGAAAAATGTGAGAAACTCACAGTTATTTGAACATTGGGGTTGAATTATTGCCTCTGCCAGGCAAAAGGCGTGGCCTAGACCATGTTTTCGCCCCTGTCATGCATCTGTCTGTGTGTGTCCATCCATCATTCTGTCTGTGGACAGCTAATCTCCAATCGGCATTAAACTGTGCATGCACACTCCCTGGAAGCCAGAGCAGAAACTCCTTTTCACAATGGCCTGTTATAGTGCCACCAGGAGGCCAATTCTTGCAAAAAAAAAGAAAAAAAAAAGAAAAAAAATTATATTACAGATTGTGTTCAAACATGACGCTATAATCGGTACACATTATCTCTATAGTCATGTGATCAAGACGGATCTGCTTGATATATTTTCATATTCCATCCTGATTGGCAAAGATTGGCTTCCAAAGTTTGCAGGAGTGGCCTGTGTTGAACACAATTGTTAAAAAATAATGAGCGCAGCAGCCAAAACTTTGCACACACACCTGGCCTGGCAGAGACCTGTGCTCAGAGGAGCGTAGGCCTATCATATATGTTTTTTCTAGTTATTTATTTGTAATTGTTTGTGACTTTATCCCCTCTGCTGATCACACATGTGTTAAATTATTATCTACCTATACTTTCACAACATCAACACATCACAAGTCACAACGCACCATTAAAACAACTGCCCAGCATCAACACAAATAGTAATAACACAACTACAACATAACAACTGCGCTGGTTCATTTTTAATTGGACAGGAGTTCATCCGTTCTGCTGATCACAACAATTATCACATGCCTAATTAGGCTTAACAGTTGAACACTTGAAATCTCTCTTGGTCTCTTTTTAAATCGTGCAGTTATCTGTGTCAGGCACACTGCTGATACAAATAAAAATAATAAATCGTATTTGTCAATCCTTTCAGACTACCCATGGGGAAAAAAACAAAGAACTCACAGGAACCTGCAATGATTTAAATGAAATTACTAATAATTAGAATAATCTTTTTGTGTGTGTGGGGGGGGGGGGGGGTGTGGGTGTGTGTGTGTGTGTGTGTGTGTGTGTGTGTGTGTGTGTGTGTGTGTGTGTGTGTGTGTGTGTGTGTGTGTGTGTGTGCGTGCGCGTGTGTGTGTGTGTGTGTGTGTGTGTGTGTGTGTGTGCGTGTGTGTTTGCACGCGCTCGCGTGCGTGTTTGTTGCGACCGTAGGTCCCATGCAGTTAACTATGAAAACTGTCACATCTTGTCTGTATATCCGTGAGTAACGCCTCCATGTCTATCCACAACTTTCCATCGTGCATTGCGCATAAGGCGAGCGGTATTTCCGGCGTCGCAGCCGAGGGTGATCTACAAGCTCACAACGGTTGCACTTGCGACGCGACGTGAGCTTGTATGTCTGCTGTTAACCGGAAGTGTCCCGCAGATAATGCTACAGTAAAGTCTTGCGGAAACAGGTGGATAGCTGTTGACCTGTTGTGACATCAGAACGTTGTGACATCACATTGTGACATCACATTCCGTCCTTGTCCTTGTATGCCCATTGTATGCCCATATATGCATCCCTGATCTCCATAAATGCCTATAGCTGACCTATGTCATCACATTGTTGTGACATCACATTGTGACATCACATTCCCTCCTTGTCTCTTGTATGCCCATACTGTATATGGAGATCCCTGTTGTCATCAATATTAAGCCCATAGCTTGGAATTCCCATATACTGTATGGACATATTGTGTGAGTCTTATGTGGTCTATAACACAAGACATCTATGATGTCAGACGTCAGTCATATCCATATTTGGGAAAATATGTTGTCCACATCGGGAGATAAGCGACCATCACGTCGCATACACAAACTTTAGAAGGCAGTCGTAGCCAATCAGGAGGGAATCTGGGAAATGGGACAGATCCATGCTTTGCGTGATTTTAGGCCAAAACCTGAGTGAGCAGTGTCCAAAAATGTGTTTGAAAAAATTGGCCTGATGGTACTACATACATACACCCACACAAATGCACACATAGTGTCTGCATATTCTCCATTGGCAAATGTTAGATTTCAAACATTACTCCTTGTCCATCACCGGCAGGGAAATTGGCCTCTCATGCTTGGTAGCATGTGTCCATCATAGTGACACACTGTTATGCTGTATTGAACAACCTCTTGTTTGCATGGACTTGTTGTATATCATTTGATCCCCTCGCACCATCCCCCTGCACTCCCCCACCCCTTCAAAGCCTGTCAGAATGCACATGTCATGAGACTGATCCCTCTGATGGATGAATTAATCTCGACATGGCATCCGCATCGGAGCGCCTCGGCCAAGTGAAGCCTGCTGCCTCCCTGAGGGAGATTGCGTGCAACGGCGAGGGCACGCATTAGCTCACATGAAAGCCTTAACGCTCATTAATGCGCGCAGGGGAATTAACCAAAGCTAAAGAAAACAGGACTCATTAGTTATTCAGACAGGCTTAATTGGTTGATTATGATGGCTGACACCCGTTTCAGCTTTAATAACCTTTGTATATCACTTGCGCACATCGTGATGACAGCACTTACTGCAGCTAGTGACTCAGCAGTGATTCAGCATCACCTTTTGCTGATTTGCTACTTTCTTTGATGAGGGAAAAAACAAGTTACAACATACAATATTACACAAGACGTTTTCCTTAAAAAATTATATATATATATATATATATATATATATATATATATATACACACACACATAGAGATATACATATACAAATATTTTGTAACACATTTTTCTCATTCTTTCTCCTATTTTTCTATGTCTTCTAAGGTATTGGCACTGATGACAAAGAGGTGAGAACTTGACCCCAGCTCCCAAAGCGTCCCCGGCGGGAATCATCGAACCTGGGACCTTCTGGCTGTGAGACTACAGTTTGTAGGTACCAGCATTGTGATTTGCACTGGCATTTTATCACTAGGCTATATATATATATATATATATATATATATATATATATATATATATATATATATATATATATATATTGCTGATTCTTCCCAATGCTTTGCTGAATTTACTTACAGTACATAGGGAGAGTTGATGCTCTTTAACTCAATCCCCATTTCCTACTTAACACTAATATGCCAGTACACATCACGCCTGGGAGGGCTACCAAACAATTTTGTCTTTGTCATGTCAGCCGGACATGAGACCAAAACTGTTTGGTAGAAACGTTACAATGAATGTGTTTCTGTAGACTTTTTTCCCCCCTTCTGGCTGTGTTATTCACGTTGTCCTGCACCAGGGACCATGATGTTCATAACATGTTCCTTTGAAGCAGAGCTACCAAGCACGACCACAGTCGCCTATAGTACTTTTGACCGCCTTGAGGCTTACGTTAAGTGCCTCTCTCTCTCTCTCTCTCTATCTCTCTCTCTCTCTCTCTCTCTCTCTCTCTCTCTCTGTCTCTCTCTCTCTCTCTCTCTCACCCTCTCTCTCTGTAGCACACAGGACAAGAATTATCTCAAATTTCCTTATCCATTAAATCCCTTTACATTTTTATCTACACATGGACTTTATTTAAAATGTTTCTGCTTGTGCATGTGCGTGTGCGTGTGTGCGTGTGTGCGTGCGTGCGTGCGTGCGTGCGTGCGTGCGTGCGTGCGTGTGTGCGTGCGTGCGTGCGTGCGTGTGTGTGTGTTTAAGGCCCTTTGGGGTTTCCTGCCTTTTCCTTGCACGTTTACTATTGTTTTTTATTGGTACGTTTTCTTGTTCTTTTATTGTCCTTTAATTGTGCCAAATAAATCAAATCAACCCTCTGAGTAGTCCATAAACTGTAGGCAATTGCACTGCGCTGATTAAGTCAGGTTATCATTGGCCTGTTCTTTCTAGACTACTTGCATATACAGCGTACAATTTACCTTGAACATCATCACTCCCGAGCGACACAAATAAATTAGTCATTATCTGTATTGGGGAAGAGGTATAGTAGAATTAACCACATGAACCCTACCTATTCTGAGCATGACATGATTACATCTAGGAAAGCATCTGTGTCATTTTCAATTTTAGCTTTGGCTTTTCAAAAATACCAGATAGCCTATACAAGCTCACAACGCGCCACTTTGTGCCACGCTGCGAGCTTATATGTCTGCTATTTTTGTACGGTACATTTTTGAAAAATCTTGAAAGTGTGATAATTACTGATTTAGAAGGCATTTGTAATCTTAATTAGGCCTACGTGGACACTGGCGAAAGTAAGTGAACGTTCAATGAAAATAGGCGAACATTATAAGCTCCCGCTCACAGGTTATAGGCAATAGTCTAAACCCCCACAGTGGGTTAAGCCCGCCGCTCAGTGACACAACCAGAGCACAACAACACAATAAACGCAGTCTTATCCAGCCCAGCAGCTGTAAGGTTTGCAGTTTAATTGGCAAAGTGGGACCATTTCAGCTGGGTAGAGAATGTGCTTAACAAGAAGATACCGTACAAAGCCTTGTTCTCGGGCAGAAAGCTCGTATCTCGTGTAGCTTTTCTTTTCTCGCAAATTAACGACGCCCTACAGTACTTTGTCGTACAAGAGTGTCGTGCAAAAATCTGCTAGTTCCGCTATTTTTTTGAAAAGAATGATTCAAATAAGCAGTAGTGGTTAAGTCTGTGTGTGTGTGCGTGCGTGTGTGTGCGTGTGGGGGCGTGTAAAATAAATATTTAACCAAAGAAAATTATTTAAAAAATCTATAGCAAAGGAGCGGTGAAACATGTCAAAGCGGTCCCGTGAGTGGGGGCACCGAAACGAGTCGTAGTACCGGGCACCATGAAGGGTTAATCCGCCTCTGCATAGTGCTGGACCACACATAGACAAATGACATCTACATTTTCTCTTTCTTTCATTCTTTCTTTCTTTCGTTCTCATTTTTTTTTTCTTTTTTCATTTCCCGAAAAGTCTCAGTTTTGGACATAAAAGGTTTCCACCCGACAGTGGCCTGAAAAGTTCCAAATCAACAGCGTTATGTGCACGCCTCTTTGATTGAAATAATGGCTCTTTGAGCTGCCCAGCATGCTCCCGGCAAACCCTTCTCGATGTGGCTGGAAAAGGAGGGTCGGCCGTTTGAAGGCCTCTAACTCTGCCATCATCAGAGCGAGAGATGAGTTCAAACAATCATGGGCTGCTGATTTCCTTGGGCTCAAGAGGCTTCCTGTTAGCCGCTGTGGCTCTTGACTCTCGCTCTGCACCACACAGCTTCATTAACCGGCTGACTACAAAGGACTGGTGGTTCTCTCCGGTGTGTGTGTGTGTGTGTGTGTGTGTGTGTGTGTGTGTGTGTGTGTGTGTGTGTGTGTGTGTGTGTGTGTGTGTGTGTGCGTTCGTGCGTGCGTTCGTGCATGCGCCATGCCTTATATCATATGGATGCATGTGTGTTTGTCTGTAAAAGCCTGTACCACCTCATGTCGACTCATTGTACTTTTGTATCCTAAAGTGATGCCTGCAAACAGCTGTTTATTGTCATACCTCCAGACAAGGTCCCCCTATGGGATAACCAGCGCCATCTGGCGCTGCAACAGAGTAAAACTCATAAGCTCCCGTACGAGAAATATCATTTGTCGGTAGGGCTGTCAATCACAAACGAGGGCGCCGCCCCCGAGTGTATAAAAGCCCTGCGGGCTATCATAACTTCCTCTTCCGCACCTCTGCTTACCTGCAACTAGTGTCGCGAACTCAGCCATATAAGTATAATTTTCTGTAAAGTTTAGCCTAAGCGTTGACTAGGAAGTCGGCCACTGGCCTTTATAGATTATTCTCCTGTACGTTTCTAATTCTATTCTTCCTAACAGTTCGGTCTTTTTCTTCACTTTCGCTTGAGTCTTTACTTCTTCTCTGTACGTTCTGCCACGTGTCTCCCTGCCTTAGCTTAGCTTCGCTTAGCTTCGGTTAGCTCACGATGGCAGCTCGTCGACCTACAGTTAGCAGCCTGCTAGCTAGGGTACCGAAGAAGTGCGGCCTTCCCAGCTGCAAAGGCCTCATCGCCAATGAAGATACACATCCGTTCTGCATTGTCTGCATGGGGGTAGGACACGCCTTGGCCTCTCTGTCCCCTCCGGCCCCGGCCACGGGGGTGAACTGTGCTGAATGCCTCCAGTACGATGTTCCAGCCCTCGAGGCACGATGCGAGATCGCTGCCGCAGGCTACGGCCTTCACACCACGGTCTCCGCCGGAACCCTCCCAGACACCTCTCCTCGTGTGCCGGACAGCGCTGTACGCCACAGCGCTGCTTCTCGCCACGTGGTTAGGCCTCCAGCGGCCTCGCCCTCTGCTAGCTTCGGTAGCCCCGTTGCTAGCGGGTCTGCGGCCCCTGTTTCCACTGCTGTTTCTCCGACGGGCTCGACTGGTGCCGTGCCCAAGAAGAGAACATGCAAGACCGCCCACGTTGTTTCTCCGCCAGCTGCAACATGGACCGTCCCCCCCAAGGAATTCCACCCTCTAGTCGTCGGTGACATTCCTCTCTCCTTCTCCGTCCCCCAGCTACGGGCTATGCGGCCACCTAGCCCCGTCTCCTGGCATGCTAGCGACGGAGACGAACCGGAGCTAGAGGACTGCGACATGGAGGAGTTGGACACGGAGGGTGAGTACTCGGAGGAGGACGAGTCCTCTTTCCCCTCCGGACAGGGCGGAGGCGCGGCCAGGGTGGTTCCTCATGCCGAGGCTTCCATCTCCGCCGCGTCCTCCCAAGCCCCTTCTGCCTCTCTCCCCCCTTCCATGCCGGCTGGGGCGAGAGGGGCAGCGGCGCAAGACCCAGACTCCATCCCCATGGACGAGCTCTCGGTGCTGGAACGCGCCACCATCCGTTGTGGCCTGGAGCTGCCACTCGGAGATGCGCCACTCGGACCACGGGCTAGGATTCCTCTCCTGGGCCAGGATTTGGAGTCCTCTCCCCCGCGTCGGATGGAAAAGCTACCACTAGTCCCAGGCTTTGCAGAGGCCCTGCATTCAACCTGGACTACACACAAGGACCCCCCCAAGCTCCCCTTCCTGGTCGATTACCGCGACTCAGAGAAGGCGGGAATCCCCTTGTGCCCTCCCATGGACAAGCTGATGGCCCAGTCCCTGGTAGGGAGCCTCAAGCCTAGCCATGAGCGGACCGGTCCTGGAGGCCGGCCTCCCCTCAATCTGGCCGTGGGTAAGAAGCCTCCTGGGTTTGCCATAGCCTTTGATGACAAGCAGTCTTCAAGGGTGAGGAACTCTTACAGATCGTCCGCGCTGGCAGCCAGGACGATGAACGCCACCCAGCTGCTGCTTTTCTCCACCAGGCGCCTCCTCAGCGAGATGCGGGAGGTGCCTGACGTGTTGGTGGAGGAAATGGACAAGTCGCTGCGCATGCTGATGGACCTGAATGTCCACGCGATCGAGTGGCTTGGACATGGCATGGATTATTGCATCCAGGCGGAACGTGCCAGGTGGCTAGACAAGGTAAAGTGTCCTGGCAGTTCCGGAGAGGAGACCGAGAAGGTCCTGCAAGACCTCCCCGGCCACCCTACCTCCCTCATGGGCGGTGGACTGGAGCTTCTCCGCCAGGAGGTGGCGGATAAGAAGATCACTCTGGAGCTCCTGGGAGCCACGACGGACCCCCAGGTACCCAGAAAGGAAAAGAGACAGGGACGGAGCAAGGCCCCTGGTCAGGCTGACAGGGGGCGCTCTACCTCCAAACAGGGGAAACAGCACAATCCCCCTAGGACCCCCTCTTCTTCCTCCGCGGGACCCCCTCACACTGCAGTGGGGGCTCAAGCCCGCTCTCAATCCCGCCACCCTCCCAGGCACGGGATACCGGCCAGCTCCCACAAAGCCCGTGGGAAGCCGCCGCGAAAGTGACACTGGACTCTGGCGGGGTCCCCCTGAAATTTCAGGGGACCCCCCCTTGCAAGCGCAGACGTTTGGACAATACAAACAATTTTTCTCATGCCAAGAAATTAATGTTTATTCCTCCTCTGTGCTCTCCTCCAGTGCCTGTAATAAAAAGTGTGTTGATGAAACAATGCCTGTTTATTTCAAACCCACCTGCTTTACTACAGACGACCCCATTTTGCATGAATTTAACCAGTGTAGAGAAGTCCAGGCTGGAATTTCTTTCCACTCAGAAAATATCGCTTCCTCCAGTCATGCAGACAGGTTACAAGCAGAATATTTCTCTTTGCAAAATGTTCCCAGACAGGCTAATTCCTATTCACAGTGGTATAGTCTCTCTAGTGTGCAATACCCCTCTGTCTCCACCGAGCGGCACTGTTATGCCGACTCTAGTTCAGGACAGGAGTTTGGTCTTAGCGTCAGGGAAGAAGCCAGCACATATCACCCAGGGTCGGCCTCGTCTTCCCGCAAGGAAGCATATAAAGGCCTTAGCACAGGTTATAAACGTAAATACAATTCCCCGAGCCGGGGATTATGTTACTTATGCGATGAACCCTGTCCCCCGGGCTCCACGTTGTGTGTCGCATGTATTATTAACAAGCGAGGCTTCTTGGAGGTCACGTGTTCGTCTCCCACCGGATACGGAAATAAGCGTACCGGAAACGGAAACGCTCTTTCCGCCGGTGACTCCGCGCCTTCCGGCCCGGCGTCTAGCGGATACGGATACGTGCCCGGATATGGAACCTTTCCCTCCCGGCCCAGTAGTTCCGCTCAGGCGGTACAACCCCAAGGCTTCTCCGTTGCTCAGCAACACGTTAGCACAGTGTGCAGAGCAATGGAAACGTTGCAATCCGAATCACTGGGTGTTTCGGACGGTGACGCGGGGTTACAGACTACAGTTCGCGAAAAAACCCTCCCTATCCAGTAAGGTTATTTATACTCGAGCCCGCGGCTTGAAGGCCGATGCCTTGAGGGAGGAGATAAGCTCACTATTGCGCAAGGGCGCTATAGTGGAGTTATCACGCGACCAGAGCCGTTTAGGCTTCTGGAGCCGTTATTTTCTGGTTCAGAAAAAAGGAGGGGGGCTGCGTCCGATTATGGACTTACGTGCTCTGAACAAGCACTTGAAAAAGTTCAAATTCAGGATGCTGACGTCAGAGTCACTGATGAAATCAGTGAGACAGGGGGATTTCCACTGTTCAGTGGATCTGAAGGACGCTTATCAGCACATCCTCATTTATCCCCCACACAGGAAGTTCCTGCGGTTCGCCTTCGAGGGGCGCCTGTACGAGTACACAGTCCTCCCTTTCGGTCTTTCTCTGAGCCCTCGGGTTTTCGTGAAAGTGACCGAGGCAGCCATTGCTCCACTGAGGCATCAGGGAGTCAGGCTGGCGAACTACATAGACGATTGGATGATTTCCGCCGCCTCCTGCTCAGAAGCGGCGCGCCATACCAATCTGGTGTTGTCACACCTGAAGGCCTTGGGTTTCAACGTCAACTTTGGCAAAAGTATGTTGTTACCCTCCCAGCAGATTTCCTTTATAGGAATATCTCTGGACTCGGCCACCATGTCCGCTCGCCTCTCCCCGGAGAGGGTGGACAGGTTTCTGGCTTGTCTCGGCTCCTTCCGACTGAACCAGGTGGTCAGGTACAAGGAGTGCATGAAGTTGACTGGGCTGATGGCTTCAGCAGTGCAACTTCTGCGTCTGGGCAGGTTTCATATGAGACCTTTCCAGCGGTGGTCACTGGCGCTCAGGATTCCTTCCCTGCAAGGGTACAGGAAGGTGACAGTCAGCCAGGTCTGCATGGACGCTCTGGTCCCATGGAGGGACCAGGCGTTGTTGACAAGTGGGGTCTCCATGGGCGAAGTGGTGTCACGCAAGGTGATCACCACAGACGCCAGCCGCTCGGGGTGGGGCGCCACCCACGAGGGGCGCTCAGCCAGGGGTCTTTGGACCCAGGCCATGTTGGAGTACCACATCAACTATCTGGAATTAATGGCGATCTACTTGGCGCTCAAGCATTTCGAACCATTTCTCCGGGGTTGCCATGTCCTGGTCAGGACGGACAACACGTCGGCCCTGTGTTATCTCAACAAACAGGGCGGCCTCTCCTCGCGGACGCTGGATCAGCTGGCGCGCGAGATGACCCTCTGGTGCTTGCCTCGGTTGAGGTCCATCAGAGCCTCCCATGTCCCGGGCCTTCAGAACGGCGGCGCCGATCTGTTGTCCAGGGGGGAGCCTCGTTACGAGGATTGGTCTCTCCACCCTGCGGTGGTGAGGCAGATTTTCTCCAGGTTCGGTCGACCGCGAGTCGATCTCTTTGCCTCCCAGGAGAACGCGAAGTGTCCCCTTTACTTTTCAGTGAGGGGACCTTCTCCTCTGGGGATGGACGCGTTTGCTTACGAATGGCCACAAGGTCTTCTCTACGCGTTTCCACCCCTGGAACTGATTCTTCCCACTCTGGAGAGGATCAGATGTTCCAACCAGGAGGTTCTTCTGGTGACACCATCCAGGGGAGTGTGGAGGTCTCTGATCACCCCACTGCTCTCTCAACCCCCTTGGCGGCTTCCCTTGCTCAGGGATCTGCTGCGCCAGGCAGGGGACGAGATCTTCCATCCAGACCCACGGGGCCTAGACCTGTGGGTTTGGCCCGTGAGAGGGAGAACCTGCTTGCAGCAGGCTTCTCACCGATGGTTGTAGCCACTATTCAGAGTGCTAGAGCCCCCTCTACTAGGGCTGTGTATGATGGAAGGTGGAATGCCTTTTTGGACTGGTGTGAGCTACAGGAGCCACCTGTGGTGGCTCATATAGCTTCGGCCCAGAAGGTGTTAGATTTCCTGCAGGACCGCCTGGACCTTGGTCTGGCGTTCTCTACACTGAGGGGTTATTTAGCGGCTATTGATGCCTGCCACCTGGGGGTGGCAGGCAAAGGCCTTTCTAAAATCCCTGAGGTGGTCCAGTTCATGCATGGTGTGGACCATTTGAGACCTGTGACCAGAGCCTTGTTTCCTGTTTGGGATCTACAAGTGGTTCTTGAGGGCCTTTGCAAGGCACCCTTTGAACCGATTGGGAGGACCTCTTTGAAACATTTAAGTTTCAAAACAGCTCTTTTGCTTGCCTTGTCTACGGCTAAGCGTGTGAGCGACCTTCGTGCGCTCTCTGTGAGCCCTGATTGTATGAGGTTTCTCAATAATGACTCCAAGGTTCTTCTTAAACCTCATTTGAGTTTTATTCCTAAGAACCGAGTGGTCCCGAAGGAACCTGTTGTTTTGACGGCTTTCCATCCTCCTCCGTTTGCATCAGAGGAGGATAGGCGTCTTCATTGTCTTTGTCCAGTTAGGGCCCTGAAGGCCTACTGTGATAGGACGGTGGACAGCAGGTCTACTTCTCAGCTTTTCGTGGTCATGAATGCCCGTCAACGGAAAGCGGTGTCCAAACCCACTCTGTCGAGATGGCTTGTGGATGCTATTAGGTTGGCTTACACCCGGTCTGGGTCTGAAGTGCCGGAAGCACTTAAGGCCCACAGTACTAGGGGTGTGTCTACCTCTTGGGCTTTGTCCAAAGGTGTCTCCATTGAGGAGATTTGTGCAGCGGCGAATTGGTCTTCGCCGTCCACCTTTGCGACCTACTATCACCTGGACGTTGCGCCTTCTGCTATGGCGCATACGGTTCTGGGTGCTGCTGCCCTTCCTACTATGTAGTGGGGCGGCTCTCTCCCCTTCCTGAGATAGCATGCTGCTGTCTCTAGGATACGTGGGGGGACCCTGAGTTTTTCCCTTATATTATTGCAATTTTATAAGGTGGACCTGTGTCTGCCCTTAGTGCATAAGGCAGGCCTCGGTCTGTCAGGGTCTTTTTCTGTCTGAACACGCCCAGGCCCTGTGGGTCTGGGTCGGATCAGTCCTGAAAGGGGTCACGTCGGTTGACAGGACCTCCTTTCCGGATGTGGTCGGTGTGCACGACAGTCTTGTCGGTTCATGACTTCTCGGGGAGTATATGAGTCCCATAGGGGGACCTTGTCTGGAGGTATGACAATAAACGTATAGGTTCCGAACGGAACCATGTTTATTTAATACCGGAGGACAAGGTCCCCCGAATAAAGCCCCTCGGTTCGCTAGTTGCGGGCGCAGAGGTGCGGCTTTAGAGGAAGTTATGATAGCCCGCAGGGCTTTTATACACTCGGGGGCGGCGCCCTCGTTTGTGATTGACAGCCCTACCGACAAATGATATTTCTCGTACGGGAGCTTATGAGTTTTACTCTGTTGCAGCGCCAGATGACGCTGGTTATCCCATAGGGGGACCTTGTCCTCCGGTATTAAATAAACATGGTTCCGTTCGGAACCTATACGTTATGTTGAAAAGCTGAAAAAAAGTACATTGAATGTCATGTTAAAAACACAACAATTTTCACAGAATAACAGCGTGTTTTGCAATTATGATCTGAAAAGGTGCTGATTCAGTGTTCTTGCACGCATGTGTTAGGGCTGGGTGTTTCTCAGTTTTTTCCTCGATATGACTGTGGTGACTTCAATAACTTATGGCCCTAACAACAACATTGTTGTTTATTGAAGTGAGGGAATTATTGGAGAAATGTGTACGTTTATATAAATGTAGGTATATTTCCAGCAACATCCAGCCGCATAGTCTGCTGTGTATGCATTTATGTTTCATATATCTGAGTATGTATGCTTATGCGTGCCTGTGTGTTCGCCTTTATTTGGCCTCACCATTAAGTTGGGAATTTGATGCCCCCTACGTCCGTGTGTGCGCACGCGCTTAGTTGTAGCTACGCCTATACGGCTTCTTAATTGAAGCGTTGTCTTTTCACCCTTTTAACAGCAGCGATTCAGTGGAATATTGGCTTCCAGAAGGCAGCTGCAGAGTCTGTTGGAGGTCACAGTGAATGGGGTTGGAGCTTTCTTCATTGTGTCTTTTTTAATTCCCTCAAGATGCACAGTGCTATCTTTTTTTTCTTTTTTTTTCTTTTTTTACTTTACTTTATGTTTTGCCTCTAGTGCTAAGAAGCAGAGTCATAGGGTTCAGACTGCAGGTCCACATTGGCACTCAGGCGTGGCGTGGGTCTGAATGATGGCGAATCATCACTATACAGAAATCATTTATAGTTTTTCTAAGGGTTTTATTTAATTTTACGCACCATTGCCTGCACTTTTTTTGTTTTAGTTTAATTTGTCTGAGACCACTGGCCACAATGGAAATAAGTCTTTATTGTGTGTGTTTTTTTTTTTTTTTTATCTTTCTTCTCCTTATTTTAAGCATGTCTGTCATATGTTTTATTTAAAGTTGTACCATGTAACTTTTTTTATAAAACAAATCTTAAAATTGTCCTAACTGTTAAATCGCTAAACTTTTAGAACCCCCACTCCGTTATGTTCAGCTTCTAAAGCCTTCTCTTTATATGTTTTCTATGATCCCTACCGGGGACCGGTTTTCGCAGAAAAAATTGCGTCATCACACTACCGGCCAATCACAGCGAGGGTTATACACTGCCGGCCAATCACAGCGCATCTTGAAGTGGGGTCGCCATATTTGTAGTCGCCCGTGTGTCTCTATACTCAAAAGGTAATCTCGCCTACCAGGCAGGGTAAGTAGTCCGTTTCTCCGGAATGCCTGAACGCACAGGAACCAGGGACCCCTCTAAAGATAGCTCTCGGCGACGTGGAGGCAGACGCGGGGGTGTGAAGGTACGAAAAACGGCCGAAAGACGCGGACGCGACCGCGGTTTGCTATAGGGCTAGTGACCACTAGTTGAGCATCTTACACAGTATAGCTTTAAACTTAATGTCTAACTAGAAAAAGTCCTCCTCGGAGCACAGGTCTCCGCCAGGTCAGGTTGGTTATTGTGGGCCAGCAATGTTGGGAAATCACCTGCTGCAGTCAGGCTGCACTGCATGAATCTTGTGCTGTATCCAACATGTCAGCCATGTAAATAAACACACAGCGACATTTAGAACTAAACGTTGCTCTCAAGAATGTTTTTTAGAGATATTTTAAGCAACACTTGTGGAATACTTTCAGCCGTCTGTAAACAAGGAAATACTTTGTTTTGTTTTTAGTTTTTAGTCAAATTATTAATTTGATATAGTAGCCGGGTAATAAGCGGGATAACGGCTGCTCCTTGGTCGTTGCGCCTCGAGGAGTTATCAGGCTGTCGGTAGGGTTGCAACGGTATGAGATTTTTAACACCAAAAACTGTGTCCGTGTCAACACCGCGGTTATCGGTAACACCGTTTCAACCACCATTGCGTGTCTTGTCGTCTTGTGAGCACTCAGTAGCAGCCAATGCTACCTCAAGCTACAACAACAACAACAACCATCCGACCATATTAAAAATTCGGCTTTGTAAAAAAGCAACAACACTGTTAAGGCCCTCTTACATCTAACAACTTTGAAAAGATTTCTCAGTCGTAATAAAGTCGAGGCGCGCTCCCGTGATTCGGTCGTATTCAATCGTTAAATGTGAGCTAGTGTTCCGACTCGATTAAAAATTCAGCTTTGTAAAAAAGCAACAGCCCCGCGTTTTCTTGTTTGGCTAATCGTTGTTTTTCTGCCTATTGCACGCTGTGACATTATAAAGCCACAACTAGTCTCCGAACGTGCCCTGCGAGTGGGGACGAGACATCATGCAGTCTGATGGGCTGTGCCTCGCCTCGTGGGTGATCCGGTGATTCTGGATCTGTTCTCGACACTCCCACACAAGGAACGGCTCCCGGCCTCCCGCGATTGAGAACCGAATCCCATCGTTCATTTAAAAGAGCTGTTCAAAAGAGCGGAATCGTTGGCGAACGTCTCATCTCTACTGCGCTCCTCGGGGCAGAGAAGAGCAGCGGCTGCGTTTTCTTTTTATTTAACGGTGTTATCGGTGCGCAAGTAAAGTATTCGGTGTTGTGCTCGCTCACCGGTAACACCGGTAACACCGAGTACCGCTGCAACCCTAGCTGTCGGTATTGTTATTCCTGGAGGTAGTGACCAGCAGATATGTGAATGAGGAATAGGGAAAGAGCTGACTGACAGCTGACTACAGCTGGGCGGGGCTAGACTCTTGTCTCCTGTATAAACTAACGCTGAAGCCTACATAGATAACGTGTACCAATTTGCATGATGTTTGGATTTATTTATTTTTTAATCTCAGCGATTATTGTCATATAGCTCTACATCATCGACATTATAGATCTGTCTCACATCGAACATCTCATTAATACTAAAATGCCTGTCTAAGCATTTCACCAGAGAATTCTTAATTAAGGCGATTAAGAGCAGTGAAATAATTTCCAGATGCAATCATTACAACTCATTTTAACGCAGACAGAGGCTATTAGTGACAGCATGGAGGCGGATTACTTATTATTTGCTTTGACGGCTTTCAAACCCTCCCCTGTTCCCAACAGATAGTTGCTACACAAAGTGTTAGCTTGCTTTACATTCTGATACTTATTGGTACACTATATAGAGAGTTTGTGTTAGATTGCTTTACATTCTGATACTTATTGGTACACTAGAGAGTTTGTGTTAGATTGCTTTACATTCTGATACTTATTGGTACACTATATAGAGAGTTTGTGTTAGATTGCTTTACATTCTGATACTTATTGGTACACTATATAGAGAGTTTGTGTTAGCTTGCTTTACATTCTGATACTTATTGGTACACTATATAGAGAGTTTGTGTTAGCTTGCTTTACATTCTGATACTTATTGGTACACTATATAGAGCAGGGGTGGGCAACTTTGACGATGGAGAGGGCCACTACATTTTCACACTCACTCCAGAGGGCCACAATGCATATACATAGCAAAAATAGCCGATCTACAAGCTCAAAACGCGTCGCCCTGCGACGCGTTTTGAGCTTGTAGATCTGCTATTTTTGAATTGGAATCCCAAAAAGTAACTTTTTTTTTCTTCTTTTGTTTTAAAATTTCAAATGTATTTATGTTCTTATGTTAACTTTATGAACTTAAATATAAATACATTGTTCATACAAAATACAATAACATTTTAATACTAGTCATTTAGCTACTAATATAGACTGAAGTAATTAAAGCCGGTCATTTTCTCCATGTTTGGAATTGTAACAGCTGAAATCAATAATATATCAGTACTCCAATATTAACCTGCGGGCCGCATTAAGTGAAGGTGGGGGCCGCATGTGGCCCCCGGGGCGCCAGTTGCCCATGTATGATATAGAGAGTTTGTACAGCAACAGGGGTCTTCCTGTCCCTCCAACTCTTGATTGAACAGAAAATACATTTTCAGGTCAGGATACCAATTTTATCCAATCAGGAGAGAGAACTCACAAAGGACACAGGATAATGAATTTGGATGTGATGACACAAAGAAACTAGAAAGAAGTGTGGTTGCCGTGACGGGAGTCATACTTGCAAATTAATTTTGTCTGTGTCCCTTTTATGCCCATATATGGAGATTCCTGATATCATCAATATTAAGCCCGTATCTTGGAATGCCCATATATGGACATATTGTGTCCATGTATGGACTAAGGCAAACTGTAATGCAGGCAAAACAATATGTATCCACCTGTTTCCGCGGGAGTTTACTGGAGATTATTTGGACCTGTTTGCACCACACTTCCGGTTTAACAGCAGACATGTCAAGCTCACGACGCGTCGCAGATGCAACCATTGTGAGCTTGTAAATCACACTCGGCTGCGGTGCCGGAAGCTCGGTACAGCGTCTGCGCAATGCACTATGGGGCGTTGGAAACTCGTGGATACATTTTTAGCTTAGATTTAAAAAAGTCTAAAAAGTCAGCATCCCTGACAGCTTGAGGGAGAGCATTCCAGAGATAGGGGGCACGGTGTGTGAATGCTCTGCCCCCGACTGTTACTTTAGCAGAGATGGAAAGAATGATGGATGGAGGAAAGTACGATAGTACTCACACTCACACTAATGAGCTGACAAATTTGGATTTGAAAAAAACTAAAAACAAACAAACCAAAGAAAAAAATAAGAAAACAAAAAAAACATTGAAGCTGAAGATTGGCCTGGAGAGACACGGTGATCCTTGCTGCATATAATGAATACTACAACAATATAGTGCTTTAAACTTTTAACAACAAATCGTTATATCCCTATCTTTATCACTGACAATCATAAACCGTTAACCAGATAGAAAAAATGTGCTATTTAGAATGGACAAACGCTGTGTGGCTGTGAAACTGCTACAGGAACACAGTGTAGCCAAATGTGGATAAATGTTTGCGTAACCCCAGTAACTATGGTATCCAAACAGCCCTGTCAATCATGTCAGTATAAATAAAGGTTGCAGTGATGTCACTTCCTGGACTGCCACACCGTCCCTCCTCGCTGTACGCTATTATTCCAAACGTAGGAGACGGTGGATGAAGGAGCGCTTCTTTTCCGTTCACGCTCGTCGGCTACTCGCCAGCGTCAGGGTTACTGAGGTTAGGGTTAGGTTTAGGCATAGTTTTACTGAGGTTAAGGTTAGGGTTAGGGTTAGAGTTAGGCATAGTTTTACTGAGGTTAAGGTTAGGGTTAGGGTTAGAGTTAGGCATAGTTTTAATGAGGTTAAGGTTAGGGTTATGGTTAGAGTTAGGCATAGCTTTACTGAGGTTAGGGTTAGGGTTTGGGTTAGGTTTAGGCATAGAGGTTAACATTCACACCCGCACGGTCCAACTGACCACAGCCGAGCGCTCCAGACCTCCGCTCCAGCCAATCACAAGCCGCGCCTTCTAATTTATGTGACACCGTCTCCTACGGTAGGAATAATCGCTCACTGTACCACAGTGTTTGGTGTGTGCTGCTGTTTGCTGCTTTCCAGGGATGTGCAGAGAATGTTGGCGGCAGGGTCTGCATGGCCTTTTGGTGAAAATATCGAAAAATAGAAAAATGGGTCGCAGCAGAAAGCTTCTAGAGACAAATCTAACAAAATGTTCTTCCTTTTCAATCTCTCCATAGCAGGCTGCTCCTCAGTGACACACAAACGCACACACCGCGTCTCTTTTTCTCTCTCTCTGGCTTCCTCCTCCCCCTGCTGCTAGTAGTCTCACACACACACACACACGCACACGCACGCACGCACACACACACACACACACACACACACACACACACACACACACACACACACACACACACTTCACTTAAAGTGAATGTATTTTGAGTTTGGTTTTGATGAAGTGTCTACGAAATTTGATTTATTATTTTAAAGTATAATGCTTTATTGCAGGCCCACATTTTCCATTTTCTTTGATATTCACATTACAAATTGAGCTCTCAGCCAGCAGGCATTCATTAAGGAGACCCCGCACCCCTCTGTCTCGGTACTTTATGTACTGGCCAGAAATGTCACACTGCATGTGTTCATTGTGCATAGTCTGTAATTGCCTCAATCATCACCTTTTCAGATCATAATTTGCTAAACACGCTGTTATTCTGTGAAAATCGTGTGCTATAAATGGACTGGTTGATAATTATCATAATGCCTCTCACCTGTGTTTGATTGCGACCGTAGGTCGCATTTACTATCAAAACCTCCACAAAGTGTAAGTAGTGTAAGTAGTGTAAGTAGTGTCAGTCCCTCTGTCTGTCACACCTCACACGTCACACTCTTGCCCTGCTCATATCTCCGCAACCGTTGCCCCGATCCATGCCAAATTTTGCACACACGTTCCTTGCCTGCCAAACTACAACCTCCAAGGACCCCCGGAGCTCCAGGGACCCCCAGGTCCCTGGGGGACCCCCAGATGTAAAAAATGACCAAATGTGCAAAAATGACCAAATGACCACGCCAACGGGGCTGCTCACGGGGAATTCCCGGGGACCACCGACTCCTGGTGCTCCAGAACGGATGCAAAAGTGGTGGCGCCCCCAGTGGAGGACCCCCTCCACTGCAGCTCACATAAAATGCCGTAACTCCTACAGATTTTGCCCTAAAATCACGAACATCACTACACAGCATGTCTACTCTCATGTCATCAACATGGATCAGGAAGATTTAGGAAAAACACATTTTTGCCCTATTTGTGGAGATAAGCGACCTACGGTCGCTTATCTCCCGATTAGGGAGTCTTACTGGTGTGTTAATAGGGCTGGGTACTGAACTGCTTTGATGCAGTGAGTACTGAAAAAATCACTCAACCTTTTCAGGCCGTGACCCCTAAAATAATCATATTTTAACTAGAGACCCCTCCCCCCCTGACGAGCACTAAGAGTTGAAGAATTACATTTTGTGTAACACGGTTGTATATGAGCTTGTATATGCTATTTTTCTAATTGCGACCGTAGGTCGCACTTACTATCAAAACCTGCACAAACTGTCAGTCTGTCTGTCTGTCTGTCTGTCCGTCTGTCTGCCACACCTCACACGTCACACTATTGCCCTGCTCATATCTCCGCAACCGTTGCCCCGATCCATGCCAAATTTTGCACACACGCTCCTTGGCTGCCAAACTACAACCTCCAAGGACCCCCGGAGCTTCAGGGACCCCCAGGTCCCTGGGGGACCCCCAGATGTAAAAAATGACCAAATGTGCAAAAATGACCAAATGACCACCCCAACGGACAATTCCCGGGGACCACCGACTCCTGGTGCTCCACAACGGATGCAAAAGTGGTGGCGCCCCCAGTGGAGGACCCCCTCCACTGCAGCTCACATAAAATGCCGTAACTCGGGCTAGGAGGGTCCGGGAGAGCCGGGGCCGGTACCTATTCGTCCGCCAAGGCAACGCGGACACCCCACCCCTCATTTCTCACATGGCCCTCTTCTAGCGCCACCATGAGGCCGATTTTTAAAACACATTTTTGGACACTGCTCCTACAGTTTTTGCCCTAAAATCACGCAAATCGCTACACAGTATGTCTACACTCATCCCATCACCATGAATCTGTCCCATATAGCGCCACCTTCAGGCCGATTTTTAAAAACACATTTTTGGACACTGCTCCTACAGATTTTGCCCTAAAATCACGAAAATCACTACACAGCATGTCTACACTCATGTCATCAACATGGATCAGGAAGATTTTGGAAAAACACATTTTTGCCCTATTTGTGGAGATAAGCGACCTACGGTCGCTTATCTCCCGATTAGGGAGTCTTACTGGTGATAGTGCTGGTATTGTGGCAATATGCTAATGAAATGGTGTGTTTATGCGTGGAGTACAGTGAAATACCAATGAGCCTCACCTTTAAATTGGCACTTTAGAAAATGTGAAGATACCCTCTATACACTTAAAGTTTATGTTGGTTTGTTACAGTTGGATGAGAAAACAATGTTTCACATTAAGTTAATCATCTGGGGACCCCCAAAAATAATTGGGGGGTTGTGTGATGTGATGACGTCATCAAACGATAAAGTCGACTTCAACTCAACTTTTTACTGAGTCGAGTTGCCTTGCAAAAATCACAAGTCGTTAATGCCCTTGTTTGTATTGTGTTGAATTGATATTCGACTAAGGCCCCTACACGAAGAGGATACACTGAGTCGTTTCCAAAACGTTCACTGTACAGACGGAATCATCTCTAGAAATGCAAGTGTCTACATGGAACCACTGAGAATGCAACTAAACCACTGAAAATGCTGTCATTTGGCGCGTTTAGACTGATTTGCACGAAGTGACCATTTTCTCCCCTTAACGCACCCGACTATAAATCCAAATTTCCTGTCAAAATCAACACTGTGTTGTGTACTGTTCTAGACTGCAATAGAGGGAAATGCACAGGTTTGCTCATGGAAGACAAGCATTCATCAGCCTGCACACCAGAGCTTTCATAACAGGCATCATCCTGCCTCCCCTCCCCATGCATCTTGGTCGGCTGTGGTCTTGGGGAAGTCATGCAGCGGAAGCCGCGAGTGAACGGACATAATCTGGGATCACGAGGAGCTGACTGTGAAATAGAAACAGAGAGCCAAGTGTAATTCAGCGTAGGATGTCACATTGCACAGCTCCAAATGTTCCCATTTGGGAATCCTCACCTACTGAACCAGGCATGCAGGTTTAGCCATAAATCATAACACCAGTAGAGGTGGCTAATATTCGGACGTTACGTCTCTACTGAAGTTATAAGGGGGAGTCAGAGGGTGGTTGAGCTCCAACGTCCATTTTCGGCTCAAAACATGTACAAATCAATAAGGTGCTCACCGCATCGTCGAAACAGCTTTCTATCTACCGATGAGCCCACTCGGTGGCATGTGTTAGTCCATTATGTTTCTAATAAATGAATGTTTACTCAAACTTCTCAGAGACTCACGTTTCCTCGGAAGTATTCCAACATTCTGTAGTTCTGAAGGCTTCCGCCTTCAGAACTACAGAATGTTGGAATACTTCCGTATACAAAAACGTCATGTCCTAGTATGAGCGAATAGCAACGGCGATCAATGTCACGTGATATGTTCGGCCATTTTTACCCAAGCAGTTCAAAAACAAGGAAAGCGATGAGACTCTGAGAAGTTTGAGTAAACATTAATTTATTGGAAACATATGGACTAACACATGCCGACGAGTGGGCTCATCGGTAGATAGAAAGCTGTTTCGACGATGCGGTGAGCACCTTATTGATTTGTACATGTTTTGAGCCGAATATGGACCATGGAGCTCAACCAGCGAGAGCCCTCTGACTCCCCCTTATAACTCCAGTAGAGACTTAACGTCCGAATATTAGCGATATTACACTCTACTGGTGTTATGATTTATGGCTAATGCAGGTTCATGGTGTGATCATGTGAACACCACATTGATATGACATGGGATCTCATTACAGCATGAAAAAACGAAACACCAAATGTATAAATAAATGTGTCGTTATTACTACAGTCAAACCATGCAACGTTAATGAGAACTGTATCCCATGCCCAGCATGGGATAAAAAATGGGATTCTTAAAAGTGCCACAGTGGAGAAAGACTACTAATTGATTTCATAATATTGCACATGCAGCACTACGACAACTGCACAACTTGGTTTGAAGAAGGCTACAAAGAATATAAGCCTGTGACTGTCTACATTTCTAAACATATCTTTTGTTTTATTGTTCCACTACATTTCATAATCATAATTGCTACAATGATAGGGAGTTGTCCTTTCTCTTTATAATGTCATTAATGGAAGCCCCCTTAAAAAAAAGTGTAACTGACTTTTTTTTCTCCAGAATGCTTAGAATGCTATCATGTATTTTAAAAAGTAAAGTAACTAGTAACAAATTACTTTTATAATGTAGTAACTAGCCACATAACTAGTTACTTTTTCAGAGCAGTAACTAGTAATTTTTTTTAAAGTAACTTGTCCAACACTGCTTATAACAAGCATAAACAGTTGGTTTTGCATCTTAAGGACCTGTCAGCACAGCAGCATGTGTTTTCGTCTGTCCACTGTTGCATCATCAACCCCATGACCATCTGCTTACGACATTGCTGCAGAAGCGTGTTAAATAATGGAATAAAATCATCTGCCCAAAGTTCCCAAACGTTGCTGTTTGGGAGAAACCAGTGGTAACATTAGTACAGGAAAGGACTGAACAAAACTCGCAATGGCACGATGAATCTGGATAGGCTGACTGAGTTCCCAAACGTTTCATGCCCTCGTAAATAATCGTATTTGAACTGGGGAGCCACCCACACTGACAAGCACTTGGAATTGTAGGCATTACCCATTTCTTTACAACAATGTTTGCCTCTCTCTTGCATAATATTTGACCACTTCCTCCACCGTCGGTGTATGAATGTGCGTGTGTGTGGGTGAATGTAATGCACAATCTATGTAAAGCGCTTTGGAATAAAGCGCTATATAAATGCACCGTTTGCCTTTAAACGTATAGCCTAGCATGAATGCAAGCCCCCTCGACTTGCACAGCCCTATTATGCTGCAGCCTGTTTAGTGTTATACATTCATGATAAGGCCAAAACATTTCCAAGCTTACTGACAGCGAATCCTATAAATGTTAAAGACTGACCTAGGGTGTGTTTAGGCCTACTGTTCACCTGTTATGAAGAAAAGGTGCTGCCTTGAGCGCTTTGTCTGGTGGAAAAAATAAAATAAAGTGCAGTAGGGCCTACACATTTTGTTTCAATTACATTGAGAGTCCATCAGCACAGAGTAGCAGAGGCTCTGCATGCTTTCACTAGTATATTATTGTATTTTGTTTAAGGATGTATTGTAATAAGTTAAGATAAAAGTCATGACATCATACAAGAATGTTCATGCCTTAATCTTATTCAATCTACACTGCAGCAATACGCAGCAGCAGTGCACTTAATCCCTGGATATAGAGGAGCCCAGCATTACGTTGTTGTGTGTGTGTGTGTGTGTGTGTGTGTGTGTGTGTGTGTGTGTGTGTGTGTGTGTGTGTGTGTGTGTGTGTGTGTGTGTGTGTGTGTGTGTGTAACTGCTTAATCACACATCTAATTTGCATCTAATTGGGCTATTTCAGAATGCTCACCAAGTGTGCCCGTCACTGCAGGACAGGTGGGGAAGCGTGCGTGCGTGCACACATACACACAGAACCAGAAAACCGGAAGGACTTTCCACCGTTCACCGCTCTTCCCATGGGAGGAGAAAGAAAGGCTCATTGGTATTTCACTATACTCCACGCATAAACACTCCATTTCATTAGCATATTGCCACAATACCAGCACTGACATCAAACACAGGTGAGAGGCATTATCATATTATCAACCAGTCCATTTATAGACAAGGCAGATGAGCATTGCCTGATATTAAAGACCCCCCCCCCCCTCTCCATTTGATTTCCTAATATTAACAACACCTGGCAGCATCGCCAGGGTGTCCAGTATCATTGGTGTAAAGCAACTAAGGACATACTGTACTTAACTCAATGACTTATGGTGATTGAGTTTATGGTGTTCCCTGCCAGCTATTTTTCGTTTTTCTTACCCTTTAAAAGTCTATCCATCTCAAGTAAGATCGTGCACATCCGTGCACATCCACACGCACGCCGCGCCATGCATGCCACGGCGTCGCCGGGAAAAAAAAGACTGCACGTTGGTTAAACCGTGAAACCGTTCCAAAGATACTAGCAAGTTTGTTAGCATTGTATGTTTACACTGGAGACGCTCCGGAAACCAGGAAACAGAGATATGCGCATTTTTCTGCAAAACTCTACATTGAGGCAGAGTTACTTGTAGTTTGAACTAGTTTCTTCATCTCTTCTGACACTGCAGGGTAACTAACACTGGGTCTGGTTCTACCTCTGCCTCCAGTATTCTGAAAAATATAAAAATACTTCAATCCAGAAATTCTGTAGGGTGGATGGGGCACAGGGCATAACTGTGTAGAAGAGTTGCATCTGCTGAATTACACCTACAGTGTCACACTGGGGAGAGATGTCTAGAAATGTTTTGTGTAATTTTACTTTTGAATAATGTAACTTACGTAATATTTTAAACACTGTTGCAAGTTAATCAAACAGTTATGCATGTATTCAATACCCCCCTCCCAGATGTCTTCAGTCAGGTGTATGCCCAGTTCAGCCAAACCAATCAGCTTTAATAGAGTCAGTCGAGACCGGAGCCATGTTATGCAAAGTGTCATACAAATAAAAAATTAAGTGTCTAGTCTCAGCCGCACAAATGGGACAGCCTGCATAATGAGTTCTATTTTGGTACTTTATGTACATTTTGATACTAATACCCTTGTACTCTTACTGAAGTACATTTAGAATCCAGGACTTTTACTCTAGTATTTCTACATTGCAGTATTGATACTTTTACAAAAAATGTGAGTAGTTTTTCCACCACTGCCTTTTCTCACATTTGATTTTCTACTAACAAAACATCTGGCAGCATCGCCAGGGTTTTCCACAAGTGTATATCATGTCTAGTAGTTGCCAGCTGGGGGGGGGGGAGGGGCACAGACAGGAGGCTGTGTAAACATCAAACACATTATGGCTAAACAAGGACAAATATTAAAGGCAGACGGAGATATTACAGGTTTTATCAACAGTTGTTGTCAATTTGATTAACCAGCGATTAGTTTTCTAGTTAAGGCAGGTCATACATTTAACATGGGTTTGCTGAAAACTTTAACAGGATTCAGCTACAGTCTGTTATTGAAAATGCCTTTTTATCTCCTCTTCATTTTTTTTTAGAAGCAGAAGCTATACAGTGAAAAAAAAAGAAAAAAAAAAGAAAAACATATATAAATACCCGCCCTCGGCTTCAATTTATTTATTTAATTATACAAATTGAACACATTTTCCAGGAAATTAATGCAATCTGCAATTATGTACAGTAGAAGAAGAAGTTACCTACGTCATCCAACAAGGGAAATTCAGTTTTCAGCTTAACCCAGCTGACCCCCAGTGCTTCGCACAAGGCACGCGGGGGGAGGAGAGCAGTGATAGCTGGAGCGGGGAATCGTACCTGGGACCTCTGGGACCTCTGGAGTCTTAGGTATGGACACTAACCACTCAGCTATCACTGCTATAGAGTGGGAACAGTGGGCCTATACATCAGAATGCCTCAAAGACTGTGGTGCCTGCAAATAATTCTATAATAATAATAGGTATTATAATAACTTGCATTATTGGGCTGTACTCACAGTGGGAGCAAAATTATACCTGAAAGGACAGAAAAAGGAAAACAACATAATACCCCTCAATATCACTCTGGAGGGATAAAGGAACAATTACCTTTTCCTAGAACAAATATGAAGTAGGGATATATCGAAATTATATTCATCAAAAGGTGCATGGTTATATACATTAATCAATCAATTTAATATCTGATAATGAGTATAATTGTGTTGCTGAACATGGACATGCACATAGCAATAACATTGTATTCACACAAAGAAGTTGCCCTAAAAAAAATTCCAGTCACTATTTTAATGGGCAAGTCTAACTCTCAAGACACATCTGTATTTATAGTGGAAAGTAGCTGATGTAGCACAATGCAGCACAAGTGTTGAGGCATCGTAGACCTGTTATTTTCGCTATTTTCACTATTTCTTCACGTGAAAACACGAAAATAAAGAAGAAAGAAAATGTATCTAATGACATGCCCAAAATAAGGATGGCAGCCAGGCTGAGAATGGTTAGAATTGTCTACACACAGTACTGTCATAGTTCTTGAGCAGTCTTAACAAACTGGCTGCAGACTTTTGACAGTATACAGACATAGCTGTATTGTTTTAATTGTCCATGGAGCTATATACCGTACATATGTCACTTCCTCTTGTTATGTATCAGTGTGCCGAAACGCGTCCGCTTCTCTCCTGGTAGACTGCTGCTGCTGCTTTACATCATTAAACACTCCTAAACTTCTTGAGAAAGTGCGGATGTTTTCTTCCTTGGACCTGGACTCATCTTGTTAGCCTTTGATGTCTTTCTGTACCTCTGTGACAATTACATTTCTGACTAATAAAGTATTCATTCGATCGATCAATCAATCAATCAATCAATCAATCAATCAATCAATCAATCAATCAATCAGTGTATGTAAGTTCATACATGTACGCACACACACTGCCAGTGCTAGCACACACACGCACGCACGATACACGCACGCACGCACGCACGCACGCACGCACGCACGCACGCACGCACGCACACAAACACATGTACACACTTCTGTTCCCTCCGCCTGCAGCATAATGACCTGAGTGCAGAGCTAAGCAGCAACCCTTCCATCTCAATGCCGCTGAAAATGCTGAGGCGCGGCAGGTTTAACAATTAGACGCCAGGTAGACGTCTGGTCGGGGGACCCCAGCGGGCCCGGCATTACCGATGTTAATTATGTTTCAGATTGATAATGGCTTATTTACAAAACCCAGTCGCGGGCTACCGGGGGTCACGTTTGCTTCGGATCGAACAATTTGCTCTGATGAACCCCCCCTGGCAGCAGCAAGCGCCCAGCGCATGCAAATGAACAGGCCTTGTTCACAGGGGCGTCACAAGAGGGGGAGGGGGGGGGGGGGGGGGCAAGGTGGAGGAGGGGCCTTAATTATTTTATAATGAATGAAAATAGCAGATATACAAGCTCACAGCTTGTAGATCTGCTATTTTTTTAAAAGTCGTGAAAATGTGTGCAAATCTTTGAATATATGTATTTTTTAAGTAAACATTTGTAACTAAAATGTTGCTTCTGGGGGGTCCCTGGAACAAAGTAGGCCTATTTTGAGATGGGGGTCCGTGGCCAAATACACATCATTTTGGGGGTCCTTCACATGAAAAAGTTTGAGCACCACTGACATAGAAACATAGTTTTTGTTCTCAAAAAAAACTTAGAAGGATTTGAAATATTCAAAGACTTTTTCAAAATTAGCTGATCTACAAGCTTGCTGTGAGCTATTTTTCAATTGTTAAAGCACAAAATGTGAGTGATCCTTGTACCCAGAATTTGGTGCGACACCCCTGCGTGTTCATTATCATACAGGGGACTGTTCCGTCGGTGTGGCTATTACTGGCGCTGTCTCCCGACTACTGGTGTGTCTGCCCTTACCAGGTGAGCCAAAGTGAGATGGATAGGCCGCCCCCCTTTGCTCTTCACACTACACGCTGATGTAATTAATTTGGGTCTACAGGAACAGAACGCCCCCTCCACACACACACTATGCATTGATGCACGCACTGCACGCATGCACGTACACACAAGTAATTGATTGGGACATGTAGTCTTTAGGCTCGTTCTTCTTGGCCCGACTGCGATGTTTAGACTGGCTGGCAAGTCGGCGCAGATGGCTGCCTGTGTGTGTGTGGGTGGTGTGCGTGCAAGTGTGCGATTGTGCATGTGAGCCTGCGTGTGTGTGTGTGTGTGTGTGTGTGTGTGTGTGTGTGTGTGTGTGTGTGTGTGTGTGTGTGTGTGTGTGCGTGTGTGTGCGTGTGCGTGCTCACATCTGCATGCCTCCTAACGTTGCGGCACATACTGGCTAACACCCACCTCCCACCTTGCAAAAAAAGGGAGGCTTGCTGGAAGTGTTCTGCATTTGCTAATCTGAAGTGCAAATAGGTTTGCACAGCCTTGACCCTGGAGGGTCAGTCTCTTACACCCTCCAAGTTAAATTACATCCACAGATTGAACGCAGCCTGTACTTGATGTGCCCACAGCTAGCATTGGACAGTGGTGGATAAAGTACTCACATTTTTTACTTAAGTAAAAGTATCAATACTGCAATGTAGAAACACTCTGTTACAAATAAAAGTCCAGAATTCAAAATGTACTTGAGTAAAAGTACGAAAGTATTGGCATCAAAATGTACTAAAAGTACCAAAAGAAAAAGTACAAAATCTTTGAAAATAGCAGATCTACAAGCTCACAACGGGTCGCGATGCGAAGCGTTGTGAGCTTGTAGATCGGCTATTTTCAAATAGCCTAGGTATAAAATAAGGCTAAAGTGGATTAATGTACTGTATGTTTTATAATATTATAAGTTATACCTGCAAAGTAACTAGTAACTAAAGTTTTCAAATTATTGTAGTGGAGTAAAAGTACAATATTTGCCTCTGAGATGTAGTGGAGTAAAAGTAAAAGTAATGAAAACTGGAAATACTTAAGTAAAGTACAAATACCTCAGAACTGTACTTAAGTACAGTACTTAAGTAAATGTACTTAGTTACTTTACACCACTGACAGCTAGCATGAGGACCACCAAAGACCAACGTGGTGTCCCAGCACATACAGTATGTCGTTATTTGCCTGCTTGTGTTGGATTGTGCGTCCACAGCTGCCTCTGAGTGTGTGTCTGTAGAAAGCAGACAGCATGTTATTGGCTATTGTTTATAAGCCGGGTGGTTCAAAGCCATGTTGGAGCCTGCTGATCCAGGCTTTAAAGCATGTACTGTACGGTAGCTCGCCAGACGGCAGCGACTTGAACAGTCCTAGGTGGTTTGAATCTTTGATAATCTTCAACAGGCTTTACTTGGTGGTGGTGCCATAGTGTTGTGTCTATGGAGTTAACATTACTCTAATAAACCCCCAGGTGTGGTTATAATAATATGAAAGCTGAAAGCCTCTGAGTCAAAAGGCCCATCCCCTTTTTACCATACAGCAACACTGTGGGTGTGGCTACTTCAGCTGGTCACCACCCACCTGAAAACCAGGTATACTAATAAACAGGTGGGTGTGGCCACATAAAAACATAATTTTAACACTTTCTGTACACTTTTTTTATAATCATACCTCAAATACACATCATTTTGGGGGTCCTTCACATGAAAAAGTTTGAGCACCACTGACATAGAAACATAGTTTTTGTTCTAAAAAAAACCTTAGAAGGATTTGAAATATTCAAAGACTTTTTCAAAATTAGCTGATCTACAAGCTTGCTGTGAGCTATTTTTCAATTGTTAAAGCACAAAATGTGAGTGATCCTTGTACCCAGAATTTGGTGCGACACCCCTGCGTGTTCATTATCATACAGGGGACTGTTCCGTCGGTGTGGCTATTACTGGCGCTGTCTCCCGACTACTGGTGTGTCTGCCCTTACCAGGTGAGCCAAAGTGAGATGGATAGGCCGCCCCCCTTTGCTCTTCACACTACACGCTGATGTAATTAATTTGGGTCTACAGGAACAGAACGCCCCCTCCACACACACACTATGCATTGATGCACGCACTGCACGCATGCACGTACACACAAGTAATTGATTGGGACATGTAGTCTTTAGGCTCGTTCTTCTTGGCCCGACTGCGATGTTTAGACTGGCTGGCAAGTCGGCGCAGATGGCTGCCTGTGTGTGTGTGGGTGGTGTGCGTGCAAGTGTGCGATTGTGCATGTGAGCCTGCGTGTGTGTGTGTGTGTGTGTGTGTGTGTGTGTGTGTGTGTGTGTGTGTGTGTGTGTGTGTGTGTGCGTGTGCGTGTGCGTGTGCGTGCTCACATCTGCATGCCTCCTAACGTTGCGGCACATACTGGCTAACACCCATCTCCCACCTTGCACATGCACACATAGACATGAGAGGGGGCTTGAGCCTCTGCCCTTTTATCCGTCTGTAAAAAGTGCCCTCTCCAGACCATGAATGCAGTTTTTACTATGGTGACAGAAACGAAAATGCCCTCTTTCCATGCCATAAATGAGGGCAGCATTCTTGTCCAAACTCTCCTTAACTTGAATGCATCATCTTATGTTGAAAGAATTGCCCTCACTGTGTAGAAATCCATGCCGTACGCCACATCTCCAATATTGCATTTTTTATGCTTAGTTTAGTATGGTATCATATCATGTACTGAAAATAGCCGACCTGGGGCTGAGTTACTAGGGCCCAAGGTGGAGGGGCCTTAATAATATTATACCTCCTTAGCTATTCAAAAATAGCAGATCTACAAGCTGGCAGCGTGGCACTCGGTGCCGCGCTGCGAGCTTGTAGCTATGAAAAGTCATGAAAATGTGTGCAAATCTTTGAATATACAGTGTATGTCTTATTCAGGCCGGGAACACATTTTGCTGTTTGGGAGGGGCTTACAGTACATGTACAGTATGTAGCAACATATTTGTTTTGTAGGCTAATTTCTGATTTAGCCCTATTCTATAGGTTAGGCCTAAATGGGTTAAGCAAACATTTGTAACTCAAATTTTGCTTCTGGGGGGGGGGGGGGGGGTCCCCTGGAACAACATGTTTTGAGATGGGAGTCCACGGCCAAATACATGTAATTTTGGGGGTCCTTCACATGAAAAGGTTTGAGGCACCACTGACATAGAAATATAGGTTTTTCTGCACGAAATAATGTGTAATAATGCATTCCCAGTCTAATGAAATACATTCATGGGGGGCCCGCAGTGAATCCTTGTACCCTGGGACGAGAATTTGGTGCGACAACCCTGGCGGAGAGACAGAGTATCCAAACTAAAGGGAGGCTTGCTGGAAGTGTTCTGCAGTTGCTAATCAGAAGTGCAAATAGGTTTGCACAGCCTTGACCCTGGAGGGTCAGTCTCTTACACCCTCCAAGTTAAATTACATCCACAGATTGAACGCAGCCTGTACTTGATAACCACGTGGCTAGCATGAGGACCACCAAAGACCAACGCGGTGTCCCAGCACATACGGTATGTCGTTATTTGCCTGCTTGTGTTGGATTGTGCGTCCACAGCTGCCTCTGAGTGTGTGTCTGTAGAAAGCAGACAGCATGTTATTGGCTATTGTTTATAAGCCGGGTGGTTCAAAGCCATGTTGGAGCCTGCTGATCCAGGCTTTAAAGCATGTACTGTACGGTAGCTCGCCAGACGGCAGCGACTTGAACAGTCCTAGGTGGTTTGAATCTTTGATAATCTTCAACAGGCTTTACTTGGTGGTGGTGCCATAGTGTTGTGTCTATGGAGTTAACATTACTCTAATAGACCCCCAGGTGTGGTTATAATAATATGAAAGCTGAAAGCCTCTGAGTCAAAAGGCCCATCCCCTTTTTACCATACAGCAACACTGTGGGTGTGGCTACTTCAGCTGGTCACCACCCACCTGAAAACCAGGTATACTAATAAACAATAAACACTTTTTTTATAATCATACCTCATGTTCATGTTGTAGGTGAAAGAAATCACGGGATCGTTGGTACGACGGTGATGCGGTCAGGATCGGGGCGGAGCCATGATGCTTGCAAAGCAGACCCTCGACTGTATAGCCGAATATAGCTTACAACATCTACCGTCAAAATAAAACACATATTGTGGAACAAATTTGCTCTCAAAATAACAAGCTTTTTGTGAGTGCTATCCCCTGAAAATACATAGGGTCTGACAGAGACAACAATGTCTCTGTTTACTCAGCCAGTCCAGACCATTGAGAGGCCTTGTGCCAGACAACAAACTCTCTTAAGCTGAAAATGTTTTATTGTGATTAGTTTTAATTTACAAACGGCTAGGCGTGCTGTGATGCTCATTTAAGCCCGGCAAGAGAGTTCATTTCAACCAATCAGATTGCTTGGTCGAAGCTATCTGTTGTATAACGATAACGATGTCAAGTATCCATATGGGGAACCTCATCATCGGATTAGCGAGTGCGTTGCAGTAAAACGTGCGTCTGTGTCATGTCTGAGTTGTTCCACTCAACGCTGAGTAGACCATACAGTGCAAATGTACACAGCTGTGTTTGAATAGAGGGCTCAAGGGTCTGCCATTAACATTCAGAAGCTGTTAGTTCAATGTTACAGAAAAAGACAGAAAACAAGCACTCCCCTTAGCTACTATACTGTGTATAACATTGTGGGCACATGTAATATTATATGACATGGTATACAGTATGATTCCCTGTGGTCGCCCCTTAATTATTTTTATATTTTTAATATTTTAATATTCAAGGTTATTGTATTATGGATGCTTTTATTGAGAACAGACTGTGAACTTTACAGACTAACAGTTTATGGCATTATGTATCAGTGTATCTGTCTTTCTTGATGCTGCTATGTGGATGCACTAAACAACATTTCAACAACATGTGGCTGGGTGTGTTGTTGTTTTTGTTGTCATTCTTCTTGTCTTTTGTTTTCATTGTGTGTAATTGTGGAAAAAAACTGAAAAAACTTGGATGAAATTTGTGTCTAAATAAAAAAAGATCTTAAAAATAAATCAAATACCTTATAGCATTGGCCTTTCAGAAGTGTGACAAGCAGCATAATTTTGAATGCTTATACTGCCCTTCCAAAGTCCCTCCTGTGTAAAGAGACCACACCTGTCAATGCTGTCATTTTACAGACGCACACACGCATGCACGCACACTGCAGGAATATAAGTCGGTGCTCTCCAAGGACTGTGCAGATGGTGAGTTAGACAGCTCCAAAACAGCTCTGCTATGATGAGGGATAGAGAGAGGACACTTGAGCGAGAGAGAATGAGAGAGAGAGAGAGAGAGAGAGAGAGAGAGAGAGAGAGACTATCAAAAAAAAACTGAGGAGGGACAATAGAGATGAAAAAGACAGAGGGGATACTCAACAGTAGAAGTGCCAGAAGCAATTTAGACGTTTATTGTGAGTGAGAAAAGATAGAGCGCTGTGGCTCTATTCTGTGGCAGGCAGAGGCTGAACGGGAGAGGAGAGGAGAGGTTGAATGTTCTTCACAGGGGGAGGGGCTTTAACTCATTTATACTGAGAATGCATTATTAAGCATTATTTTGTGCTTTAACTACTGAAAAATAGCAGATATACAAGCTGTATATATATATATATATATATATATATATATATATATATTGAATATCTGCTATCTTTCAATAACTAAAGCATAAAATAATTAAGGCCCCTCCACCTTGGGCCCTAGTAACTCCCCCCCCGTGACGCCCCTGCCCCTCCATACAATACACTGCCACCACCACCTGAGTGCTTGGCCAGGTGGCTTGGAGGCAGATGCAATCAGAAGACTCTGGGCTATTGGGGGGGGGGGGGGGGGGATGGTTGAGGTGGGGGCAGGTCGAGGGGGCACCCCGGGCGTAATGAAGCAGCATGTGCAACGTGTTCACACACAATCACGCTTTGCGGCTGCGCCTGCTGATGCCTGCCGGCTGCACACGGGTCTTGTGTCGCTGATAATGGACTGTGACTAACCTCTGACCTGCCACATAAATAACGGTTACGGGTAGATATGATGCCGACAGGTGTAGTGTAATGTTTCTCTCTCTCTCTCTCTCTCTCTCTCTCTCACTTTCATTCTCCATCTGCGTTCATAATGTCTGTGTTGGAGCATACCGCTGTGTACACTCACTGTAAATATACTGTTTTAATAACTGTAATGTGGAGATGAACAACTTCAGCATATTTCAAACATTTTGAAAGTAGCCAGCGGCACACTCACCAAGCCACCTACTTTGAAAAAATAAAGAAAGACAATTCCAAATCTATCTAAGGAAGGGAAAGCGTGTGTGTGTGTGTGTGTGTGTGTGTGTGTGTGTGTGTGTGTGTGTGTGTGTGTGTGTGTGTGTGTGTGTGTGTGTGTGTGTACACGCGCGTGCGTGTAGAGAGAGAGAGAGCGTGACAGTCTGGAGTATGGAGCAACCTATGCAAGCACAGCGGGTCGGAGTGAGTAGCGTACCGTCTGACCAGGCTTTGTCCACTTTCTGAGGTGAAGGGGAACACACACTGGACGCGGAGGCGGCGCGGAGGCGGCGCGGAGGCGGCGCGGAAGCGGCGCGTCCAAAAATACGGCCCCGTTATTTTCAATGAACTAATCCACACCGGCGGCGTCAGACGCACGCAGCCGCAGGTCTGCCGCCTCGCCTGCCGCGCAGATACGCCGCTGTTCTATTTTTTTCAGCGTTGCCGGCGGTGAACATGTTCTCCCATGGTTCTCCCCACTGGGGGAAATGGATGTGCTGTGTGGCAGCGCGCCGCCTCCAGTTGGGGTTACCGCGCGGCACTTCACGTGCGTCGATACCGCGACGCGACGCTGTGCAGCCGTCCGCGTTCAGTGTGTGCTCCCCTTGAGACTGCCATCTTGTATTGCCCAAGGCTGATCGGATGACATGTGGCCTCACCTCGACCTGATTGAGAAAGTGCACAGGCACATAGCTTCCTTCAATCAGTTGTCAAGGTGCTGTCCATGGTGCTGAGGTCTCTCCCCAGGCTTTCACTCCCCTCTGTGGGGATCGGCGCTGTCCGTGGTGCTTAAGTCCCTCAGGCTTTGGATCATAGACCGTAAACATGAATGGACTAACGGTTACGCCCGTATACTCTACAGCAGGGGTCTTAAACGTTTTCAGGCCAAGGATGTTTTCAGGCCTCAGTTGAGAGAGGGATGAATCAGGGACCCCCACAACCTTATCATAGATTCCAGCACAAGGCGTTGTGAGCTTGTAGATCTGCTATTTTTGGCTAAATTCTCCAAATAAAGTGGTTAATATAAAAAAGGAGAAAAAAATCACACAAAGATTTGGAGGCCCCCAAATCTTTGTGTGACCCTAGGGGTTCTGGACCCCCCCATATTTTCAATATGAACAACATGATTGAGCCGGACCCAAATCCCTACTATCAGTTATAAATGTGTGTCCGAACTGAGCCTGACCTGTCAGGTATCAACAGGTCCTGCCTGGCTTTGGTCAGGTAGTCACCCTTTACTCTTCATACCCAAGCCCCCAGAACGGCTTGTAAACATTGAAGCGGCCGCCCTACTGGCCAAAGCTGGAATTTCAGGCGGGGTGAAACATACATGTACGAGCATAAGAGCGCGGCGCTGGGGTCTACAACAGGGTTCAATGGACGTTGACGTCGTTCGTGACGTCATTGGTCTCTAGGTAGAGACCAATTTCCCCCAGAATGCACCTGGATTAGCTTCATGCTAGCATGTAGCTATTGCTTCAAAACGCCACTGAGCACTTGCATTGAAATGATAGCTGGGGGCGGGGTTGGTCCGCTCTCTATTATTGCGACCGTAGGTCGCATTTACTACCAAAACCTCCACAGGCTGTCCGTGGGTGAGTCAGTCCGTCCGTCACACTTTTGCCCTGCTCATATCTCCACAACCGTTGCCCCCATCCATGCCAAATTTTGCACACACACTCCTTGACTGCCAAACTACAACCTCCAAGGACCCCCCGAGCCCCAGGGACCCCCAGCTCCCTGGGGGACCCCCAAGTGTAAAAAATGACCAAATGTGCAAAAATGACCAAATGACCACCCCAACGGGGCTGCTCACGGGGAATTCCCGGGGACCACCCACTCCTCGTGCTCCAGAACGGATGCAAAAGTGGTGACGCCCCCAGTGGAGGACCCCCTCCACTGCAGCTCACATAAAATGCCGATAAGCGACCTACGGTAGCTTATCTCCCGATTAGGGAGTCTTACTGGTATATATACTCTATGTTCATACCGCAGCTCCCTGTTTTTACTTCCTCTCCTTTGGCAGAAATGGGATTCAAAAGGGTATTTCAGTTCAAGGACCATTTCAAAGCACATTCAGTCAGTATCTCTGCTGAATGCATCCATTTCCAGTTCTCCAAAAATCCATGCTCACTCAGCTGGTCTAACATGGTGCAGTTTGTCCAATGTGTCACCCTAGAGGCCTCGACTAAATGAAAACATGACAAGACAGCAACTGTAACACATCAGGCCTAGAACACGTTTCTGATTATAACACAGCCATCGACCACCCATCCAGTGAAAATGTCAGACTCACGTTTGTGAAAACTAATTCTGCCACTCGGGGTGAAAATAACACCAGTTACTAAGTCAACCTTACTTTATTCATTTTCAAAACATTCAACATCAAAAGTATTTCTCTCCAGAAGTGATAAAATATCTACAGTCTACCAAATGATGGGAGAGTGAAATATATTGGGTGGCCGGGTATTTAAAAAGATGTGTTTAAACCGATGCACTTGAATTCATGTCCTTGGCCTTTAGACCATTTCTATGTTGGATAGAGTAGAATGTTTGAACGGTTCAATACAGCTCCTCTGCAATGTTATACAAGGTCTGTTTAATCCTGCATTGAAACATTTTATATAATTGCATGGGTTTACATGAACTGCAAGGCATTGATTAGAGCTCTGCTTCAGTATTATGTATTTCTCAGAATGGGTGGGTTGCAGCTAGGGTTGTCAATATTGCACTGTAATGGGTGATATGTTTAATGCAGAGTATTATGTTTAAGCAATATTACACGAGAGGGTGTGGGATAACTGAATTATTTGCACGACAGTGATGCGGTCAGGAACGAGCCGTAGGCGAGTTCCGCCGAGCATCACTGGAGTGCAATTATACAACTGTTGCCCTTAAAAAAAACACGTCAACTTAATTTCATTTTAATTTAGATATTCGATAGGAATTTGTAATTTTTTTATGCCACATTTAGCTACTCTGTCCCATGAAACACACGCTAGCCTAGGCTGCCTAGCCGCCTAGCATAGTGTGGGGAGAGAGGAGCACTTGCGGTCTTTCGTGACCAACGCAGCTGATTTCTTTACTTGATGAGAGACCGTGCATCTGTGCTCGTTATATGCACGGTTGGAGAGCCTGTTTTCCATTGAGAGCCCGACTACCTGTTGTATAATAGTTTATGTTTCCTGGCTTGGAAACAGGGTTTTCATAGGTCGCTAGATTGACCCGTGATAATTGCAGTAAGTTATTGGATTGTTCAGTTCAGTACAGCTCATATCGACCACTGGCATGACGTGACAGCACCCTGATATTTTGCAGCTAGTGGTGGCTAACTGAGAACTCAGAGATAGCACCAAGTGCTTTCAGTATTCTTGGGTGGAATAACGTAGGGGACTGCACATGAAAAATGCTTTTCTTACAATGTATCAGAGTGAAAAATGGTTTACTACCAGACGACACTTTGCAGGGGAGGGGGGACATGGCTCCTGTTTCCTTTACTAAAATCAGACTTCGGAACTTTTTTTTCTTCTTTTTTTCATCCATTTTCATCAGATGTCGTAGGCTTACAGTATGTGGTATCAGGTAATGAATACATTCAAGTATTTGTCAGGGGAATGTACATAGGGCATGTACACTTTAAGGGGGAGGGATACGCATGGTTTGTTTGTTTCTTACAATCAGGCTTTAGACAATGGTGTAACAGACAGCCTTGAGCATGATCATTGACAGCTATATGTCCTATTTGTTAATGCAATGGTAAACTATGAGTAGTGTAATCGTTTGTAGGGGAACCTCTGCCTCTTAGTAATTCACATGGTCTTTTTCTTTTTCCAGTCGTGAAATATCCTCCCTTACCACCTGCATTCATAAATGACTGATGGTATATCAGTCATTTTTAAATGCAGGTGGAAACGGACGGATATTTCACAATTGGAATGAATCCTCTCACTTGTACATTTCGGTGAGCTGTAGGGGACCGTCCATAAGTGCTGATGAGCTGGGCAATAGAGGAGAGAAAGATTGGCACTCCTCCTGTTCGGCCTCTCATGGCTGTGCCATTATGATACTACATTCCTCAAAGTGTTACTAGGAGGGCCTTTTCTCCCTATTACATTTCCTGGCTATGAGTCACTGCTGGTATTTTCAATCTTCCTGCAACGAGGGCCCAGGGGTATTTGAGTACATTAGTGCCTTTTTTCGGGTCAGTTCTCTGAGCCCACACTATACTGCACCAGCGTGTTTGGCAAAAAGTGATATTTCTCTCTGAATACGGCAGCACATTATGTTTTTTTCTTTCTTTTTTTTTCTTCTTTTGATATGGCATGGTATGTCATGGTATATGTCAAGTCTTATACAGTACATTCAAGGGTAACATATTAATGTTGTAGATATGACTCTAAGGACTTAGAGAGGCCATCAAATTTTCATCAGAATTGACTTGGTATAGATCATCAGCTGTCTCCTTCACAGGAAGCAGAAATCCGTGCCATGCAATTTATTATTAACCACAGTGTAGAACTACTGCTGCAGCGTTCTTTCCATTCCAAGAGGAAGTCTTTGGGTAGACTAAACGTTGCTCACATCTCTTTTTGTTCCAAAACATGCTTTTAGTGCATAATTCTGGTACATTTTGCTATCACAATATACTATTTTGTTTAACGATGATATTATAATAAGTTCTACAGAATAACTAACTAGACAGAATTGTCGGCAGTAAAGCAGGATAGATACAATGCAAGATATCGGGAGGGTGTTTCTAATTAAATTGGCTACGGTTCTGCTGTGTTGTATTTTCTATAAGGTTCATTTCCAGCACTAATGTAGAACAGCTAGCAGTTGCTTCACGTAATTTGCCTTCTGGGGGTGGGGAGCGAAAAGTAACAAAGCTGCAATGAAACTCTGTTCTACTCCAGCCAAACAAAAAATCACTTCTGAATCACAGGGCTCGATGACTCAGCATATTTGAACACCTCCTTTTCTTTCCAGGTTTCTCGCTTTGTTTTATACGTATTCAATCGTTATGTAGAGTATTTCAGGTTAGTTATGTATGTTAGTTATGCATGTTAGATAGACTCTCCCATGTAAGAACCCCTGTGGCTCTGAGGGATTAGTTTAATGCTTTAGTCCCCCGACTCAAAAGGGGGCACCCTGTTTTGCAAGGTGACAATGTATTGATATAGATGTTCTTTTCCTTCTCTAATAACTATTATTTAACTTAGCATCAGTTGATGTTTCATTAAAAAATAAAAACATCATATCTAAAGCAAGGCAGTCTTGACACCTGGCACCTACGCTATCAAAAAGATTAATGGCACAATATTAAAAAACAAATTGTGGTACTTTGTAATGGATATGGGGTCAATGATAGAGTTGGATGATGAATTGATGGTGAGACTGGATACCCCATATTCCGGATACTGTATGGTAAATAATAAGCTTCACATAGTGATTCATCATTCCCTGAAACATATCTCCTCTTCATGTATCCTGATAAAAGCCTTGCCTCACTGTAATGGCATGCTACAGATAATAACTGGTTTCCTCTGCGTTACGCATACACTCTATATATATAAGCCAGGGCAAACTGCAAATACATTGTATTCAATGTAATTAATTTATTTAGAAGATGAACAGGACAGTGAGTGTTCAACAACCATTTACTCACATTTAGGACACTGGAGTTACGTGGCACTCACACCTATGTTGCACCTCTTTTATGCCAATATTTGAGGAACCCTGATGTCATCAGTATATGCCCATATATGGGCATGCTGATATGCCCATATATGGATATCTTTGTATCTGTCAGTCCTTGTCCCTTTTATGCCCTAAATATTATATTTATATTGTTGTATGGCGACCTTGAGTGCCCTGAAAGGCGCCTTATAAATAAAATGTATTATTATTATTATTATTGCGACCGTCAGGGAGCAGTTTACTATGAAAACCTCCACCGGCCGTCCGTCGGTCGGTCGGTCGGTTGGTCGGTCGGTCGGTCACACGTCACACGTCACACCTTTGCCCTGCTCATATCTCCGCATCAGTATATAGGGCTTGTTTGTTTATTGTATGACATCACGCCACATCATCAGCTGTGGACTCTGTGATGTCATCGTATCGCATCAGTATATAGGGCTTGTTTGTTTATTGTATGACATCACGCCACATCATCAGCTGTGGACTCTGTGATGTCATCGTATCTCCATATATGGCCATCTCCGTATATGGAGATATAAGTCGTCCATGCCCAAGTATGGGCTGGTGAGGTCAGACTTTGTGTGATGCCACCTTAGCAACCATGGTTTTACCCTAGCAACCAACTGTTTACCCTAGCAACCAACTGTTTACCATAGCAACCATGTTTTTTTACCCTAGCAACCAACTGTTTACCATAGCAACCAGATACGCAGAGCAGGGATCTCCATATATGGGCATAAAAGGGATTCTGTTAGGGATCTCCATATATGGGCATAAAAGGGATTCTGTTAGGGATCTCCATGTATGGGCATACAAGGGATTCTGTTAGGGATCTCCATATATGGGCATAAAAGGGATTCTGTTAGGGATCTCCATATATGGGCATAAAAGGGATTCTGTTAGCTGTTAGTGATCTCCATATATGGGCATAAAAGGGATGCTGTTAGGGATCTCCATATATGGGCATAAAAGGGATTCTGTTAGGGATCTCCATATATGGGCATGAAAGGGATTCTGTTAGGGATCTCCATATATGGGCATAAAAGGGATTGTATCCCAGATGATGCCCTGTTAGGATATCCACACTAACAGAATCCATATATGGTCCTACCGACAGCTGCTATAAGCCAACCCTGGCGATAAGGTCTGAGTCGAAGAAATGCTTCTTTCCTGGCAAGAATTGCCCCTTTATACTGTAGGGCTCGTTTGTGTATTGTATGACATCACGCCACATCATCGGCTGAGGACTGTGTGATGTCATCATATCTCCATATATGGAGACATAAGTTGCTCATGCCCAAATATGGGCTGGTGAGGTCAGACTTAGTGTGATGCGTAGGTTATCTCCATATATGGAGATTCAACTTCAATGAGTAACCATGGCAAACTGTCAACTGCCCGTATGTCTTGATAATTGGTAAAACAAACTTTTGGCCTATTTGTGGAGATAAGCGACCAACGGTCGCTTATCTCCCGATTAGGGAGTCTTACTGGTTATTATGGAGATCCCTGATGTCATCAGTATATGCCCATATGGGCATGCCCCCTTTGAGCCCATTATATGGATCTGACTGATTTGTTTTAATGCCATGACAAGACACATTGAGGTTAGACAACACATTACATATTTGGGCATATATTGGGAACTCCTTACATGGCAATGGCTGAGTCATGGTGACATGAGCGGGCATGACAGATCATGCAGAGGTCAGTCCGCCTGCCGGGCCGGCCCGCCATCCTCCCTCACGCCAAGTTTCATAGAATATTAGCAATATTTACAGCATTGCTCTGTTGTAGGCTATCTGTGTGTCCTCCATACTGCTTCTGTGTGGTGTGTGAGGAACTGGTGATACATTGTTTTTTTTAGAAACAACGCTGTAATGTGTTGTGGATGCGTGCAGGAGTCTGAAAATTAGGGCAGAATCCATCATACTGCAGCACAGACAGCCAAATGCTTTGGTTCCCTAATGAAGTAATGAGACTGGGCCAGATCATTATCACACCAGCAATCACACGGTGGCCTAAGAATTCACTTAAAGCTGCATCCGGAGGAATTACAAGGAAAAACCCATGCGTATCCAAAACATCTATATAGGCCTATTATTAGTGTGGTTGTAACGAGTGAATTTATTACTGCTCTATTGTGACAGATCCCTATTACCTGTTTTCACCATTATGATTTGGGTCCGAGCACCACACATGGTGTGAGGACCCTATTGTAATTGTAAAGATTATTCTTCTGATTAGGGCCCGAGCACACACAGTGTGTGAGGTCCCTGTTGTAATTGCAAAGATTATTATTATTATTAGGGCCCGAGCACACACAGGTCCCTGTTGTAATTGTAAAGCTTATTATTATTATTAGGGCCCGAGCACACACAGTGTGTGAGGTCCCTATTGTAATTGCAAAGATTATTAGGGCCCGAGCACACACAGTGTGTGAGGACCCTATTGTAATTCTAAAGATTATTCTTATTCTTATTCCCCTGAATAAATCGCGTTTTTGAGGCGCAAAACGTACTCCAAAAGTTGCGCAACTTTGCAGCACATCACAAGTGGCGAAAAATTACGTATTAAAAAAAAACAAAAGGGGGCGTGGCCTAATGGCGCAACAGCGCTCCCTACAAAATTTAAACGGCGCAGCCCCACTATACGGTTTCGCCTACACTGCTATAATATTTTAGTGCAGCGGCCAACAGCAGTTATTGTTTTACATTTAAAAAAACAGGCATTATAGGAAAACTCAGGGATTAAAGCAAAAATATATATGGGTAATACGGGTAACAATAATAGGGGTAATAATAATAATAACTAGAAAAAAGCCCCCTGCGGGGGCCTGGCCCCTTTCCTATGTGAAAGTCCCCTGTACCCAGAGATGGATACAGTCCAGTGGGCAGCTAAGCAATACAAATTTAGGATAGATCAACATTAAATATGCAGTTTTTACCAAAATGCAAAATAGTGTAAATGGCAATCCATCCATCCATCCATCCATCCATCCATCCACATCCATCCATCCATCCATCCATCCACATCCATCCATCCTTCCACATCCATCCATCCCTCCACATCCATCCATCCACATCCATCCATCCATCCACATCCATCCATCCACATCCATCCATCCACATTCATCCATCCATCCACATCCATCCATCCATCCATCCACATCCATCCATCCATCCATCCATCCACATCCATCCACATCCATCTATCCACATCCATCCACATCCATCCATCCATCCATCCACATCCATCCATCCACATCCATCCATCCATCCACATCCATCCACATCCATCCATCCATCCACATCCATCCATCCATCCATCCATCCACATTCATCCATCCATCCACATCCATCCACATCCATCACTCCATCCATCCATCCACATCCATCCATCCATCCACATCCATCCATCCATCCATCCATCCATCCACATCCATCCACATCCATCCATATCCATCCATCACTCCATCCATCCATCCATCCATCCACATCCATCCATCCACATCCATCCACATCCATCCATCCATCCACATCCATCCATCCATCCATCCATCCATCCACATCCATCCACATCCATCCATCCATCCCCATCCATCCATCCATCCATCCATCCATCCATCCACATCCATCCATCCATCCATCCATCCATCCATCCACATCCATCCATCCATCCATCCACATCCATCCATCCATCCATCCATCCATCCATCCATCCACATCCATCCATCCATCCATCCATGCACACCCATCCATCCATCCATCCATCCACATCCATCCATCCATCCATCCATCCATCCATCCATCCATCCATGCACATCCATCCATCCATCCATCCATCCATCCACATCCATCCATCCATCCATCCATCCATCCATCCATCCATCCACATCCATCCATCCATCCATCCACATCCATCCACATCCATCCATCCACATCCATCCATCCATCCATCCATCCACATCCATCCATCCATCCATTCACATCCATCCCTCCATCCATTCATCCACATCCATCCATCCATCCATCCACATCCATCCATCCATCCATCCATCCACATCCATCCATCCATCCATACTTTACTGTACCTTACTGTACTGTACTCTACTGTCATCTACTTTACCTTCCTGTACTGTACTTTGCTGTACTCTACTGTACCTTGCTGTACTGTATCTTACTGTACTGTACTGTACTTTACTCTACTTTACTGTACCCCCCCCCCCCCCCTCTCTCTCTCTCTCTCTCTCTCTCTCTCTCTCTCTCTCTCTCTCTCTGTGTGTGTGCATCTGACCCCCCCCCTTCCCTCTTGTAACCTCTCTCTCTCTCTCTCTCTCTCTCTCTCTCTCTCTCTCTCTCTCTCTCTCTCTGTGTGTGTGCATCTGACCCCCCCCCCCCCCCTTCCCTCTTGTAACCTGAGACTTTGGTGATGATAATGACACTAAGCTCCCAACTATGGATTGTGCAATATATGCCGCCTACAGGCCAAAATGTGGGAAAAAATTGTAAACATTTTGGGATTATGAGAAGTAGAGACACATCTGAAGGTGATAAAGTTGATGTTGGGCAAGGTACATGCGTTATTGATTTTTGTATTATGTTTTTTAGACAATTGAACAACTGCTGAACATGGAGTTACAGATGGACAAACAAACAAACAAACACACTATTTGTTGGTGCAATTCTGATTATGTAGTGGGATAATAATAAATAAATAAAACGCAATACTTCTGAACATTATGTTTTTACCTGTGGGTGGAGGTGGGATTTGTGACTCATGAGAGCAGTGCCAGGGTGTTTCCAACTATCTATCTATCTAATCCTCTATACAGTTGCATGCTGTGGCAGAGAATCAGAGAGAGAGAGAGAGTGCTAAGTGTGATAAGACGAGAACCGGAAGTGGAGCTGCAGCCCAGAGCCAAACACAGAATAGTTGCATGCATAGAGCCAATTATTAATATTCCCTCTGTGTTTCACATCAGGTTTTCTCAAGTTTGATTGGCTCCCACGAAGTTTCCTCCAGCGGAAGCGTCAGCACTGGGCAACGTGGGTAGCTGCCTTCCCAATTTAGCCCTTACCTGCTGGATGGCTTTTGGATGGCCCGGTTTAAAAATTAAAAGAGTTGACCCAAAGGAATGTTCATGCCAAATTTCACGCTTGTATCACAAAGTGAACGATTGCTCCTATTATCTGCTGTACTATTTTGTAATTGCCAATCCTTTTGTAAATGAACTGAAATTCATACTATTGCATGACTATTTCTTTATCATGTTGCACAAGCATCTGGATGGATATGAGCTAATTGGGTCTACAATGCCAGTGGTGTAAAAGTAACTAAGTACATTTACTCAAGTACTATCCTGATATATTTTATCATATAAAAAATGTTCTTTTATAATGGGTTTCTTTTGCAATCTCTTAATGCTCTATATAGGTCTTGATGGCGTAATGCCATCAAGACCTTTGTAACTTGCCTTGCCTCGACTTGTCTTTCCTCACCTGTGTAGATAGAAATGGGGTTGTGTTCAAAATCACAACCAAGCAACAGAAATCTTCTACGGTATACGGTAGCCTAGCTGTCCCCGGGACAGTATTTTACTGTCATGAGGCAAAAAAACAAAAACAAAAAAAGGATTTGGGGGGACTTAAAAAGGTTTGGGAAACCCTGTCCTGAAGGTTACAAATGTAGCCTTATGACAGATTTGAGTCCTGTGGGACTCTTGGGTGGATGTAAGTGAATAAAAAGTGTTGTCCCATCCCTCACAATCTGCCAATAAGCTTGCCCTTGAGCACATGAGTTGACCCCGATTCCACTTGTCAAACTCCACAGTGGCCTGTAACAGAATGACAAGGTGGTGCTGGACATCTCCCCAGGTGTCAATGCAGGGGCGTCACAAGGGGGGGGGTGGGGGGTGGGTGCCGCGCTGCGAGCTTGTAGATCTGCTATTTTTGAAAAGTTGTGAAAATGTGTGCAAATCTTTGAATATAAATATGTATTTTTTTCAAGCAAACATTTGTAACTCAAAATTTTGCTTCTTGGGGGTCCCTGGAACTAAATATTTTGAGATGGGGGTCCGTGGCCATTTTGGGGGTCCTTGACATGAAAAGGTTTGAGCACCACTGATATAGAAACAGGTTTAAAAAAAAAAAAAAAAAAAACTCAGAAGGATTTGAAATATTCAAAGACATGCACACATTTTTAAGACTTTTCAAAAATAGCAGATCTACAAGCTCGCAGCGTGAGCTTGTAGATCTGCTATTTTTCAATAGTTAAAGCACAAAATAATGTGTAATAATGCCCACAATGAATCCTTGTACCCAGGGCCCAGAATTTGGTGTGACACCCCTGTGTCAATGTATACACGGAGTGTGGCTGAGATGGAGCATGTATGCTCAGTCTACGGATAAATAAAAGTTTGGACGTCTTCCAGCCTATACACAAAGTGGTTTTCAAACTTTGTGTGCCAAAGGCAAACCAATGGGAAAGTCAATGAAGTTTTTGAAAATGTTAAACAAAGTATTTGTTTCCATATCAGAATAGTAAAGGAAAATCCATATAATAAATCATAACGTATAGCAGGCCTATGTATATTCTTATGTATCGTCTCAAAAAGAATACGTGGTTGTCACAAAATCCTAAAGCACACCTGGACTTGTCTCATGGCACACCATAGTGCCCCGGTACACCTTTTGGGAACCACTAGCTCTAACACTATCACAACAATGACAAAGTTGTAGAGGTCGACGAAAAAAATAAATTAAAGAAAATGAAGCCACAGTTCTTCCCGAGCTGAGCTTCATATCAAAGGCGTTTCCAAATGACGTTTGGTAACCCCCTGTAGGACGACTGCTGTTATTCCATTCTGCCAGAACATTCATTTCATTCACCTGGTGTCCGTGTAATTGCAGCCGTGTAATTAGGGACTAGTCACACATGGAAAGCCAGAGCTAAGCCTGTTACTGTTATAGTGTTTCAAATACTCACCTTGCCTCCGATGCTCTGCATTTCATTGCAGGCAGAAAAATAGCGATGATTAAATTGTGAAAATCGATCTACAAGCTCACAACATGTTGTGAGCTGGGGCTTAAGTGTTTACAAACACACAATGTGGCATATATGTAATTAAAGTGGTCTTTTGGCCTTACACAGGGGTCATCAATATGTCCGTACACAAACTAAATTTGTCTGATGGACAAGGCCAAGTCTTTGCCGTGGCCCGCAGGCACATTTAATGTGTCCGTGGCAAATTGATTTGGTTCGTGGCACATTTTAGATGTTCTTCTTTTTTTACACACCATTATAATGTTCTTATTTTGATCATAATGACACTATGGCACATTATGAGTCCATTAGTACTAGTGGTTCTAAAATGTTTTATTAGCAAGGAAGGACCCCATAACGAGTTACAGACCTGTTATGATCAGTCAGGGCAAGCTCTTTATGTGTTTCTGTAATATTATTGACCAGCATTGTGATGACCCCTGCCCTTACAGTATGAAAGAAGAAAGCAGGGCCTAAGGGAAATCTCAATGTCTAGCATTCATTAGCTGGAGTCAGCTGTGATCTGATTTTGATATTTCTCTGACGTGCCAAAATCCTCTCAAACAAGCTCACAGACGCAGATACACAAGCTATTCATCCAGCAAAAACAATGCTGGTCGGGGCAGCCAAAAATCTAAATCCCAGCCAAACATTACTCTTCATTAAGCGTTGACACCTGTCCTTGTCCTTGTCCTGTCCCTGCCTTCCCCCTAATGTCTCAGTTTTTCTTTTCTCCTGATGGTTTGTTGAGCTGTGAAATGATTGCTTAATTATTGTAAAGAGGCTGTCTGTGTAATGCATTGTATGTCACTCTGTCTGCAATGACTCAATACACTGTATCATCATCGACATCAAATCACAACACAAAGCTGCTGATATGTAACGTGACAATGTGTTAAGTAGGTGTACAGTATGGACAAATGGACAATATGCAGGGGCAAATTCTCTCATAAATCGTGTAACAGTGACCATCAAAAAGGGTTTGATACTCCTACTATCAGTGTTGCCAGATTGTGCGAGAAAGACCAGAACCAATTAAAGTCTATGAAAACAAGCCCAAACAAAGTGACTGGGTCATACTTTAAACCTATGCACATCTGGTATTCTTTTTTTAAGATTATTTTAAAAAAGCCGATCTACAAGCTCAAATGTGTTGTGATGCGAAGCGTTGTGAGCTTGTACAGTAGTTCTGCTATATTCAAAACAATAAACAACACCAATTTGGAATAACACAAATCTGGTATATGAGGGTCTGTGGAATTAAATATTTGCAGTCCTTGACCTGAAAATGTTTGAGAACCACAACTGGTTTCAATCATAATGCACATAAACATTGGAAGGAAGCCCAAATAAGCAACCACAAACAAGCCCAATATTATTTACATGCGACTTTAAAGGTGATACACCATGCATTTAAAAAGTATTTATGTCATATTGTTTATGTCCCAAAAACGTTTTTCAAAAGGTTTGAGGCTAAATTACCACTCCTGAATAGAGAGCCTCTCTCATTTTTGAATGGCTCTCAGAGCATTTCAGCTGCACTACCACTTTTGGCCTGAACTGCGCTACCCCCCCAAAATCCTTTTGAAAAAAAATAATAATAATTTTAGAAAAAAAAAATATTTTGAAAAAAAATTAAAAAAAAAAAAAAAAAAAAAAAACGGCCGATGATGACGTCACAATCGGCAGCAAATCTGGACAGCCTGTTTTAAGAACCCGTGGGATACTTTTAACCTTTGCCTTCTCAAAACCAGAGAAAGACACAACGGTCAGAAATGGGACTTTGTGAGGATAGAAGGTGCTAGTGGGACCCCAAAAAAAGGTTTTAAAATAGGAAAAGTGAAATTTCATGGTGTATCACCTTTAATGAAAACAAGCCCAAGTATGCAGTCGCAACACTGCATACTATCTGCATCTGCCTTCATAAATGTGTGGACAGGGCCTATTTATATATAAAGAAAAAAACACGCTATACTGTACATTAAGCAAACCCAAAGTGGAATCTCATTTTGAGGGGCCTATATAGAGCGCATTTCCAAATCGGCTTTCTCTTCTGCCCGAAGACCAATTATTTGTTTACAAAAATTGAGACTTGAGAGCAGGATCTGGTTTCATGAAATCAATTCCCAACCCATCCTCAAATCTGTTGTTTTGGGGAGTGCTGCTTACATTTCAGTCAATGTGTAAGGAAATAGACATCCTAAGTCTCCTTCCTCAACAGAGGGAGGAAAACAGCATCTGAAAGTTTGATAGAACCATGTGCTGCGACTTTTCCATTACATCTCATGAGCAGTCGGGGCATAGCGTTTCTTATCAGTGTGACGTTGTCTGATACAGTGTCTATAGGGGCCACCACAAACACGACAAACAGTTGCACCACCTCGTACAAACTCTATTTCACCCCACTGCATCCTTGGCTGCAGCCCACGACTGACACATATGGATACCCAACCAGGCCTGGCGGAGATTTGCACTCAGAGGAGTGCACTTGTCTAGCTATTAATGCTGCTACAATGAGGAACGAGAACAAACCTATTTCACTCTTATGTAGCCGTAAACCTTGAACCCAGACGCTTACAAAGAGAGCAGATCCACGTCTTGTGCACATTCTTCCTTCTTGAGATTATAGTTATGAATGTACTGTGCAGCAAACTCATCTAAACAAAAGCCATGCTCCTTTGATTAGATCACTCACTCAATATCTGACATGGTGCAATGTTCAGAGGGTCAATTATTGATTAACTCATTGGCTGGGTCTCCAACAGAAAGCAGCCGTTTTCTACCTTGCTGCCTGATTCTTTTGAAGGCAACATTTGTGTGTGGCGGTACGACAATGAATGTGGCTTCCTGTTTAGACGGGAAGCTTGTCATGAATTTGAAAGCTTTTGTGGCTCACAACCATAGACTGTAAACATGAAAGGATAGCGTTATGCTCATAGACCCATAGACCGTAAACAAAGCCTATTTTGCAGCCCCTTGCTCACAATCAAGACAGCTGTTTTGTTTACACAATTAAGCAACCAACATTGTCCACAACTAGCTGGAATGTCTGTATGTAAGTCTTTGTTTACAGTATATAGCTATTTAAAAAAACAAGGATGATATGTATCATGTACAGTACAGTACAGTATACTGTACGTAAGCAGGGGTGTATTGCAATTATTATTATTTGTTTGAAGTGGGGGAGTGTATCTATACCATTTGTTTCCATCTACACACAAAAAAAGTATTTGTAAAAATGTAAATGAGAATCATAATCATAATTGATGCATGGACAAAAGATCATAGTGTATTATCATTATAATCATTGTTTTAATGCATTACAGTGTGATGTGTAGGAAGCTGTCCTTGGGTGCATAAAGTAAATCAATGACATTCCAGCAGCTGGAGGTGTAGGCTTAAATGTTGTGTTTGTATACCAGACTGTAAGGAATCATTAGCAATCTTCAATAAATCATTTGATAGGCAATGAAAGACACGCTTGAACAATTTTGTGGGAATAATACATCGTTTTTTGAGCGGAGGTGTTCCTGTATCACCTCAAGGTCATTGGAGTTAATAGGTGAGAAATGACTCATTGTGCACATGATGCGGCACTTGGATATGGGCGAGAGAAAGGCTAGGGAGGTTAATATTATCTCTAATGTGAGTATTTTGTTCTTGGAAGGAGATGGCAAACTCATTACATGATATTTGGAGAGAGGAGCATAGCCGAGATTGGTCTGGTGGGATTGAACATTGTACAACAAAGACTTAAACCTTTCTTCGAGATCTTGTTGTTTGAGACAGCTTTAACGGGATCAATGCTGTGAATGAGATGTCTCAATGTCCAACATGTTACTGATCAGGTAATACAAAAAGACATCTTGAAATAAAAATGTGGCCTTCATTTATGTGATCCCCCAAAGATATTTAGTTCTGGACAGAGCCAACACTAAATAGGTCAAGCTCAAGATTGCTGAAGTGCTTTAATTCCATGAAATGCAACTGTATAGGAGTGAACACCCGGGGCAATCTGGAGAGACTGCTTGAGTGCTGCAGTCATAATTTAGCAGTGTTTCCCCCCTCCTTTTTAAAGAGCATCATAGTCTCTGAGGGAAAACAGTGCAAGCGATAAAAAAAAAAAGTTATGTTTAATGTTTAAAGCAGGGTTTAATTTATGTGTTTATTTTCTTCTAAAGCTTGATATTAAATAAACTCCCCTTGGAGATTTGGATACTCAGCTGGGAGGTGATACTGCTGTCAGGCAACCACTGTGGCTGCAGCACAGGATCCAAGATATTAGTTTGTGAGATGAGCTGGGACATGATTCAACTACTGTATGCAGCATCATTCCAATATGTTCTCGTGAACTCAAGGGGCAGGGAACATCTCCCAACGGTTGCGGAGCTTGACTTCAGAGAGATGTTATGTGTGTTTGCACCTCATACAACATCCTGTATCATGTTAAAACAGCATAATCTCTCACTTCTGACATTTCAAAGGAAACATTTTCTGCACTATAGCCTATTACTAAATTTGTTTTTTTGTTTCTGTTAGTGTCTGTTAACATGCAAAAAAAATTGTTGACTGTACTATTATATCTTTTATTTTAGGAAAGGCTGTTAATGCAAACTGTTTCTGAGGCATGAACACTGTGGGGTGTGAAACCTGTGTTTGTGCCAATGTTTCCCCAGCACAGTTGCAGAAAGCAGAAATAGAATTGCCCAATTCAGCTTGTAAACAATTTATCAAACAACGCCTCAGCTGGTTCCCTTCCCCAACAGCTTGTGCTTCCTCCAGAAACCCAGCTACGCTATAGCTTTTGATCTACTGACATTCACGGCCATTTATGTTGCAGTGAGCTGACTATTTGTACTGCAGACAAAAGGCACACGTGCGTAATATTCCACAAACACACAAGCGCCACAGGAAGTGTTTGACGGCATGCAGTCTTAATGTCTTTTCATCTTCGGAGCGACAAGAATAATATGAGGGAATCGCACTGTAAGTCCCAATATGCCACACGAATATACATAATCATGAGAATGATGAACATCGACACTTACTGGTACGCTGTTGGGTGTCCCTGCAGGCGTTCACAGATGCCCGCACGTCTTCAGTACATACATCACTACAAATCATCAGGATGCACTTGCTTTTGATGGATACATCACAAGAAAAACGTAACACCCTATGGTATGGTTGCCTTTCAAATCCTGCCAATAGTCAGTGCACCTACTGTACACCGCACACACAGTATATTATATTGCAGTAGGCAATGTTTTGGAACAGAGCTTCCATTATCCATTGTTATTTATTATTCCAAATGAAAACACCACAGAGCTTTCCTTTGATGGATGAGCGTCAGTCTGGGAAAGTGCGATGGTTTTGTCTCTCGCGGATAATGTGAAGGCAAATCAATCAAAGACGGCTTACGCATTCTGTCCCCTTTTCAGCGGATTGCCAGGAACGCACAACAGCATCTCCCCAAAGACCTCATTATTGCCTTAATTTACAATTATTTCAGAGGCAAACGGATGCACCTGGCATTCCAGGTAGGCCAATAAATGGCAAACATGGGAGACTGTGCCATATCCGAGCTGTCTCGTCAGAGATAAATGGGCCAGCGATCAGACGTCACATTTCACTTTTAAATGAGGGCCAAGATTTCAGCTTGGAAATCCATTTCAAAACAAAATACTTAGTACTATACTGTAGTTTTCCCTGTCGTGTGGTTGTCTGAGAGGTTGGGAGGTTGGTGTGTGCCCATGATGCAAGATATTTGCGGTCACGCTACACCAGTGGTTCCCAAACTTTTTAGCTCTAGACCCAGAATGTTTGCCCAGGATACAAGCTCACAACGCATCGCTTCGCGTTGCGATCGTGCAGATTTTCACTACTTCCTAAATATTTGTTTCCTAATTTAGTGAAATTCTGTTTCAATTTGTTTTCAACTCATGGAAATGTGTGATTTTTAGGGGGAAATCTTTAGAAAGTCTTTTAAAGTAATGATAATGAATGACAAAATGTAGGAAACAAAAAAATAAAGGGATATTCACTCGCAACCCACACACGGAAATGGATCTGCAACCCACAAATGGGTCCTGACCCACTGTTGGGGAAACAGTGCGCTACACTGTCGCTGCTACTGCATGCTTGCGGTTGACATGCAGGATCAGATATGTGGGCGCATTTGTAACACAGGTTTAGCTTTATAACACTTACACTTTGAACATTTTGCTGATAACTTTAAAAAGGGAGTGAATTAGAAAAAGTGAACTGAGAATACAATTCAGTTTGTATCCATAAGCTTTTACCTTTGTAAATAATGAGTAGTACAAAGGTGATCGACAGCCATTTTGCTCAGACGCTGCTCTTTGATTCTAGAGTAGTGGTTTTCAACCTTTTTCATTTCACGGTCCATTATTTATTCTGTAAAATTTGAGCCACAGACCACCATTTGATGAGGTTTGACCTCTCAGACTTAAAACGTTGAATATTTTGTTATTGTTGGATCCAATTTTGTCAACAATTCCATGCTGTACAGATGTGATACCGTCTAAGAGAGATGACAGGCTAACTTTGATAATAACAATTATTGAATTAAATAATGCAGATGTTTCACAATAGTTTAACTCTTGAGACTCAGCATATGAGTAGCACGGCTTGATTGCGGCAAGTCGTGCGGCAAGTACTGGGAGCTGATGGTAGGTGTGGCGCACCACCTCAGCATTGTTAACAGGGACAGACTCCCATGTGTTACCGGCTGATACCGACAATAAGACACTCCAGACCTACTTGTTGTTGTTAACTTTAGAGAGCGTAAAATGAAACCAAATGGACCTGTAAGGGTCCATTTGGTTTCATTTTACGCTCTCAAGAGTAAAAGATCTATAATGGTCCATTTGGTTACCAACTCTCCATCATTTAGCTGGGGACCACCTGGAACCCCCTCAAGGACCACTGGTTGAGAACCACTGTTCTAGAGGGTCAGATAACTACTTGAACTCACGCATTCTTATTCTGGGGGGACATTCGTCGAAAGTATACAGATATACTGTAACAAACTCACAACTGTGACGTGTTGTGAGCATGTAACTCTGCTTAACGTAGCTACATATATTTGGTTTAATCGGCAAAGAGAGGTAGCGCAAAGAACGGAGCAAGTACAAAGCACAGAGTCTAAGGGCCGATGGATACTCCACTTTTAGAGACAAAATTACTGTCTAAACTACAATATGACGTCATTAATTCGTCCGTTCGGTGTTGCCGAGATTTTGTGACTCCCTGAACCGAACCGAAAGAAATTTGTCTCTAAAAGTCGATTATGCAATCGGCCCTTAGTATAGTGTCTAGAGAACGGGTGGAGATTTGTCTTTTTTTTTTTTTTCTTAATCGAGACCCAGATAAATTATAATGAAGGAAAAGTTTGGGAAAGAGAGGTTATTGAAAGCATATTATGTGAGGTACAGTGCCTTTAAGAAGAGAGACAATTTTTCAGTTTTGTGAAGTGAGATACAGAGGGAGTGTGGCTCCATAGATTAGTGTGAAAGTGATATTGCAAGTCTCCACATTGCCCCGACTCAAGGAGTGGCTGGCACCTGCTGGTGACAGTCAGTGGCGTCAGTTCAGCAAAAGCTAGGGTATGGCAAAGATGGGAGTCCTCATGGAAAATAGGCATTACATTTTGGATAACACGGTTCTATTGGGAAAATAGCAGATCTACATGCTCACAACGCCTCGCAGCGCGAGGCGTTGTAGATCATGTAGATCATGTAGATAGATCATGTAGATCGGCTATTTTCACAATGTCTGAAAAAAAAAAAAAAAACTTTTGTCAGTTTTTACGCAGGTTTCTAGGGTTTCTTGGGCTGGATATGGCAGCCTGGAATGGTTGTTCAAGTGCAGCTAAACTTGGCATGTTAGTAAACGTGCCACAATTAACAATAATGCATTGCACCTGTGCAGCTGACCTGCGGAACCTGGGAATATACCATTCTGTCAAGATGGGGAGAATACAAGTGTGGAGAATATAATTATAATACCTTGTTAAAGTGACCATTGTGTTAAATTTTGCATTTGTAGTTATTTTACTGTAATTTAACAACATAATAACCAGCACAGATAGACAAAGAGACATTCATGGATTTATATTTAAAAGTAACTTTTATTTTCCCCCTGGACCCAGGGTATGGCAGCTGCATACCCCTGCCATACCCAATTGACGCCCCTGGTGACAGTCACAGCAAATACAGATGAAAAGGAAGAATGCTGATTGTATAATATCAGCAATGCATGCAGACCCATATACCAGGTCATACATTCATCATTCCTCTCCTCCTGCTCTCCATTTGCACCCCACATGACTATGTAGTTTTAAGCTTACACATTGCCCACAAGGGGACCGAGGTCATCAAGTTAAAGGGAGTGTGCACGCCTAATGGAACAGTATCACTACCTGCTATAATACCCGGGGACTAATGCTGTAATAGGTAATAGCGGGGCTCTGTTCATCACGTGCAATATATGGCTAAGCAGTTTATTTCCCACTGAATAATTTAAACTGTTGTGATGCGTGCTTTACGGACCAATGGGGATTAACCGCCAGCGCACCTAGATGAATTGTTAATGTTCATAATATCTGCTGTGGGATGATTTGTTTTTGGTATTATAGTGCTTAGATCAACTGTGGGGGTGGGGGTTATTGTGACACAATTGTTAGGGGACAGTTGTAAATCAGGTCCACAGTCGGGTAGTTATTGTCATCATAGGGGAGGAGATGTTCTGGCAGTTGAAAAATTCTTTTTTTCCATAATTGATGTCGAGGTTTGGTCTACTTCAGGGCCTCCCAAAGACATCTTTGTGCAATCAAAAGAGGGGACGAAATGTGCGCAGCACTGCACTTTGCACTGCTCGCATGTTGTAGAAATATTATAACCTGAAACTCAAACAAGAACCCCTGAGCTCATGCTTTGCTATTTTGTGTGAGCGTGTGCGTTCGTTCGTTCGTGCGTGCGTGGGTGCGTGTCCTTCTGCTGCAGGTTTTGCTGATTCCTGTGATATAAAGGTAGGAGATGTTCACCAATGGCGGACGGTTGTGTGCATTACTAGTCGCATTTTGAACCTATTCGGCCTGGTACTGTGGATGGGAATCCTCTAGTAGCAGTGTATAGCAGGTTCGACTATAGTGCGAGTGATCATTGTCCTCCCAATAGCTTGCATTAAAGACCTGGCATTGCTTAAAGCTGCACTATAACTTTCCATTGAGTTGCATTGCCTGCATGCTTGATCAGGGGATGAATTGAATTTCTGTCAAACCAGAAACAGGATTGTGTCAAAGGTCATGTCTCACCTATAGACACAGGATTGTAAAGGCCTTATCATAGTCCAAGGTGATAGCTCATCACCCCACTCTGGTGTAGTGTTCTAGACCTAAACAGGTGAAGAGCTATCTAGGTGATAGCTAGAAAACTACAGCAGGGTGGGGTGATGCCCTTGGACTATGATAAGGCCTTAAATGTCTCAATAGATGAACAGGGAAACCAAATACAACCAACCCAATTGTTTAAATTATATTGTATTTACATACTCTACACAAATTGGACAACATTAAAATGTAGGCTATTCATTTAATGAACAGGGGTTCAGCTAACTATAGCCATCATCGTTTCATAGATAAACATGAACTTGCAAATGCTTTTGTATTTTTTAATTGGGGGTGGGAATCTCTGAGATATCTGAACTCCAGAAAGACCGAAGGCTTCTGCTCCGGTTGCTGAACTGCAAACACCCACACACACACACGCACGCACGCACGCACGCACGCACGCACGCACGCACGCACGCACGCACGCACACACACACACACACACACACACACACACACACACACACACACACAGAGTTTAAAAGGCTATCTAGGTCATCATTCTAGCTGACAGAGCTGTTATGATTTCATATTCCTACAGTTAGTTACATGTCTTCTCCTTTCAGCGGTGCTGATTGATGAAGAGATGAGAAGGAGTCGCAGGGTTGGATATACTGGGGGGGGGGGGGGTCCAATCATCAATGCCATCTGCAGTGGTGTAAAGTAACTAAGTACATGTAATTTTTGAGGTATTTCTACTTTAATTGAGTATTTCCATTTTTTACTTCTACTCCACTACATCTGGGATCCAAAAATGTTACTTTTACTCCACTACATTTATTTGAAAACTTTAGTTACTAGTTACGTTTTAGATATACATTATAATATTATTAAACATACATAAACCACTTTAGCCCTATTTTATACCTTGGATATTTGAAAATAGCCGATCTACAAGTACATGTTGATGCCAAGTAAATGTTTTATTCTGTATTTTTACTTGTAGAGTATTTCTATATTGCATTATTGATACTGTTAGGGTAGTCTTTGTTTTAAGACCCAAAAGCAGAACTCAAGAAAGAGAAAATGACAAGTTGAACTTCTTTAATTCAAACATAGCTCAAAAATCAAAGTAGTTCAAAAATCAAAAAGTAATTCAAGTTTGGACTGGTGTGGCTGTATAATAAATAATATGGTCTGGCAGACAGGCAGCAGGCATGGAGGAGTTGGGGCGATCTGAGTGAGAGAGACAGCAGGAATTAGTGATATGCAAAAAGCAATCTAATCAAACTGGGGAGCAGAGGCACAGTGACTTTTACAGGCAAACTGGCAAGGGCTGGAGTGGAGAGCTAGGGCTTTTATCCTCTCTGCTTGATGAGAGGAACCACTCCAGGTGAGCAGCCAGTCAACAGCAGGATGATTTGCTTAATGAGAACAACGCCTTGCCTGGCTCCAGCCCATAGACCCGCCCACTCTCTGAGCGGACTGGTCAGCGCAGAGTCTGAAATCAGGCTAAATAACGCCCACATACCAGCCAGGCCAGACCCTATTCACCATATTCCTGGCCTCGCCCCTGGCTCCCTGTTCTTATCAAGCCCCCAGAACGGCTTGTAAACATTGAATCGGCCGCCCTACTGGCCAAAGCTGGAATTTCATACATGCACGAGCATGACGTCATTAAGTCTCAACGTCAAACGTTTTGGCCTCTATAGTAGAGGCCAATTTCCCCCAGAATGCACCTGGATTAGCTACTTCCGCATGCTCCAAAACGCCACTGAACACTTGCATTGAAGTGAATGGCTGGGGGCGGGGCTGTCCGTTCTCTATTATATATATACGCTATGGTTCTTATCCTGAAAGAGGCTGAAAAACATCATTTGGTTTCCTGTGTCCTTGCATTAAAATGTCAGTAGATGGCGTTCTGGGCTATGAGCTCTGAATGAACCTGTGTTGCCATGTCTGCTTATAATAAGCAATTTGTGTCTTAAAAAATGGTGTAGTTGCTTATTGGGATACTTTCTAATATTTTTTAAACCAGTGGTTCCCAAATCTTTTCATATCAAGGACCCCAGATTAACGTATTTGTCCACAGTCGCAGACCCCCTCTGAAAATATGTGGTGCCAGGGGCCTCCTATTTTTTAAATAGCAAATATACAAGCTCACAATGTGTCGCAATATGACACATTGTGAGCTTGCTGATCTGCTATTTCAAATGTAAGCGTAAAGTAGTAAAACTGAGCCTATAGTTGCTTCTATTGGGCTTATTTTTCATAGATCTGTCCGCTTGTTTCTTTGGCAAAATCTGGCAACAGACAATTCCCTTTCACTTCCTTACTTGGGAGGAAGTGAAAGGATGTTTTTGAAGCAGCACACAGAGAAAAACTCTCTAGCGCCCTCTGTAAGAGGCAATGGCAGCCTCACTAGAGAGGGCCAGGAATAAGGTGAATATAGGGAAAAACAGACTAAAACAAAATATAAAAACAGCCAGCCCATAACAGATACTTTTACTTAAGTAAAACATTTTAGTACATTTTGGGCATACAGTATGTTTTATCCTGGCTTCCTTTCCTTTGGGAAAATGACTGCCTGATATTTATATTTATGTATTTATTAGAAATCTAATCAACATATGTCCAGACTAATTTCTCTTTTGGCCGACAGCAGCGCAGACATTCAGTATAAATAGTTGATGCGGTTTGAAATGCATCGCATCTGCATAATCATGTTCTCTAAAAAGACTCATCTTGGGAGTTTAATATAAACACTAAGTCGGTCTTCCTCCCACAGATGCTTGCTATATAGTCCATGGGCCATACGAGATGTCGGTATCGGAAAGGTGGCAAAGGTTATCATGCATTTTTGAAAAGCTCTATATCTGTAGATTATATTTTGGTATGATAACCCTTTCTGAGACACAGCTAAATTGGTGTTATCAGCCACTAGACTTGGTGTCCCATTAACTTTACAATACAGGGGAAAAAAAGCAAAACATTTATCTGCTTTAAAGGGATCCCTGCATGGCTAATACGACAAATATGCCTTAATACATTATAATTGTCCTCTATAACTACAATGTAAAATTAAAAACACTTAAAATATTTTATTTCTTCTAGAAATAGCTAATCTTTCACTCAATAGGGGAAATGCCTGTCGCAAGTTGATGTCATAAATGTCATGTGACATTTTTTATGGCATGCATGTGCAAAAAAACAAAACACAAACACATTTGAAATATTGATTTGATGCTCATATTAACCATTGGAAGTATTACGTTTATTTTTATTTGCACATGCATGCAATAAATTCCATAGGGATAGATCACAAATTACATTTATGACATCATCAACTTGCGACAGGCATTTCCCCTATTGAGTGAAAGATTAGCTATTTCTAGAAGAAATAACATATTTAAGGTGTTTTTAATTTTACATTGTAGTTATAGAGGACAATTATAATGTATTAAGGCATATTTGTGGTATTAGCCAGGGATCCCTTTAAGTAACATATGAGGGGTCAAACTAGGGGTTTGTCATGATTCTAAAACCATTGCAAACATCTGCTTTGCATAAAAAACATTCATTGGGCTAAAACAGCCCCCACAAAAGTGTGAAAAGTGATGACTCATCACTTTTCATCACTAAACCATAGTCTTTTGGGGCAGTTTTTTAGCCCAAGGAATGTTTTTTTTTTTGTGCAAAACAGATGCTTGCAATGGATTTAGAATCATGAAAAAACCCTAGTTTGACCCCTCATATGTTACTTAAAGCAGATTCTTTTTTTGTTTTTTTCCCCTGTAATGTAAAGTTAATGGGACACCAACTCTAGCGGCTGATAACACCAATTTAGCTGTGTCTCAGAAAGGGACAAAAATGGATTCAGAATCATGAAGAACCTCTAGTTTGACCCCTCACATGCTAAGCAGATTGTTTTTTTTTTTTATATATATATTTTTAGTGGAGTCAATGGGACAGTGAATATACAAGTGGCCATAACTTTTTTTCGCGATGTTTCCAGCAGAGCAGGCCTCTCATTCTGTGGACCTTAATGACCAAACTAATAGATAAAACAGAAATAAAAAGTACGGCAGAAAATCACAGGTCCCCTCCCATTTTGGTGACTGGGTCCCCGGCTATATGGCCCATGGACTAATAGCTTCACAAGGCAATTGTCCGTTTTGGAAAATTCAACAATTCACTCAACGCCAGTGAACACATTTTTGCAGCTCACCAAAGTTTGACTAGAATAACTTGAACCAATAGTTTGCGTAATGCAAATTGAAATTGCATTCGAAAGTTTCTCATGATCTTTGATTTGGATGATTTGATTTGGATTTGACAAATTACCTTCCTATTAGACCGAAGAGGAACATTTGTAATATCCAAGATATTGGCATGCCTTTATCACAATATTTGTCAATCTTTTTCATATTACAAACGAATGAGAAGGCTGGGGGCTTGTAGCATTCACACTTGAGCAATATTACTTAGGAGAGTAATATGTTACTTATTACTCCTTGGAAAAAGCAATACTATTATATTACTTATTACTTGGAATCAAGAATAATATATTAGACTTAATATAATATAATATTATATTATATTACTTTTGTAATCGTAATATGTACAATAACACAATCTCTTTAGCCAGCTCCTTTTAAAATGTAATCAATTTTCTTTTTCATAATAATCATAATAAGAGTCAACAATCAGCCAAAATGTCTATAAAATATAGCAGCAATCTCTAAATCTCCCTTGACCAAAAGACTGCAGACAAAACCAGAGTAATATTAGGCTATTTTTTACAAAGCAATATATGGTAAAATATTACTATTTTGACAGAGTAATTCCTTACACTATTCGTTACTGGGTAAAGTAATAATATTACAGTAATGTATTACTTATAACTAGTTACTGCCCAACCCTGCCAGTAAGTGTGTAAATCTTTATTTGGTCTTTGAACCAGCGTACCAACAAGGTTTAGCTAGCCATACATTTGTTAAAGCACAACAACAGGTTAATAGTTCATCATTTATACATTCTATAATATTTATAGGCCTATTAGCTGACAACCATGTTTATTTATATATGATATAATGAAGTGGTGTTAACCCACATTGAATAAGCACACACTAAGGGACCTAGAGAAATTTATGGAGGGGGGTCACTGGAGGAAAATAGGGGAGGGTCATGTCTTTTTAGTTTTAGTTTGAGGGAGGGTCATCAAATGTTACTTTGAGTCCAAGGGAGGGTCATCCAATTTTTATTTTTAAAATGAGCCCGGATTTTATATGCATATTTTCTTTACAGCTTTCCTGAATAATAGTACAACAATAGTCATTGACACCCCTCCGTTGCTTATCTTGGTTTTTCCCAACAGCTGGGCTATTGAGCCTTTCCCATTGTTCCTTCTATGTGTCAATCATTTAGCTTGGCCTATCCAGCCAGTAGGCGTGTGCAGTTTCTGGCCAATCACTGATGCTCTTCCTGGCAGCGACAATACTTTTAGTCAGAGGGAAAAGTTCAGAACACAACAAACATGGCGTCTTACAACATCAAGAGAACAAATGTGCGTACTAAAAGTTACTTGGATCACAATTTAAGAGCTTCGCTGCAGACCCTCTCTGCTGAGGAGAGTCTTGTCAGACTCGAAACTAAATTAGAGAAGAGCACGGACAACAAGAAGATCAGAGGGGTTAGGCAAGTCCTACTGGAATTGCGTGTGTGTGGCTGTTTGGATTTTGATTTTGGCTTCGAGGTTTTTTCGTCTTTTTTTCTTTCTCCACCACAACGGGAATCTTTTAGGGATAGTCTCATTGATGAAACATATGGCATCCCTGTTTTAATATATAGGGTTAAGTTCGGCCGGCAGTGGATCATCTTAAAGGATGGCAGTGTTCCAATGGAAAGCATTTTTCTTCACTTTCACATTTGCGTATAAAATTTCCCAGACAGATAGATGAAGCGGTGAGTTTACAGATTAAACATTCATAGCCTTCTCCTAAGTCCTGTAACATCATATGATATAGAAGTGGTAGCTTAAGTTGTAGAGTTCACTTTTATTCACTAAAATGTTATCTGTGAAGATAGCTCAGTGCATTAGTCACTGTGCTAACGATCCATTCGTCCCGTGGGGCCGCTGGTTCGAGTCTCATAGGGGGAGGTGAATTTGCTTTATTCATGTTCTCGTATATAGTGCTATTATTACTGCAGTTGCGTTTATGAATAAGTTTATGTTTTTAGGGATCATTTTACTCATGTATAAAATGTTATGTTTTAGGGGAGGGCCATCTTCTTTTCTTTTTTTGGTTGGGGAGGGCCACTGATTTTTTCCCACATACAGAGGGAGGGTCATAGCATTTTATATCAGGGCATATACATTTCCTCCAGTGACCCCCCTCCATAAATTTCTTTCTGTCCCTAATGGCGACATGAATCCAGATACTGTATTTTACAGTACTTACACATACAAGCAGCAGACTTATGTGAGTATTTTCCTCCTGGCTTTCCTCGCAGCAAACCCAGAAATAATGGCTTGGCATTCCAATTTGGACACGGTTTGGATGGTATAAGTCCACACTCACAGCCTCTCCTGGGACATTTTAGACCCCGGAGAAACTGAACTCCCATCAGATGCAGCTCTGACAGTGATGGTCAGTAAAAATCCAAGGTTTTAACCTTTTATGAAACTGCAGGTTTTTCCAGCACTGTCTCGTTTTGGCTCCCTCAGGCACCATTACACACAGGACGCATAGCTCGGCAAACACTAGGTCCTCTCCCTGTATGTCCTCAGATGCTCCATCAGTCAAAGAAGCGCTCAGAATCACACACTTCTCTGCAGTTCAGTGTTATATAAATTATTTCACAAGATTTGGATTGGTTAAAATATCCTGTATTTGTTGCACTTGTTCATACCCGTTAAGACCTGAGGCTGATTCTACAAATTCCTTCTAAATTAGTGGTTGTGAAACTTTCAAGATTTTGCACATGTGCAAGCTGTGAGCTTGTATATCTGCTATTTTTGAATATCCAACGCAAACATCTGAAATGATACAGATCTTTTTTTTTTTTTTTTTTTTTTTAATGGGCTAAACCGGAAGTTTAGTGCTACGACATTCGGGTCCGCTATGGGATTTTCTCTTTTGAATACTCGCTCTGGGGTTAGTGCTGGGGTATATTTTGAGCATTGTTTCTTTGTTGCATGTTTCCGTAATTGATTGTTGACTCTGAAGCAATCTCTGTTGGTGTTATTTTTCCCAGTTCAAATCCAGTGTCTGTGTTTGTCCATGTCCCTTAATCTGAGGCCACATCCACACTGCATATCTTTAGGCTGAAAAGTCTTAGTGTTACCAGCGAAAAAAATGTTATGCCGTATGATATATGTTTGGTAGTGGTTTCTCTAACCGGCATTTTGTGCCAAATGCGTATTTACGTTCTTCCCAATCGTTTTCTTCTTCTTTTTAATAATTAAATCCAGATTTCATCTTTGGGGTGACCTCATCTAATGATAAAATCTGCAACTTTAGAGTCCATATTTACTGGCCAATTACAAGCCTTATATGTCTGACACATCATCTTGTCTTCCATCAAATGTGGCTCACTGTGTCTGTAGGTTTGTTTCACTATCAGCCCTATGCTGCTGCTGCTGCTGCTATCCTCCTCTTCACTCCTGTCACCTGTGCTGCACCCTCCCCCGGCTTTCTGGCTCTCCTGATGGTCTGGGCCGCTTGTTAAAGGCAGGCCACCTCTTGTTTATTTTTTTATTTTTATTTTTTATTTTTTTATAAATGTATGAAACAAGCCTCTCAGCGAGGCCTTGAACTCTTCCTTTTTTCAGCACCGGTTTCAATTATCCTCCATTTGTCTCGTTGTCAACATTTCGTCTCCTCAATTCCAAATGACCACACAAGTGTCACATTACGCAAGGTCACATATCTGTCGGCTATAGGTAATTCTATGAATCTGTCTATTCTGCTGTCATACCAAGTCTACCAGACAGGGTACTTGATTTTTAGGTCTGCAATTGACTATTAATACATCGGGAAATTAGATATCCCCACTGTATAGGAGAAGATAGATGTGTGTCCTTTGTAAATGGTTACACTAACCATCTGACTGTAACTCTTCAAACATCATGGCAGGGCTTTAACAAAAGTCTATTTACTGGATTATTCTCCATTGTGCTGCATTTACAGCCTTTTAAGAGATGGAAAAGGGCGCTGAAGGTGAAGGTGGCAATAAAACATGCACGAAAATCATGAAATCTATAAGGCGTGCATTTTGCCCCAATAATCCATTTCTGCTTCCTTTCTTCTGACTAAGGACAAAACCTTAGGGGTTATTTCCTTCCAAACACACTCCTCTCGAAGCCAGTGAGATATTACCCTGCCTTATCTTAAAAACATATTGGGGGAAGTGCTTTGATAGATTGTGCCTCCAAAAGTAAGAAATCTTTATTCAGCCGGCAACATATTAATTCCTCCCAAACCTCCCTCGGTATCTCCCTTCACCACATTATCTAACTTTTAGTATTCCGCAGGAATTCCGCCATAAAACTTGGCACCGCTCTCCGGAAACTTTACGCTACTGTTTTCAATTAATTAACACTGCTGTTAATTTCACAGCTGGAACACGTGTTCTGTAAGTGTTGTGCATGCTTAATTACCTAACAAGTAACTAATTGCCTAGAGATTAGTTTCTCCAATCATGAATGAAAAATCCCCCCTTTTATAACGGCTTATTCCCCAGATTTATCATCTACACGTACACCTCTCACAAGATAATGGGTATACAGATCTGCCGTTTCAACTCTTAGCTCTAGCTGTATTTACTATATACTCTTTTCCTGAACATTTCTTTCACAGGTTTCTTTCCCTGTTTTGCCTTTCTAATTTCTTGGGAGAATGGAGCATATTTTTGCAGAAACTCGCAAATGTAAAGACACTACTCCGACTCCATTCCCATTGAAAAGCAGAATCCACCTTCATAGATAGATTTAAAGTTTGAAGTCAGAGAAGGTCATAAAAAAGCTAAAACAGCTGATCTACAAGCTCAATGTTCTGAAAATCCCCTGAAAATCTACTGTCTTGCCAGTGGCAGGACGTGTGAAGTTTTGAAATGGCACATCTGTATGTCACGAGCACAGGAGACAGTGTGGCACCTCCTTTGCCTGGAATAATTTGAACTTACACGTAGCACTGAGGCACTGCAGCATCGTGTTGATAACATGATAACAGCATTACATGTTAGCGGTCAAATGTATTGCAAAGGGACTTTTAATTACAGTGCACACTGGGCCGGCAGTGGCCATTTGGGAACTGAAAGGTTCCCTGCGTTTGATCCTCCTAGCTTGATGTGGAAGCGTTCTTGACCAAGACGATGGACCCTGCAGCAACACTGCTGTGAAAGTAATATCCTACACTGTGTTAAATTAGCATTTGGTAAATTAACTAATGGTGCAAATTAATTAATTAGAGATAAAATATTCCTTGCCTTTGGTCAGATTGGTATGCATAGAATACAATGTGTGACATACAGATCCATTATACAGTATAAAATTGAATATTGTGTAAACAAGCATTGCGGATGCCATTGCACCCCAAATCATAACTGAGTGACTGACGAAACTTTCCACTTGACTTCATGCAACTCTGACTTCAAAGGTTGACATTTCTCTATTATAAATCCTTGTTTTGAGTGGTCGGTAGCACTTTAAACTAAGGTGCTGTTAATAAACATTTATTAACATTTATAAAGTTCATTTATTAATGTTAATAAATATATGTATAAGAAGCTTATTAATGTTTGTAAGCAATCTAACAAACATTTATTAATAGTTGAGAGGATGTTAATAAGACAATTAATAACCGTTAATAGGCGATTTATAAGACGCTTATTAACCTTATTACTTGTTTATAAACATTTGTAAGGCATTCAAAAAGTTAATAGGAGATTTATAAGACATTTATTAACTGTTAATTGCTTATTTATAACACTTGGAAACACTTGGAAAAACGTTTTCATTTTTCTAAAACGTTTTTAAGGAATATAATAAACATTCATAAATTATTAATAACCATTAATACAAGTTAATAAGATATTTACATAGCATTAATTAACAGTTTAATAATGTTAATAAGATATTTACACAGCATTAACTAACCGTTATTAGTTTACTGAACCGTTGGTAAGGGAACTAATAAACATTAATACATTGATAATAATGTATTAAGGTAACTAAAAAAGGGTATTATAAACAGTAACAAACCCTTATAAGACGCTTGAAAAAACACATTTATTCTTAATAAATGTTTATAAGGAATTTATAAATCATTAATAATATTTATTAAATGTTAACACATGTTAATAAGATGTTCATAAAGCTTTACTTAACCGTTAATAAGTTACCCTAAGTTAACCTAACCGTTGGTAAAGGATCTAATGAAAATTAATAGAACTGTTTATAATATATTATTAAACTGATAATAGGGTATGAACAAGTCTTATGCACTTGGTTTAAAGAGGAACGGTCATTTATTAACTAGAAAACAGACTTACAAACATCAACAACTTGTTAACAATGTATTTATTAACACTTAAATAGGCAGGAAGTGGGAACAGTCATCTATGAACATTTATAAACCACTTATAAGAACTAAACAGTGTCTATTAACATTAACAAATTGGTAATGTTGGCACTTATTAACACGTTATTAGACATTTAGCAGGTACTTGGTTTAAAGTGGGGACAGTCATCTATAAGCATTTATATAGGCTTTAAAAACACCTAAACAGAGTCTTATTAACATTAACCAATTGTTAACAATGCACTTATTGACGCGTTAATAGGCATTTTGCAGGTACTTGGTTTAAAGTGGGAACAGTCATCTATAAACATTTATAAACAACTAAACAGTGTCTTATTACCATTAACAGACTGTTAACAATGCACCTATTGACGTGTTAATAGGCATTTTGCAGGTACTTGGTTTAAAGTGGGAACAGTCATCTATAAACATTTTTAAACAACAAAACAGTGTCTTATTAACATTAACAGACTGTTAACAATGCACCTATTAACGTGTTAATAGGCATGTTGAAGGTACTTGGTTTAAAGTGGGAACAGTCATCTCTAAACATTTATAAACCACTTATAAGAACTAAACAGAGTCTATTAACGTTAACAAATTGTTAATGTAGGCACCTATCAACACGTTAATAGACATTTTGCAGGTACTTGGTTTAAAGTGGGAACAGTCATCTATAAACATTTTAAACAACAAAACAGTGTCTTATTAACATTAAAAGACTGTTAACAATGCACCTATCAACGTGTTAATAGGCATTTTGCAGGTAGTTGGTTTAAAGTGGGAACAGTAATCTATAAACATTAATAAACACATTATAAGAACTAAACAGTGTCTTAATAACATTAACAAATTGTTAAAAAGGCACTTATTGACGCTTCAATAAGCATTTCACATGTACTTGGTTTAAAGTCTAATGTTAGTCATCTGTAAACATTTATAGCCCCTTTAACAACAACTAAACAGTGTCTTATTAACATTAACACATTATTAACAAATCACTTATTAACACGTTAATATGCATTTTGCAGGTACTTGGTTTAAAGTGGGAACATTCATCTATAAACATTTATAAACAACTAAACAGTGTCTTAATACCATTAACAGACTGTTAACAATGCACCTATTGACGTGTTAATATGCATTTTGCAGGTACTTGGTTTAAAGTGGGAACAGTCATCTATAAACATTTTTAAACAACAAAACAGTGTCTTATTAACATTAAAAGACTGTTAACAATGCACCTATTAACGTGTTAATAGGCATTTTGCAGGTAGTTGGTTTAAAGTGGGAACAGTAATCTATAAACATTAATAACCACATTATAAGAGCTAAACAGTGTCTTAATAACATTAACAAATTGTTAAAAAGGCACTTATTGGCGCGTCAATAAGCATTTTGCATGTACTTGGTTTAAAGTCTAATGTTAGTCATCTGTAAACATTTATAACCCCTTTAACAACAACTAAACTGTCTTATTGACATTAACACATTAATAACAAATCACTTATTAACACGTTAATATGCATTTTGCAGGTACTTGGTTTAAAGTGGGAACAGTCATCTATAAACATTTATAAACAACTAAACAGTGTCTTATTACCATTAACAGACTGTTAACAAAGCACCTATTGACGTGTTAATAGGCATTTTGCAGGTACTTGGTTTAAAGTGGGAACAGTCATCTATAAACATTTTTAAACAACAAAACAGTGTCTTATTAACATTAACAGACTGTTAATAATGCACCTATTAACGTGTTAATAGGCATGTTGAAGGTACTTGGTTTAAAGTGGGAACAGTCATCTCTAAACATTTATAAACTACTTATAAGAACTAAACAGAGTCTATTAACGTTAACAAATTGTTAATGTAGGCACCTATCAACACGTTAATAGACATTTTGCAGGTACTTGGTTTAAAGTGGGAACAGTCATCTAAAAAAAATTATAAACAACTAAACAGTGTCTTAATACCATTAACAGACTGTTAACAATGCACCTATTAACGTGTTAAAAGGCATTTTGCAGGTAGTTGGTTTAAAGTGGGAACAGTAATCTATAAACATTAATAAACACATTATAAAAAACTAAACAGTGTCTTAATAACATTAACAAATTGTTAAAAAGGCACTTATTGACGCATCAATAAGCATTTTGCATGTACTTGGTTTAAAGTCTAATGTTAGTCATCTGTAAACATTTATAACCCCTTTAACAACAACTAAACAGTGTCTTATTAACATTAACACATTAATAACAAATCACTTATTAACACGTTAATATGCATTTTGCAGGTACTTGGTTTAAAGTGGGAACAGTAATTTATAAACATGTATAAACCCATTATAAGATCTAAACAGTGTCTTATTAACATTATCAAATTAACAATGCACTTAACGCGGTAATAGGCATTTAGTGGGAACAGCCATCTATAAATATTTATAAAGCCTTTAAAAACACCTAAACAGAGTCTTATTAACATCAACAAATCCCTAATAAAGTGTCTTATTAACACTGAAAGTGTATTATTAACATCAACAAATCGATGATTAAAGGGGCACTCCACCACTTTTCAACCTATGTTCATATAATTGGTCCTCACTCAAAAATAGTAAATACATTTTCTTTTTTCTTTTTCTCAGAGGAGGGTTGTGGGCAGGTCAGAAACCCATCGTCTTGTGACATCATCGATTGCCAATCCAGCTTATAGAAACTGCAGGCTTTATATTCCTGAAAAATTGCAATTTTAAAGTGGAAGCCATTGTTCTCGCAATAATAAAAATCTAAATATTCTTTTCAAAAATATTGATTAAATCCTTTTTTTGGAAAATGATGATGTCACAAGACGATGGATTCGGAACTTCCCACAGCTCTCCTATGAGACCCGGAAAAAAATGAACATTAGTGAGGACCTATTATATGAAGACAGGTTGAAAAGTGGTGAACTACTCCTTTAAGTATTCATTAACACCTTAAATAGGCATTTTTCAGCTACCTGTTGCAAAGTGGGAACAACATTAACAACTTACTATTTATCTTTCTTTTCACTTTAGGTAAATAAAAGGAGGTCATTCATTCTTAAAGGAAGGCTGTGCACAAACAGAAGTAGGCTAGTAATGTTTTGGGACTATTCCTTTGCAGCTTATGTAATATCATTCCAGTTTATGTACAACTATCACTGTTGTACACCTCTTCCTCCTCCTGCCATCGCTTGAAGATGAAGAGCTTGAGGAATTTGAGGCGAAGGTGGTCGAGTAGCTGGACTCGGACGGTGACTTGACAGAGGTTGGAGACTCATTTCTTGATGCTGTAAAAACAAAATGCAAAATGTTATATAAATATGAGGTTAGGCATTTTGGACATGTTTTGTTCATAAAGGGGTTACAGTGCACTTATTGTAAATAATAATAATAATAACAATAAATAAATAAATAGGAGCAGCGCTCTTCCGAGCACAGGTCTCCAATGTGATAAGCAAATGTGAAAAGGGTGCCATGTCATCTGTGGCCTGTCATGATTTCGTTCCAAAGATGTGTTTTGCTCAAATTGAGCTGCTGGTGGCGCTATAACAGGCCAATGTGAAAAGGGTGGCATTTGTTCCTTGACCTACGGAAATCACAAGCTGCGTTTATGATTTGAGGCATTTTGTTCAAAACGGACCAATCCTGCAAACTTTGGAAGCCACTCAACTAGGATGGAATATGAATTATCGGACAACTCAGTCTTGATCACTTGCCTATAGCGATACTCAGTTCCACACACATTCCTGTGATTTTTGGAACAAATCTGAAGGAGTCATTTAAAAAAATGTGTTTTACTTAAGTCAGCCTCCAGGTGGCACTATAAAAAGCAGATGTGAAAAGGGCAAAGGTTTTTCCTTGGCCTCTTGGGAGTGCGCATACAAAGTTTTACACTGATCGGTGGAGTTAGAACCATAGACTGTAAAAAAAATATGGACGATGCGAAGCCATTGGTTTCTATGCTGCGAAGATGAAGTTTTTCGTTCAAAAGGGAGCACACTTGCAAAAGCCAGTCTTAGCCTATCAGGATGGAATTTGAAGAATCTGAAAGACCTGTTTCGTTTAATGACTATAGAGATAACATGTACCGATTTGCGTGATTTTTGGACAAAATCGTTAGAAGTGCTGTCCAAAAATCTTGGATCACATGACCACATGGGGTGGCAGCCTGTATTACAATCCATTGTAAACAATGGAGCGATGGTCCCAAAATATGAGTTCTGTTCAACCAATTTATTTTGACCAAATCGACAAATGGGCAGATGACAATTTGGATTAAATAGATGGGTACATCCACAATATTCATGGCAGTTAGGTTGCAATGTTACTCTGTACAAGAGACTTGCTACTAGGGATGGAGCTCATTAATCTTTATTGATAATGAGCACCTTATCGATCATGCTTATCGAGCCGGGCTTTTATCGAGCCCATTATTGAGCATTTTCTGTTATTTTGTGGAAAGACATGAGACACTATCAATTCTGAAGTTTTTTTTTTAAATATGTTATATGTATATAGTATAGTTTTACAGTACTATTCATAAGTTATTAATACTAGCCTGTACTGTAAAATTATACTATAAATTGTATGGTATATAATATAAACTATAGGCTAACATTTCCATGTTTTTCTTTTTTTTTTTTTTTACAGTAATGCATAGGCCTATCGATTTTTTTCCATAATATCTTTTTGTTTGTTTTAAGCAACAACAAAAATCTATATTTGCACTACATTTGACTAGGGCCTTCAAATACAGTACTTTAACTTAACAGACAGAAGGCAAGTAACCTTTTTATTTTTGAAAAGATATTTGAAGAAACTAAATGTGTACCGTCTCTTTAAAAATGTAATTTATAACACATAGTACGACGGTGTCACGCAACAAAAAATACCCAATCAACAAGCTCACACAGCGTCTGCTCGCACCGCGTTGTGAGCTTGTAGATCTGCTATTTTCGGTAGACTGAGAAGTCGTCACGCTGGCAACGCTATACGGATTCATTTGCACGGAGCGATATATTATAACTCTGCGGCGGGGATTTTGAGTGTCCCAAACGGATTTATTATCAATGGAATCATTCATATTTTCAAGCACCACATACTTTGGGTGGAAGAGATCGGTTGTCGCGCTGCTGAAACAGCCGACGCCCCGACGCTGCCGTTGTTTTAACTCGTCGTCGCAGACATTCAAAGTTATTGCACTTGGGTGGGTCTTATGTGATGCACTATGGACAATTAGTGCCTCCGCATTCTCGAAGTGTTCCCTCCCGAGCATGTAACCGTGGGCGTGCTGCATAAGGCCTATTGCATTTAGCTCTCCCCTTGTCTTTTCTAAAATGTAACCAAACTTTTTAGTGTTTCACAAGTTCAACCATTGTTCCACGGCACACACTTGCAAAGCACACAACTATCAATGACGCAATGTAGCCTACCTCCTGTCCCTGCCCCCTATAGCGGTCCATGACGTGACGTTATGAGGCTTACCCGATAACAGGCTCGACAGAGCAAAAGCTTATTGATACTCGGGTCTCGATAAATTCAGAACCGGGTTTGTAATGGACCCGGTTTTCGGGCTCCATCCCTACTTGCTACAGTATCTGTGCAGACTAGTGCTTGCTCTGCCATCATATTAACTTACTGTATTGTGATTTTTGCATATAAATCAGGAACAAGAAATTGTTAATATGATGGCAGAGCAAGCACTGCAAAGATTGCAAGTCTTTGTACACATTAAGGTTGCAACCTAACTTGAATATCGTTACCGTGGATTAAATCAATCCAGTTACTGTAGCCCTTCTATTTAATCCTTTTGGGGATTTTTCATCGTCCTGCTGGATGGAGGAGCATTAGGACCATTCATTCCTTTACATTAAAACGGGCTTCACTGTAAACGTAATGATTTATAGCCGTTTGTGGGGGGTCATTTAGACGAAAATGGCGTCTTCGGGGGGTGAAACCGTAACAAAGTGAAAACCCCTTTGAAAGTGGAAAAGGTAAAAACGCTTTGTATCTTCCGCTTTCATCTAAATACCGTAAACGCAGCAAACCACTGAAAATGATAAGATGTGGGACGTCCTAATAGGGCTGTCACGATTAGGAATTTCTCCAGATGATTAATTGTCATAGAAATAATCGGCGATTGACGAATATATCGTCTTTTTCCCCCCCTTCATTTTATGCCACTATGATAAATAGCTTTGAGCTCATAAACATACTGTACCTTAATGAAGAGCAATTTAATTGCTTTTTAAACATCAGTTCAGTGGTGTAAACTGTAAAGTAACTATTAAGTACATTTATTTGATAACGTTAGCCCTAATTTATACCGTAGCTATTTGAAAATAGCCGATCTACAAGCTCACAACAACGCGTCGCAGTGCGTTGTGAAAATAGCCGATCTACAAGCTCACAGCGCGTCGCGGTGCGTTGTGAAAATAGCCGATCTACAAGCTCACAACGCGTCGCGGTGCGTTGTGAAAATAGCCGATCTACAAGCTCACAACGCGTCGCGGTGCGTTGTGAAAATAGCAGACAACTGCAAAAATAGCCGACGCTGAAAATAGCGACAGTAGCCTATAATGTTTATCATGACACGATCCAACATCTATAGCTCGTCGCCGTCTGTGTGTAATCATCATCCCCTCCATAAGCTGCAGTAAAGGCATTGACTCCAGTCCTCTGTGTTGAAACGAAACGTGAAGTGAACGCCTTTTTCTGTATCATATCATAAGGAATAAATATAGTCCCGGGATGTGTATGGTACATGTGTCTGTTCCGACCGTCTGGAACAAACTTTTTAAGCATTTTTAGTTAGCCAGCCAGTCTGCCTGTGCTGTGTGACGGCAGTGCGTTGTGTTGACTGACTGACTGAGGAGGACCAGCATTGAGCCGAAGCTTGTTTTAATGTGAAAGTCATTTTGAAAATGAATAAGGGTAATAATAACAATAATAATAATCCAGCAAAAATTTCATGGACCCCTTGCAGTAACTCCGGACCCCCTAGGGGTCGTGGACCCCCCGTTGAGGACAGGGGGGTCGCACCAAATTCTGGGCCCTGGGTACAAGGATTCACTCACATTTTGTGCTTTAAAAAGTTGCTATATGCAGTTTTCTGCTGAGATAAGCAGGCAATTGCTTATTATATATTTTTTTACTTTATTATATTCAGACGGCTAACCATGCTTCCTAAAGAAATGTTGTCTCTGTGACACTTCCTGGGGCCACAATCTGCCTCCAAAACTATAATTTTCCTCTGTGAGAAGTTCTATCATTGGTCGATAGACAGATAGCCTGCCCAGTAAGCAGAGGCTGCAATCAGGACCGCCTCTTGTTGTTGTTCGGATTGGTTGACCTGTCTGTCAATCCTTTTAGCCCCGGTCAGCTGGTTCATGCACCAATGAGCTGCTAGTGACAGAGACTAGATTCTTTTTAGGGAGCATTGTTTAGCCGCCTGAATATAATTAAATAAAATTAAAAAATTAAAATAAGCAATTGCCTGTTTCCTGCTTATGTCAGCAGAAAACTGCTTATAGCAACTTTAACCATTGAAAAATAGCAGATGTACAAGCCCACAGCGCGGCGCCGAGTGCCACGCTGCGAGCTTGTAGATCTGTTATTTTTGAAAAATTGTGAACATTTTTCATGGGGTCTTTGAATATTTCAAATCCCTCTAAGGTTTTTGAAAAACCTATGTTTCTATGTCAGTGGTGCTCAAACGTTTTCATGTGAAGGACCCCCAAAATGATACGTATTTGGCCACATCTCAAAATATTTAGTTCCAGGGACCCCCCAGAAGCAAAATTGTATCTAAAAATGTTACCTTAAAAAATACCCATATTCAAAGATTTCCACACATTTTCATGACTTAAAAAATAGCAGATCTACAAGCTCGCAGCGCGGCACTCAGTGCCACTCTGTGAGCTTGTGGATCTGCAATTTTTCAATAGCTAAAGTATAAAATAACAATATAAAATCAAATTGTTTAATCTCATGCTCTCAAGAGTGCTTGTTACAATAAAACACTTAAAATATCTGTAAATATTTTCTAAATCTACAGCAGTGGTCCTCAACCTTTTCAGGCTGTGACACCCTAAATAATCATATTTTAACTGGGGTCTGGGGACCCCCCACCCTGACAAGCATTAAGAGTTGAGGCATTACATTTTGTATAACTCGGTTATATTGTGAAAATAGCAGATCTACATGCTCACAACGCCTCGCGTTGTAGATCTGCTATTTTCACAATTTCTGCGTCTAATATATGCCAATTTGGCCAATGTTTAATTTGTCATTTTAGAAGTTTTAAAAAGTCCTTAAATTGTCACTTTAGAAATGTGCAGATACCCTCTATACACTTAAACTTTATGTTGGTTTGTTTACTGTTGAGTGAGAAAACAGTGTTGCACATTAGGCTAATCTTCTGGAGACCCCCCAAAATAATTTGGGGACCCCCAGGCCCTGGTTGAGAACCACTGATCAACAGTAATGCACTTAGCAAATTCGTTTAGCCCTTAGCAGGAGGTTACATCACAGCCAACAAAAACAACATTAAACAGGCCTAAGTGAAGTAAAAACAAAACAAAAAAAACGTCATACTGTACCTTAGGATGCATACATGAACAAAGAGGGGCTTGTAGGTGATTTCGCTGACTTGTAGGCACTTAAACTGTTAGAACAACACGCAGAAGTTGCATGCATATCGACGTTGTGTTTACTGTGTTACAATATGTCCATGTTACGTTCAAATGCGGCCGGACGGAAACAGCGTTTTGCCGATAATAGTTCCACTGACTGACACAGCTGCAATTAATTACTGTCACGTACCACGCCACCTGTACTGTGTGGAACTGAAGTTTCAGATTGGCTATGAGTGTCAGGCAGTGGTTTAAGCAAAGTAACTAAGTATTTGTACTTTACTTGAGTATTGACAACTCCTACAATGTTTGCCCTAAAATCACACAAATTTGTACACAGTATGTCTAGACTCATGTCATCAACATGGGTCTGTCCCATTTAGCGCCACCTTCAGGCCGATATTTTAAAACACATTTATAGACACCGCTCCTACAAATGTTGCCCTAAATTCACGCAAATCGGTATACAATATGTCTAGACTCATGTCATCAACATGGATCTGTCCCATTTAGCGCCACCTTCAGGCCGATTTTTTTAAACACATTTATGGACACCGCTCCTACAAATGTTGCCCTAAATTCACGCAAATCGGTATACAATATGTCTAGACTCATGTCATCAACACGGATCTGTCCCATTTAGCGCCACCTTCAGGCCGATTTTTTAAAACACATTTATGAACACCGCTCCTACAAATGTTGCCCTAAATTCACGCAAATCGGTATATGTCTAGACTCATGTCATCAACATGGATCTGTCCCATTTAGCGCCACCTTCAGGACGATTTTTTAAAACACATTTTTGGACACTGCTCCTACGAATTTTGCCCTAAAATCACAAATCGGTACACAGTTTGTCTACACTCATGTCATCAACATGGATCTGTCCCTTATAGCGCCACCATTAGGCTGATTTTTTCAACCACATTTTTGGACACTGCTCCTACAGATTTGATCCTAAAATCACACAAAGCGGCACACAGTATGTCTACAGTCGTTTGTACATCTGCTACAGTTCCGTTGGTTTTTCCCATCCACTGCAGACTTCTGTGCTTAAACCGGTAGGATTAGCAGTGCTAGCCAAACATTTGTGTATTAGCTAACGGCTAACCTAGCCCTTCCCCCGTATACTAGCTAAAGCTAACAATATGTTGAGTGCAGAAGAAGTGGATTTCTCTTGGCCGCTTCGCAAGTGTGGAGGCCTGAAACCGTCTACGCTCAGGGGCTATATGGCGGCTATTAATGCTTGTCACCTAGGTGTCAATGGTGATGTGCCCTCTTGTGACCTTGTTTATGGCTGGTGCCAAGCGCACCAGTCAGATGGCCATATCGCCTGGGATTTAGAGGTGGTCTTGAGGGGTTTGAGACGAGGCCCTTTCGAGCCTTTGGGGAAGGTTTTTTTGAGACACCTAAGTCTCAAAACTGTGCTCTTATTGGCGTTGACTACAGCCAAAAGGGTCAGTGGACTGTATGAGGTTTGCTAACAGTGACCTTAAGGTTCTGCTTAAGCCCAATATCCAATTTGTACCAAAGAACGGGATTGTGACAAGGGACCCGGTCGAGTTGGTCGCCTTTCACCCTCCTCCTTTTGCATCGGAGGAGGACCGGCATCTGCATTGCCTCTGTCCAGTGAGGGCCTTGAAGGCATAATAGTTAGTTGAGGACTAGGAATGAGAGACAGTCTGTTTGTCTCCTTTAGCAACTCTCCAAAGAGAAAAGAGGTGTTTAAGGCCTCCAGTTCTAGGTGGATTGTGGAGGCTATCAGGGAAGCCTATGATAGTGCTCAGGTTCCTCTGCCGGAGGACCTTTAGGCACATTCCACCAGGGGGTTGTAGACCTCATGGGCCCTCTCTCAGGGGGTCTCCATGCAGGAGGTTTGCATGGCGGCCAATTGGGCGTCGCCATCTACGTTTGCAGCTTATTATCACCTGGACGTGGTTCCCGCATTGTTGGTGCACACTCAGTCTTACACGTGGCTGCCTCCTCTTCTTAAGTGAAAATGGTGGGTACAGTCCTTTCCCTTTTTCCAAGTGGCAATTGGACTGGTGGGTATAGTCCTTCCAATGTTTTCCTTCCATGACCAGTGAGTTTGGTTGGTCATGGTGAAGGTGGACCCATTACCTTATAAGGCGGACTTATTCTGCTCATTGGTTATGCAGCACATTTAGTCTGGGTATTTGGGTGATCAGGTGTTGGTCATCGTCGCTTCCGAGTGTCTATGGATCCCATAGGAAGGAATATAAACTGGAAAAGTGACAATAAACACTAAACATAATGTGTACCACTTTGCATGATTTTAGGGCAAAATCTGTAGGAACAGTGTCCAAAAATGTGTTTGAAAAAATCTGCCTAATAGTAGCGCTATATATCCTTGTTGATGACATGAGTGTAGACATACTGTGTACCGATTTGCGTGATTTTAGGGCAAAATTCGTAGGAGCAGTGTCCAAAAATGTCTTTTGCAAGTATCGGCCTCAAGGTGGCGCTAGAAAAGGGCCATGTGAGAGGTTGAAGGTTGTTGTTTGGCAGGCAAGGAGTGTGTGTGCAGAGTTTGGCATGAATAGGGGCAACGGTGGCGGAGATATGAGTTGGGCAAAAGTGTGACGTGCCGTGCCGTGCCGTGCCGTGCCGTGACGTGACGTGACGTGACGTGACGTGACGTGATGTGACGTGACAGACAGACAGACGGACTGACTGACAGCCGGTGGAGGTTTTGATAGTAACTGCGACCTGACGGTCGCAACAAGGGTTTCATACGGGAGATAAGAGACTGTCAGGTCGCATGTAAAAATCGGCCTGATGGTGGTGCTAAATGGGACAGATGCATGTTGATGACATGACTGTAGACAGAATGTGTACTGATTTGTGCGATTTTAGAGCAAAATTTGTGGGAGCAGTGTCCAAAAATGTGTTTTAAAAAATCGGCCTGAAGGTGGCGCTAAATGGGACAGATCCATGTTGATGACATGAGTCTAGACATATTGTATACCGATTTGCGTGAATTTAGGGCAACATTTGTAGGAGCGGTGTCCATAAATGTGTTTTAAAAAATCGGCCTGAAGGTGGCGCTAAATGGGACAGATCCATGTTGATGACATGAGTCTAGACATATTGTATACCGATTTGCGTGATTTTAGGGCAACATTTGTAGGAGCGGTGTCCATAAATGTGTTTTAAAAAATCGGCCTGAAGGTGGCGCTAAATGGGACAGATCCATGTTGATGACATGAGTCTAGACATATTGTATACCGATTTGTGTGAATTTAGGGCAACATTAAGCGGTGTCCATAAATGTGTTTTAAAAAATCGGCCTGAAGGTGGCGCTAAATGGGACAGACCCATGTTGATGACATGATCGAGTCTAGACATATACTGTGTACAAATTTGTGTGATGTTAGGGCAAACATTGTAGGAGTTGTGTCAATACTCAAGTAAAGTACAAATACTTAGTTACTTTGCTTAAACCACTGCCTGACACTCATAGCCAATCTGAAACTTCAGTTCCACACAGTACAGGTGGCGTGGTACGTGACAGTAATTAATTGCAGCTGTGTCAGTCAGTGCTAAAGCTGTTCCCACCTAACTCTATGGTTTACTGTCAAGATTCCAGGATGACCTCCCACTTGGGTAATGACGCCCCCTGGCGATCATTCAGAGAAACTACTTCAGCTCCCGTACTAACGTAGGTAGGAAGGGCCTGTCACTCAAACCGGAGTGACCCGCCTCCAGGCTATATAAGCCCCCGGAGGCGGAAGTAACATCCTCTTTTCACTCTCTGCGATATCACATTCAGATAAGTTGAAACTCAGCCTTTGTATTATTATTCTTCGCGCATTAGCCTAAAGCGGTGGCATTGGAGTCGCCCACCGGCGAGTGTTGAATTAACCCGTACTTAAGAATACTTATTCTTGTCCCGTCCTAAAACGACGGTTATTTCCTTCTATAACAAAGGATTATTACTGCTTGTTCAGGCCTCCGCCGAAGCAAGCGTGGCATAGCATTAGCCGTTAGCTTGTTAGCTCGTCTGCTCTTTGTTAACGTTAGCTACACTGCTTACCGCTTGTTCAGGCCCTGCCCGAATCAAGCGTGGCCTAGCTTTAGCCGTTAGCTTGTTAGCTCGTCTGCTCCTTGTTAACTCTAGCTACATTGCTTCGCCATGGATCCTCTGGCCTTCCTGCCGAGGCAATGTCCGGGCTGTCCAGGACTCATCGACGGACAGGATCTTCACCCTCTCTGTGTCGGCTGCATGGGCGTTGCACACGCCTTTTCGGCACTGAGTCCTCAGGGGAGAGCAGGACCCTTCTGTGACTTCTGCGTGGCCTACGACCACGATGTACTGGTACACCGCTTCTACCTAGCCAGGGCAGGCCTCGGGGCCTGCGCTCCACCAGGTGGGTCCAATGCTCTCAACCCCACAGCCCAGTCTTTCCTTCCCCAGGCGGCCCGCACCGTTGGTCAAGGTGCGGCGCTGCCTTCCGGAGATCCGTTTGGCAAACAGCGCGCCATTCCAAGTCAAGATGGCGCCGTGCTACATGAGACACCGCCTGCCGCGCAACCGACCGCAGCTAGCTCCACTGTCACTGGAGCTGGCGGGTCTGGTGAAGTCGCCGCTAAGAAGGCGACCAAGAAGGCTAACATCCCTCCGGTAGCCTTTTCCCCTTCGGGCGCGGTGCCCAAAAAGAAACGCTCGGATGTGACCGTCGGGGACGTTCCCCTCAACGTGAGCATCACCAAAACAGTCCAGACCTTCAGACGCGAGTCGGACCTGAGCTCCTGTCAGAGCGAGGGTTCTGGTTCTGAATACTCTGGATACACGGGCGAGGAGGAGGAGGAGGACTCCGTCGAGGACGATGGTTCTCGACTCACGGTCACAGTGAAAGGTAATGCCCCTGCGGCTCCAGCACGTCAACTGGACGCCGCAGGGAGCTCCCAGTCCTCCTCAGGCGCCACTGCCCCTCCACCCGCCAGTCAAGCGGGTGAAGCGGGAGCAGAGGACGTCGATTCTGCAGCAGAAATGCTGGATCATCTCACGGTCTACATGAGAGCTCTTGCCAGAGTTGGAGAGGAGTTGCCACCTCCTCTCCCCTCTGAAGAGGCCGAGGATGATGACGAAATGCCCGGGCAGGAGCCTTCGGTTCCCGCCCCGTATGTCCTCTCCAGGCTGCCGCTGGTGAAAGGATTCACCAAGGCCCTCCATTCCTCATGGAAGACACGCAAAGACCCCAGGAAGCTGCCTTTTTCTGTGTTGGATGTGGTTGGCGGTGCGGAGGCAGGCATGTCCACCTGCCCTAACCTGGACCACCTGTTGGCACAATCCTTTCTGAGTTCCATCAGACCCCAGTACAAGGATGTGGGCACGGCTAAAAACGGGCCGTTTGTCGGCCCCGTCGGCACCAACCCGCCGGGGTTCACTGTCCTGGAGGACAAGATGCAGTCGGACAGGGCTCGTAACGCCTACCGGTCCGCTGCTCTGGCTGCTAAGGACCTTAATCTTATCCAGCTCTTGCTAGCTTCCACCAAGGACCTGGTCAAAGGTCTGCCCACGGGGGAGCTCACTGCGGAGCTAAACACCCTATTCGACATCATGCTGAAGGTCAATTGGCATGCGGTCAAGTGGATGGGCAGGTCCATGGATTATAACCTCCAAGCTGAGAGAGCCCGCTGGCTCGACTATGTCGACCTCGAGCCTAAGAGGGACGTGGGCGAGAAGCCTCTGGGTCCTCGCGGGGAGATGTATAAATCCCTCATCAACATGGAGAACAGTCCCACCACCCTCATGGGCGGCGGTTTGGAGCTGCTGCAGGGCAGAGTCACGTTCTTTAAGGCTGCTAAGGACATTGTCGAGTCCACCACAGTGCCACAGGAAGAACCGCAGCAAGCTAGGAGGGCGTCCCGCTCCTCCCGCGTCAAGGAAAGGGGCCGCTCTGCTTCTTATAAGAAGCACTCGTCTTCCTCCAGGGGAGCCTCTGCAGCCAGGGCGCCTGACAGGCCCCGCAGCAAGGTTGTGGTTACCGAGCGCACTCAGCCGCGCCGCCCGTCCAAGGAGGGCAGGCAGCCGTCTTCCTACCGCGGTGGCCGCGGTAGGGGACAGCGAAAATGACACTCGGAAGAGGGGGATTGTGCTGGGGCGGGGGTCCGAGGTGTCTCTCGGTCCCCCTCCCCCCAAACGAGGGCGTTTTTCTGTACCCCGTGTCGGGGAAATGAAAATGTTGAATTTGATGCCTCCTGTGTCAGCAATAAATATGTTGAAAGAGCAAAGTCTGTCTCTGTCCAACTCTCTCGCACTAGCACAGACGACCCCATCATGCATGCCTCCTGTAGTAATGATGAAGTCCTGTCAGGACTCGATAATCAATCACAGGTTTTATCAGCAACCAGTAATGTTATTGTCAAACAATTATGTGGTTCCTCAAGCGCGCGAGTGGGATATCCCTCGCGTCGACAATATGACTCCTTTATGCATGCCTCCTGTAAGAATGATGAAGTCCCGTCAGGACTCTTTAATCAGTCACAGGTTTTATCAGCAACCAGTAATGTTAACGTCAAACAATTATGTGGTTCCTCATGCGCGCGAGTGGATTTTCCCTCGCGTGAGCGATGCTATGAATTTAACTTTGAGTCAGAAATTCTGTCGGCCTACTATGAGCCCGGGTCAAGGGACAAGCATAAAGGCCTTAGAGCAGGTATTAAACGTAAAAGTTCCTCTCCTGTCAGGGGAGAATGCTTTAGTTGTGGGCGAGTCTGTTTATCAGTCGAATCGCTTTGCTCTTCCTGTTGCTCTATCGAGCGAAAACCGAACGCTTCCGGTTTCACCGGATACGGATTCGCTAGCTCCCCGCTTCCGGTCCGGCCGCAAAAAAGCTCCGCTAGTCAAGCGGTACAATCAGAAGGTGTTCCCGCCTTGCGGCCTATTGAACCTCTGCGCTCCGCATCCGGGTGTTCCGGATACGGATACGCAGGTTCCCCACTTCCGGTCCGGCCGCCAAAAAGCTCCGCCGTCACGGAAGCACAGTGGTGGGGTTTCTCTCGCTCAAAACACGCTAGCACGCTGCGCGCGCCAGTGGAAGTTATGCAACCCGAGCCATTGGGTATTTCGAACGATAACCAGGGGTTACAGGTTACAGTTCGCAGACATACCCCCGCTTTCGAGCAGGGTTATTCATACCAGGGCGCGTGGTTTAAAAGCAAATCTTTTGAGAGAAGAGATCAGCTCCTTGCTAAGCAAGGGTGCTATAGTGGAGCTGGACAGGACCCAATCCCGCATGGGATTTTGGAGCCGTTATTTCCTGGTGCCCAAAAAGGGGGGGGGGCTACGTCCCATCCTGGACCTAAAGGCACTAAACGTGTACCTGAAGAAATACGTTTTCAGGATGCTAACTGTACCCACCATGTTACGGTCGGTCAGGCAAGGGGATTTCCACTGTTCAGTGGATCTGAAGGATGCTTATCAGCACGTCCAGATTTATCCCCCACACAGGAAATTCCTACGGTTCGCCTTCGAGGGTCGCCTGTACGAGTATACAGTACTCCCTTTCGGTCTGTCACTGAGCCCGAGGGTTTTCGTGAAAGTGACCGAAGCAGCCATCGCCCCGCTGAGACAGCAGGGCGTCAGGTTGGCGACGTACATCGACGATTGGATGATTTCAGCGAGCTCCGCCCACGAAGTGGCGCGTCACACACAAGTGGTTTTGGCTCACCTGAAGGCCTTAGGTTTCATAGTCAACCACGGCAAGAGCATGCTGACTCCAGCAAGTCGTCTTACATTCATTGGGGTCCTTCTGGACTCATCCGACATGTCGGCCCGTCTCTCAGAGGAGAGGGTGGACAGGTTTCGGGAATGTCTCGACTCCTTTCAAGTGGGCCAGGAGGTCACTTACAGGAGTTGCATGGTACTGACGGGAATGATGGCTTCCGCAGTACATCTGTTGCGTTTGGGCAGGTTTCATATGAGACCTTTTCAAAGATGGATGTTATCCCTCGGGATCCCGCCCTCCTTGAAGTACAAGAAGGTTACGGTTTCCCCTTCCTGCGCGATCGCCCTGTCTCCGTGGCTGGTGGAGGGGTTCCTCACCAGCGGAGTCTCGATTGGCGAGGTGGTTTCCCGCAAGTCGATCACGACAGACGCCAGTCTCAGTGGATGGGGAGCCACTTTCGAGGGGCGCACAGCGCAGGGGCTTTGGCCTCTGGAGATGAGGGGTCGTCACATCAACTATTTGGAGTTGATGGCTATACTCCTGGCGCTCAAGCATTTCGAGCCTTGGATTTTGCATTGTCACGTCCTGGTCAGGACAGACAATACGACGGCCATGTTTTATGTCAACAAACAGGGGGGCCTGTCGTCGTTGCCACTGGACCGTCTGGCTCGAGAATTGACGATTTGGTGCTTGTCGCGCCTCAAGTCGATCAGGGCCTTACACGTCCCAGGTCTCCTCAACAGCGGAGCAGATCTCCTGTCCAGGGGAGGTTCTCGCTACGAGGATTGGTCTCTCCACCCCAGGGTGGCGAGCCAGATTTTTCGCAAGTTCGGTCAGCCAGTGGTGGACCTGTTTGCGTCAGCGGAGAATACGAAGTGTCCGTTGTTCTTCGCGGTGAAGGGCAGTCCTCCCTTGGGGTTGGACGCCTTAGCGCACACGTGGCCGAGAGGTCTACTGTACGCGTTTCCCCCCTTCGACTTAATCCGACCCACTCTGGAGAGAGTCAGGAGGTTCGGTCTGGAGATGCTCCTGGTGGCTCCCTACAAGGGCACGTGGAGGTCGGCGATCGCCCCTCTCCTTTGCGAACCGGGTTGGCAGCTGCCTCAGTGCAGGGATCTGTTGAGTCAGGCCAGGGGGGAGATCTTCCACCAAGACCTGCAGGTCCTAGACCTGTGGGTTTGGCACGTGAAAGGTTAAACCTGCTGGCGGCTGGTTTTTCTTCTGAAGTGGTTGCTACCATTCAGAGTGCTAAGGCGCCTTCTACGAGGGCGTCTTATGATGGAAGGTGGAATGCCTTTGAGGACTGGTGTGAGTCGCGTGTTCCACCGGTGGTGGCCCATGTGGCGTCAGCCCAGGAAATTCTGGAATTTATGCAGGACCGCTTGAGAAGTGGTCTTGCATTTTCTACCCTTAGGGGGTATTTGGCGGCTATTAATGCCTGTCACCTGGGGGTGGCGGGCAAGGCACCTTCTAAAGTCCCGGAGGTCATCAAGTTCATGCAAGGAGTTGAACGTTTGAGGCCGGTGACTAGGTCTTTGTTCCCAGTTTGGGATCTGCAGGTGGTTCTAGGGGGCCTATGTCGGGCTCCCTTTGAGCCGCTTGTAGGGATGCCTTTGAAACTTTTGAGTTTCAAGACGGCTCTTTTGCTGGCTTTGGCCACGGCTAAAAGAGTTGGTGACCTGCAAGCTCTCTCGGTGTCTGCGGAGTGCATGCAGTTTATGAACAATGATCTCAAGGTGTTGCTCAAGCCTCATCTTAAGTTTGTTCCTAAGAACATGGTGGTTCCTAAGGAGCCTGTGGTTCTTCTGGCTTTTCATCCTCCTCCGTTTGTCTCGGTGGAGGATGAGCGGCTGAATTGCCTTTGTCCTGTCAGGGCATTGAAGGCCTACTGTGACAGGACTGCTGGTTCTAGAGCTTCTTCTCAGCTCTTCGTGGGAATGGGCAATGTTCTTGTCAGAAAGCCGGTGTCTAGACCCACTCTTTCGAGGTGGATTGTGGATGCTATTAGGCTGGCTTACTCTAGTGCTGGTGTGGAAGTGCCGGCGGCACTCAAAGCCCATAGCACTAGGGGTGTGGCTACTTCGTGGGCACTGGCAAAGGGAGTCTCCGTTCAGGAGATTTGTGTTTCGGCGAATTGGTCTTCGCCTTCTACCTTTGCAGCCTACTATCACCTGGATATCGAATCCTCTTCGCTAGCGCATTCGGTTCTGGGTGCAGTTGCCTCCTCTACGTCATAGAGGAGTCGGATCTTCCCCTCCCACAGGTGGGCATGTAGCCACCTGGGGTATTTTGGGGGGGACCCTGTGTTTTCCTTATATAGTGTGTCTTACTTATAAGGCGGACTTGTCCTTTTCATTTAGTTGAATGAGGCGGACTTCGGTCTGTCAGGGTCTCTCCTTGTTTTCTCATGCCTTCACACCCAGGTCCGGTGGGCCTGGGACCTTCTGGGTGATGGGTCACGCCCGTTTGGGCTGTGCTCACCCGTATGAGGGGTGTGTGGGGGTATGAGAGTAGGTTGTGGCTTAGAGGGGAGTTTAAGAATCCCAAGTGGGAGGTCATCCTGGAATCTTGACAGTAAACGGTAGGTTCCGTACGGAACCATTGTTTACTTAGAGATGGAAGGATGACCTCCCACGTAATGCCCCTCTGTTTCACTGAATGTGGCAGAGAGTGGTATTAAGAGGATGTTACTTCCGCCTCCGGGGGCTTATATAGCCTGGAGGCGGGTCACTCCGGTTTGAGTGACAGGCCCTTCCTACCTACGTTAGTACGGGAGCTGAAGTAGTTTCTCTGAATGATCGCCAGGGGGCGTCATTACCCAAGTGGGAGGTCATCCTTCCATCTCTAAGTAAACAATGGTTCCGTACGGAACCTACCGTTCCCACCCTCCTGTGAACAATGCGGAACTATTATCGGCAAAACGCCGTTTCCGTCCGGCCGCATTTGAACTTAACACGGACATATTGTACAACACTGTATTGTAAACACAACGTCGATATGCACGCAACTTCTGCGTGTTGTTCTAACAGTTTAAGTGCCTACAAGTCAGCGAAATCACCTACAAGCCCCTCTTTGTTCATGTATGCATCCTAAGGTACAGTATGACGTTTTTTTTGTTTTGTTTTTACTTCACTTAGGCCTGTTTAATGTTGTTTTTGTTGGCTGTGATGTAACCTCCTGCTAAGGGCTAAACGAATTTGCTAAGTGCATTACTGTTGATCAGTGGTTCTCAACCAGGGCCTGGGGGTCCCCAAATTATTTTGGGGGGTCTCCAGAAGATTAGCTTAATGTGCAACACTGTTTTCTCACTCAACAGTAAACAAACCAACAAAGTTTAAGTGTATAGAGGGTATCTGCACATTTCTAAAGTGACAATTTAAGGACCTTTTAAAACTTCTAAAATGACAAATTAAACATTGGCCAAATTGGCATATATTAGACGCAGAAATTGTGAAAATAGCAGATCTACAACGCGAGGCATTGTGAGCATGTAGATCTGCTATTTTCACAATATAACCGAGTTATACAAAATGTAATGCCTCAACTCTTAATGCTTGTCAGGGTGGGGGGTCCCCAGTTAAAATATGATTATTTAGGGGGTCACAGCCTGAAAAGGTTGAGGACCACTGCTGTAGATTTAGAAAATATTTACAGATATTTTAAGTGTTTTATTGTAACAAGCACTCTTGAGAGCATGAGATTAAACAATTTGATTTTATATTGTTATTTTATACTTTAGCTATTGAAAAATTGCAGATCCACAAGCTCACAGAGCGGCACTGAGTGCTGCGCTGCGAGCTTGTAGATCTGCTATTTTTTAAGTCATGAAAATGTGTGGAAATCTTTGAATATGGGTATTTTTTAAGGTAACATTTTTAGATACAATTTTGCTTCTGGGGGGTCCCTGGAACTAAATATTTTGAGATGTGGTCAAATACGTATCATTTTGGGGGTCCTTCACATGAAAACGTTTGAGCACCACTGACATAGAAACATAGGTTTTTTCTAAAACCTTAGAGGGATTTGAAATATTCAAAGACCCCATGAAAAATGTTCACAATTTTTCAAAAATAACAGATCTACAAGCTCGCAGCGTGGCACTCGGCGCCGCGCTGTGGGCTTGTAAATCTGCTATTTTTCAATGGTTAAAGTTGCTATAAGCAGTTTTCTGCTGACATAAGCAGGAAACAGGCCATTGCTTATTTTATTTTTTTATTTAATTTTAATTATATTCAGGCGGCTAAACAATGCTCCCTAAAAAGAATCTAGTCTCTGTCACTAGCAGCTCATTGGTGCATGAACCAGCTGACCGGGGCTAAAAGGATTGACAGACAGGTCAACCAATCCGAACAACAACAAGAGGCGGTCCTGATTGCTCTGCTTACTGGGCAGGCTATCTGTCTATCGACCAATGATAGAACTTCTCACAGACGAAAATTATAGTTTTGGAGGCAGATTGTGGCCCCAGGAAGTGTCACAGAGACAACATTTATTTAGGAAGCATGGTTAGCCGTCTGAATATAATAAAGTAAAAAAAATAAAATAAGCAATTGCCTGCTTATCTCAGCAGAAAACTGCATATAGCAACTTTTTAAAGCACAAAATGTGAGTGAATCCTTGTACCCAGGGCCCAGAATTTGGTGCGACCCCCCTGTCCTCAACGGGGGGTCCACGACCCCTAGGGGGTCCGGAGTTACTGCAAGGGGTCCATGAAATTGTTGCTGGATTATTATTATTATTATTGTTATTATTACCCTTATTCATTTTCAAAATGACTTTCACATTAAAACGAGCTTCGTGGAAAACGGCTAAGAGCCGTTTAGTTTTCATTTTTTATGTGGTCTTTAGATGAAAACGCAATTTGTCGGTAATTTGCATGCCAGGTCGCTAGGTGGCGCATGTCGCCATGACCGCACTGCCCAAGTTCCGTTCTACTTCCTAGCAGCCAGCTCAATGCTGGTCCTCCTCAGTCAGTCAGTCAACACAACGCACTGCCGTCACACAGCACAGGCAGACTGGCTGGCTAACTAAAAATGCTTAAAAAGTTTGTTCCAGACGGTCGGAACAGACACATGTACCATACACATCCCGGGACTACATTTATTCCTTATGATACGATACAGAAAAAGGCGTTCACTTCACGTTTCGTTTCAACACAGAGGACTGGAGTCAATGCCTTTACTGCAGCTTATGGAGGGGATGATGATTACACACAGACGGCGACGAGCTATAGATGCTGGATCGTGTCATGATAAACATTATAGGCTACTGTCGCTATTTTCAGCGTCGGCTATTTTTGCAGTTGTCTGCTATTTTCACAACGCACCGCGACGCGTTGTGAGCTTGTAGATCGGCTATTTTCACAACGCACCGTGACGCGTTGTGAGCTTGTAGATCGGCTATTTTCACAACGCACCGCGACGCGTTGTGAGCTTGTAGATCGGCTATTTTCACAACGCACCGCGACGCGCTGTGAGCTTGTAGATCGGCTATTTTCACAACGCACTGCGACGCGTTGTTGTGAGCTTGTAGATCGGCTATTTTCAAATAGCTACGGTATAAATTAGGGCTAACGTTAGCAAATAAATGTACTTAATAGTTACTTTACAGTTTACACCACTGAACTGATGTTTAAAAAGCAATTAAATTGCTCTTCATTAAGGTACAGTATGTGTATGAGCTCAAAGCTATTTATCATAGTGGCATAAATTGAAGGGGGGGAAAAAGACAATATATTCGTCAATCGCCAATTATTTCTATGACAATTAATCATCTGGAGAAATTCCTAATCGTGACAGCCCTATTAGGACGTCCCACATCTTATAATTTTCAGTGCTTTGCTGCGTTTACGGTATTTAGATGAAAGCGGGAGATACAAAGCGTTTTTACCTTTTCCACTTTCAAAGGGGTTTTCACTTTGTTACGGTTTCACCCCCCGAAGACGCCATTTTCGTCTAAATGACCCCCCACAAACGGCTATAAATCATTACGTTTAAGGTGAAGCCTGTTTTAATGTAAAAGAATGAATGGTCCTAATGCTCCTCCGTCCAGCAGGACGATGAAAAATCCCCAAAAGGATTAAATAGAAGGGCTACAGTAACTGGATTGATTTAATCCACGGTAACGATATTCAAGTTAGGTTGCAACCTTAATGTGTACAAAGACTTGCAATCTTTGCAGTGCTTGCTCTGCCATCATATTAACAATTTCTTGTTCCTGATTTATATGCAAAAATCACAATACAGTAAGTTAATATGATGGCAGAGCAAGCACTAGTCTGCACAGATACTGTAGCAAGTAGGGATGGAGCCCGAAAACCGGGTCCATTACAAACCCGGTTCTGAATTTATCGAGACCCGAGTATCAATAAGCTTTTGCTCTGTCGAGCCTGTTATCGGGTAAGCCTCATAACGTCACGTCATGGACCGCTATAGGGGGCTGGGACAGGAGGTAGGCTACATTGCGTCATTGATAGTTGTGTGCTTTGCAAGTGTGTGCCGTGGAACAATGGTTGAACTTGTGAAACACTAAAAAGTTTGGTTACATTTTAGAAAAGACAAGGGGAGAGCTAAATGCAATAGGCCTTATGCAGCACGGCCACGGTTACATGCTCGGGAAGGAACACTTCGACAATGCGGAGGCACTAATTGTCCATAGTGCATCACATAAGACCCACCCAAGTGCAATAACTTTGAATGTATGCGACGACGAGTTAAAACAACGGCAGCGTCGGGGGGTCGGCTGTTTCAGCAGCGCGACAACCGATCTCTTCCACCCAAAGTATGTGGTGCTTGAAAATATGAATGATTCCATTGATAATAAATCCGTTTGGGACACTCAAAATCCCCGCCGCAGAGTTATAATATATCGCTCCGTGCAAATGAATCCAGCGTTGCCAGCGTGACTTCTTCTCAGTCTACCGAAAATAGCAGATCTACAAGCTCACAACGCGGTGCGAGCAGACGCTGTGTGAGCTTGTTGATTGGGTATTTTTTGTTGCGTGACACCGTCGTACTATGCGTTATAAATTACATTTTTAAAGAGACGGTACACATTTAGTTTCTTCAAATATTTTCCAAAAATAAAAAGGTTACTTGCCTTCTGTCTGTTAAGTTAAAGTACTGTGTTTGAAGGCCCTAGTCAAATGTAGTGCAAATATAGATTTTTGTTGTTGCTTAAAACAAACAAAAAGATATTATGGAAAAAATCGATAGGCCTATGCATTACTGTAAAAAAAAAAAGAAAAACATGGAAATGTTAGCCTATAGTTTATATTATATACCATACAATTTATAGTATAATTTTACAGTACAGGCTAGTATTAATAACTTATGAATAGTACTGTAAAACTATACTATATACATATAACATATTTAAAAAAAACTTCAGAATTGATAGTGTCTCATGTCTTTCCACAAAATAACAGAAAATGCTCAATAGTGGGCTCGATAAAAGCCCGGCTCGATAAGCATGATCGATAAGGTGCTCATTATCAATAAAAATTAACGAGCTCCATCCCTAGTAGCAAGTCTCTTGTACAGAGTAACATTGCAACCTAACTGCCATGAATATTGTGGATGTACCCATCTATTTAATCCAAATTGTCATCTGCCCATTTGTCGATTTGGTCAAAATAAATTGGTTGAACAGAACTCATATTTTGGGACCATCGCTCCACCTCGGTTTTGGGGTCACGGTTTCGGTACGGTTCGGTGCGTGTTTTGCATTAAAAAAAAAGACTTTCCAAAAATCTATTTTTATTTTGCTTCTAAGCAAATTGAATTATGACAGTGCCTCTTAGCCTTAAGGTGGGTTAAATAATAATAATAATATAAAATAAAATAAAAAGGGGGAAAAATGATTTTCTTTTCTATTATCATTATCATCAATATTGGCCATCGTCTTCAGTTTCAAAGTGCTTTATTTATGAACAAATTGTTTTGCACACAACAAGAGATACTATAGTAGGCTACAAGCTTGAGCAAATAGCCTCTGTAAGTTTTCATTACTATAACCAAAATAGACGGGTGTGTTCACTGTGTTGCCAAACTTTGCGAGAGGAATAAGCAACCAGATCTATGAAAACAATGCTTAAATAATTGAATATAGGCCACGTGAGGTCGTTAAACCTATACACGTCGGCTATTTGAAAGTGGCCAAGCCGATCTACAAGCTCACCACCGCATCCACCATTATTTAGCCTACAAGCAACTTTACATAAAAACAAGCTCAATGTGGCTTATAATAATCAGACATGGCAACAACACTCACCATGCGTTGCTCCTCCACTCAGTCAGTCAGTGAGGCTAGCGGGTGTCTGACACTCTGGCTTGGGGCTACGCTACGTTTGGCTTTGTTGCTTGCTAACGCTGCCTGCTATGGTCAGTCTAAAAACAGACTGTAATGATGTATGGGACTAACAACAACAAGCAGATTTCTCCTGGACTTCTTCTCCATGTTACAACAACTATGCGCTCCGCACTGCACAGCTTAGCGACTAGCAAGACTGGCTTCGTTTTGTTTTTCTGTCTCTGTGAGGACTCTCAACTGCTTTGCTCTGCTGCGAGTGTGAATGTCGGCTCTTGTTACAGAGTAGGTGGGGGTGAGGGCTACGGTGATGGGACATTAGTGCGTGTTTACTTGCGGAGCGGGGTTTAGTGGAGATTGTCTTGTGCACGATGCACAGTGGCTGTCCAGCTGTAAGAAATTAATTAATTTGCAAACACAAAAAGACCGCGGTTCACATGAAGGCGTACAGTTCGGGTACCGTGCAGGGCGTACCGTACGGTTCGGTTTTATACCGTGAACCGTTGCACCCCTAATTGTAATACAGGCTGCCACCCCATGTGGTCATGTGATCCAAGATTTTTGGACAGCACTTCTAACGATTTTGTCCAAAAATCACGCAAATCGGTACATGTTATCTCTATAGTCATTAAACGAAACAGGTCTTTCAGATTCTTCAAATTCCATCCTGATAGGCTAAGACTGGCTTTTGCAAGTGTGCTCCCTTTTGAACGAAAAACGTCATCTTCGCAGCATAGAAACCAATGGCTTCGCATCGTCCATATTTTTTTTACAGTCTATGGTTCTAACTCCACCGATCAGTGTAAAACTTTGTATGCGCACTCCCAAGAGGCCAAGGAAAAACCTTTGCCCTTTTCACATCTGCTTTTTATAGTGCCACCTGGAGGCTGACTTAAGTAAAACACATTTTTTTAAATTACTCCAGATTTGTTCCAAAAATCACAGGAATATGTGTGGAACTGAGTATAGCTATAGGCAAGTGATCAAGACTGAGCTGTCCGATAATTCATATTCCATCCTAGTTGAGTGGCTTCCAAAGTTTGCAGGATTGGTCCGTTTTGAACAAAATGCCTCAAATCATAAACGCAGCTTGTGATTTCCGTAGGTCAAGGAACAAATGCCACCCTTTTCACATTGGCCTGTTATAGCGCCACCAGCAGCTCAATTTGAGCAAAACACATCTTTGGAACGAAATCATGATAGGCCACAGATGACATGGCACCGTTTTCACATTTGCTTATCACATTGGAGACCTGTGCTCGGAAGAGCGCTGCTCCTATTTATTTATTTATTGTTATTGTGGGCTCGCCTGGAAGGCGAGCACACGTATGTTATCTTCATTATTTATTTGTTTATTTATATATGTGTATCTCCTCAAAACTTTGGCGCGATTCATCTCTTAAACGCTTACACCTTTCAACACCATTCAAATTTTTATGTGTTCAGCTTACTGAGGACAAGTGTGCTTGTATTTTTGGTTTTGAAATGTTTTGTAGTATAAATATAAAAAAATAAAAATGTTTAACTTTAAGCACCCAATGCATTTCCAATGGGTCCCCAGAGTGGAGAGAAGGATAATAGACCCATGTTTATGTTAAGGCGCTGTGGCTGCAGTGTTCACACTTCAGATATGCTATCTATATCATTGCGTTCACACAGGTCTGCTCTCTGATTTGATCCAAATGTCTAAGCTGTGTGATGTATAAAACTATAGTTATAGTTAAAACTATAAATAAATGTCCCTCTCCACTCTACTGATTACACAGCTGTGATCAAGAATCAAGTCCGGGCGATGGGATGTAAATCCCATAGCCATATATCCTAGAGCCCGCAGGGACAGTCAGCCATATTAGTGGTTGTTGTTGGTTGTCAGGGAGATATCAAAACCAATGCATTTCCAAGTCAGATCCACAAACACAATAAAAGCCATGCTCCACTCCTCAGTCTGGAGTGGCCACATAGAAGAACGCCTTGGTTATAGACATAGTGGAGGACATATGTGATCTGGGATTGTTAGCCTACAGTATATGCACTCAATATACTCCACTACAGTTGGAGTCCATTTGACAGTTGCTGGTTCCCAAACACAGAATCAAAAATGTAGATCTAGAACACATATAATATGTACAGTACAGTAAGGTTCAGTAGAGTACAGTAAAAGTACAGTAAGGTTCAGTAGAGTACAGTAAAGTACAGTAAGGTACAGAAAGGTACAGTACAGAAAGGTACAGTAGAGTACAGTACAGTAAGGTACAGTAAAGTACAATACAGTACAGTAAGGTACAGTAGAGTACAGTAAAGTACAATAAAGTACAGTAAAGTAGAATAAAGTACAGTAAGGTACAGTGGAGTACAGTAAAGTACAGTAGAGTACAGTAAAGTACAGTATAGTAAGGTACAGTAGAGTACAGTACAGTAAGGTACAGTACGGTACAGTAGAGTACAGTATAGTATAGTACAGTAAGGTACAGTACAGTACAGTAAGGTACAGTAGAGTACAGTACAGTAAGGTACAGTAGAGTACAGTAAAGTACAGTAAGTTACAGTAGAATACAGTAAAGTACAGTACAGTAGAGTACAGTAAAGTACAGTAAGTTACAGTACAGTACAGTACAGTACAGTACAGTAAGGTGCAGTACAGTATAGTAAGGTACAGTACAATACTGTAAGGTACTGTACCTTACAGTACCTTAAAGTATCCTATTTGTTGGGTTGGAACCGAGCCCACACTGTTTCGAAGGAACAGTATTTCTAGTTATTATTATTATTTACAATAAGTGCACTGTAACCCCTTTATGAACAAAACATGTCTAAAATGCCTAACCTCCTATTTATATAACATTTAGCATTTTGTTTTTACAGCATCAAGAAATGAGTCTCCAACCTCTGTCAAGTCACCGTCCGAGTCCAGCTACTCGACCACCTTCGCCTCAAATTCCTCAAGCTCTTCATCTTCAAGCGATGGCAGGAGGAGGAAGAGGTGTACAACAGTGATAGTTGTACATAAACTGGAATGATATTACATAAGCTGCAAAGGAATAGTCCCAAAACATTACTAGCCTACTTCTGTTTGTGCACAGCCTTCCTTTAAGAATGAATGACCTCCTTTTATTTACCTAAAGTGAAAAGAAAGATAAATAGTAAGTTGTTAATGTTGTTCCCACTTTGCAACAGGTAGCTGAAAAATGCCTATTTAAGGTGTTAATGAATACTTAAAGGAGTAGTTCACCACTTTTCAACCTGTCTTCATATAATAGGTCCTCACTAATGTTCATTTCTTTCTACTCAGTCCGGGTCTCATAGGAGAGCTGTGGGAAGTTCCGAATCCATCGTCTTGTGACATCATCATTTTCCAAAAAAGGGATTTAATCAATATTTTTGAAAAGAATATTTAGATTTTTATTATTGCGAGAACAATGGCTTCCACTTTAAAATTGCAATTTTTCAGGAATAGAAAGCCTGCAGTTTCTATAAGCTGGATTGGCAATCGATGATGTCACAAGACGATGGGTTTCTGACCTGCCCACAACCCTTCTCTGAGAAAAATAAAAAAATAAAATGTATTTACTATTTTTGAGTGAGGACCAATTATATGAACATAGGTTGAAAAGTGGTGGAGTGCCCCTTTAATCATCGATTTGTTGATGTTAATAATACACTTTCAGTGTTAATAAGTCACTTTATTAGGGATTTGTTGATGTTAATAAGACTCTGTTTAGGTGTTTTTAAAGGCTTTATAAATATTTATAGATGGCTGTTCCCACTAAATGCCTATTACCGCGTTAAGTGCATTGTTAATTTGATAATGTTAATAAGACACTGTTTAGATCTTATAATGGGTTTATACATGTTTATAAATTACTGTTCCCACTTTAAACCAAGTACCTGCAAAATGCATATTAACGTGTTAATAAGTGATTTGTTATTAATGTGTTAATGTTAATAAGACACTGTTTAGTTGTTGTTAAAGGGGTTATACATGTTTACAGATGACTAACATTAGACTTTAAACCAAGTACATGCAAAATGCTTATTGACGCGTCAATAAGTGCCTTTTTAACAATTTGTTAATGTTATTAAGACACTGTTTAGTTTTTTATAATGTGTTTATTAATGTTTATAGATTACTGTTCCCACTTTAAACCAACTACCTGCAAAATGCCTATTAACACGTCAATAGGTGCATTGTTAACAGTCTGTTAATGGTAATAAGACACTGTTTAGTTGTTTATAAATGTTTATAGATGACTGTTCCCACTTTAAACCAAGTACCTGCAAAATGCATATTAACGTGTTAATAAGTGATTTGTTATTAATGTGTTAATGTTAATAAGACACTGTTTAGTTGTTGTTAAAGGGGTTATAAATGTTTACAGATGACTAACATTAGACTTTAAACCAAGTACATGCAAAATGCTTATTGACGCGCCAATAAGTGCCTTTTTAACAATTTGTTAATGTTATTAAGACACTGTTTAGCTCTTATAATGTGGTTATTAATGTTTATAGATTACTGTTCCCACTTTAAACCAACTACCTGCAAAATGCCTATTAACACGTTAATAGGTGCATTGTTAACAGTTTTTTAATGTTAATAAGACACTGTTTTGTTGTTTATAAATGTTTATAGATGACTGTTCCCACTTTAAACCAAGTACCTGCAAAATGCATATTAACGTGTTAATAAGTGATTTGTTATTAATGTGTTAATGTTAATAAGACACTGTTTAGTTGTTGTTAAAGGGGTTATAAATGTTTACAGATGACTAACATTAGACTTTAAACCAAGTACATGCAAAATGCTTATTGACGCGCCAATAAGTGCCTTTTTAACAATTTGTTAATGTTATTAAGACACTGTTTAGCTCTTATAATGTGGTTATTAATGTTTATAGATTACTGTTCCCACTTTAAACCAACTACCTGCAAAATGCCTATTAACACGTTAATAGGTGCATTGTTAACAGTTTTTTAATGTTAATAAGACACTGTTTTGTTGTTTAAAAATGTTTATAGATGACTGTTCCCACTTTAAACCAAGTACCTGCAAAATGCATATTAACACGTCAATATGTGCATTGTTAACAGTCTGTTAATGGTATTAAGACACTGTTTAGTTGTTTATAAATGTTTATAGATGAATGTTCCCACTTTAAACCAAGTACCTGCAAAATGCATATTAACGTGTTAATAAGTGATTTGTTAATAATGTGTTAATGTTAATAAGACACTGTTTAGTTGTTGTTAAAGGGACTATAAATGTTTACAGATGACTAACATTAGACTTTAAACCAAGTACATGCGAAATGCTTATTGACGCGTCAATAAGTGCCTTTTTAACAATGTGTTAATGTTATTAAGACACTGTTTAGTTCTTATAATGTGTTTATTAATGTTTATAGATTACTGTTCCCACTTTAAACCAACTACCTGCAAAATGCCTATTAACACGTTAATAGGTGCATTGTTAACAGTCTTTTAATGTTAATAAGACACTGTTTTGTTGTTTAAAAATGTTTATAGATGACTGTTCCCACTTTAAACCAAGTACCTGCAAAATGTCTATTAACGTGTTGATAGGTGCCTACATTAACAATTTGTTAACGTTAATAGACTCTGTTTAGTTCTTATAAGTGGTTTATAAATGTTTAGAGATGACTGTTCCCACTTTAAACCAAGTACCTTCAACATGCCTATTAACACGTTAATAGGTGCATTGTTAACAGTCTGTTAATGTTAATAAGACACTGTTTTGTTGTTTAAAAATGTTTATAGATGACTGTTCCCACTTTAAACCAAGTACCTGCAAAATGCCTATTAACACGTCAATAGGTGCATTGTTAACAGTCTGTTAATGGTAATAAGACACTGTTTAGTTGTTTATAAATGTTTATGGATGACTGTTCCCACTTTAAACCAAGTACCTGCAAAATGCCTATTAACACGTCAATAAGTGCATTGTTAACAATTGGTTAATGTTAATAAGACTCTGTTTAGGTGTTTTTTTAAAGCCTATATAAATGCTTATAGATGACTGTCCCCACTTTAAACCAAGTACCTGCTAAATGTCTAATAACGTGTTAATAATTGCCAACATTACCAATTTGTTAATGTTAATAGACACTGTTTAGTTCTTATAAGTGGTTTATAAATGTTCATAGATGACTGTTCCCACTTCCTGCCTATTTAAGTGTTAATAAATACATTGTTAACAAGTTGTTGATGTTTGTAAGTCTGTTTTCTAGTTAATAAATGACCGTTCCTCTTTAAACCAAGTGCATAAGACTTGTTCATACCCTATTATCAGTTTAATAATATATTATAAACAGTTCTATTAATTTTCATTAGATCCTTTACCAACGGTTAGGTTAACTTAGGGTAACTTATTAACGGTTAAGTAAAGCTTTATGAACATCTTATTAACATGTGTTAACATTTAATAAATATTATTAATGATTTATAAATTCCTTATAAACATTTATTAAGAATAAATGTGGTTTTTCAAGCGTCTTATAAGGGTTTGTTACTGTTTATAATACCCTTTTTTAGTTACGGTACCTTAATATATTATTATCAATGTATTAATGTTTATTAGTTCCCTTACCAACGGTTCAGTAAACTAATAACGGTTAGTTAATGCTGTGTAAATATGTTATTAACATCTATTAAACTGTTAATTAATGCTATGTAAATATCTTATTAACTTTTATTAATGGTTATTAACAATTTATGAATGTTTATTATATTCCTTAAAAATGTTTTAGAAAAATGAAAACGTTTTTCAAGTGTCTTATAAATAAGCAATTAACAGTTAATAAATGTCTTATAAACCTCCTATTAACTTTTTGAATGCCTTACAAATGTTTATAAACAAGTAATAATGTTAATAAGCGTCTTATAAATCGCCTATTAACGGTTATTAATTGTCTTATTAACATCCTCTCAACTATTAATAAATGTTTGTTAGATTGCTTACAAACATTAATAAGCTTCTTATACATATACTTATTAACATTAATAAATGATCTTTATAAATGTTAATAAATGTTTATTAACAGCACCTTAGTTTAAAGTGCTACCGAGGGGTCTCGTGTAATATTGTAATATCTTGAAATATGGACTGTATGCCATAAATAGTCCTTTTTAACAAAAATGTTTGGAATAATCCACTGCATGTGCAATGTATCTAGAATATATGAAAGTTTTGAGAAATATACGAAAGATTCACGAAAATGTACTTTTACGCAATGTTCTAATTTTTTTTTTAGATGGATCTGTATATGGACTGGCAGCCAGCACCTTTGTTTAACGGTTAAACTTTAACCCATATAAGACCTCGATATCAGTGGTGATCAAACATTTTCATGTCATGGACCCCAAAAATGATATGTATTTAGCCGTCCAGGGACCCCCAGAAGCAAAAGTTAGAGTAAAAAAAATAATGCAGATCTACAAGCTCATATATACTGTAGCTCATAGCCGATCTCATAGTGTGTCACTTTGTGCCTCAATGAGATTCTATATGTGCTATTTTTTGTATAGCCTAATTGTAGTATAGTATAGTATAGTATAGTATAGTATAGTATAGTATAGTATAGTATAGTATAGTATAATAATGCCAGGATGATTTGAGCCAAAAAGGAGGATACAATATATCCCATCATTTGGTAGACTGTAGATATCACTTCTGGAGGGAAAAACACAGTACTTCTTTTGAATGTTTTGAAAATGATTTTCTTTTGTGAAATATGTGATAAAGAGATAAAGAGAGGCTGCTTTAGAAACTGGTGTCATTTTCACACCGAGTGACAGAATTAGTTTTCACATGTTTTAGAAGTCAGTATAGACAGAATATAGGTGTGCAAGGCAGCATATCCCCCCGTGTGTGTGTGTGTGTGTGTGTGTGTGTGTGTGTGTGTGTGTGTGTGTGTGTGTGTGTGTGTGTGTGTGTGTGTGTCCGTGCGCGCGCGCGTGCGTGTATGTGTTTTTCTTCTTCTTTTTACTTTGATGTTTAGCTCTAGTTCAATCACAGAAAGCTGAGGCGAGAATTATATGATTTATGTGAGAGCCGAGTGTTTTTTTTAAGAAATGAGAACAGCAATTTTAAGGAACTGACAGCTGTCAAGTGTTAGTAGTGGGATCAGATGAATCCTTTGAAAGTTATATTTTGAAACATACCCGAAGGTAGATACAGTAATGTCACACAGCATGTGTCTGCTGTGTCTGCATGTTACAAGTATACTGTTCAGTGAGAAGACCCAAAAAGAAAACGCTTGAGATTTGCTTAGTCATCGGGCCGGTCGAGATCATTGGGGGGAGAAAGGAGAGGAGGGAGGGAGGGAGAGGCGATGGAAGAGAGGAAGGGGAGAGTAAAGGGAGAGGGGGGAAAAAAGGAAGTCAGACTCTCGGGATCAGTAGAGAAAGGGGTTCTTCTGACTGGGAGTTGTGTGTAAAATATTAATCACAGGCTCCCATCATGAGCCCCACATCAGCGTTTCAGCCGCAGACAGGACCCTGAAGGTCCAAGGGGATAAAAAGGCCAGAGGGGATGGGGGGATGGGATGGGGGGATGGGGGGGGGGGGGGACGCACATGGTGGGGCAGAATGCCTACAGGGAGAGTTGAACGCAATTATAATTTATGGATACTTAGCCCGCGTTCTGATGTTAATGCACCACGTTTGTCTCATTTACATTTAGGCTAATATTTGGATTAGCAGCAGGACACCTGATCACCATGGGGCCCTTAATGTCCCGGGTGTGTGCTCTTAAATTAAATACGTTCCCCAATGGGATTTTGGATTATGGCCCGTGGGAAAAAGTGCATGGGAATCCGATTTAATTTAATGACGGCAATCATTCTGGCACAGTAGGTGGTGGCACTGTTCTTTTTCTCCCCAAATTGTGAATATAGGCTACTGCTTTTGAGAAAATTTGTAGTAATTTGGAGATTTTCATGACGCATGTTTTAAACGAGTAGCATCATACTTTTTCCTCGATTGGAAGGGGGGGGGTGTTCTATATAAAAAAATTAAGCTGAATATGTATTTAAAAAATGTTTCACAAGCAAAGGTCTTACAGGTGGTACCTGTATACCAATGTTCTGGCATGACGAGCACATGACTCATGGTATTCTGCATTTCCATTACCAAGTGTGAAATCTAATGTAAATAATTAATAATAAAGCCATTAGTGGGGATTTGCGGACACTCGCCGATGGCCTAGTCAAGTGGCTAAGGCGCATACCGTAGCACATACAGTATAGGCTCTGCTGCAGTTCTGCTAGTTCAATTCCTGACCTCGACGGCCTTTGCTGCATGTCCCTCCCTCTCTCTCTCCTGCTGTTTCCTGTCACACTCTACTGTACCATCTGATTAGAGGCAGAAATGCCCCCCCCCCACCCCCATATATATCTATCTATATATATCTATATATATATATATATATATATATATATATATATATATCTATATATATATATCTATACGGTATATATATATATATATATATATATATATATATATATATATATATATATCGTCGTTGTTGGGTGGAAGCCTTGTATGTCCAAAACCGTTTTTGTATTTATCATTTTAAAATGATTTAAACTAGTGAAAAAAGCCGATCTACAAGCACTGTAGTGCTTGTAGATCTGCTTTTTTTCAAGACTTTTGCACGGGCTGTGCTTTGTGAAAAAAAATTAAAATTTGAAACTTGGAGAGACAAGGTTTCTGCCCGACAGTGACGACATGAAAGTTAATGTTAACCTTAAAGTTACACTTAACATTAATGGTGATGCATTGTACGAGGGCCAGCCAGCATTTTGTGAGGATATGAGTGCTCTTCAAATGGTGGAGAGTTCATTTGGGAGAGAACCTCTTCATAATATTTCCCCTCATTTCAATGGTTACTGATCCTGTAAGAGAATAAATGAGCCCAAACCACCACCCTCGTTCAAGCCCTCATCTCGTCATTACTGTGCATATGGGCTGCTACCACATCATACTCTGAGCACAGAGTCATCAACCAGTTTAACCCACTGCCAAAGGGGGGCCACGGTGGCGCAATCGGTATGATGTTGCCTCACAGCTAGAAGGTCCTGGGTTCGATTCCCTGCGGGGACGCTGTGGGCACTGGGGGGCGTGTTATCTCCTCCGTGTCATCAGTGCACATACCCTAGGTGGGGTTGGAAAAAGGGCCTTTCTGTGTGGAGTTTGCATGTTCTCCCCGTGTCTCCTAGGGCAGGTACCCTCACAAAAAACATGCAGTAATCCTGGTCTCTATACTGCCTCCCCCTGGCCAGCTGGGGTGCCTGATGAAGGGGTAAGGAACTGGTTGGAATAACATGTTCCTTCCATGTGCTACGTCCAACTTGGAAAACTCCCCCTGTCAGGTGAAAAGAAGCGACTTGGACTCTCATGCATGGAAGGAAGCATGAGGTCTGTCCAATGTCTCCCAAGGTTGGCAGAGGGAGTGTAGCGCCCAGGATTACATTAGATAATTGACACCAGGTGAAAAATGGGTTACAAAATCGCGGGATAAAAATTAAAAAACCCTAACCCTAAAGACGCAATATGATGTCATTTTCTTCCAAAGCCCACACCGCCAAACGCAAGTTGTTTTTTTTACGCTAGATGGCGCTCTTCGCTAAACTCTTGAGTCACCATTTGTTTCCGAGACTCTGGCCCATGCAGGGGATCACAAGGTCGCCAATAAATAATGTGATCCATTCCCCATGGTTTTGGATTGAAAACAATGTCATAATGCATTCCACTCTTGTTTTTCAGGAAACGAAAGCCAACCATAACGCGCCATAACTATAGAATGGATTACCGCGAGTGCAACGGCACAATTTATTTTCTCAGATTCTCTGCGACCCTACTACGTGTTTTAAAGCAATCGATAGATTCTATGATTTTTCAAAGGTTAGTGGAAAAACTCTCTGAATCCTGGCAGGGGTAGAGAGTAGACCATGTGGCAGGCCCATTCTACAAATGTATGTACGTGTATATATGTACATACATATGTACGTATATGTTCAGAGAAATTTCAAAAATAGCTGCACAAAGTATGTACAGGGGTCATCGCCATGCTGGCTTGTGGTGGACATTTTTGTCAAAATTATCTTTTTGCCACGGACAAGAGATAGCCCTGAATGACCATTAACAGACTCTGAAGAGTGTACCAATGGAACCAAATGGACCCTTACAGGTCCTTTTGTACACTCTCTGAGTGAAGCGGGTCCTTGCAAATAAAACATTTGAGAACTAGTGGATCATAAGGTGCCAGACATAGTGTCGTAATAAATAAGTGTCACACATATTCTGATTCTGATATTCTGTCAAAAAAGAAAATCAAAGATGTGTCACAGAGAAGACCAAGTCTTTGCCACAGACACATTTGTCCGCGTAAGGACATATTGATGACCCCTGAGTGTATGTTGTATATCTGCTTTTATATAGCCAAAGTATAAAATGATACAGACGTTTTCCCGGTGTGAATGGCTCAATGCCTTGTAGCAAGATGATTGTAACCACACGCCACTATCATTCAAACAGATATTATATCGACCCACATATTTTCTGATGTAAAATATTTTGAAATGATTCGTCAAATGTTTAATTTAGTCGTGACTCGTGTGGATTTTTAACCCTCAGATGAGCCACTCCCACCTTCCTAGTGTTTGTGAATGTTCTCTTCCAGAACTAACACAGCTTACTCCTACATTCCTATGTGGTTCTGCCAGCTGTGGTTTCTACCGATCACAGCCATGTTTTTTTTTTTTTGTTTTTTTTTTTTGTTGCTTGATTCAGTATTTAAATATTTGCTATTCATTTCATCATACCCAACTACATAATTAACCACGGTAGATTAATCGAAAACACCCATCCTTGGTTCTGGTGACTCATACCGCCCTCCTAACATGAGGGGGGCATGTTTTTTTTTTCTTTTTAATAATTATTATTAATTTTTACATATTCTAATGTAAAAAGTACTTGTACCATCTATCGTTAAAATGGAGTTGGAAATTACAATGTGTTTGTATAGGAAGGGGGCGTGTCTCATAAAATGAATATCAACTATCTAAATAATGTATAAAGCAACATAAAAACAGTCCGCTGCGGTGCACAAATAAGCCTAAGTAGACATTAATATGAACCCAAATGAATGAAATGAAAGTGAAATATCCATTTAAGGTGAATTTGTGCACAAAATCTTTTCCATGAATATATCCCAGCTCTATAACTGTAATATCGGCTCAATGGAAGAAACATGCACACTCTGTACGACATAATATCCACTCTTGTGGATTTCAGGACTTTATTGAGCAATAAAAAATATACACCAAGGAAAATACCAATTTCCTTTTTCCCTTATAGTTGTGTCTCCATCCCCACAATTCTATTGAATACTTCCAGAATGAACGACCCACGATCCAAAGTGACGACATGAAAAAAAGAAAAGAAAAACAGGAGTTCAAGAACAACCGGAACATCTCTTGTCCTTTTTGTACCGTTTCATGTAAACTTGAAAAAAATGAAAAATATATATATTTTTCCGGGTTTTTGTGTTTTTTTTCTTTTTAAATAAAACCGGGTTTTGGTTTTGAACGGCATAAAAGGGTAAAAGGGGGAGGTGGGTCAAATCCAGTTACAAGTCGAATCACAGGCTCGGGGGAGGGGGAGCGTTGGGGGGGGGGGGGGTCTGTATGCCGGACTAGGTCGTAATATCCGAGTCCGCCTCATCCTCCACCCTGTATAGTTCCGCCAGTTTCTGGAACTGGGGCCCCCAGTCATCCAGGTAGGTGTAATCCTGCTCTGAGTGCTGCTGCTCCTTTTCCTCCTCCTGTCGCTGCTCCTCCTGCCGTTCCTCCTCCTGCCGCTGCTCCTCCTCCTGCTGCTCTGACATCCCGGGTGAGTCCAAGGAGCTGATGGAGCCCGCCGGTGAGCCCTGGCCCTCGTACGCGTAGGTCTGTAGCGAGTCGTAGGGCGGCCCGCTCGTGTCGGCGTCCGCCTCCGCCAGCCTCTGCTCCACGAACTCGCGCACGTCCACCGCGTCCAGCGCGAGCTCGTCGTCCTCGCACAGGGACGGCGGAGGAGGGTGGCGAGGGCCGAAGCGCTGCTGTTGCCGCCTGATGGCCTCCGGGCGTACGTCCCGCCGGAACTTGAACTCGTCCACCGAACCGGCCCGGGGCGTGGTGCCGGCCCCGGGGTTGCGCAGCGCCGTGATGTCGAAGGCCTCCGTGTCCTCCTCGCCGCCGCCCTCGTCGTCGTACGCCACCACGTTCTCCCGCACGTCCTCCTCGGAGACGATGAGGGGCTCCTTCCTGCCCCGCCGCAGCGTGATGAACAGCACCACAATGGCTGCAAGAGACATAGCAGACAATGAGGGGGAGGACTGAGGAAGCATGTTGACCATTCATACAGTTATAGTACTTACATACATACATACATACATACATACATGCATACATACATACATACATACATACATACATACATACATGCATGCATGCATGCATGCACATACACATACACATACACATACACATACACGTACACGTACACGTACACGTACACATACATACAAACATTTAGAGTTAATATAACCACCAGAATTCCAAAACAGAACATAGCTCTAAATAAAATATGCTATTCACGAAAACTGACATAATCTTCAATGAACAAAACAGACAAATTCAATGTCAATGACGAGAGAGAGAGAGAGAGAGAGAGAGAGAGAGAGAGAGAGAGAGATAGAGAGAGAGAGAGAGCGAGAGAGAGAGAGAGAGAGAGAGAGGGGAGAAATGGGAGCTTCTGTAATTTCTGTAAACCTCGGTAATGAAAACAACAACAACAAAACGCTTAGTTGAGCAACACTGCATCATAATGGCAGAAGTGAATGTGGTAACAACGGCCCGGGATGATGGTATGCTAATGCCACTCGCTGCATGTGCCCGTGTTGTTTACTAAGTCACAGCTCATAACAGATTAACACGGCATGCTTCGCAAACAGCTACGGCGTGCCTCGCAAACAAAGCTATGCTAAACGAGCGGGGCGCTGCTTTATGCGCATATTCATCCCGCTTTCTGTCAGGACACCAAAGCTACCCGAGCATCGAGCGGTCGTAAATCAGTAATAGAACATCCAATGGCTCTCGAAGAGTAGTGCAGTGCTGGCAGCGCTGATGAGAACACGCTCATTAGTGCCTTTTTGGATCTGGTGTAACATTGCATCACATCCAGCCAAAACATTGCAACTTGAGAGGAAGACCATATGGCACCCAGTGACAGCATACAGTGGTAATCATTGTGCTCCAAGTCCTCCATCCACACACTCCATTATTCTGCATTGGTGCTGGATGCTGAATGTGGTGGTGTGTATACTATATTATACAGTGCAGAGGCCCAGCCTCTTATACGTCCATTTACTCTGCATCTATAATGCATCACTACATCACTGTGCAGAGGCAATTACTGCACAAGTAATGTGTAGAGTAGATGCAAGGAACTACTCTATATGACATCTATTTTTACATGGATTAAACTGGGGTTTTAACATTTTCAAACATCAATTGGCAAAAACAATGTGCTAATTGTTGTTGCGACCGAAGGTCGCAGTATACCATGAGAGATGTTGCAGCTTGTCTCCGTCTGTGTCAGTACAGGAAGTGATGTCACGTGACATCACGTGACATCAACTCATCAAAGATCAAACCTGGATATCCATACTGTGTCAGTCAGTCAGTCAGTCAGTCAGTCAGTCAGTCAGTAAGTACACATTTTTACAGTCTATGGGTTGGTTCCCTTGTCACTGTGACATCACCTATGTAAAAGTCCATATATGGGTATCCCTTTTATGATGAAGATCCCTGATGTCATTGATATATATCACTGGCCAGATGGCAAAGGCATGGCCCATATCTGTGTGGCTGGTTCAGATAGGGATCTCCATGTATGGGCATACAATATATTGTATGTATATGGATACATATTATTATTAATAAAGGATAAAAACAATTACAAAGTCTATATATGGTAATTCCCAGAAACAAAATCCCTTATAAGCCCATATATGGAGATTTCTGATGTCATCAATCCCTGCTTGTCATCAAGAGCCTGCTTTACTCTGATTTACACCCTACCTTCCCCGAAGACGTTAATATTAAGTCCATATATGTATAAGGATATATATTAATAAAGGATAAAATAAATAAATGTCCATATACAGTATGGGCATTGGGCATTCCCAGATGATGCCCTGTTAGGGTACCCCCTTATGCCCATATATGGAGATCCACAGGTATCAAACCCAGGCCCTAACTTGCCAAGGCCCTGCTTGGCTTTACTAATTAACATACGTTGTATGCCCATATATGGAGATCCTTGTCCCAATGTCATCAATTTTAAGGACATAGCTGGGAATGCCCATATTTGGTAATGCCCATATATGGGCATGTTTTGACACAACATTGTTGACTATCATGCAGGGGTCTCCATATATGGGTAACTGGTCCGATATATCACTGGCCAGATGGCCAAGAATTGGCACGACCTCTCCCTTTAGGGTGAGGTCACATGTCGCCCTGAGGTGTCTTACTAGATTAGGCGATATATATATATATATATATATATATATATATATTTTTTTTTTAGTAAGTATACAATCTGTCTCTGTACTGATGTGTGCACAATGAGATGAGTGTGCCAGTTTTTCCCCCTTTCGTTTACGAAGAGCATGAACTGCAACTGTAGATTGTGAAGACTGCAGTAAACAGCTGCATTAAATCTCTGCACAGAGATCTCCCAGCATTAGATGCACTAGTAATATGCTACACCACCATACAGTACGTATCATTTGCCAGAGCAAATGATACATATAGAGCAATCGGTTGCAGGTATCTTTTTTCTTCACCGATAAGTAGCAAGATGCAGGAATGTCTTCTGCGAAGCTGTCACACGTAATGACATTGGATGACATGCTATGGCTCAGAGCCTAACACATGAGGTGAGTGCTCTCTCAGCTTTGATGAGGGAACCCTGGAGCGATTTCAGCGGTGGTGGGTGTAGTTTTATTGTCAGAGAGAGAGAGAGAGAGAGAGACAGAGGGAAGAAAAAGTAATACAGAGAAGAGTTGTCATTTTATCTCTAATCAGGCTTTTGGGAACACCCAGGACACCTTTTGAATTTCTTCACTACGTATTTAGATATTTGATATTCATTTTCCCCCTTCCAAGACATTCCTATACAAACCCATTATAACTTCAAACAGAAACTACATTTTAACCATGATAGATTCAATTAAAACACCTGTCTTTTTTTCTGTTGACTCCTGACACCCTCCGAATACGTGAGCAGGCCGTGTTTTTTCGCTAACATTTTTCATTGATTTCTATTCATCTTTTGGGGAAATGAAAATTATTAAATACAATAAAAGATTATAAAGTATCATTTGCCAGAGCTAATAATACGTATAGAGCAAGCGGCTGCAGGTATCTTTTTTCTTCACCGATAAGTAGCTTGCTTGCAAGTGTGCAGGAATGTCTTCAGCGATGCTGTCACACGTAATGACATTGGATGACATGCTATGGCTCAGAGCCTAACACATGAGGTGAGCGCTCTCTCAGCTTTGATGAGGGAACCCTGCAGCGATTTCAGCGGTGGTGGGTGTAGTTTTATTGTCAGAGAGAGAGAGAGAGAGAGAGAGAGAGAGAGAGAGAGAGGGGGAAGAAAAAGTAATACAGAGAAGAGTTGTCATTTTATCGTCTAATCAGGCTTTTGGGAACACCCAGGACAGTTTTTGAATTTCTTCACTATGTATTTAGATTTGATATTAATTTTCCCCCTTCCAGGACATTCCTATACAAACCCATTATAACTTCAAACAGAAACTACATTTTAACCATGATAGATTCAATTAAAACACCTGTCCTTTTTCTATTCATCTTTTGGGGAAATGAAAATTATTAAATACAATAAAAGATTATAAAACATAAATGAAAAAAGTTATCGAAAAAACACGGCCCGCTGCAGGACAGTTGTTTTCATTGAATCTATCATGGTTAAAATGGAGTTTGAAGTTATAATGTGTTTCCAGGTCCTGGAAGGGGGCAAATGGGGGAAAGGAATATCAAATATCTAAATACGGAGTGAAGAAATTCAAAAACTGTCCTTTTTTTTAAAATGTATTTTTGAAATATCCCTTTAAGGCCGTAGCTCTCATATACTGTTGGCTACGTATGCAGTATTGCCTTGAGCCATTGTTTATTTTCATAAAATTCCCTTTCTGATCTTGTGACATGCTGTGGAGAACCCTGATTAAAACAAAAACAATATGTATGTATGTATGTATGTATGTATGGATGTATGGATGTATGTATGGATGGATGGATACATACATAGATACATAGATACATAGATAGATAGATAGATAGATAGATAGATAGATAGATAGATAGATGGGATAAGAGAGAGATTTCTTTATACAGATACACTGCTCACTACGGTTCTGTTACTGGATTTCAAGGAAACTTCACACAGCTGAGGAGCTTCAAATAAGCAAAAGAAACTAAAAAGCAATCAATGGGAAACAAGTCAAGATGACAGGCAGAGATACTGCTGAATTGAACCTCTCTAGGCCGTGTCTGTGTGAGTGATGTGTTGTAGGCTACCTGACATGGACGGCAATGTTCTCCCTGACATGGCTTTTTCCAAACACTTTTGTTAAAACACTTGCTTACCTTCCCTTCTCTCTCTCTCTCTCTCTCTCTCTCTCTCTCTCTCTCTCTCGATTGATTGAAGACTTTATAAGAAGTTTGCATAGGAAAAGGTACAGTTTCATGACGTACAGTTCACTGGTACAAGGTCAACAAAAAGGAGATCCTAGAAAGCACTTGGCTTATTTGCACAGGAAACCATTAAAGTATCTCATATAACATTGAATGACGGATAGAACACAGTACTATGCAGTAGAGTAGATAGTAAAAAAAAAGAAAAAAAGAAAACAGTACAGGAAAAATATATACAGTAGATATGTAATAGAAGGGTCAGGGGGAGGGTAAGGCTGGGCTCTCTTACTCTCATTTACCTTTAGAGACATATTAGGCTAAAGTTTCCAGGGGAACAATCGCATACTGTTTTCATGGTTCCATACGGTTTTATAAAAGTGATAAGTCACATGAGCCCATGTTTTAGAGTAATTTTAGAACAGGGTGTTGTAGGCACTCTGCTCCACATTCTCAAATCACCGTAACCCATAGCCTATGGGGCCTATTATTATTAATGTATTTAATTTGCACTGTTGCATTGTTTTTTGATGGAGCAACACATCTCCACTTCAATCATGATGAGGACCATGACTCAGGCTTGTTGGACCGGCTCTACAGGCATATAACGAGTTCTTCGTTCATTCATAACTATTTTCTGCGCACTAGTTGGTGAACCCTAAAACCTTTTTTATCTTCCAAGTAGCATTTCTGTGTGGTAGAATGTCTGTGTTCTGTAATCTTTCTCGTCTTTAACTTTCCACATTTGAATTTCATACTGTCTCAATGCTCGACCTGCCCCTCTTTTCATCTTTGTGGTCTATCATCCCCCCAGGTTGACACGGGGACTTCCTTGAAGAGCTGGATTCACTTATCAGCTCCCTCCCAGAGGATGACACTCCTGTCATTCTACTGGGGGACTTCAAACTACAGTACCTGCAGATAGATATCTTCAAGTTAACTTCTCTTCCTCGTCCTCATTCGACCTCTCCTTACTGCATTCTCCTCCTACTCAAAGAGCTGTGGAATGCAATGGACCTTGTGTTCCCTAAAGCGGACATCTAATGGCTGACAAGATCTGCCAGTGCCCAACAGTCATTGTTTTTACCTTGTAGCCTAAGGCTGCTAATTAGAATACAGTTGATATTAATAAAACCACAAACCACAGAATACGTCAATAGTTTTTTATAATTATAAGTAATAATAATCATAAATATAGCTGCAAGCAGCGATAAAATGGCCAAGCCAGAAAAAGTAGGAAAGGAAAAAAGCAGCAGAAAAAAGCCGGAAAAGCAGAAAAGTGGGAAAATAAATAAAAAAATAAAACTGGAAGCAGTGAGCAAGGAGCACTGAGAACAGGTCTCTGGCAGGTAAGGTAGGTTTTTTTGGCCTCCTGGTGGCTCTATAATAGGCCAAAGTGAAAAGGGTGCCACGCTTTATTGGGCCTTTCACAGCAATCGGACGCTGCATGCGGGATTTGAGGCATTTTGTTCCAAAAATGTGACTGAGGCTGGAGAAAATGTCCATAACTAGGCAATAGTGAAGTCCAGCAAATTAACAAAATAGGTTTGATTTTGGATTTTTGGTGTTTATCCTTTTTTCCCATATTATCTAGGAGTGTATGTTTGAGAACCTTCTCATTACAACAGATGTCCATTTGAGAATGGAGATGCGCGCACGTGCCCACATTAAAAGAAACTGCTCAAAATGGCGGAAAATCTAAGGGCGGAGCTTACTTAACAAAGACACAGATGTCTTCCGCTTGAGTCAAGGCACGTGTGTAAGCAAGTTGCATGTCTTCAAACAAAACGAGTCATGACTTATGCCCGTTTGAAGTTTGAATTTTCAAACGCTTCGTATAGCGCCCCCTTTTCATAACTTTTGGCCAATTGGAATAAGATTGGTTTCAGTGATATTTGGACTAACCCTCTACATCTTTGCCAAATGCCATGAACGTGTAACTTTGCATGTATAATTTAGAGGCAGAAGAATAATTTGCATAAAACTGCAATATTCAGTGAATTATTAAAAAATAATATTTCACTTTAACAAAAAAACGACCAGACAGTTCAAAATGGTGGGAGAAATAAAGGTCAGAGGTCAAAAGTCAGAGTGTAAAAGTTGTTCGGCATGAGGAGACGCATAAGTGCATACAGGTTTCATGGCTGTATCTCAAACAGAGCATGAGCTATACCTGTTCAAAGTTTGCATTTTCAAAGGCTTCCTACAGCGCCACCCTTTGGTCAATTGTTGCGAGCTTCGTGTTTTAGCCGTTTGGCATAGTCCTCTACCATCCTGCCGAGTTTCGTAAAAATTACTGCACGGTCAAGCCTCTAGAGAAAAAGTGGCGGCAGAATAGAGAAAAAGTACAACATTAATAAGTGGCCTTTGCCACTATGTGGGTTGGCCACTAATAATTCTTATGTGTGGGTAAGAAGTGTTATAGTCTAGTAGCCAGCCCATAGAGCCCCATTGTAGACCCGGACATTTTGAGTACCCTAAAGTTTTATGTTAGAAATGTTGAGTATGGGTCCCCAGCATGTAAAAACCACCGGATGCTAACTTGTATATGTTGGGCAATTTTCATAATCAGCCGCTAGAGTTGGTGTCCCATTAACTTTACATTACAGGAAAAATAAGCAAAAAATTAATCTGCTTTAAGTAGCATATGAGGGGTCTAACTAGGGGTATTTCATGATTCTGAATCCATTGCAAGCATTTGCACGAAAAACATTCCTTGGCGAAAAATCGGCCTTGGTTTAGTGATGAAAAGTGCCGGGTCATCACTTTTCACATGTTTCTGGGGTCCGTTTTAGCCCAAGGAATATTTTTCATGCAAAACGGATGCTTGCAATGGATTCAGAATCATGAAATACCCCTAGTTAGACCCCTCATATGCTACTTGAAGCAGATTAATGTTTTGCTTATTTTTCCTGTAATGTAAAGTTGATGGGAAACCAACTCTAGCGGCTGATTATGAAAATCGCCCAACATATACAAGTTAGCATCCGGTGGTTTTTACATGCTGGGGACCCATACTCAACATTTCTAACATAAAACATTGGGGTACTCAAAATGTCTGGGTTCATATTCTGGCTACTAGACTATTATGGACATCAAAGAATAATGAAGAAAAAAATATATTCTGGGTCTCATGCCTTTGGCGTCACATCAAACTGGGGTAAGAGTTGACACTGGAATCTAATTGCCAGTCCATTAAAATATAGGTTAGTAGCTGCCATTTGCAATTCTCAAAAGGTCAATCGCAATCAGTACTTACTTAGACTTGAAAACCTTTATGTGAGAAACAGAGCACACACTCGTCAAGGCATTGTGCTTATCATAGGCAACGTTGTTTTTTTCTTTCCTTTCCAAGCTGAACAGCATGATATGCGATGAAGCCGATGATCCCGCATTCCCGCCCCTATAGCTGACAATATAACGCCCCTACAAGGGAGGGGGCCTGTCAGCTGTGTTGTTGTCATCAGAAATGTACGTTGCACGACATGACATGAGGAATTTGCGTCCCACTTCTCTAAACAACATTTCCTCCTTTCCTCTCTCCTCTGCTCGTTCCCTACATGTTTCCTCAGTGGGAGGGACTAAGATGCAAGGAAGGGATGCAAGTGTAGGAAATGAAGATGTTATTTAAGGGCCTGAGATGCAGTCACACACAGGATTTGGTTTCCCTTTTCAGCTGCACCTCACAGTCATCCAAAATCCTCTCACATCTCTGTGTCACAGTTCTGCTGGACAACTGAAGGCTGTTGGCGACATACACACTTCCAGTACTGTTCTTAAATAAACAAACAGACTGCCAAACAAATCCTTGCCAGTTGATAGCAATGCCTAATTGAACATTTTGCCATCCCAAAAGTGATTTATTACTTTTGGCGAGAAAGTGGCACACTCAAAATGAGAGGTTGCAGTGGTAGCATTAACTTTAACAACCAGGATTCGCGGAAACAGATGGCGCTGATGGTAGATAATTCAGTTCATTCAACTTTTCTTTCTTTTTTTCTCTCGTTTCAGTTTTCAACTTTCTCTTTTTGACCGAAAAGTTTTGTCAAATGATTTGTGGATTGTCTAAGTGTCATTCTACGTTCCCTTCCTTTGCCATCGCTGTGCAGATGTTGCTAATGAGACAAATATTTTCGTTCAACGTGACAAAAATATAATTATTCTCCCAATCTGCATGGAAATTATGTGTTATCTTCTGTCTCTTGGCATCACTTCCTGCACTCCTCCTCAATACTGTTGTCTCGTCTCATTAGCCACGATTTAAAAGCAGTAGCCGAGTATTAGAGATGCGCGGAAGGGCTTTTTCGTCACCCTCTATCGTGTACACATTAATCATCCATCCGTCATCCAATCAAATTAGTTATTTATAGACCCACACCGAGGGCATCATCCGCATGTCAAATAATTCTTATTTCTGGTATTCCCGGACGTTAGTTTTCTTAGTTTTCTTAGTGCGATGACAGAAATGCATGGTATTACTGATGAATGGGTTGTTGATGGCTTTTTCGCTCAAACCTATGGAAGCCGCTCTAACTGTACTGCAGGCAATGGGATTCTACATGGATAAGTACTTGCACTTCTACCATTTCACTCACCACTGTTGCTCTTATACCTAGGACTCACTTTCTCAACTTTTGAGTGAGTCATGACATTATTCAGCACTTGACTCTTCGGCAGTGTTAACAACTTCACTAAATCACTCCCACGCCTAACTTCTATTCCTCTCTTTTGTTTGTTTCTAAATTCTCCCTTGTCTCTCACTTTAGCTGCCTTACTGTATACTGTCAACTGGCGGCTAATTCGAGCCTGATGGGAGAGAGGCCCGCTGACAGCTCCGTCTCCGTCATTGCTTAAATAGCGGTCAAGACGCAGTTTTGCGTCTCTTGACGCAGCTTTGCGTCTTCTAGACGCGAAACCGCGGCCCTGGTAGACTTACCGCGTTTACAGACGCCATCATCACGGCTCTGTGAGACAGACCGCGGCTCCAGACGCGATTATCGGTTTCAACCGCAGCTCTGAATTCCGAGACGCGGCTCAAAGACGGGGCTTGGAACCGCGTCTGGCTGGAACTCGGTGCGGCCGCAAAGTCTGCTGTGTGCTGTCTTTGTATCTAATCACACCTTGATTCTATTTGATAATTATTAGTACCAGTAAGACTCCCTAATCGGGAGATAAGCGACCGTTGGTCGCTTATCTCCACAAATAGGCCAAAAGTTTGTTTTACCAATTATTACACTCTATGTGAACATTTACATCAACAAATCCCAAGTACTGGTTTTTAGGGGTGCTGAGTGTGGCGCAGCAGTGTACGTTGCTGTGGCAACAGTCTGTTGTTGCTGGTCTGTCGCCGCCCACATTTGTATACAAATGACATCACACCACATGTGTACACAAACCTTTGTGTACGTTGCTGTGGCAACAGTCTGTTGTTGCCGCCCACATTTGTATACAAATGACATCACACCACATGGCATCATCTGGGATACAATCCCTTTTATGCCCATATATGGAGATCCCTAACATAATCCCTTTCATGCCCATATATGGAGATCCCTAACAGAATCCCTTTTATGCCCATATATGGAGATCCCTAACAGCATCCCTTTTATGCCCATATATGGAGATCACTAACAGCTAACAGAATCCCTTTTATGCCCATATATGGAGATCCCTAACAGAATCCCTTTTATGCCCATATATGGAGATCCCTAACAGAATCCCTTTTATGCCCATATATGGAGATCCCTAACAGAATCCCTTTTATGCCCAGTTGGTTGCTAGGGTAAAAAAACATGGTTGCTATGGTAAACAGTTGGTTGCTAGGGTAAACAGTTGGTTGCTAGGGTAAAACCATGGTTGCTAAGGTGGTTGCTAACGTACACTAACAGACCAGCAACAACAGACTGTTGCCACAGCAACGTACACAAAGGTTTGTTTACACATGTGGTGTGATGTCATACTGAAGATATATGACATCACACCGTACACAAACAAAGGTGTGACGTGTGACGTGACGGACGGACGGACGGACGGACGGACGGACGGACGGACGGACGGACGGCCGGTGGAGGTTTTCATAGTAAACTGCTCCCTAACGGTCGCAATTATTTATTGTCAATGGAACATGCAATATTCTACCATATTGTTGGCATTATAGTGTGTAATGA